>NC_135750.1:25207500-25832500 GCF_041903045.1 Epinephelus lanceolatus
AAATCGCAAGTTAACAGCAGCTCAGATCAGAGACCAGATGAATGCCACACAGAGTTCTAGCAGCAGACCCATCTCTAGAACAACTGTTAAGAGGAGACTGTGCGAATCAGGCCTTCATGGTCAAATAGCTGCTAGGAAACCACTGCTATGGAGAGGCAACAAGCAGAAGAGATTTGTTTGGGCCAAGAAACACAAGGAATGGACATTAGACCAGTGGAAATCTGTGCTTTGGTCTGATGAGTCCAAATTTGAGATCTTTGGTTCCAACCGCCGTGTCTTTGTGAGACGCAGAAAAGGTGAACGGATGGATTCCACATGCCTGGTTCCCACTGTGAAGCATGGAGGAGGAGGTGTGATGGTGTGGGGGTGTTTTGCTGGTGACACTGTTGGGGATTTATTCAAAATTGAAGGCACACTGAACCAGCATGGCTACCACAGCATCCTGCAGCGACATGCCATCCCATCCGGTTTGTGTTTAGTTGGACGATCATTTATTTTTCAACAGGACAATGACCCCAAACACACCTCCAGGCTGTGTAAGGGCTATTTGACCAAGAAGGAGAGTGATGGAGTGCTGCGGCAGATGACCTGGCCTCCACAGTCACCGGACCTGAACCCAATCGAGATGGTTTGGGGTGAGCTGGACCGCAGAGTGAAGGCAAAGGGGCCAACAAGTGCTAAACACCTCTGGGAACTCCTTCAAGACTGTTGGAAAACCATTTCAGGTGACTACCTCTTGAAGCTCATCAAGAGAATGCCAAGAGTGTGCAAAGCAGTAATCAGAGCAAAGGGTGGCTATTTTGAAGAAACTAGAATATAAAACATGTTTTCAGTTATTTCACCTTTTTTTGTTAAGTACATAACTCCACATGTGTTCATTCATAGTTTTGATGCCTTCAGTGAGAATCTACAATGTAAATAGTCATGAAAATAAAGAAAATGCATTGAATGAGAAGGTGTGTCCAAACTTTTGGCCTGTACTGTATATATAAAAGCATAATTATAAGGCTACGAAAACCAAACGAATTTTATTTTATAGCGATTATACACGTATAAACATATTAATGGGTAGAATATTCAGATTCAGATTGACAATAAACCATGCCAAATATTACACACTGGCCTGTTTTCTGTCTTTTTTTTCTACTGTAACTGGCAAAACTGATGGGATCGAGCTGATATTCAGCTGCAGGCTCAACAGAGGGCTGTGCCTCCTGCAGACTTCCTGGCAAGTTCCTGACTTTTGTATCACAAGAGAAAAGGGCTGTGTTGCAAACATCCCCACTACTTCCATCCTGGTTCTCCCCTACAGCTCTCTCTTTATAGTTTCTGTTTCTAAAGTTTCTGCAGGTGGCATTGCCTTCTTTGTTTAGCTTTAGTGGCTATTACTGCCCAAACTACAGGTTTCCAAGCAAACCACTGGTGCTGCTGTTGAAACTACAAAATGAGTGGTGGAAAAAATGTATTTAAGTAATAGATGGCTACAGACAGTATTAAATCAGCATGTCAGAGTTGTCAAAAGAAGAGGCAAAAAACAATCCCTAGCTTGTCTCTGGGACAGTTGGGATGCTGTGACATGTCTTAGATGCTGTCTCTGTTGACTTCCACTATAACACATTACATATGGTAAAATGAGCAACTGTTGCACCCGTTGCTCATTTTAGTTGCAGATGCTCCACAACTTTAATGGCAAGGCTGATGTCATGTAGTCTGGTTCTGGCGTTAGTTCACACCAGGTGTTAAAGGCAGCATGTGAAAGCTTTCATCAAGTAGGCCGCCTATAAGCTGATTCATTGTTATGTCCTATCAGTCAGCAATAAAACCTCGTAAAACAAACACACTCATGTCAGTGATTATCTTTTTAATATCCATCAGTCTGGTTACTTCTTTCTTTTTCTCACAGAACATATGCTTTGTGTGACACGTGCACAAGCTTTTTGACGGCAGGTTTTGACATGTGCACAAATATTCCTCTCCCTTGACTATAAGTTGCACTGAGTTCATGAAAACAAAAGAGCAGAGATCCTCAGAAGTCTTCGGGGGATCATTAAAATGCACGTGCCTCGTGATGTATATCTTGGTTTTCTTTATGTAAAGTGCTCATGAGGGAGACTGAAGCATTCAGTGCTCAGGCCACAGGCCAGAGAGCCAGTGAACCAACACTTTACAGGCCATGTTGCAGGCATGAACAGACTGTATTTGAGTTTTAGATGATGCTGAGATTCAGAATGAATGTCTGAGTTGTGCACTGTATCTTCTCCTAATGTGACACTCTGCTCTGTTCTGTGCTGTCCTTGTAAAGCTGCAAAGCTGGACGCAGACTAAGTTCTTCTCTTTGATAAAATGAATGATAAAGTATTGTGAGAGATCAAACTTTGGACCATTTTGTGTTAGGATGTACGGGTGTGGCTATACTTGAAATCCTTTTATTTGCAAGTATAAACACCTCATTCTTTACTGGTGAGATCAATGCAGGGAGTGCGCCTGAATCGACCTCACACAGACAAGGAATGTGCGCGAACACCGATATATCAATTTGGTTTGTGAACGTGTGCTCACTGAATCTCAGAGTAGCAGGTTAATTCATTCAAGAGGAGACACACACACACACACACATTCCAGCACATTAAAATGGAGAAAGAACATGGCTACATAAATTTACTCAAGACAATTTATTATGTTTTGTTCCAGTAAAAAGTCTCTTCTGCTTGCAGGAACACTAAAGCTCACCATGACAGGGCAGACTCAGCCCTGCCAGTACATACCTATCTTTTTAGCATAAAAAACATGCACTCACACATATATATGCATAATGTGGCGTAAGACCAAAGAATAGGTACCACCCCATAAATCTTATGCAGCCTCAGCTCTGTTTTCTTTAATGTTTAACATCAGTTTTTGTGATAGGAAACCTGGCAGCTGATATTGTGAAACTTCAAGGCTATATTTCATCTGACTGAGTTGAGGCTGGTGGTGCACAGAGAACAATCTTTACAGGCAGTCTGCCTCGGTATCAATTAAAGCACACAGTCCAAGAAGACCAAGTAAATTAAACGCAGAATATTGGACGGGGGACAAGGCAGGGATGCGTCTTCTGAAAACTCACCTCCGTCTGAGAGAGTTAAGACCAGGCAGCCTATCAGTGGATTTATCATTCTATCATCAGCGTCAGCGTCAGATAATGCGTCAAATACAATATCTTTTCCTAATGGACGGGGGGATGAGTGACGCTTGAAATTTCATTCCATTCCAGATAGGTAGAGTTTTCCGCCTGCCTTTCTTAAGACAGCTGTGGGGTGAAACTTGTCGGCAGTGATAATGGAAGCATAGTAGGAAATAGTAGAAGGTTTTTTCTGGGCATGAAAAGTAGAAATGGTGTCTGGATCTCTAAACATTTAAGAAAATAAAGTGGTTGCCAGTGAAATGTCCTCAGGATATATACATTTATTTTTAACTAGAGAATTATACTTTTGAGAGGGAAAAGCCTGAAAGCACACATGATGTACTCCAATAGTAACTATTGCATATAAACAGTTTGGTTGTCGACGTGATCCCAAAACAAACAAGTGTCAATTTATTGTATTCAATTATTCAAATGTATTATATTTAGGATAAACACCTCGAAATTTATTACCTTGTTTTTAAGAAGGGACCAAAACATGCTCTCATAAGAACATACACAGCAATACAAAACAACAGAGAAATGATTAAAGATGACATTGAGAACATTGAGAGGACGTAGACTGGTTAAAAAAAAAATGGAACAAGCACAGTCCAATATCTCTAATAGTGAAGCAAGCCTGTCTGGAACGATACAGGACACAAACACCAATATTAACTTCTTCTTCTTTTTTTTTTTTTTTTAAATATAATATGATCAATGTGTGTTTTAAAAGTAAGTCCAAGAGTCAATCCATAAACCCATATATCTAATTATTTAATTTATCAACTTTCTGGAGAGAGGTACCATCGTTACAAACTAAAACCAGAGACCTGGATATGAGGTGAAGTTCTGTCTCATACAAAAGAACACTGTGTAAGACTTCTATTTATTTTGTTAGATGACAACAAAGTTTGCAGAATATTAGTCACATTGCAACGTCTCCTAAATATGTGATGAATAAATAATAGTTTCAATGTATACATCATAGTATATAATGGTATAAGAGTAACTAATAACACTCAGGTAAAATGGAAGATCATAAATAAAAACATAAGTGGTCCTAAAGTAGAACCTTGAGGAACACCTTTTCACTTCCAAAACAAAACAGCAGCACAGCCATATATTGTACAGAAAATAGACAAATATTTTACATTAAATAGTTTCCACAGGCATGTAACCATGACGAAAGTGTCTATCTTATAACTGACCTACATACTACAAATTCTATAGTTTATGTTAGCTGACATGTTGCAACTGTGGGAGAGAAGACTAAACGTACAGCTCAAACAATGTGGATGGGTGTGTCAGTCTGAACAGTAGTAGCATCTGTGTGTCTGGCAGCCAAAGAGGTTGCACCCAGTTGATGTCATAGCTCCATGTGATGATCTGTTAAGTAGCGATCACAGCCAGTGATATAGAAGTACATCTGTTCCACATACTGAACAAACAAAATCTGATGCTTGACCATCCAGAGTGTGGAAGGATGGATGGGAATAACTGCTGATAAAATTGTTCTTGGCAAAATTTAGTCGTAATTATCTGTAATTGAGCACACATTGCATCACAATAATGTGGTTAAATGAACATGTTGAAAGATATTCAATCAAACCCCTGATATCCCTTTGAATCACAGTCAAAAGAAAAGTGGTCTAATGAGGTGCATATTGAAATTTTGACTAATATGAGCTGAAATGTGTGGCTCATTTTTACAGTTTGAAGCACAGAAGCAGAAGGACACTTTTAACAACGAAACAAAAACTTTAAACTTGTAGCTATTTTTGATCCTCATTTAACCAACAACTAAAAACAAAACCTTTACTTTCTCCTTTCCCAGTAAAATCCTAGCCAGGGGGTTGGAACTGCTTTAATGAAACCTGCATGGCCATCGCTGCAGCCTGCTGTAATTAAGCACTCATATGGGGGATGCTGTACTCAGCACTGGTGTCATGAGACAGACGGACCCCACTGCTGGACTGAAACAGTCTCAGTTTCCCATCCAGGGTCCCAGTCAGCAGCTAGGAGAGAAAAAAACATGACATCACGTTCAGCTTTTACACTCGTGGACGATATTACCAAGAACTGTGTCACACATCACTCTCCCTTTACAGCTCTCTGTTTAGAAGACCGAGTTGCATAACAGCACACCTGCTTCCCTAAAGACGACTAGCATCACAGAGGTCAAGATCCATATTGTGTTTGTCATAGAAATTCTTGATTTTCCATACCTGCCATGTTTCACAGAAAACATGAAGCCTCCTGGCCTGAACTTTGTTATATAACTTTGTTTAATCAGAAGTGGGGATTGCCAGAGCTAGTCATGGTGAGTCAACTGTTTACACGTTAATACAGCACCACATATCAATAAACTAACATCAACCCACACCCTGCACACCCATTTAAACAAACACACACACACACACACACACACACACACACACACACAGAATTCTAACCAACATGTGGATGCAGTACACAGACAAGCACACATGTACACAATCACTTCTTCTTTATATTTCTCAGCAAGAAGGGAGGATTATCTCATCTTTTTCTATCAGCCAGTAGAGCAGAGGAGGGTGAGGGAGCATTACCTCAACGCTATGACAGCCAATCAGCAGCACTAGCAATAGGAAACCCTTCATTTGGGATTCAGAATAAGGCTCATGATACATATTCATATCTGCAGCTGCTCAAAGCAGAATGTATGATATGGCGGAACAATCGTAATTCAAGACAGTTGTTCACAAACGGCTCTATTTTCACTTTATTTACAAGGATGTGGTGTGTAGGTTCAGGGCGTGTGACAAACCATTTCAAATCTATTTCATATTACTTCAAGCCAAGGTTATTTGTGCTGCACTTAACCCAACTTTAAGGGCTTCACAAATCCTACATGATGAATAAATAAGGGACAACAACCCAACAAGTTGCAAACTAAATGGGAATGCTTGGGTGGATGTCGAGACCTGCTGTGGAGCATCGATGTCATTTTATGGTGATTTCAGAGATTTTTAGGTGGTTGTAAAGACAGAGTATCTTTTCAAAGTATACGAACAGCGGGAATCTCAGAAAACAACCATTTGCCAAGCGGTGATAAAAACCACATTTGGTACAACAATAGTCCAACATTTTTTTCCCATGTACTAAAAGCTGTTTTATGCAGGAGAAATCATCTTTTACCAGCAAGCAGATGCCTGTGCTGGGAAAGGGAGTCACAATAGCTGAGGTCTGAGGATGACTCAAACAGACAATGACTAAACTGGGGTGGATTTAATCTTTTTTTGACGGGTGATCGTCGCAGCCCTTTAGACACACAGAGGATTTGCAGGTGTGTGTGTGTGTGTGTGTGTGTGTGGAGCCTAAAGACAAATGGGTTTCTGTGAAAAGGCAGCCAAGTAAGCACAAACACATAACAGCGACAAAAGCATGTGCTGCACTGGTGTTTTTTTAGCATATAAAAATGTTTGAGACTCTGCCACAAAACCGTTTGACAGCTCATTTCACTAGCTCCTCTATTTTCAAGAAGTCTCCTTTCTCCATGACCTCCTGCTCAATGACCTTAATCAACAATAGCCAAGCTGTCTGGGTCCTGCCCCTGGGCTGCTAAAATAGCTACTTAAAACTTAAGAGGGTCAGAGAGCAGCTCCATTAGTAACCACAGCTCTCTTCATCAACTGCCATCCAAAACCATTAGACTGTGTAATCTCCCAGGTATTACACTCCTCATGTAAGCATGCAGAATAGAGTTGAAGCTAAATCACACATTTTTCAAAAAGGTGATAACATTTTTGACTTTATACGCTTGCAGCAAACATCTGTAATCCAACACATTCCATCTCTGCAACCTTCATCAGTGAGGCTCAAGCAAACTAAATTGACGTGGACTGAGGGGTTTGGACTACCCTCAGGGTCAGAAATCAGATGTTCTTGCAAGCTGATTCGCTGTAGACATGTAGCACGGGGTCATACCTGGCCTTCACAAGTGAGTTATTTATCTTTCCTCAAAGTCCCTTCTAGGAAACAGTTTTCATAGGTTTCTCTATTTAAAGATTTATTTGCAATGTCAGATGTCCTTATGCAATCCTGTCACCACTGATAAATAGGTACTGAAGTCATTTACAAGCATATGGTTTTCACATTTTATGAAAAGAATAAAAACATTTGACCTTTAATAGTTTCAAAGACAGGTCACGCATGGTAAACAGTGTTGAAAATGTGGGCTGCATCATCTTTTATGGTGTTTTTGTTTATTTGTTTTATTTATTCTTTACTATATTAAAATCTCATTCAAAACCTTTTAGGAACTCTGGGATCATAAATCAGACTGAGAATTTGCATGGCGTGTCACGCATCTTATGTAATATAAGTTATTGTCAGGCGGGCTGGCTCGATACCATGGAAAAAAAGACCACAAATTAATAGTTCAAAGCAGGAATAAAAGATCGTGATCAAGAAGGCAATGTGGGTTGGATTTTCAGTGGTGAGCACTGTGTGTCAAATACAGGCATTCTGGACGATAGACAGTATCCGTCTACAGAAAGTGGTATGAACAATAGCTGAGACTTTGAAGATATGAGGAGCGATGTGTTTTCCTTCCCAGAGGATATCATTCATCAGTTGTAGAGTGCAGACTTCACAAATGCCAACACACCAGGATGTTCTGTACTGTACATACTGAGAGGGGAATGAACGTCCACAGGAGACGTGGGAAAAGGAGTACCCGGTCACAAGGGCCACCTGTTTGTTGAGCTTACAAGTACATGAACTCTTGGTGAAAGAAATGTGTTGTTTGTTGCTAGTGGTGATGCTATTGCTAGTGAATTATGTATATGATCCCATGGAGATCTTATGCATTCATAGTATTAATATAGAAAGTATTCAAGTTTTATTTTTGTTGAAGCTAAGTCTCACTCCCGATTGTTTATTCTAAATATCTCCTATTTCTCTATTAACAACTAGGGAAGTTGGCATCAGTATAACCTTAGCTCTTCCAATCCGTTATTATTGATGGCAATTAAAATGATCCCAATAATGGAAGCAACAGTAAATGTATATCTATCAAGCTCAGATTCCCTGCCTGTTCATCCATCTGCCTCTGACAGTGTAGGTAGATCTGATTTATAAGGCCCTGGACGGGCGCATCTGGGTGCATGTTACAGTGGGCAGAGAAACACAGATACAATCAGACTCACAGCGTTCCATGTATTTGCTTCAGAAGCTGCGTGTGGAAATTCTGTCTTGAAGGAAAAATGCAGGGAACACCCGAAAATAAAAGGAATAAAGGAATGGGGAATGTTTATTAAGGCTGACACAATCACAGAACACATTATTATTTCAATGTGACGGTGTTGGAGCCCTAGTTTTGTCAATATCTCAGCTATCTGAAAAGCAAGTTTAGTGCTGGTTGCATAATAAGTGTGAAATACTGCACATCAAAACTGACTTGGTAATCTCTTGAACACAAGTTTTCCCCTTGAAACTTTCCTCTTGTAGCTTCAAGTGACAAAAAAACATTGTTCTCTGTATTTCTGTATCCTGTATTAGTGTATTTATTTATTTCATCATGAATATGTTGCTTATCTAAAAAAAAAAAAAAAAAGTTTCACATTTTGGGCAATATGCTTCTTTGCTTTCTTGACAAGAGTTAAATGAAAAGATTAATAACACTGTTATGATAGCTATGTAGTTACAGCAGGTTAATTAGGTGTATTAGTGTGAAAAAATGGGGTCATTCCCTGTTCCTGCCCACCTCCTTGCCTTTACTTCAGGACCACAATGGAATTGAAAGGAAAAAGATTGTGATACCCTGATGGATTTTAGTTCTGTATCCCCACTTGTGTTCTTTATTTTAATTTATAAAAAAGAATCAATCAATCAATCAATCCTTTGTCAAGCAGCCAGTTTCTGGATCAAGGGGGGAACAGCTAGCCTGGTACTGTCCAAAGGTAACAAAAGGTTATGAACATGTTACATCCCAGCTGTTTAATCCTAAATCATACCTTTTTTCACCAAGACAAGCACTCTAGCATTTTGGGAAATACTATCTGCAAGAATCTGTAGGCAACGGTACGGTAGTTTGGTATTAGTAGCGTGCTGGTTTCCGTTTGTAGTTCAAGTAGTATAAACCGATCACATTTAAGCGGTAGGTAAACAGTCTGTGTGGAGAGCAAAAGAGGACAAATACACTGCCTAAAATGCCATCTCGGAACCTGAGGCTATTGTCTGACGACGATGTAGCTTTATATTTTAAGTTTTTGCATTCATATGCAGATAGCTTTTTATAGAGTTTAGGTGAAACGACCAGCACATGAAAGAGGAAATCTTTGACCTAACTACTGCTGGCTGCACCAGACCTCCCAAAATATTGTTGCCCCAAGAGGCTTTTTGTCATCAAACCGATGGTCGACTGGGGAAACACAGTATGCTTGTTTACTGTCTTACACAAAGTTTGATGAGAAACCAGACTCAGATGAGGAGTCTGTAGTGCACCAAAACTGTCGTCAAAACTTAGTCATGTTATTTATTAGCATGTTGGCTAACTGGCAATGGCTGAAACAGAGTTAATGGTTGAGAAACATACTATAATATCTGCTACGATGGGCTTTTTGGTTGATAGCGAATGGAAATTCCAGGGTCCGGTTTACATTTAAAACTGCACGTTTGCTGTGAAAACTTTAACAATGCTAATGCTAACTCTGCTCTGCTGTACTGCTAAGTTTGCTCTGCGCTGGAGGTTTCAGATATCTTTGCCTGTGTTGTGTCAAAGTCTGTTCCCCTGTCAGTATGTGTTTCCAAAATAAGACAGCGATTGGCTTTCATATTCGTGACGTACCTATATCTAGCTTGCTCGGTGCATGTTTGACTCTCAGATTTTAGGGAGGTGAACAGACATAACATCCTTCAGTAGAGAAATTTAAAAACACTTCTCTAATGACAAACTTTGCACAGATACAAGTTAGTATAGTCAAGGTCAGACATTTTAAGGACCTAAACATAAGAAAATACAAATGTGAGTGGTGGGGAAACTTTGAAAAAGCCTCTTCCAACTTTGAAACTGGACCCAAACTATTTATTTCCTCACTTCCTATTCAGACACTCCATTTCACTCCATTCCACTCCACTCCATTATGACTTTTATTCTCAAGAGTTTTTGTCTGGGTAAAGAAAGGTTAAATAAAAAAACTTCTTGTGAATGAACTTCCTGCTCATTGCCTTCCAGCTGTGTTGAACACAGGCCAGTTGGTTTCAGAAAGGCTGTCTCAGCTCAGTCTGTGTCTCACTATAATGTGACATTCTGGAGCAGACAGCAGAGTCCACTTCTGTATTTGCTGTCTGGCCACTACAGTAAGAGGAGATTTTTTTTTGCTCTCTGGGGTTAGACGAAGAGGAAACGAAGAGATAAAATATTGAAACAAAGACTAAAGAGCGTGGATAGCTTTTTTATATGCCAAATGGCCACAAATGAAAAGATACAGTAAAGAGGTCTAGTAGGACGCCAGCTGCATTTTTTGCCCGCCTGTAAAAAGCAAAGATGATACATGCTGACATATGGAGACAAGAGTAGCACTGAGCTTGAAAGCCAGTGAGATGATTCACTCATTGTTCATCGTCCTAGTTGGGACGATAGAACATGTTAACTTTTGAAGACAGCTGCTTGTGTCAGTAAGCGGTCACAATCCTCTGCTAACTCCAAGACATGAAGTGCAAATGAGGTCTAAAGTATTCGAGGGAACGAGTTCAGAAACTTTTCAGTTAATCAAAAGACTGAAACTGAAAACATTGTTTAATAGTTCTTATTTCATTCTGATCCTATTGTTGAAATAAAAATAGTGGAGCGTACTGGATGTTGTTTCTTTTCATGTCTCCATCCAACAAATGCACATGTATTCATTTAAAAATTGACCAGATATGTTAGGGTGCAGCGTTGTCTCTGGGACAGAGGGGGGGTTTACAGTCTCGCTCAAGGATACTTTCACAGAAACAAACACACTTGTTAAACAACAGGAAACCTTGCTCACTATAATTTAAGTTTGGATGTTTTCAACCACAAACACACTGTTTAATTGGATATTTTTTATGTCCAAAACTTCTTCTTGTTTAATAGTTCTTGAACCTCTCTTTAGTCTCTTTAAAACAAACAAAAAAGAACATTCTTTGTTGTTTAATTTGATCTTTTTGTCATTTTAGCCAGCATCTGGTCAGCAGGAATTACAAAAAGATAATGACACATGGCAAAGTCTTGACCATTAGCTGGTTCAGCAAACTCTGGAGCTCAAGTATGTTTAAAACTCTGCCTGAAACAAGCACACCTGGTTTAGGATTACCCAGAGCGAAACCCCCATTTTCATTTCATGGCTCTGGCTTGTAAATGTCTCTTATTGCACCATTCTGTTCACATCGAGCCAGTCCCCCACTGCTGAAAGTAAAAAATTTGTTTAGTGTGAGTCACGTCTCATAAAGGCTGATGCAACATACAGACTTTTACACAAATGTAAGGATTTTTCTCTTGATTTTTTTTCTAATTTTTCATTACAAAAAGTGTATATTTATCCTCCTGTGTTGTTTTTATTGATATTTGTGTGTTTAAAATCCAGCTTGTAGATGTCTATTCTTTGTGGTTTCCTAGATTTAAAATCTTAGTCTATGAGTCTTATGCCGGGGTTCACACTACACAACATTTTTGCCTTTTCTGACAGTCACTATGTCAGATTAGGTGAATGTGGAGTCATAAAATCGTGCCATGACTTGGGGCCATATCATTGGTCCGATAGCCCATTGGTCCGACATCCCATTAGTCCGATGGTCCGCGGTGCTGAACGGCTCCCGGCGGGCGTATTTCTACCTTGATGGTGCGCCGCGACTGGCTCTGGGTCAGCTGGGAAAGGCTTGAGGCGAAGCAGGCTCACAGCTTATGTGTTTGTCATTTTCTTTTTCATTTTAACCCACACCATGATCTTTTCCTGACCCTAACCAAGTGGTTTTTGTGCCTAAACCTAACCAGACCTTAACCACAGGGCATCATGATAATTTCGGAACGGACTTCGGAACAATGGGTTTAATATGGTCGGAACAATGGGATGTCGGAACAATGGGCTGTCGGACCAATGGGCACTTCGTACGGTGTTACTGTAGTTGCGTAACAATAGTCTCGCCACCAGACAATCAGAGATCTCCGCCTTCTGATGGTCTGGGGACACTCCGGCCGGCAACAAAGCAACGCCTCTTGCATTATTGAAAGGACACGCCCTCCCGGAAATGTGCGCTCTCCCTTTTCTCGTCTGCAAGGCAACAAACACACAGAGAGCTTGAAAATGGATGCCGAGAGATTTAACTGCGTTTTATCAAACATGTGCTCAGTCCACAAGATTGTGGAAATGAAGGACTTACAGCAACTTGAGCCATTTTGTACCACTGCACGTGTTTTTAGTCGGACTATGTTTACAAGCACAAGAGTTCAGCGAGCCACCGAAGGACCGCCCTGCGGATTTACTATTGGTTCTGCAACGTAGGGAGTTTTTTTTAAACTCTGAAATTGTATCCGCCCATCTAAACACAAAAATCAGGGAGAAAGTCATCAGTCTTTAGTTAAGCAAAGCGTCTAAAGACTGACTTGTGAGTCTACGTAACAAGCACTACCAGATGGCAGTAGCTACATTTGAAGTACCACATGCAAACTAAGCAAGTCACTGAATCCTCCACAAGTTCCTGCAAATTCACAATAAAAGCCTATTTAGGAAATGAAGGGATTCTCTCAACCGAAATTATAAGGGGCTTTTAATTTGAAACAGATACAGGAAGTGTTGAGTTTGAAATGACGGCACTACGCAGTAACTTTATCAAGGCAAACAGGAGTGGATAACAAGTAAAAATGTAAAAATACAGAGGGAATAATAAATAACGTCCCGTTTATAATGTAGTCTGTTTCAGATGAAGCTGGTACCCTCTGCAGTTATGGCAAGTAAAAGCCACGCTAATATTTTTTAAATTTTAATACTTTATATCCTCCAATATGAATAAATAACATTCTTTTCTAGCCTTATGCTAATGGCAACACTCACTGGGTTGCTAAAGTGTCTTTGCTGTTTCACACCATAATTTTTATTTTTTTACTGTGTCATGGCAATATCCATTAAGGAAATATCAAAAAGGTTTGGGTGTTGTTGGCGTACAGTTGTCCACTGCAGCAGATCGCTCTGTGTTCCTATTGGTTAAAGCGACGGCTATAACGAGAGCAGTCATGAATGACAAAAGAAAATCAAACCTGCAAGACTTTCTGTTGGAACGTTGTGAGGCGCCTACACAAGATAAAACAATGTATTATCGCATAGAACACTCACTGTCACTCACAATCCGAGCTGACACCGTACGACACTGGGTCGGGCTATAATCGGTCTAATATTGTGATGACTTATAAATTGTATTTATTAAAAAAATATGTCAGACTAGTTTTGTCAGCATTCCAAACAGTCCACTGAAAATAAACTAAGGAATAAGAGAGGACACTCACTGCCCCTTAAAAGAAACCCACTTCACTAATAAGCTTACCTATGGGAAATACTATAAAGATGTTTCCACTGCTGATGTGGAACAACGTAATTGGAGCTATCTGCAACCTGGGATGATACAGTACAGACATCTGAGTAACCCAAATAGAGCACAGCCCCATGAAGTCTGTTTCTCTAGTCTGACCCAGTAACCTGTTTCTCTGAAGTTACTGTTGATTCGCCTCTGGCTACAGATTTTTCTTTGCCTTTAATTATGATCCTAAAGCTTTTGAATCACTGGAGGAAGTAGCTTCAGATACAGGAACACCACTGCCTTGTTTTTAGGTGCTACTCAAAGAGGACAAAGCTTAGTTTAGCCCCCACAAGTCTAATGTGAAAATAAATAAAAAAGAGGACATCCTCATGTGTTGAACCAGCAGAGACAAAATCACTCCTGTTACAACAGAGAAAAGACTTGGCAAGTAAAATTTGCAGGTCTGCTTTTATGGTAGCACATGTAGGTCCAACACAGGGGAGCTTACAAAACTTTACAGAGGTATGCCATGTGAAATCCCACAAGATTTTACAAGACAACAAAGTGAAGTGACAGTAAAAGTTGGGATCTTTCATTACAGACTAAAGTAGGGGATTAAACCTGAGGGAATGAACCCTGGAGGTAGATCTGCCTGCATGATGGTCTTTTAAGTATTAGGGTGGAAAACATGAGTGAAAAATGAGTGGAAAATATGCATTGCATTATCTGTCTGTGCCTTGCATCGGAGGTTTCTTAAAGCAGTAAATATGGAGAACATCTGGCCCTCAACTGCGGCTAAAAAGAAAGGTGAGCACAGGTTGGGGACACTTTTTCTGGAATTTTTTTTATGTCTCGGTGAGGAGAAAGCGCAGGCTAAGGAAATGCAGCGATGTCACTATTATGATGTCTCTTGGCTGGGGTCTTAGTTCACCGTAAGAATAACCAGCCATTTCCCAGGGCTTCTTGAACTTCAGATCATTTTTTATTTACACGTCTCTTTTTTGGCCAGAAACTGAACAAAAAAAGATTGATATGCATCCATTCCAGTTAGACATTAGATCAACCGGATCAAGTGTAACTAGAAACAGCCTCACAAAGCCGAGCCAGGCACTCAGTATATCAGCAGATGATCAGCTGTCTGAGGAATAATGATAGAAACACTTTTCAGCTAATGTGAATAAGAGCTTTCTGCAACTCTTCATCTATCAATGAGCCATCAGTGTGCTTCATCTGAGAGCTGTATAACGCTGGGTTCACACTAGATGCTGAAGCGTCGCGAAGCACACCAATTCTTCGTGGAGTGCTGCCCTTTTGCTTTTGGTGCCCATGTTAACCGATTGGGCTGTTTACACTGGGGGTGCGATTAGACAGAGCGCTGAGCGGCCTGGCCGGCTCACGATCTGTAGCAATAGTTTCGGCGTCTGGTATATTTTTTACGCAACCTACAAGCAAATCTGGCAAGAAAACACACTGCCAATCCATTTTAAACAATATAATATTAGATATGATATAAGAGATCTGACTTTGATAAATGATAGAATAAGCATATGCTTCCACATATTTGTCACTTGTGTCTAAACACAGAGCAGGGGACGAGCAGCACCACACACTCCCTCTCCCTCTCACACACACACAAGCAGACAGAGACAGAGCTCTACATGTGATTTAAAAGAGCAGAGAGCAGAATTGCTTGCTGACTGGTGCAGAGAAATGCGCGTCTGGTTTGAACGGCGAGGTGACTGCTGACAGGCAGCTGCGTGACAATTCACCAATCAGGGCGCTTCTGCATCAAAAATGCAAAATCCTCTTTTAAATTTCATGCAGTTTTATCTCAATATGCTGAGATTTTCAGAGGTCTTCCTCCCTCTAAGAGGTCCTGAGAAAAATAGGCCACAGTGAATGTTGTTTTCAGTCACTGATCGAGAACAGCCTTTTCCCTTCGGGTGGACAGACAAAAAGGTAGCTATGCAGTGGTGGCGGCACATGACTGTGCAGCTGTGTGCTAACTGCATTCAGAAAATTGCCTAACACTGGAGCAGACAGTTAATTCAGTAAATGACAGCATTGCTGGTTACTGATTGGTGTGACTAGGCAAGTTATTTTCATGTGCAACTATTTGTCCTAAGAAGGACAACGACAGGAACAAATTAAACACGAATCCTGAATAAATACTAAAAGTAAATTGAAAGCATGAGGTCCAAAAGTTCCAATATTTTTTTCTTTTTTAATCCAATGGCTCTCACTCAGTCATTATATGTCAACAAAACATAAATCCCTTCTTAGGAACATGTAACTTTTAGCATGCTTTGATTTTCAGGAAGACTTCTCACAGCTCTTTCTTTAGCTGCAGACCCTCTGGAGCCCTCCAATTTTTTCATACATTTGTGAATTTTACGACTTCAATCTGGTCAGATCTCGACAGGTTCACATAGCATTAGATGCTATTTTAAACAGAACAGAAACAGACAGTCGATGGGGGGATAACCATGTGAAAAAGATCTCATTGACACATGATATCATTCTGAAGAGAAAAGCTACTGCACTAAAGGGAAAAGGTTTTGAAATTTGAGCATTTTTTAAATAAATATGAATAGATTTCCATGTGGAAATAATTTGTCATGGTATTATACTGGAACTATAATAGGTGTTCCCATTTGTGTCCTAATTTATCATATAAATCTCAGTTTGATGGAGCACTATCTTCAGCTATCACCTGGTACCTGTGGTGGACAAACAATAAACGGTCAGTCAGTAGTGCCAACCTTTCTGCTTTGACTGCATGTCCTATCAAACAAAACATAATGTGCAAAAGTACTGATGGGGAGCAAGCATGCTCTGACTGATGAAGTGTGTCTTCAAACTCTGCAGATTACTGTGATTCAGCCAGTGAATGGCCATGGATCAAACTTTCCACTTTCAAACCTGGAAATCTGAATGTATCATTGTGCTGCAAAGTTTAACTGAATGAAGTTACACAGATGGACGCGCAGATTTAAAACATGTGCCTCAAATCCAAAAGACAGTCAGCGAGAAGTCTCATGAGACGTCCAGCAGAGGTTGTGATATTATATTTTAAAAGGCTTAGTTTGCAAATCCACTTGCTTTGAACAGTTCCAAAGGAAAATCATTAAGTGGACAATAAAACATTTCCAATGGGAATGTTGCGCTGCAAGAAATGCTCTGGAGATTGTGAGAGGATGCTGGTATAAAGTAGAGCTGTAAACTTTGATTTCTTATTTTCCTGTAATGGCAATTCAAGATAGACGAATGTCTTTCTTTTGTATTAAGCTTTACTTTACGGATTCTTTGGCGAGACTCCTACAGTCCCTGAATTTCTATGAATATCTAACAGTTTATGACTTGGACAAACTTTCACATCCAAAACATACACAAGGACATAAACGTCCGTGGACAGCTGCGGTCACGTGGATGTAGACATGCACGTGCACTTGATTCCATTCATAGTCAGCGTGTGCTTTAGCCGCCAGCAGCACACGGGAGGGCTGGCGGGTAAACTTACCGCCCTCCTACTCACAGCATCAGGTGAAACTGTTGCTGGGTCCAGAGTAAATGGCTGTAGAATATTCAACTTGAAACCAACTTTACTGTGGTGTGGCAGTTGTGGCTGGCTTGACTGCCATGTTTTAGACTGGACTGGAGCGTGGATCAAGAGATTGGATTATGTAGCTGGCTCACTTGCTAAGTGTACAGTCCAGGCGATTCAAAAAATGGGCTGAACATGGACATCCACAAAGGGGTCTATGCGGACATGGGTGGACGATGACACTTGTGTCACGTGAACCAAAGCGGACCCCCACAGATATGCAGATGCAGAAACTATGAAATGTCCCTTAGACTGACAGTAGGTAATGCAAAGAAAACAGCTTTAGATACAACTGGATACAACCTGAAATAAAGAGATCAGAAACTGAAGCATTAAAATATTTCCACATTTGATGCTCACACAGTACCACTAAAATGTTGTCCCTTTCAATAAAGGGCAACAAAAATGGCATACCAATAAACTACAGTGGATCCAGTTAGAAACTGTGTAATCAGTCAACAGGACTGGAAAGCAGTTCCTGGAGTGAACCCACACAGCCTTGTATACATCTTTTGTTGACTGTTAAACTGTGCAGCCAATCAGAGGCTGGAACAACCCTGCAGGCTGCCGGTCAAAGACATGGATCAGCACAGTGCACAAAGCGAGTCACTAGATCCCACAGGGTTATGGCACGATAGAGCGGTAGTCATTATCTGATTGGACTATAAACTGGCCACCACTGGTTAAACCCACAGAGCGATTTGGGGGATATTCGTTTAAATGAAAATGGTACTGGTCCAGGAGGCTAACATTTAGAAAAAACGTTTGTTGTCTCAGTGGTGTTTGTAGATGCCAGCAGCATTTTTAGTTAAGGTTTATAGACACTGACATCTCAGGGTGTTTTGTAAGCAATTTTAGTATTCTGTGCAGCACTTATAGTCAAAGAAACAAGGGTAACACACCCTGAAAAATGCACACATAATTACATACAAATCACCTTCCCATATCACAGCTACAAAAAGTTAGCTTCTCATTATTTCAAGCTCAGTCATTATATTGAATTCTTTTCTGGCTACTCCTTACTGACGTACAAATTCACCCTCCCTGAACTCTGGGATGGGCTCAGTAAGCCCTGCTATGTGACCTCAGCCTGAGGATACCATTCCTTCATTACGAACACTTGGAGTGCAGAGCAAATAGAGATGGTGCAGACCTGTGCGACCAACTGACTCTATGAAATATTAGTCAAAATTATCTATGTATGACTTTCAAACCATGCAATGCCATTTTAATCACATCACACAAAACAATACATCAGTATTCTACTTGTTATCACAAAGTGCTTTCAGTATTTGCTGTATCCTAAATACCTATATTCACTTTGTAAATGTGTATTTTACAACATTTCCAAATATAATTTACATAAAATACACATCTTCGCAAAAACTCCTAGAATAAGACTTGAGAAATGGAGCAAGTCTTGGACAGGAGTTGATGTGACCTCTGACTGACAATGCTTTTCACTCTGACCTCTTATCTTTGCTTTTAGACAGTTGTCTTTCACCCCAGGTCAAGATGCTCAAGATAAAAATTAAACTGATGTGCATACACAATGAGGAGAGGAGTGTAGGGTAAACACACATTAACACTGTTGCCTGTATGCATGTTCCCTTGGGTGTTTATGCAGAGTTAACATAGGTCAACATCTCAAAAGTAAAAACAGCCTTTGGTTTTCCTTCAGCTGTCTGATACCTGATGTCACTAAGTGCAGGTGAAAGTGAAAGTAAGAGATTTACTGAATTTGTACAAAATATTTACTCTGGTCAACAGCTTACTGGATTGTAGAGAAATATGACTTTACCTAAGATGATGGAGTCTTTTAGTTTTAGGAGTTGGGGCATTGAATGCATGGTAGACGATTAACAAGAGAAGGGAAATAATAGAAGTACAATGACAAAATGTTAAAACAGGTTCTTACCTCTGGTGTGGCAGGGTTGAAAGTCACACTCAGTACAGTGTCTGAGTGTTTTTGAAGTTTGTGGAGGTACCTGCTGCTACGGATATCATACACGTAGGCCTGAAATGAATGAGATGGACTACATGAACATAAGCCAGCATGAACTGTAACCATGTAGTGATGCACTGATGTAGAACTTACATAAAATTAGTTTGGTTGATCCAACTAGTGATGCTGACAAGTATGATAAATAAAATATGTGTAACAGAAAATTAATAACTGTGAAGTATTGGAAGTTGACATCAAATATTCTTTCTAAACTGCTTGTGTTAAGGCCACCTAAACATGGATGCACAAAGCAGTTGGAGATATTTTGATAAAGGAATACTTCAACCCCCAAATTACCATTTGTATATGAAGCACTCACCCCATGTTATGTTAAATATGTGAAGAGAACTTTGTTCTTCTTGCATCTCGCATGTGTGACTTTGGAGAATCTGAACAAACCCTTTAAAACACCAAAGTCACACAATAACACAAACAAACTAATTGAAGCAGTGGTAAACCAGCAGCTCCCTTGTTCAGTAACGTTAAATTACTGTTTTTGTCAATAGAGTCTGGCCTTAATGAGGGCGTAGAGCACTTTCCGTGCAGTTCCCTGTCCGAAAGGGCTGTCTGTTTGGGAAGTACTGAGCATATGACTAGACAAAAGAGACTTGGATTATATTGCATGAGTTGTGTGAGAGTTTGTAAACAATGCTTTGATATAATTTTGCTGCTGTTTAACACGGTCGCTTATCACTTCATTTCATCAAGAATTTTCTCCATTTTTGGGGCGCTCAGTAGCTCAGTGGAGAGAGCAGGTGCCCCATGTACAAAGGCAGTGTCCTTGCTGCAGGAGCTGCGGGTTTGATTTCAGCCCGTGGTCCTTTGCTGCATGTTGTCTAAAGTCTCAGGTTGTATCCAGCACCTAGAATCACTGATTGGTGCAGTCAGAAGTCTGCTCTGTTGCACCTGTAACCATGCCCAACAGTGATGCCACAATGCAATGATACACTCTGAAGGACACTTCATCCCTCCATCTGGGCCACAAGTTAAACTGGAGAGCAAAACGTTACAGCTCATATCAAGTTGCTCGTTAAATGGAGAAAAAATGCTAAAAACTATTAAACAGATTGTACAAGTTTAAAACTAAGACATCAAAACACACTCAGTAACTCAAATACTGAGCACTACAAGATTAAGTTGCCATTGAGACAGATTAACAATCCAAATGACGACTTGGGGATTTAATAGTTATTTTCTGCTTTGAGGTAATAAAAGCATCACTTATCATCCCTTAACTTGTGGGTGTGGATTTCACACTCGGTCTTGGGTGCACAAAACGACATTTGCATACTGCTAATTGAAAGATCTTTAAATCAACACTTAAAACAAAACTCTTTCACTAGATACTTAATGTGTTATCAGCTTGTTAGCACAGTCTTTTTTTTTAAGTACAATCAGTGAGTTTTAAGGCCCATTCGTTTGCTTCAGTGCCATGAGCACAGATAAAACAGATGTGGAGATGTTTGTTACCAGACGACGACTCATCAGATTCCTGCAGCTGTTCTGAATTATGTTTCCCTGAAATACGCTTCAAATAAGCTCTGTCAAATGGTCCACGGGTAGAGTGTCTCCTGTCTAAGGCACATGACGTGTGTGGTGCCTAACAGGGCATTAGATACTTGGAAGAAAGAGGTTTTTTCAGGAATGGTTAAATATCATGCGGATCTGCAGATGTATCAGTTTATATCAACTGTAACTGAAGCGGAGAGCAGGAGCAAAAGCGTCTGGGGTTTGAAAACTGACTCTAAACACTGAGCATACATCTTGATTAGCAATTTAAAAACGAGCACTGTTATCCTCTGAATAATCAATCTCATGTCAGATGATAAGAGGGGAAGTCAAAACGTGTAAAAATAACACATATTTCAACTGAACATACAACAGGTTAATATTGACCACACTGAAATCATATTCCACAGATTGTTTTTGGCTTCCTGTTTTTTGGAAAATGTGTAATATGATCTAGGGAGTCTTTTTAAAGTATTCAGGCTCTTTTTTTCCATGATTGCTTTTTGATATATTAAGACAAGTACAAATGTGTCTGGCTTATGGAAGTCTCAGGGCAGCTACAAATAAATACGCTGCAGCTCACTACCATACACTCTCCCAATTTCCAAGAAGCGTTGGAAATGTCCGATCTCGACAGAGATGCTCTCAAATGTCCGTGCCGTGCTGAGTCCCCATAATTAATAATAACCAGCGGCATGCATATATTATTCCACTGCTTTCAACAAGCACATACACCAGGAGAAAAGAGAAATGGATAAGGAAAAGGGGGGCAGTCTTCTGAAAACGTTTTTGAAAGCAAGTATAAGGCGCAGTCTGGAAAAGCAATTAAACAGTGATGCCTCTACATGAATGTTGAATTTGACTTCTATGGAAAAAGGCCTGAGTCCAAATAAGAATCTCTGAGTCAAGCACAAACACTCCTAACCTTAAATGGAGGTGAAACTGATAAAGATATGCTGCTTATTTCCTGGTGCTCTTCCCCTTTACAACGAAAAGTTAGATATAAATGATATGCAGCATATATAAATAACTTATTGTTGTAAGTCAGAATACTTTAACGTTAATACCTGCATCACTGCTCTGAAATCAATAAAACCAAAGCGTTTTTAGGTGGCTTTGATGGACAGACCCCTTAACTGCTTTATCACCCCATTAAGTTTTACAGAAATGAAAAAAAATACCTATTATTATAGTAATCCTGTCGAATTATGCTCAAAATATTATCAAAGATTAAAGAGATAGTGATAGAGATAGAAAAAAGAGATACAGTATATATAGTACATAGAGAGTATTGTAGCTTACACAGTTATCCTCAGAGCCTGAGGCAATGAAGCGTCCGCAGGGTGAGATGGCTGAAGAGCACGGATGGCAGCGATTTATGTGGTTCTCATAACGCCGTACGCACCTGAGGAGGAGATGCACACAGTGCTGAGAAATAAATGAGGTTCAAAGGCTGTGTTGACATTAAAGGGCTTAATGCTCAATTCGGATTATTTCCCCCCAGATCTGATCTTTCTGCCTAGACTGTTTACATTCATGTTTGAAGTGACTTATATCAGACATCAGTGTGATCAAATCTCTGCCCTTAAAGCCTCAGATGCAACCAGTGCTGTCACAAACATGAACGTTGGAACAACAATTAAAACGTCAAATTTGTGACACAGGAACTTGGAGAAAAAAGGAATTATATAACAGTGCAAGCTTCATCTTCTGAATGACTGCCATAGCAGGAAGGTCCGATGATGTCATTCTGTGTCATAATTAGCCATGGGCTTCTGTCTTTGAGAGTGTGTAGCACATTTTTGGAGAAATGGTCCTTTGAAAAAATGGACATTTGTTTTTAGAGATAATGGGCTGTCATACAAATGAGGTTTCAGTCCACTAGCTCAATTACAAGCTAGCTCAATTATTAATGGTTCTCACAGCGGTCTCATAGCCAATGATCAGATATGTATTGGTTTTGGGACCACATGAAAGTGGCTGAGATTTGATTGGAAAATAACTGGATTTCTGTGACCACACTATTCTGACAAAATCAGATCTTTGTCACATGAGCGATTTGAGCCACATTTGCTTGTAATGTGAACAAAGCCATAAACTAACTCAAATTAACCTGATGTAAAGACTGAGTATTTGTCTGGTGATGTTACAGTACAATCAAAAGTTTCTGCGGGATTAAATCAATATGCAGAATTTCTATCTTATCTCATTGCAACAGTCATATTAAAAGCACATAATTTGTTTACTTCGTATAAAATAACATCATTTAATCCACTTTGTCAAGAAAAACTGTGAGATAGAACTGGCATTGTTAATAAAAACAGTATTATAATCGAAAAACAATGCTTGACAAGTGAAATATGGATATGAACAGCATTCCACATGAGTGCAGACATTTCTTTTTTGGATTTGTTGTGATGTTATGTTGCAAATGCAAAGTTTATTAGTTTACTGAACTCTGGCAGGAATAACTAAGGAGCAGAATGCCACCCTACAGACAAACATATCAACCAGCCAAGCACGAGGAATTGAGCATGACTCAAGCAAAACACAGGCCAGAGAAGGTAGCAGATGACGAATGGCCCCCTCGTGCAACTCTTGTGCTGTTTCTTATGGTTTGCAACAGCATGTAATGTCTTTACAATGCCACTAACAGCTAACTGAGCCAGGGTCTCTATATGGGCTGGCATGTTGGCAGGCCTCTGACAGGATATGGTGAGAGCATGTCTTTGACATTCACGTGCTAATGTCATTAAGCTGGACTAAAAGTAGGTCATATTCACTGGTGATCATAAAGACACTGGATATACCCAGTACAGTGAGCAAGTTCAATAAAAGCAAGCAATAAAAACAAACTTTATGAAGCATCTAATGTTGATTTTTGTTAAGACTGTGTCAAAGAGGTGTTGATTCAACTCAGTGGCAAATGTGATGTTGTATTCACTGGCATTACTGTATTTTGTAAGGTGTTCCTCTCATTTTTTCCAGTATATTGCCACTGTCAGCTGACTACACTATCTGCCCATACAGCCCACAGAAGACTAAGTCACAAAGTCTTGCTTGGCTGCAACTAAACACCTCATGAGACTGAATTGTTTCAGCCAAAATCCTAGAGTAACTTGACAATGCTGCAAAAAGGGCCACCTGACTGAAATGGGGGAAAAATATTGCTTGAGGGGTCTGGATGCATGACAAACCATAGCCTTGGCTGTGGAGATGACTGACTAGTGTTAAAGGGACAGTTCACCACAAAATTGAAACTTGATATTTTTCCTCTTACCTTTAGCGCCATTAAGCAATCTAGATTGTTTTGGTGTGCGTTGCAGAGTGTTGGAGATATCGGTTGAAGAATACCTGCTTGCTGTGGAAAATAATTTAACTGGATGGCACTTTGCTTGTGGCGCTCAAAGCACCAAAAAAAGAAAAACCAAAAAAAGAAAAACCAAAAAAAACCCCAAAAAAACAGCAATGTCTCTTTCCAAAAATTACGACCCAGTTACTCACGATAATCCACAGACCTTGTTGTGAGCAGTTAAATGTAGGAACTATTTTCTGTCTACTAATCTACACCAGCCAATCATATCATCACATAGAAGGAAGCATACATCTGCTACTAGCTCAACTAGCACCACAGAGCTAACTAGTGTTACAGCATTAATGTTTACATCTGGCGCCTTCACAAGCGTGAGCCTCTCATCCATGAGTAGATGCACACTTCACTCTGTGTGGTGATGTTGTTCCTGGGTGTAATCAGGTAGAAAGATAATAGTTCCTACATATAACTGCTCACAACAAGGTCTGTAGATTATCTTGAGTAAGCATGTCATGATTCCTGGAAAGAGATATTGCTGTTAAGTTTTTTTTAACACTTTGGAACACAAGCTGAGTGCCGTCTAGTCAGATCATTTTGGAGAGAAGGCAGACATCTTCTACGGCCGATATTTTCAACACTCGGCAACTCACATCAAAAGTCAAGATTTATAAATAGCACTACAGGTAAGAGGAAAACTATATATTTCAATTTTAGGGTGAACTGTCCCTTTAAGCCCTTTGCAAAAAGATACTAAAAATTGAAAAGAAAAAGGGTTTTAATGTTTGAAACAATTTAAACTTGTAAATACTTTTAAATTTGTCCTGCTTAGTTTGAACTGAAGAATAAAAATATACCTAATAGTGTTACATTGCCTCCTGTGTGAGAGCTACTCAGGATAAAAACAGTAAAAATCTCTGGTTATTTCGTTGTAGAGTAAAATGGATGAGAAGTATCTAGTTTCTAGATCCCCATCAGTACATGTGGACTTTCAGGTCCTCAGCAGATCTGACAAAAGCTGTCAATATCACACTGATAAGAAGCAGATTAACAAGTTAGAATAAACCCTCATCTGGTTTTCTAGGTCAGAATGTGGATTTAATGTTTTGACTGAAGGAGCGGAGATGCTTGGCTGAAACCCCCCCCCCCCTTTCTGTGTTGTGTGAGTGATGACTATCCGGCATTTGCCTGATGACTAACACAGACTGCACTGGAGGGTCCGATCTTCTTAAGTGGGAGCCTATACGGTTACTGAATCCACCTGGGTATTCAGTGTCAGTCATCAAGGTAATCAGCAGGCTAATCATAGCTCTGTATTTGCAGCCAACATATTTTACCCAGTTTAAGTGTGTCAGTGCAAATCAGGCGAAAGCTTTTTCTTGTACTATTTGATATTTTTAATGTAAATGGATTATTGATCCATTTAGTCACAGCATTAATTCATCAGATGATTCCAGCAGATTTAAGGAGAATACATCACTGGACTAAAAAGACACATCTGTTCTTTCTATCTTTAGAATCGCTATCTGAGTGGGGCTGATTTTAAACTATGTTAAATACTGCAGTGTAGACCCCTCAAATGGAGTTTTGCACCCTTAAACACATCATTTGTAAACACAAGGGGTGAGTGCCTGCTTTAAAAAAACTAATCAATCAAGTGGCTTATATTGATTTTAAAACTCTTAAAGTCTTGCAAACTTTCAGAAATCATTACCCTTATTCAGTCTTTAATGGATACACATGGGTATCGTGCATGTTTGTGCTTCTGTCTGAAAAGGAAGGAAGGAGCAAGAAGTGCTGGGGATTCTCATGTGACAGAGCAAAATAAAATTAAGATTAAGTTTCAGAAGTTTCCACTGAGTGAAATGTACGTTTCCCATTGTGGTTTTTCTGGAAGTTCTCTAGTTTGATTGAAGACGGACAACAGTATTAACCCCAATTTATTCCCTACTTGCAGTTTCTGTCAATAGAGTTGTGTCTAATAGAACGCAGTTCAATAAAACTGGCCATGGCCATACACAGTTTAGTCATCACGAGTAAAGAACAAACAAACCTTAAGCTTTTAACCAGACAGTCATTCATCAACAGTGTTTATAGACAGGCATGATAAAGTCATAAAATAACTCTGTTAATGACTGCAAAACAATTTCTCATTTCTCTTGATAAAATGGCAATGACCCGACTAATTTGGGGTCATCAAATTAAACATGATTGTTTGTTTAATCTTTAAGGTTTTGTGAGGGAATGTCTGGTCTCATTTGATGTTACTGTCTGCCTGCCAGCAACATTCCTATTTACTTTAACTGATGAAAAGGAATTAGGTTACATTTCAATTAACTTTGCTCTTGGTTGGATTACATTCAATACAAAAGCTCATGGATAAACAATGTTATCTTTATATATCAAGTATTTCCTGGAAGTTCATTAGGGATATCTAAGGATATCTCGCTATTCAAATAGTTTTGGACTTACATGCTGACGTTTAGAGATATTATCTCCTGAAACTTCTGCCACCAGTCGCATAAAATCAGGAAAGTGAAATTTTCTTTGTGATATTCAAAGCATCAAAAACTGACATCTAAAAAAATATATAATGACAACATTTGTTTCTATGGTAACTCCTCTGCTAGTTGAGAGATTTTGCTGTTAACAGATTTCCACGAAGCCCCTCTGAGGTTACATGGTGGACAAAAAAACCTTGAGGTGTGAATCTGTGTGAACGGATTTGTGAACTATGCCCTTGGATTCATAATCCACATGCATGATTTCTTAAACCGTGCCCTCGAATTTGCAATTTGTGCATTGTTGCCGACATTTGTCCATGAAAAACACCACTACACTTAAAATAATAGGCACTGACATCTAAACCAGTTTTAGCCAGTGATTTAGGGATCTCTAGAAATGTCAAATAAGCATGCTTAGGTATAGTCAGAAAGATAAACTGCTTATCTTTCATTTGAATCCATTTCTGTTTGATGAACACCAAAGTCACTGGATCTCTTGAAATGAAACCTTTCCCCTTCCCTCACCTCATCTCTTCTTTGTTTACTGTTAGCTCTATGAATAATACAGACTAAGATTTCCGCCTGGGATGTTCCATTCAAAAGAAAAAGCTATACCAAATAAAATAATATATTTATCATGAGGAGCAGTCACATGAGCACCTTCTGTTAGCCTTATTCATGAGACAAATTGTTCCAAGAATTTTTATTTGCCTTAATATATCATGAAGAGATTCTGATGAACATAAAACCTTGAACTGACTTTTCTATTTCCATTAGCTATAAGCCTCACATAAAAGTAATTTTAAGTAACTAATTATTTTTAGGAGAGCTGTAATTTTTCTTGTGGTTAAGGCTAGCTACAGAAACAGACGCATACAGTTTATCAAAGACGGAAATCAAATTAAAAGGGCCCACAAATTGATAAAATGCCTCTACGTTATTGTTTTCATACATGTGTATGTTTCACCTCAAATGAACTGCTTCTGCTGAGAGATGCCTGACGACAGCTCCAAGAACCAGAAGTTGACCTGGAAACCAGGCACAAATATTTATCAGATAACAATAAGGTTTTGATTGAGCCTGGGATGAGGAGTTAAACATGGGAGCAGTCTCAGACATGAAAGAATGAAATATTCAAAAATGCCTTGCACTGGGCCAGAGAGAACATTTTGATATCCAAGAGCCTATTTGAACTATCCACCTTATATGGATCTGCTACTAAGGGCCAAAGAAAAATATTCTCAGCTAGCTTTGGATATTGAACAATTGCAGATTCAATCATCTACTGAGGAATCTTAGTGTTAAAAAAAATGTTGATGTAATCGGAATTTAAGGTAATTTTGCACTCCCAGGAAAAGAGGGAAGGAAAGCAATATTGGTTTTCTTGAATGTGCTTGAACATTTATTGCTCTGGGGTTATTTCAACAGATTTGATGAAGCAATCCTTCAGCCAGTGTGACTCCAAAATGGAGCTTCAGATTTCAAAGCACAAAAAAAGAGAAAGGGGTACTCATTATGTAACCGTTTCATTAAGGCTACAGTTGTTACCTTCAATGAAAACAACTTTTTGTCACACTGGCCATAACTGTCACTACATCATAACAGAAGCACACAAGAGAGTGATCTGTCAATCACTGCTCCTGAACTGTCGTCAAACTGTCAAACTAGGCAGTACTGATCAAATATGACTCAAGACTCTGTTAAAGCATTGCGTATTTCTTGTCTGTCTTTCTCATTTTACAGCTAAACAGTGCACTAAAATATGCTTCTGAAAACATCTGAGGCGATAAGTAGGAAAAACAGTTACAGAATCTTGATTCATTTTAATCAGCGCTTTGTTGTTTGACCACAGTTGACAGGAAGTGATTGACATGACTGACAGCAGCATTAGAGACTCCACAGCTCTGATTGGTTGTTTTCGTTCCTGTAGATTCTTGCAAATGCCATTACAGGCACTAAAGCCCCTTTCCCACTGGAAAAAAACCCACTAACACCCACTAACAGCTGGCTTTTGTATTTAAAAAGGTTACAATCCACATTCACTCCTGGCACAATTGACTCTGCAGTAGTCATGGGTATTTATCGGATCCAGCTCCAATTGGCTCTGATCAGCAGTGATCAAAACATGACATCCGGATGGACCCGCTAATTTTAGCACCTTTTCTGGTGCCATACAATGACACACCACCACAACATACCATCCATCTCAATCCAAACAGTGCCTGAACATAATTCAAAATTAGTCAGCACAGAGTTTGAATAAGTAACAAATAGTATCTACCTTAACCTCCATACTGCTTTCTACTCATTACTAACCTGTTTTCCATCACATCCATGACATCAAATGTGACACACCAGGAAAAAAAACCCCAGAGAGGCATTCCTTTCTGTTGCAGAGAACCCTACATGGCTCTGGTCTACTGGCAGTGGAAAAGCAGTCTATGGCCTACTTTTAAGAGGTTTTCCCTTTCAAAAAAAACCCTGTGTACAAGCACTATTGGTTGTCTCGTGTACTGCTCTGTGGATATAGTTACAATTCAGCAGTTCAGAGTTATTTTTATAAAAGTTAAAGTTGAAGCTATGGCTTCAAATTTAGACATCACAGTAAATGTAATAGGTTCGTGTCTCTGTCAGAAACAGAAAAGAATACAGATATTACACAAACATGTTGATGCTAACCTGTTACAGAGGTTGCATTCACAGCAAAACACTATTATGCCAGTCGTTTCGGATAGCACTATTAACCAAGTGTCCCAATGTCTTGAAAAGAGAAAATATATTAGGTATCAATTTTTATTTTGATTAAGTTGCCATAAACTACTGTAACGAACATAATTTTTCTTCTAAAAAGTCAGAAGAAACCGAAGCAGTAGAGGAGTATTTTGTAAAAATGAAAACACAGACACAGCTATTTAATTGCTCTTTTCTTGCCTGATTTTCACATTAACAGTGAACTCACTACAAATCCAACGAACTAGACTACATCAAAACCAACCTCAGTGTACGAAGATCCCAAATCTTCACACCATCCGTGACTGCACTGGTGAGGAAGAGGTTGTATGAGTCTGGTGTTTGTGTGCTGAACATGGAGCCCTGTGAATTATACACAAAAAAACCCAAAAATGACTAGTCAGCACATGCTTGACTGAAACAGGTTGTAAATCGGCTTCTCTTATTGTCCAGTCCTGGAAAAGTTTGTTGCTGCAAATCCTCTATTGCCAAACAGCCAACTTTTCATATTATTATTCCAGGTAACATTTTCACTGCCTAAAAGTACAACGTGCCATTAAAGACAATCACACTGGGGTTGGAAAGAAAAGTAGTATGGAAGCAAATTATTGTAAATCTGTCTTGGTGTGTCACTTTCCATCTTAAATACACCATGGTGAGATATGATTCAGCTATAAATATATAGTTTCCATTGCTCGTCTATACATACGTTCCATATATGACTTTCACACTAAGTTATAAGATGATACATAGTGGAGCGTGTGTGTGTGTGTGTGTGTGTGTGTGTGTGTGTGTGTGTGTAAAAGGGAAAGCGAGAGCAGCGGTGGGGGTGTTTTTTGTTTAGATTTCCATTAAGAGTGTGAGAACAGAAGTCTGAGAGGGCATTTCCAGTTCCATTTTCCGAGAACTCCTCTGCTCTGATGAGTTCCAGGTGAATTTTGCAGAAGAGGCGATGGAAATTTGAAGTGGGAAAAGCTGCTTCACATGCTGCAGTTCCTGATGTTTGGTCCGCCTCGGGACGAGAAAGCAAGAGGGGAGAGAAGAGCGATGTTATGTGTGCAGTCTCTAGGCAGGGGCAATCCCTCTGATCTGCAGGTATTAACCCCACAGCATCCAAAGGCCCTCGGGCACCCAGACGGAGGACCCCACATTGACGCAATAGCCAAGCTGAAACAACACACTGTGGGCTTTCCACAGTGTATAGCACACAATAGCTGGCGTGACAAAGACCAGGCACCTCTGGGTCGAAGGAGTATAGTCAGCTGTGTGTAAGAGTGCGTTGCAGTCGAACGGGTTGATGCATTTAATCCATGCCACTAGCTGCAGTGTGTCCAGCTAATCCAGGCTGGCCTGAGTGTCAACTTCGCACAGGTCAACACACAGAAAGTCAATACGCCAGGGTCACTGGGTACGAAGCCCTCTCCCCTACACAAATACAAACTCCTCTGTATTCCAAAAAACTTATATAAGCATCTGTATGATTTCCATATTTTTTATGATCAAAATTAATGGCTTTGTTGCCATTATGAAGCTGGCAAATATATGACTATATATGGAGCGAAACCAGGACTTTTAGTCAACTGTGAAATGTAATGGGATAGCTGCACAGAAATGTAAATAATACGCAGAAAAACCCAGACGTGAATGCATGAATTTATTACTGATATTTAGAGTTTCATTTTGAGTGATGCAGTATTACATTCTTCATAGCACTATAATGAATGTGGATACAGGCCCAAGCTGTCTACTTGTTAGACACCAGCAAATTGGGCCCACATTGGTCCAAGACAGTGATGTGGGAGTAAGGCCACATAAACCCAAACTGCATCATGGAACAGCTTTACTCCAAGGCCGCCATCCAGCATGGAATCTCCTCCTGCCATCTCCTATGGCAGTCTTAATCCTGATGCACCAAGGATTTACATTCAAACACTCAGCAAGATGAATGATACCGATGATGGCATGTCCTGTCTGCCTGTCATGGAAACTTTTGGGTAACCATGACAATTTTTTTAACCATGACCTTCTTCTTTCACACCACAAACTAACACTTTTATTCCCTCAAAGACGATCTGTGCCTTACGTAACTCGCGCAACACACATAGATGTCTTATGTAAGATGATAACATCGGCCAAATAGTAGACCCTTCAAAAGTAAGATGGAAGATCTACCAAGTGATGCCAAGCCAAGCAAATTCTTTGCCGTGTGGATTGGGTCTGAATGTCACTCAGTCTGCCTGTGGAGTGATGAGACGTCTTTGCCTTCATCCATTCACAAAGGTTAGAGGTTATCATCATTTTAGTCAAGTTGCAAGTATAGTAGAAGTCTGTAAAGCAGATTTGACAAAAACTGTCTGTCTTTCAGTCTTTAAAATCATTTTGAAGAAAAGGGCTGTTTTCAGGCTACCAGTGTCACCAGTTTAAGGCAGATTATCTAAGATTAGAACGAGGAACAGGGGAATACATGTTGTAATGAAATTAATATGAAATAATTTTGCATTTTAGGAATCACACTCACTGAAATCACTTATGTAAGCTGCAAACTGTTCAAATAACACTGATATTTTGACTTTTAACAGGTTATTTTTTCGCAGTGGTCACAGTAGGAGTAAAACTTCCTCTATGGTTTCCAATTTACAGTGTACGTAACAATTTCTTATCTCTGAAGAATCTACACATAGAGACCCCATTTTCGACACGTTCGACACACCTTCATACATCACTTCTTTATTAATTAAATATTTAACTGGTCTCATAGTCATTTTTCAACCTGTTCGATTGGCTAATGCTTGAAGTCCCGTGTGCAAGCAGTGAATTTGAGAAATCTGCTTTTAGTTTTTGTGCTGCACACACTTCTAACAATTTACAAAACACAATAAAACCTTACACTATAGGTCAATTTAAAACCATAATTACAAACTACTCTGCTCTTGAATGTAAATGTCTCTAACTGTGCTCTATTGTTGTTTGTTTGTTTTCTCTTTACTTACTTTCTGTAATTCAATAAAACTTTATTTATTCTGAAGGAAATTATTGTGCCAGGGAATGCTTCAAATTACAGTAACACTAACTACAGTAACCACAATTTTAACGATTCACAACCAGTGCCAACCAACCAGACAACCAGGGGGTTCCCCTGGTCAGGGTCAATCACTGGGCCCAGTTTTAGTACAACAGAGTATCAAATATTTGGCAAAGTAAATATACAAGATGGAAGTGTTTTTTTTTTTTTTTTGTTTTTTTTTTAAGATTATTTTTTGGGCTTTTTGCCTTTAATGCACAGGACAGAGTGAAGTGGGGTGAGAGAGAGAGAGAGTGGGGGGTGACATGCAGCAAAGGGTTGCAAGCTGGAGTCGAGCCTGCTACCACTGCAGTAAGGCTTTGCCTCTATACATGGGGCACTGGCACTATCCACTACGCTACCAACGCCCCAAGATAGAAGTGTTTTCAAGGAGCAGAAGCAAAAACCAGTGCCTAACAGAGTAACATTAGGAGTAAGATAAGCACAAGAGTAACTAAAAATGAACTAAAATGGTGGGATAAAACAGACTGCTCTTGATAATCAATAGCAACTCTAGCAGGCTGCCACCCGACACGGCGCCAGAAATGGAAGTTAAACTGTACTCTCATTGTAAATGAGGGCATGCCCTCAATAAATCCTTGAGATTTAAATAAAGGGTGAACAAATTATTGATTTTACATCCTTTTACAAATATAATGAAGATAAAATAATAAATAAAAGTTGGAACTTTTAAATACCCATTTGGACAGTCAGAACATATAAATGGCCTCACCTTGTTCTGTATAATGCAGTGGACGGCTCTGCTGTGGGCATCAGGCAGCACTGAGGCAACTGTACCTTTGTTCATGTCAAATACTTGAATGGACCGATCCGAGCCACACGCCAGAACGATGTCTGAGACCACTTTTAAGAAAAGTTATGACATTTATTTTTCACCTGCTGTGGATGAGCTGTGAGTTATCTAAGTATTTATGATGTTAAGTGTTCAAAATCAGTTTTCTATGACAATTATCAATGGGGTCAGCATTCCAAGGTAAGACATAAACATATACCTGCGTAAAGAATGCCAACTTTCCGTTATTCTTCATGGACCAGCACTAAGAGTTAGTGCTGAGCTTGGTACATAGCAAAATACATCAGGCTGCTTTCTTGCAAACAGCTTCTATCACTCATGCTGTGATGCAAAAAGTATGTCGCTTTTAAATGTCAGTGGTTGTCTGGCAAGTTTGCAAACTGTTGTATCTAGCCTTCTAAATACTCCTTAATGCTCAGGTTTAACACAATATCTGACTCCACATGGAGAACAGATATTTCAAATGATAAAGAAATACTTTTCTGTTTATTCAGTTTAATGCAGTAGATTTTAGTATATTTATAAACACGCGAGAGTGTCTCCTTTGCATGGTGTCCATTTACAATCTTTGCTTACTTCTCTATAAAAAAAAATTGCAGTGGGGTTTTTAACGATACACCCTTAATTTAAACAGAAATCCAGACTCAAAGCATAAAAACTTTTACTGTAATCACTTTATATCTATTTTCCACTGTCAAGTATAGTGGTGTAAAATAACTCCTGACAGGATCTCACTTATCCCGACGCAGCTCACTGCAGTGGATTTATTGGAAAGTAAATGTGTTGTAAACCCTAACAAGGGGCTGGAATGCAGACATTCCTGAAAAATTAAAGACACTAAAATGATTTACAGGTAAAGTCTGCAGTGGAAGCCCTGAGGTAACAAGTTGTTCAGTTTGCCTTCCACAGCATCGGTGTAGTCTCACTTCCCTGTTGCACGAGCAATAATAATAAAAAGGATACGAGAGAAGAAGTCATTAATTGCAGACAAGGCAGTGATGTCTGTTGCTGGTGTTGTCTTAAAGCATCTGGCTAATTTCACAACACTCCGTTGCTGATATCTGAAAAGAAATGGAAGAAACTGCATCATTTTCTAAACCAATAAAGGTAAAAATTTAACATAATCACATTGCACACCTGTCACCTCATCTCTGTCAGAGCTACATATACAGCTGTAGGTGAGGATTCACGACCCTTTATGAGCCCAAATCACAGGAATAGCAACATGCACTGCTAAAAGAGGATATGGAGGCCCTTTATTGTCATTTCCCTGGCCTCCAGAAAAAGCCCTGACAGCTTACAGTACACAGTCAAGCAGTTTGGGTGGTAATGAGTGTCAGCAGTGTGCAGTGTGTGGTAGCAGCTAAATAAAGCCAGACCCTCATCAAATCAGTAACTGAGCTAGCTGAAACAAAAAAAGCCCACTTTCTACATAGATTACACGAGTCTTAAAGGTGCAGTGTGTAGGTTTCAGGGGATTATACACTTGTGGTCAGTGGGATTTGAGGATTCTTAAAATAACATCTGTAGCCTACAGATGTGAAGCCCTGACTGTATCTGACTGATCTTTAATGAAAGCTGTTGTCTTGTATTTTTTTTCCTCTGAAAATATTAACCTTATAGTCAAACACTGTTTATTTAGCCTGTGTAGTTGAGGGGACAGGTCAAACTAGTATGATGCTGATTTACAGGAGAATTCATGTAAAATGGAGGTTAAACCATGAACATAAACTACAGATCACATGTAAAGCATTTTAATAAATTAATCTATCATAAATAAAATAATTGGAGACTGAGAACAAACTAGACATATGGGTCTGATCACTTTTTTAATGAATTGACATCATTCCAGACAGGATGTGAGTGTGTCTGTGACTTCCTGTACAGACTGAAGGCTGCTGGAAACTGTCAGGAAAGTGTCCGACTTCACCGCAGCTTTTTGTCACTGCCCCCTGCTGCGGCCGCCTGCTCTCGTCTACTTTGCAGGCAAGGCACAGTTCATCTCCAACGAGCCTATTGACACTCTTGACACTCAGGAGGTTGAAATTGTTGCTATATGGGGTGGGCCCTAGCGCTTAAACTCTATTTCACCCTACTTGCTGTTGACTTTACACTTCTTTGCTGTGGCCTTGTCTGCTGCCTAGCAGAAAATGTCTGCTGTTACTGTGTGTTTGTTTATGTAAAGTTCCTACTTGGTGTAGGGCTACAAACTGTTTAATAGTCCTGCCATCGTATGGTAAATGGAAATTAACCAAAGTGATCTTGCATGATTAACCAATATCTGTGTCAGGCCACATAAAGTATATTTTGAACAACAAGCTGCTTATAATCAGTTCGCAGGCCATGATAAGCACCCAGACAGGACTTTGGACATGCCTGCCCTACATGTCTGGCACATAGAAATGTTCAGTTGGTTGCAATCTAATCTCTCAAGACAGATTCTGCAATTTACATTGTAGAATCTGTCGGCAGCCCTGTGTAAAAGACGCTTTGAGGCTTTGAGGCTTCGAGTTTGAACGATGCTGCGCTTTAGCCAATCACAATGAACACAGTGTACAGGGAAGCAGTTAGAGCTACAGGCTACAATGAGGCTAAAAACAGAGTTCAAGTGACGTTTTTCAAACAACTTTTTATGTCGGGGCTTCAAGACACTTGGATCACTATGGACGAGCAGTATGGAGATATTTTGTGGTTTCAATTATGTGTTTTTGGACGTTTGAATCTGGGGCGCTGTAAGATAGATAATGGCTAAATTTTCATTTTTGGGTGCACTCTCCCTTTAACTCCCAATGCCTCAGTGTTCCTATTTAGAGGCCAACAAGAGTGTGGTCCTACTGTGCAGCTTTGAGGTTTACATGTATGCCATTGTGATTATGGTGCTTCTCTGTATTAAATCCTGAAGGAAATAACTGTGTTTTCAGCAGCTAAATGCTTCACTATCTTCACAAGCAAGTTGTTAATTTTGTCTGTCTGCTGTTTGGTAATGAGCAAGTAGTGTACAGTGGGATTTTAGAGGTGTTTCATTGAAAATAGCAGCCTGCTATAGCATAATAAGGTTAATGAATACGTTGGCCAGTAAAGATTATTGATTCCTCATTGCTGCACTGTCTTAAATACTAAATAAACTTGCATTTCTGCTGTCAAGTGCATTAGAGCAACAATTTCATATAACTACCCAGCTGTGACCAGGGTGTTCAGTTGATATTAAGCTTGGGCACCAAAAGAGAAAGAGAAATCTTTGCCTTTCTTTGCATTAAATAGTGTAGTACATTTTTTTATATTGGAATAATAAATGACATGCATAAGTTATTATCATTTTAAAACCCTTAATTCATACATTACTATCAAGTTCACATGCTGAACTGCTGCGTATAAAAGTCCCTTGTAATTACCTTTTGATGTCATCATGTGTGACGTCCACATTGTACAGGTACAAGTATAGAGATGGCCCCGATGCCAGAAGCAGAAATTTGTCCAGGTAATAAAACTGAGCACTTCTTATGGGTTTGGAGAACATACTGTCACCCTGAAGGGAAAAAAAGAAGAGACAAAAATAAAGATGATCTCTTGAAATTATTGAGACATTTGTGATGCAAGAAAATATATTAAAAATATAGTTAATTTAATAATAAGAATAACTATTTAAAACTTTTTTCTTATTGAAAACATCACTGTACCTCATGTTGCCTGAAGTGATTCAAAGCAAAGTCATGGCTGAGTTCTCAAAGCAATAAAAAGCTGTGCTGTAATTCTAAGTGCTGTGCATCTCTATAGCTTTTTAATTGCTGAAAATGATACATGCAACACCCTCAATTTTGGAGAGATAATCTGAACATACTGTCTGTCATTAAAATGGCATTAAAAGGTAAACCATTGAAAGGTTGACCATGAATGTCTTGAATGTTTGCTGTAACAACAACCAACATCTCCACATTTTTGTCTCTTTATAGGTCATACTGAAATTCTTCTACACCATGTGGAAAAAGAGACTCAAGAAAATCTGTGCCACAAAAGGAGGGAGTGAACTTACAAAAAAAGCATCCTATAGCGCAGTATCATCGTTGCCCTTAACCCTTAAACTGCAACGTTAGACTGCATTGAGGCAAAAGACACTAACAGATGGGCTGTCCTGACTTTTCTTCTCTGTCGAGGTTCTGGATGTACTTCTACCTACCATATCTACCAACTATCTGATCTCTTCAGACTTCCAATGAGAATACATTTTAAGAATACTATGTGGTCATTTTTCTTTCTTTCTAGAGTTTTCAAGTATAGCCATGCAAAGCTATTTGTAATTCTGGCTCACCCCGACAAAACTCTTGTCCCTGAAAAGACTTGCATTTGTTGCCAGGTTGTTTCACAAGAACACCAAGCAGTCAAAGGCTGCAGACCCGGCCAAACCCAAAACAATCTCACTGAGTGGAGCAAAGCAGGGATGGTTAGCATCAAGTATGGGGAGACCCCAGATTTTGTTTGCACTTGGCATGGAAAAGCAGACACACTTCTGACTGTCCCGTTAAATGTGATACCCAGTGAAGTAAGGAGGGTCTGCATATGATCAGAGTTTTGGATGCTCTGAGTCCAGCAGATGCTTTGAATGACAAAGTCCCCATCTTTGAGCCAAGAAACACAACGTTTCATCATCCCAATTAATTTTGCTTTCTCTTTTTTAATTCCATGAGGATATAACTATTAGGAAAGGAAAAAGTGAATTAACCAAGTTTTATATCAATATGTCAAAGATAAACTTTGAACATTACACAGATATCCCCCTGCAGAAGCTCCGTTACAAAGGTACATCAGTTTCTAATGCATTACAAACAAAACAAATCAGAGAATTTTCATCACAGCATATCTTACCTGCATTACACTATGTAATATATGGCCCCCTTTCCATCAGCCTTAATACACCACACATCTATACTGTAACTTAGTCACAGAATCCAAACTTGAGGCATTATACTTTGAAAGCAGGTTCTTAAGAACAACATATTGCGTATACAGTAGCCACTGTTTCACCTCCATTCAAGTGTGGCATTGTTGCCTCATTTCCAACACTGCTATTAGGTGCAAAATCCTTCCAGAGGTCATAGCTGTCTGTGAAGACAGGAGTGGGAGTGAAAAATGTGTACTGCATGTGTCTGTAGTTATTTTGTTATACCTCTAAACCAATTTGAGTTTTAGACCTTCAGAGTGAGGACATTTTTGCAATATGAGGTCACTCTGGCTGGGCCTCATTTCACCATTTTTTTATGGTGAGGACTTAAAATAATGAGTGAGTAAAGGTTTGGTTGGACTTAGTGGTTCAGATTGGGGTGATAGAGACTGAATGAAATCCACAGAGAAAAAAGAAATAGCTACAAGTGTGTGTTAGTGAATGCATGGGACATTTACCATGATAATGGCAGGCTCTGGGCTGCCATGGGTCCAGATTCGTAGTGACTGGTCCTCTGACGCACTCAGCCACCACTGTCTGTTGAGACTCCAGCTCACACTGCTCACTGGCTTGTCATGCCCTGCTTATAAAAAGAGAGGTTTGACATTAACCTGGAATCAGCGTGTGGCTGAAACATTTACTTTTATGGTACTGTTCAGAGAGTCAGACAGAGTTAAGAGAAGAGGCACACGGTGACCCACTGGTCACCTCAACTTCTGTCCTCTTATCTCTGCTGCCCCCTTGTGGAGACTGTGTTTTCGCTGACACAGAAGCTTGACGTGGATGGATATCTTTTCTTTGCCTGTCAGGGACGCTGGGTTGCGGGCAGAATTGACTGCTCCTAGTAATACTTAAGTTTTCAATACTGTGTAAAATAGTGAGAAATTATATTTGTTCAAACCTACTTGGTCTAAAAACACAATGTGCCCTTTTCATCTTTCTTTTTCTGTCATCACCTAGGTTTTACTGTCTAACAAAAACAAGACAGCATGTACCAAATTCTTGCGTTGGAATATAGTCAAACCACCCTTTTTCTGGTAGAAGAGAACTCTTAATCAACAGTTTTGACAGTGATAGCTGAGTAAGTGAATACTTGGATTTCCCTGAAGTCTTTCATCTCAAGCCATGGATCCATTTCAAAGTATATTAATCAGATAATAATCCCAGATAAGGCTAAACTAAATCCGATATGAGAACGAACTTCTTAGTATTATCATCCCTTTGTCTCTTAAAAACATCGGGGGTAAGAACTTCACCATGGATGGCTCCAAAATGTGAGGAGTCAATTAATAAAGCCCTATTATTAAAAATATCATGAATAATGATTACAATGAGTCATTCCTTTCATACAAGAACACAAACATTCAAATGCACTGCAGACGAAAACACTGAGGAGGAAAATACTTTATAACCACGAGGTTTTTAAGTTATGGATATTCATGAATACTTCATGCACCTGTGTAGACAGCTGGATTGCCATTAAGGGAGGACTTGTACAATAACACCGAGCTGTCGCCAAGACCACACAGGATTTTTTTTCCGTCACCTGGGAGAGACAAGGACACACAGAATCGTTTTATCAGGATTTTTCCACAGCCATTTTATTATTACACAAATAGGGGTGACAGAAGGGGGGTGTTTTGTCTGAAGCAGAAACGTATGCTAATGTATCCTAAAATATAATTCTCTAACAATAACAATTAACTGATATTAATTCATTGCAAACCATACATCCCTAAAAAGTTTTCTCCCCAGGATTGACAAAACTGGATGCAGTCAATACATAACTCTTTTCTGTTTGCTATGCAATGCTTCAAACTCTGTTACTGCTGATGAAATATTCAAATTCAGGCTCTAACAGGACATTGAAATCCAGATGAATATAAAATGCCTTCATTCAATGCCCTCGAGTTCTATAGTAGTATCATGGAGGACTATCCTATGATCCTGACACATGATATGACCACGGGGCGCTCCGAATTTCAAGTAAGTCTTTACGCAGACGTTAGCAGAGGGTAGGGCTTGTTTTGATATGTTAATGTGTTGTGTTTTAAATATTATGGTCAATATTGCAGTGGCAAAATTGTCTCACCTGAATACTGAAGGCAGTGGACTGGTTTGTTGACAATGTTGAGATGAATATGTGGAATCGTAGGTGCTGCACTGTCTGCTGGATAATCTCTGAGGAGTGAACCTCTAAATGACAAAGAAAAATACAGTTTTTATATCAACAATAACATTTTAAAACCTTCTCAGCATTTTATTATAAATGATGGGACTGTTTACGTATTTTTATTGGACTTCTTGGAGGAAGGATTCTTCTGGATATTTGTTTTAGGCGAAAACATAGTTCTTCTGAAAAGCAAAAACCAAACATTGAACCTCATTTAATCACCTTTTGTTTTTGGATCAGGTTCATTAAGCTTTATCTTTCTTGGAAAAAAAAGAAAAATATAAGGAAGATGAAGTCACATTTCTACTCTTACTTTTCCATCAAAGTTGTTGCTCTTTACCCTGATCCAATATTTGGACAATGTAACACACTGTAAATAGATTTTTACTCCGTGAACCTACCTCGGGGCACTGCTATATCCAGATGACTTCACTTTCGAGTGGAAAACCAGCGGCTGCTCCTTTATTCCTCCTTTATAAAACAGATAAGGTCCATTAGACACAGACTGACAAACACAAGTACTTGCAATAAATCATCTACATCTACAAGAAAATAAAATATACCATAAAGAAAGAGTCCTATTTACAAATGAGTAGATGTTACGATACGAGTCAAAGGTCAAAACAGGAAAAGACTCAAGTTCTTTTTTTTTTTTTGCATATTTAGGACACAACTACTCATTATACTGTGGTGGCTTTTCATGGATTATACTGGGAATGGAAGATAAAATATTATTGGGTGACCACTTTGTCCTGTGAGCATTAAGTGCAAAAGCCGCAAACTGTGGGATGGTTCACTCTGCTCCCTGTTCGCTGTCAGTGCCTTTACTATATTACAATGAGCTCACTTTTTCCACAACCATTAAAATGTGTGAGGCTTTCCAAAAGCTGTTCTCCTGTCAAATGCAGGCAAAGCAAAAAAATAAATAAATAAAAAATAAAAAATATCACATGATATCCGAGCGGCAATTTAGGACTTAAATTGCATCAGAAAAAAAATATACTGATTTGGTTTACAGGAGTTGACTCCAACTCGATCACCTTAGCAGAAATATCCCTAGGACTTTTCTCCCATTAACTCATCAATAAATCTAATTGACCAAAAAAAACTACAAGTAAACGTGGACGAGTCAACTGTGTCTTTGAGCTCTTAAGATACAGCTCCTAAATTTCTTTCCGTTGTTACTGAACATGAACTTGAAAAACACAGATTGATTGATAATGTAGTGCAATCCGGTCACACAGAGCCAGTAGCTTATGTCAAAACGACAGATGGCATTTAAACTACTCTGCATAGCTTTTTGAAACGAAACCCCTGATGGGAGAATCTCTGATGACAATCCATAACCACAAGCAAGCCTACAGTTAATAACTTTATATCGAGTTAGACATTTCACATGTTGGTAGTTTAATTTGCTAATACATCATTAAAATTAAAAACCCCGAACAGCTAAACAAGCTCACCTCAGTGTCGACATGTTTTCCCAACACAACAATGAATTTAGTACACGTGAAACCAACCAGTCAAAATAAAATAAAAAAAGAAGCACATCTGGATCTCCTTTCAATCGTCTCTTATCTGGAAATGCTTTTCATCTTTGATCAGCAGTGCCAGTATTCCCTCCAGTTTTGGCCTGAAGGGTATTTTCCTGTTAAGTACATTTGACAACCTCTGAACGATTAATCTTTTCCCTTTTCGTGGAGTCTGAAGCGAAACGTGAGTTTGTCTAGATACATGTTGTTTCCTTATCTGTTCAGAAGGATAATGCTGTTGATACTGTTCATGCTGTGCTGCTGTGACGGCAAGTCTCGTGTCTTTCCTTAGTTCAATTTAAGATTTTTTCCAAGAAGAGGCCTTCATTGATAGATTAAGCCTCTCCTGGTGCTTCCTGATGTGTTTATTATGAATATATCATGTTCTGTTCTTTCTTTTATCTGTATTTATGCTTTGCTACTGTTTCTGTTGTTCTTTTTCATCATCATTACTGATGATTCTTTTATGTATTGACTGTCTAATCTGGTTTTGTGAAGTGTTCCTGTCCAGGCAATGGTAAAAGCTTTCATAGATCTGGTTCAACTGGCATTGTATGACATCAATCAGCAAGACAGTATTAAAAAAGTACATAATAAATGTACTTTTGCTTTTTCATCTTGAGACTAAAAGGTCTTGTGACACTGGTCACTCACATGTGGCAGTGTGCTGTCACTGTGTTGTACTTGTGTATGAGGTGGTGTACTGGAGGTAGCTTTTGATCCACAACAGATTACATGCAGGAAACTAAGTGTTTTAGGCCAGAAATCTAATTACCTGGCAACACAATCACTTGGCATTGCTCAAAAGCCCTATTAGCCCCCTGCTGATATATATTGGTCATTTAGTTTTATGGGGCAGTAAAAATCTCATAATTTACGCTGACTTTACACTAGATGCTATTTGAAGCAAAGTGAGAGTTTCAGACAAATTTCCAAGTGGAGTCATTTCTGCATAAAATCACAGAGGTTCCTTTTACAGCTCTCATTATGTAAGCCTTAGCCTAAACTGTAACCATTACAGGAAAAACATTTCATAATATTGAAATTTATCAGTCTAGCTCAAAACATTAGGATGTTTACCTTCTGATGAAATGACTAAAGACGCAATAAATGATTTGTATTCAGGCCTGTACCTGTAGGACTAAAAACTATAAGTGGCTGTTTAGATGTTAGGGATTAACATGCAAAGACGACTTCAAATATCACATCACATTTTTGGTTTCTCTTATTTTTAAGAAGTGACAGTGCTTAGTTAGACAGTTTGAGTTGAGTGCATTAAAAGGGACAAGGCTCAGGCCAGGCCCAGAGTTTATTCTAAAATAAACCACCAACTCTTCTTCGCAGTTCTCAGAGAAGAGAAGATGGGAATAGTCAGACCTCCCTCTGAGTTAGCTATTGAATGCGGCCCAAGAAAAAGAAATAATCCAAGCTTCTAAAAATGTGTAAACCATAGCAGGTATATATGTCTTTAAGATATTATTTTGACTGTAACCAGAGTCTCTGGTATGAGTTATTGCCTTACTGACCTGTGAAAAGTGGGTCACACAGTAGGAGAAAGGAGCGAGAGTAGAAATAAAAAGGTATTGGAGGCACGGTAACTGAAGACTGACAGAATTTACAGATATGGAGCCAAACTAAGGGTCTGACAGCAATAGAAATCATGTAGCACCTGAAGAATATGCTGGCCATGTGGAACATGTGCGTAACATACAGGGTGGAAATGTAGCTATGTGAATAAAATACTAACCACAATATAAAGCTTTAATAGGGAGCTAGATCCCCTGAACAAAAAGGTACTCTGTACAGTAGTTGCTGTAAAGCAGTGACTGAGAGTAATTGTTAGAAGCATGAAAAACTTTCCTCTTTCATTCAAATGAAGCTCTAGCCAAAGTTCAGTCAAGACCAAAATTTTCAAATGCTTAGGCCTGTAATTTATTTCCCATACCAGCTGGCATTCGCTCCTCACACACATGCTCACTCACAATGTCCTGCTGTCAGTGTCTGGGGCTGTCAATTGAGATATCTGCTGTTTTATCAGGTGATCACATTTAACCAATAGCACAGTGACACACATTCATTGTTAGCCTATCATCTTATGGCTGTCTTTTTAAATATGACTCTCTATCTGCCTTTAGTGCGTTTATGTTGCAGTTCTTTGCACCGTCTAACTCCCCATCATCGCCTCATCAGCCTATTAGTCTCATCAGCCACCACCACCATCTCCAGTGTCTAGACTCTTGCTGCTGCACAGGGCAAACGGCACTTGATTACAAAAATCTCCCTGTAGAATCTAAATGCCTGAGTCTTTCTGTCAAATCTTAATCATCACATACTGTCCATTAATCTGTACACCTATTTTCTCTATTAAACAATTAACTTTACTTAATTTACCTATCAGCCTATCATATCAGGCTGCAGACCAGCGTTCAAGACCAACAAGATATCGCTACCTTTTAGGATAGTGCCACGAAAGTGATTGTTCTTTGGAAATCAAATTGGAAAATTGGATTGGTCAAGGCCTCACAGTCCCCAGTGTCTCACAGAAACTAGCAAAAGGAGCTCTAAAAAATAAGACTGACATTAATGCTTAATGTGCTATGAAATGTCGAAATGGGTTGATGTCTTGCAGCAGTCATGAATACTGATAGATGAGCAGCAGGTATTTTTACATAAATCAAAACCTGTCTCTCCTTTTGAAATTTTAGACATTAGCGATATCTTCGGACAAATGAAGGTGCCCCTTGTCTATGGTTACAGAAAAACTTGCACAAAATGTTAGTGTGTTAGTTCCATCTGTATTTTTATGCTCCTTATATTACTGATTTATTTAAATAAAAATAAATAAATAAAAATAATAAAACTGACTTGAACTCACATACAAAGCGAGTTTTGAACATGCAATTGAGGCCATTCATCGCCAATAGCTACTTTAGTAGTCCCCTGGTATCCTCACTATAAAACAGCTTAATTCGGGCAACAGCACTTCAGACAAGTGACATCATGCATAAAGTAATGGCAGCTGATTATCATCATCTCAAGAAGCCAAGAGTCCAGGTTGACTTCATGATTATGTAACGTGGCAGTGTGACATGACAACAGATATCTATCTGCCCTCACAGTTCTTTTTAAAAGAGCTGCATCTGACTCGTGCCAGACTTACAATGGAAGAACATTCACCTTTCCAGAAATTGCAGAGGTTTATGGTGTAATTTGTATATAATTCTGCAGATATCCTTAAGAATATAGAGATGCATGGGGGCAGCATAGTGGGTTGCCCTAGTCCGTAAATGTTTGTGGTTTTTGGTCTGACACTGCAGTCACGCAGCACCTCTGGACTCCCCTGAAGCCCCCCTACATAGTCTGGCACTGGCAGCTCCCTTCACTCCAGCTGTGAGAGCCTATCTAATGCCAGCTTTCTCAGCAGTAGCTCTCTGCAAGAGCAACATGTAAACCACAGTATACTGTACTGTAGTCTCCAGCAGAATAGTTTCTTGCTGCCAGGTCCTAATGATACACCAAAGAACCACAAATAGGCTCACTTTACCAAGGAATCCACGACTGCAAGAAGAAACCGTGCAACACACTGAGCTAATGACAATTTATCAGTCTAAATGTGTTGTACTCTGACTGCTGCATAATTTGAGGTACCTGTCTAAGTTGCAAATGAGATGTGAAGGGAATTTCATTATAAATGTCACATCTATGGATGGATTATAAGACAGTGGGCCCCTGGGCACAGATATACAAAATGCCCTACCACCTCTTCTATAGGAACAAGACGCACAGACTTTGTAGTTATTGTTTTGTGTCTTTGTAGATATTGTGTGTCTCTTTGTGGTTGTGTTGCCTCTCTTTGTAGTTATTTTGTGTCTCTTCCTGGTTGGTACATGTTCATTTGAGTAACACTTTGCAGATGGAGGCCAAGGCATTCCCTGAAACTTTGGAACCCTGGCCTTATGCCCGACAGGCCCGTTAATCAATCCATGGCCACATCAACAACCCCCGCAATGCAAAGCACGGAATCTTTTCCATCCTCAACATTTACAGATAATGAGCAGGTTCTGCTGTTACTTCTTGTGTTAGCCAAATAGACTTTCTATAAACCTACATTAAGCACAACTTAAGAGAATCATCTTTGTCCAAGCAAAACAGACATCGAGCCAGACATGGAGTGAACTATAAAATGGGTCATACTTTTAAAACCAAACAGCAGTAGCTCCCTTTATATTTTATGTGCATGAGCCTAAGTGAGAGGGGAGTGTGTGTTCAGTTGCTGACCTTTCTTTTTAGGATGCTCGGACTCCTTCTTCTTTAACTGAGCATTCAGGGGAGATTCAAGCAGCGGAGGAGAACTGAAAACAAGGGAGGGGTGAAATGGGGGAAAGAGTTACTGGAAATGAAGGAGCAAAGCATTTTCCAGTGTAGTGGATTGTTAGTTCTTCTAATTCTCAGTACTATGATACAGTTGACTCGTGAAAAGCCAGATGGCAAGAATGGTTATAATATGCTAAGTTAATGTGGAAATGTCAGAGTCAGAGGGAGTTACAGGCAGGACAACTGGAGAACAGACCACACTTACTGTATATGTCCTATTGCTGGTGAGGTCAGGTGACCAGTGTCTGAGAGAAAGCAACTTAAGTCTACAGCTGCACTGTTTTTGCATATTTTAACAAGCTGACATGATTGTGCCTCGGCTCATAAATCGCACATTTGTTAAAGTAGAAAAACACATAACGTTGATGAAATTATCAGTATTTATTGGTGCTGCTGGATTTTGCTAAATAATCGTTTATGGAGGTACAGGTAATACCTGAATGAATTTCATTCCTTCCCAGAGGACAATTTTAAAATGTTGGCATTTATAAAGCGATGTTATTGTGAGAGTAATAAGTATGATTCTCTGGATTAGGGAGTACATCCAGTTCGGACAGCTTTATTAAACTAATGTGGATTTAAAAGCTTAGACGTATAAAAAATGTTCACAGAATTTAGTCATTCACTGAGCAGAGCAGTTCCTGGCTGGAACCAATGATTACGTGAGCTACAGAAAAGCAGTTGTTTTTCTCTTGTGTCTTTTGTGGGCTGTTTCCTGATATGGAATGAGCTACTGCCACTGAATAAACAAACAGAATAACTGAATATAATTTACAATACAAGTGGCTGAGAATATACCAATGTTGCATCCCAGAATATTTGCCTTTAACTCCTGGCTTACCTCGGGAACACTGAAAAACCTTCACCGCATGCCCAGGCCCTCTCGAGGTCACACAGACGTAACTCCAACAGGACCACACATGGAGTGAGCAAGGAGCTCACTAAAAACACCATCTGTGTGACAGGGAATTTGATGGTTAATTATTATTTAAACTATTTTGATCCATAACTGTTTCAAAACAGAAATTAAAAATATATGTTCATGAATAATGTTGAGGAAAGTAGAGACAATGGTAAGTCAGGGTGTTTACGCTGTGCTAAACCACATAATTGCTCCTCTGTTGGAACAGAAAAACATAATTTTCCTTCAGGAGGCACACAACATTCAAATCTAGTAAAAACATAAATCCCACAGAGTGGATGGTGAAAAAATAAAATAGTAATTGCAGCACTATAAAAATACCAAAGGTTAAGTAGAGGAGCACCTTCAGACATTCACAATTAGTATAGGAAACAAATTTTTTAAATAAATTCAATAAACTTTTCTTGTAACTGTAAACTGGCAAGTTTTACCACAAATGGCAAAAGCAGCCAGGCCTAGACAATCGTCAGCAAGTGGTCTGACTCAAAGGAACATGCCAACATGAAACAAATCTAATTAGGGATCGATCACAAGCATCCTTAGTCCACACAACAACTATATCACAGGCCAATTCAATGATAGAGGTCAAGCTGAAAGGACAATTCAGTGCATTGTCTTCTTGTGACTTATCAAAATATAATTGGAGTTACTCACAGAGTTATCCCACCCTGGAGAAATTGACCATGACCCAGCCATTGCGATACTCAAGCCGGGGTAATCTAGAAGAATGAACATCAGGCATGAGTTTGGTGTCAGTAAATTCCCATAAGACATCAGTGTTTCTTATAAAATTTCTGCTAAAACGGAGTAATGGTGCACATAAATGCTTAAACATACTACAGCAGTACAGTAGCAACTGGAGAAGTCACACTACCAGCAGCCTACCTTTGAAATATAGTGCTGTTAGGAGCTCTGAGGAAGCCAGATCCACCACATACAGGCCATCTGAGCTTCCAATACATAACCAGCTGTTGTCCCTGCAGAGGCCCGCACAGAAAAGTATGGAAAAACAGCATTACAGGATTTCCCTTAAAAGCAGATTTTTCAGATCATTTGGGGAAAGACAATGTAATCACATACTAAAGAAAAACATACTGATGTGATGGAGTGGCAAGGCACGCAGTCACCATAAGACTATAGGTTTTTATTCAAGTTTCCTCTGACTTCATGTAGTCTAAACTATGAACACGCAGCAAGATGGAAACTACTGCCAGGCAGAGCAGAAAGCTGAGTCTGAAGGATCCTTTTCATCCACTTCCTGCACTGAGCTGCATGCTGGGGCTATAATATTGTTACACAAATTTTACTCTTTAGTGCATCATTATTTTCATGCTGAGCGTGTGTTTCTGTACAGGATGGAGACAATTACAGCCATTGTGTGTGGAAATTTATGTGATTATTGCACTGTTCAAATTGTTAGTAAGCCACAATGTCTTTCTTCATTTTACAACTAGGGGGCGCCAAAGTAGGAACATTAACATTAGCAATGAAGCTGTTAGTATTTTGAATAAATGTACTGGAAATTTCAGATGACAAAGACCCACACAAAAGTAGATGGCATGTTGCATACTCAGGTGAAAAAGTCATGTTATTTGATGGTGAAGTGTAGTTTTAGTCTACAAAGAAATTATTGTTTTAAAAACAATTTGAAGTATCAGGAGGACCATTTTTTGTCCTTGGGCATATCATACACTGATAATCTTTTGTACTTTATTTTAACAGTAAACAGACTTCTGTGAGGTGTGTACCCAACTCTTCCAGCTGCATATTTATTACATTAATATACCTGAGCAAAATTGTTTTAATTGTTAAAGCCAATCAAATAGAATCCAGGAAAATGTATTTGATAAATTAGACTGGATAACATATTTGTTTGGGTCAAAGTAAAGATGTAGATGATGTAAATACTGCTCTGAGATCATATGCTTTCCTTAGAACAAGAAGGAATCAACGTCCATTTCATTCCAGTGGTTCACAAAACACACAGACAGTTATGTCTGTGCTTTTTAAGTGCCTGCTTCCTGTCATAACATCAAATGTTTTAACAGCCTGAAACAGTTTATCCTACAAGCCTGCAAAGTTTCCTGTGATGTGTGAAGTTTCCTCTGACGTTTTCTGTCACTGTGTGGACACGTGCAGCGAGTAGCCCATAAAAGATGTGGCGTTTAGTTCACGAATGATTTCCAGACTTGTGTGACAGTATGACATGTAGTTTTAATGGCAGAAATGTGTAGCTATGTATTGCTTTTTCATGACAACTGTGTTTGAATTGCTTTTGCAATACTTTCCTGGATCACGTACAATTTTTTACCTTGTGGAAATAGGAACAAAATTGAGCCCCTGAGAATGGCCAGAGTGTTGACAGTATCATGTCTTGCTTCAACATTAAGATTCCTTGTCACAAATGAGGTAAAACAGTTCTTCCTCGTGGTTAAGTCACATGATAGGGTCCATTAATCATATTTGAGCACTTGAGAGTGAGGTCTCTATGCTGATACTTTGAAGTCCACCTTGGACCATGTGACTTTTCCCTATGCATGCATCCATCCATCCATCCATCCATCCATCGTGTAACTGCTTTTTTAGGCTTGCCAGTTCAAAGGAAATGTTCCTGGACGTTAGACAACATTAACAAATAGCATCAGGTTATCACTTCTGTAATTACTACAACTAAACACAATCTATGTGGTATTGCCCATCGCTGGGTGAAGAGTATCCTGTGGTAACCATGCCCAGAAAACAAAAACAAGTTTCTCAGTATTTATGAATTCTACAAAGATTATTCACTTACTTTTCACGATCACTACTGGTGCCAGTGAATGAGCAACAAAGAGCCATTCTGAGGACAGGTTTTGAAGTCTCTACGTTATCGACAGCTGATCGTTCTGCCAACTCTGGAAGAAAATATCAAAATAGAAGTGTAAAAATATTTAATTCTAACTGATATTTTCCTTCAGTCATGTTGCTGAAAAGAGATAAAGGATTTATGAAATCGAATTTGACCAAAATCATTCACAAAGCCTATGGTAGATATACTCTCTCTGCATTCCCAATGGCATGCTTTTTCTTTTACAATTGATATATACAACTTCATCCTAACACTGACCCTCCGAACTTTGACCCTCTTGCTTAACATTATTACTTAACATTACCTTGGAGATACAAAAGTGTTCAAGTTGAGTTTAACTTTTAAGTAATAACGGCATACCTCGTAAATTCTAGCATGCAGTATTATATTCACACACACAAAAAAAACCCCATCATATATAAACAATTCCTATGCCTAATATTACTGTCTATTCAACTGGTCATTAGTCACTTGAATGTGGTGTCATCTGTCATTGTAGCTCCTGTCAGCTGTCAATAAGCTGTGATCTATTTACAGCTCAGTCGATGTGACGTTTCTTCCACTGTACAAACGACTGTGGGTCAGAATAGCCAAAAGAGCATGCTGGTTTGCGCACTGCAAAATGCAACAGGATGCAGTAAGACATTCTGTATTTTTGGCATACTGCATTTGACATACTATGTTTTGGAACATACTGAATTCTTTTCTGTCATATTAAATAGTAGGGCAGTGTAGTAAACAGTATGGCAGTATGGAAAACTGGAACGCACAGAGCCTCACTGTTTGTTTAATAGACCAGTGACATCACCTGCTTGATGGCTCACAGTCCCTTTGTGCATTTGATGTCTTTTTTCCATCTTCTGGAGGTCCATTTTGGTCACCAGGTCACACGTGTGGTCATCAGGGAGAGAAAAGCACCACAGCTAAACCAAACAGGTAGAGTTGTGTTACACAGCATGTGGAATTTCTTCTCTGATAGTGATTATGAGCTATCGGTCTGTGTGCCTCAGTGACTAACCTGTCCATCAACTGAGCCAGTGATAAGGTGCTTGTTCTCCTCCAAAAACAACACACTGAGCAGTGGAAAGGCTAAAGAATTGAAGAGAGAGAGAGAATAGGATATTTTCAATCATTTTGCAAGGCAGCAGCCACCATATAAAACATGACACTAAATTATTTTATTTATTACTCCTAAAGTTTGAACAGATTGTAGTCAGGCCGCACCATTACTTAAAGATATAAATATGTATGCTTGTAGTTATATCACACACTAACAGATCCCAATTTCAAAGAGATCACACTAATTCTGCTATCTCTGCTATACAAAGTCAATGAACTCATGCCTTTATGTGCATGAATGTCAAATGAATGATTAATGTTATAGACAGGGAAATTAATTTCCTCCAGCAAGATTTGTAACAGTGATATCATACCAGAAAGCACAAAAGACTGGTAGCAAACAGCTTCGGTTTTTAAATCCCACACCTGAAAAGAGACATGGAAAAATACTTTCTAGTTATTTAAACTCAGTTACAGGGCGTGCAGTATTTGGCATTTGGTATAAATCATAAGTGTGAATATTTTTGAGTGTATCATTTGGGAATTATAATTCAGTACCTTAAAAGTGCGGTCCTCTGATGTGGTAACAAGAATGTCTTTATTCCAGGGAGAGAACTCTGCGGATGTTAAAGGTCCAAGATGGCTGGTCAAGGTAGAGATCACATCATACTCCTATTGTGGAAAACAACAATAAAACTTGGATAAGGTGGAGTGGCCTGTAATCGCTATAAAACCATTATGACCACACAATATCACATATCTTTTAATAAGGATGCATTGTGACACATTTCCAATAACTCATAGGAAAATGCAACAAAGTACAGTATTTAGGTACGGTATTTGCAATCCATGAAAGTAATCGATAGTAACATACCGAGCCAACACATGAGCCCAAATGTATTCTGTGAATGTTTATGTGCACCAAGGAAAACTGTAAAAATGTGCAATATCTTGTACCTTTGAGCTGAGAATATATACAGTTGTTCCTGAGCATGCTGCCACTCGTTGATCAGAGAAGCAGAATGAAACGTGGACGACTTCACCCAGTAAAGTCCCGATAACTCTTCCCGCTGCAACTTTACCTGCAAACAAATCAATTAGTCTGTTTATATTCAAAGCAGATGAAGTTCATGACCACAGTAAACATAAATGACCTATCTGGTAATATTTCACTAGATGGCAGGCTTGTTAAGATTTTCACTCAGGGAAATGATCATGCTTGGTGCAGCATACATGATATGACATGTGCCACATGGTTGCTCCATAATTAAGCGGAGAAGACAACTGACCACATTTGGACTCTTTATTTCAATGCACTGCAGACATACAGAATTATTTCCTCACCCGCCTGTGTTTTCTTCTGGCACAGTTCAATATCCCAGACAATGATATAGTCAGCAGAGGCAGAGCAGAGGAGAACAGGTCCACTTCGTTTCCCAAAGGTCATGGCAATGATCTCACCATGGTGGCCAGTTAGCAGCAGAGGCTGGGGAAAAACAGACTCATTAACAATACATTATGATGTGTTCATTGTATCTGTGGCTCCTAGATGATTGATGATTGAAGTCATTAAGAAAGTCATTTTCTCCATCTTAAAAAAAAAAGAAATATAAATTTAATCACCAGGCCTACATTGATAAACACTTTGTTTTCCCAGATTGTGGCCTATTTTGTAAATATTAAGTATTACTTTTGTCAGAATTTTAAAATAATGTGTCATATGACATATAACATTCAGCCTATATTTACAAAACAAATTGGCTGTAGCTAATGTTAAAAATAATGTAAAAAGGCATGTTCAGATACACAATACACACGAGGACTAATACTAACCTAGTTATCCCTCACTACAAATGCAGTGTAGCTAGCATAGCTAGCTAACGTTAGCTAATGACATTCCTAATAAAAAAAATAAAACTTAGAGAGTGTTTTATGCAAACAAGTAACAAAAACAAACCTGCTGCTCTACGTCCATGATACTGTAAATCAATATTTCCTTGCCATGCATTGGTATAGCACAATAAGAGTGACAGCATGCTAGCTGACAGTGTGACAGGAGTCTATCACAAGTTAAACTGAGCTTCTCAATCACCATCTTTTCTCCTGTCAGAAAAAACGTCGGTGTAGTGCGTTGCCGCCAACGAATATAGCGTTAATTAACTTCGAAAACGCGGAGTCATCTTTAAATACATGCTGTATTTCATTTACTTCTGTTTTATAAGAGAGAGAGAGAGATAGAGAGGTAGTTTCTTCTTCGCCCAAGTTTCAGGTGGACATGGACAGACGCCGGTTGCTAGGACACCGACGTCTACATCAATTTCCGTTACAACAGATCGTCTATAACAAAGCGACATTTCACACACAAGTTAAAAAACTAACCTTGTAAAGGTAAATGTGCGCTACCTCTCAACTTGTTTCTTTGATAAGATAAGCATCATCAACACTTCAGTTATTTTGAATGTTTTCAGCATTACACTTTACTAGGCCTGGGGGTACATTTATTTGTTTTGAGTAGCGGTGAATTATTTGACCTCACTGGTACTTGGAAGTACGGTCAGAGTGAGACTCTGTATCAGATTAATGTGTTCTTGCTTCTTGTATCTCTGCATTTGACCACAAGGTGGCGCCCACTGCTCACCTGTAGTACCTGTAAAGTGGCATTTTATCTTCTATACCATACATCACTACAGTAGCCTAGTGAGAATGTATTTTCTGTTTATTTTCCATTAGAGTTCCATCATCAGACTGTAATTTGTGCCGTTTGTACTTTGTTATCAGTGTTATAAAGGTCAAAATTCGTTACTGAAAGAAGGTTTATTAAAAAGACTACAGTAATTAAATTAAAATCATAATATATATGGAACAAAAAAGAAAGTACTGCAAAATATGTCTTTCTCTCTGAGGAGTGGGGGAGTGTGTTAATTGTATTATTATCATCTTTATAAGTAATGACAATACAGCAATACTCTGCAATTATTCTTTTTGTGATCAATTTTTTATTGGCCATGTTTTCCTTTTTCTTTTCTTTTTTTTTAAAACAAAAAACCACAAGAAAACGAACATTAATACAAGACACAAAAACAATAAGGATACACCAATGACAAAAAAAACACAAGAACCACAAAAACTTATATAAGCATACACACACATGCATGCACCATGCATACGGGCCACTGACATCTCCATACTAGCCAAGTCCACTACTGAGGATACCCATTTTTGAAAAGACAAGATGTGAGGAGCTTTCCATTTTGTTTTTTGTCCTTGTCTTGTCTCTGCAATTATTCAAGTGTACTATATTCTTCCCACTCATGACTGTTTAACCACTCCTGAATGTATATGTAACATTTATTGCACACATTGTATATTGTATATATTCTTATTCCTACTGATGGATATATTGAGTTGTATTTTGTAGTGTTGTACAGATAATTTATATTTCTAACTCTACATACTAGTTTTATACAGTGTAAGGCACATATTTATATATATATATATATATATATATATATACACTGCTCAAAAAAATAAAGGGAACACTTAAACAACACAATGTAACTCCAAGTCAATCACACTTCTGTGAAATCAAACTGTCCACTTAAGAAGCAACACTGATTGACAATCAATTTCACATGCTGTTGTGCAAATGGAATAGACAACAGGTGGAAATTATAGGCAATTAGCAAGACACCCCCAATAAAGGAGTGGTTCTGCAGGTGGTGACCACAGACCACTTCTCATTTCCTATGCTTTCTGGCTGATGTTTCGGTCACTTTTGAATGCTGGCGGTGCTTTCACTCTAGTTGTAGCATGAGACGGAGTCTACAACCCACACAAGTGGCTCAGGTAGTGCAGCTCATCCAGGATGGCGAGCTGTGGCAAGAAGGTTTGCTGTGTCTGTCAGCGTAGTGTCCAGAGCATGGAGGCGCTACCAGGAGACATGCCAGTACATCAGGAGACATGGAGGAGGCCGTAGGAGGGCAACAACCCAGCAGCAGGACTGCTACCTCCGCCTTTGTGCAAGGAGGAACAGGAGGAGCACTGCCAGAGCCCTGCAAAATGACCTCCAGCAGGCCACAAATGTGCATGTGTCTGCTCAAACGGTCAGAAACAGACTCCATGAGGGTGGTATGAGGGCCCGATGTCCACAGGTGGAGGTTGTGCTTACAGCCCAACACCATGCAGGACGTTTGGCATTTGCCAGAGAACACCAAGATTGGCAAATTCGCCACTGGCGCCCTGTGCTCTTCACAAATGAAAGCAGGTTCACACTGAGCACATGTGACAGACGTGACAGAGTCTGGAGACGCCGCGGAGAACGTTCTGCTGCCTGCAACATCCTCCAGCATGACCGGTTTGGCAGTGGGTCAGTAATGGTGTGGAGTGGCATTTCTTTGGGGGGCCGCACAGCCCTCCATGTGCTCGCCAGAGGTAGCCTGACTGGCATTAGGTACCGAGATGAGATCCTCAGACCCATTGTGAGACCATATGCTGGTGCGGTTGGCCCTGGGTTCCTCCTAATGCAAGACAATGCTAGACCTCATGTGGCTGGAGTGTGTCAGCAGTTCCTGCAAGATGAAGGCATTGATGCTATGGACTGGCCCGCCCGTTCCCCAGACCTGAATCCAATTGAGCACATCTGGGACATCATGTCTTGCTCCATCCACCAACGCCACGTTGCACCACAGACTGTCCAGGAGTTGGCAGATGCTTTAGTCCAGGTCTGGCAGGAGATCCCTCAGGAGACCATCCGCCACCTCATCAGGAGCATGCCCAGGCGTTGTAGGGAGGTCATACAGGCACGTGGAGGCCACACACACTACTGAGCCTCATTTTGACTTGTTTTAAGGACATTACATCAAAGTTGGATCAGCCTGTAGTGTGTTTTTCCACTTTAATTTTGAGTGTGACTCCAAATCCAGACCTCCATGGGTTAATAAATTTGATTTCCATTGATAATTTTTGTGTGATTTTGTTGTCAGCACATTCAACTATGTAAAGAACAAAGTATTTAATAAGAATTTTTCATTCATTCAGATCTGGGATGTGTTATTTTAGTGTTCCCTTTATTTTTTTGAGCAGTGTGTGTGTGTGTGTGTGTGTGTGTGTGTATATATATATATATATATATATATATATATATATATATATATATATATATATATATATATATATATATATATATATATATATATATATATATATATATATAATCAGCACATTGTACATATTTTATATATTTTACATACCATTGTTGATATTGCAGTACATTGCATATATCTTATTTTATATATTTTACATACCTTTTGCTTATACTTCTTATTTCTACTTCTCAAATTCTCTAAGCTTTACATGAGAGTTATGTCCCCCAGGGTCAATAAAGTATGTCTGATTCTGATTAAATTACATTACATGCTTGTGTGCATGTATGTGTTTTGTGATTAATTTATTGTTTGCAGTCACAGTTCATAGTAACAGTTAGTCAAGAATAACTAACTCCAGTAAAATGCCCGGTGAAATATTGTTTTTCCTAAATAATTAATACTTCCTGAGCAGCTATTCCAGCCGAAACAAACAGCAAATGAACGTTACAGTAGTATAAAGGGCTTCAGAGGACACGGGGTCCTGGGTCTTAAGTGGATTTCAAGTTATCCTGTTTAAAGGATAAACAGTTATAAAAAGCATGAATGGAGAGGGGGATGCTGGGAAATGCAGTTCTCCCAGCAGCTAGCGGATATGACGGCGGTGTTGTGTAGCTTGTAGCTGGGTGTCGTCTGCCGTCTGCTTTGCCGTAGTTGGATGAATCAGTCGACGTTGACAGTCCTTGGGATATGACTGTGCTTTTGTAGTAGAGAGCTAACTTTAGCTAGACCGTTAGCTGGTCGTCAGGTTTGTAGGATTACGTTAGCCGAAAGAGAGGAATTCGAGTGCCAACGCGTTCTCGGGACAAATTCGTGTTTTTCGTTAGCCTTAATATTTTTAAAAGATGGCACCGGTAACGTTAATGTTTTCTGGTAAAGGAAGCTAACTTAACTTAAGCTAGATGGCTAGCTAGCGTGTCATCAACTTGTGAATCCCATAACTTAGTCACTGTGTGGGCCATAACAACCTTAACGATTCATCGGAGCGGGTAGCTAGCTGGGGAATAGCTAGCCGATATATTAGCCAAGTAGCGAACCAGCGTGAAACAGAAAGAAGTTAAACAAAGTAACGTTTAAATTTGCTAGCATAGTGAGGTTAGCCGGTTGGATTTTGTAATATGAAAAAGGCGCAGTCTGACAAATTGGGGTTTGTTCCTCAAAAAGACATCGTATACAACAAACTTCTGCCGTACGCAGATAGGCTAGATGATGAGTCCAATGATATTTTGAGCAAAATAAAGGGAAACTTGTGCCGAGCTGTTCAGCTCAGAGAAATATGGCCCGGCGTGCTCTTTTGGACAAGGAAACTTTCCACGTAAGTAACTAGCTTATCTTTGGGACCCTCACGTAAAATTGATGTTAACAGTTGTTGATAACCTCGTGACGTTTTCAATCCCTAGTCTCTTGAAGTAACCAAACTTTTGCGTAACATAACTTCTTGTGCAACATTTCTCTGTGTACTTTATGTATTTGACTGAAGGGCATCATTGAAGATGTGATGTTTGCAAGTCTAAGTAGTCACAACTGTAATGTTTTACACTCTAGTCAATGGCAGATTCGGAAACTCCTCTAAAAGCCTGTATTGTTTTATTACCTAACGTCGGTTTGTTATGTTTTATGGGTGAAGTGTTACCTAAGTGTTCGCTGTTTATGCTTTGAAACTACAAACTACCCAGTGTTTCTGATTAGAGACGGGCTGGGTTTCATAATCGGGGCAATAGAAGTCAAACACACAACCTGACCCAGGCAGTCCAGCACAATAACAGGCCATTACATATGCAATTGAAAATGTCAAAGCTGGCCACAACACCACCTGATGTTTTCTCTTTGAATAAGCCAGTCAGGTGACAACAATAAATATCTCAAAATAGCAATAACAAATTCTGATTTAATGGACTCATGAGTTTCCTGTGAAGCTGATAACACCCAGCTGATATGCAGTGCCATTTCTGTTGAGAGTAGTATCATGGGTCATCTGTTGAATGTTTCCTGCTCATCAAAGAAGTCCAGGCAAACTTGTTTATAATAACTTTACTGGAGACAGTAAATCACACAATCATATGTTACCCCCCCTTTGCATTTATCTTTTATCTACTTGGTTATGTGTCACATTGTGCCAGGGAAAATATTGTCAACATGACAGCGGCTTACTGAGAGTGCTGTTTCATTTTGTTGTACTTGGTTGCTGGGCTGTCTTTAATCCGTTTCAGTCCCCAGTGTTGGCGCACTGCTCTGTCCAAGAGTGAGTCACTGCCGGCTCAGAGAGATGGAAAGTTTAGCCTGCTGTGGGGTTGACCCAGATTCTGTTCACTGGTATTTTGGCATTTTAACAATGATGCAAACATTTTGCAATGGTCAATTTTAAAGGTCTCAACAATGCTTATTCAGCTTTAGTTGTGTTATTTTAAAAAATGAACCTGCGTTTGCTTTAACATTTGGATGTCTGAGTTTATAACAATGTTCCCTTTTTTTTCCCCATGAGTGAACATTAGCAGCTTATATTTGTGCTGCTCAATGGGGCACTGACCACTTGATATGCAGGTTGAAACTGGAGCAGTTATCCCTAAATCTGTACTTCCTATCTAGGTACATGAGACTGTACGGCCGGAAGTTCAGTAAAGAAGACCATGTGCTGTTCATCAAGTTGCTCTATGAGCTAGTGACGATCCCCAAACTGGAGATCAGCATGATGCAGGGCCTTGCACGGCTTCTTATCAACCTCCTCAAGTAAGAGTGGCCCTATCTGTTCTACTCAACAACTTGTACACATGTTCAGCATGCAGTTATGTGACACTTAAAATTGTACACATTGTTTTTTGTTTTCTCCAGGAGTTAAATTAGAGGCTAAACAAATGCTGCAACTTCACCATTGATAATAACTTCTGATCTTATAGATTTTTTTCATAGGGTAAAGCTGTGCGATGAGCTAATTTCTGTATGTTTATTCTCACCTATCTGCATGTCTGATTTATCTTACAGGAAAAGAGAACTACTGTCGAGGGAGGACCTTGAGTTGAGGTGGAGACCACTGTATGAGCTGCATGACAGGATTCTTTTCTCCAAGACGGAGCATCTGGGCCTCAACTGGTTTCCCAAGTATGCCTCTGTTTTTTACGGCTGGAGTTGATATTAATAGTTTTTTAGAAGCTTGCTTAATCATAGAATTGTGGAAACGCTATTGACATATCCAGTGAGGAAGGCACGTTCACTCCATTCATATTGTACACATTCGATGGTTGTGTAGTACATCAGATAATGTTTATAAGCCACACTTGAAAATGAAGTATTTTAATTTTTATTTTCTTCACCTCCATGTGAGTAGTCAGCAGTCATTGAGCTCCAGCAGAACTTCTGCAGTGCTTTTTTTGTCCTGCAAATTAAATTACTCGGATTTTGATGATAGCAAAGTAGTAATAACCGAACAATCCTTTTGGCATGTCTATACCTTCCTATGTGGAAAACAGAACCTATCAAGGGACTGACTTCCTGTGGACTAGAAAAGCTAATGTTGATATAAGCAAGAAGGAAATCCCTTGAATTGAAATGTCTTAGTTGGTAAGTTTTATTTAAGGGAATAGTGTGTAAGATTTAAGGGGATTTTTTTTTTTTTTTTTTTTGTTCAGGGTTTTTTTTTTTTACCAGAAGCCAAATTATCAACAGAGGTCTCTTCCTCTCAAAAACAAAGCAACCCTGTGATTTAACCCGGTGAAAACACGGAATAAAGTAGTTTCATGTTTTTAAAAAAAGGGTCTTTTTGACACTCCTGTGATGGAGGGGCTGACACAAAAATGTGAATGCTCCTACCTAGAGCCAGTGTTTGGTATGTCCGTTCTGGGCTACCGTAGAAACATGGCTGTGTAACATGGCGATCTACATGGACAAGGACCTGTTCCCTATGTAGATATAAATGGCTTATTCTAAGGTAACAAAAACAGAAAGGGTTCTTATTTTGAAGGCGATTAGGTGATAATACACCAAAGAAAACATATTCGTTATATTCCATTTCTGCCAATATATCCCCCTAAGTCCCACACACTGGACCTTTAGTATTGGCACAGACCATAAACAGGAAGTTACTTCCTTCTGTCCTTTGACAACTCAGCTGTAATGAAATGTACACATAGAATTCTCCAGTCACTCTAGATACATACTATAGATATATTTGTAAGTTATGGGGAAATAGTACCTTGAGCCAACTTTTGTTACTGTTATTCGTCTCAGTAGTTTGAATAAAACTGTACAGTGTTTGTGTAAATGGATCAGTTGTTTGAGGAACAAGAGGAGCATTTTGTGTGCCACATAACTTTCATAACTGTACTTTTTTTTTTTAAACAAGGAGCAATGTCCACTATGACGTTTGTCCACAGTTTTGGAGGGAACTTTATTTGGTGGTTTACCCTTGTGCAACACCCTTAGAAATTCCCTATGAAGTAGCAAGCAGTGCGAGGTGCTCTTTTATGGTGCTATGGGAACATTGTGTAGTAATCACTGAAATGCTTTGCAAGCGCATCACTTTGACATGACAGCTGATGACAGCAAGCTGCTTTGGCTGATTGCCTGCTCACCTCTTTCCAAACTATACTAATGCACACAAAACATGATACTCTTACTTGATAAATTGTGTAAGGTAATGCATAGTATTTTCATACTTTTGAGTGATTGGCACTTTGTCTTGTGCTGAATGTGTTCTTTATGCCTTTGTCTCCTTTCACATTCAGTTCTCCACGGCCACGTTCATCCTCTAAACTCGTAATGCTAAAATTGGTTCAGAGGTGGTAAGGACAATACTTCTCTTTGTGTTTTACTTTGAATTCATCCTTTGAGGCACTTAATTGTTTTTGTTTTATGATTTTTTTTTTATACATTGCATGTTAAAACAAAAACTGGACACCCCATATACAGCTGGTGACAGAGGGGAAAATAAAGTCTTGAGCAATGTTAACATTTCACTCATATTGGAGACTGTCGCACTGCAGCTAACAAGATCCCCCTATCCCCCATATCACCCATAAGAGAGTGTTAAAGACTGTGTAGTTTCTTTCTATTTATAGTGGATTATGTGGCAGTAATATACAGTAGAGGCAAAATGATGGTTACCATATTAAGAGGTAATACAGTTTATGATTTATATGATTATATAACATTTATTACTCCATAAGCTCAGCAGTGGCATTAGTATTAGTATATATGATCTCTCAACAAATATCGTTAGGAGGTTTTTGCTGTTACTTATCACTCCTCTGTGCTGTGAAGTTAGCCATATCTGCACTACTACACAGCATTTTCAGGAGTCATGGAGGAGTGTGAGCTCTTGTCACGTTTCCACCCTTCCTGGAATGCGTTGGTGTGAACGTGAGGGTTCAAATACAAAGGTCATAGTGTAGTTTGGGGTTCCTCCTGCCTGAGTGTCTGACCACTTTGCAATCGGACACTCAGTTTGACTAGTTTTTGTCGTTGGTGGATTTGCAGTGCATGAGTTTGACCCTGGTTTGTGGCCTGTGTGTTGTGAGCTTACAGTGCTACACATTGGGCTAGGCCCATACATTTAGATAGTTGCAATTTGGCTTGAAGAGTGCCTGTCAGCCATGATTCAGCTGTTTTTTATGGGTATAAATGTAGAGAATGATGGCTACAAAGAGACTTGAATGATGTGGAGATAAGCGACCAGTTGTTGAGTGGGATTGGCAGGGCATTTCCAACAAGGCATGGCTTGAGCTTGCATGCAAGCAGATCGGTGGGATTGCGGGCGAGGAGCACCAAAGCTGTGGTTATATCGGTCCCAAGCTTTCAACACCGTTATGTGACCACTCAGTCCTGCCTTTGCAGTCTATATGTGAAGGTAGTCAAACCAGGAATTTGTGATGTTCAAGACATTTTATTATTAGCTGTAAATCCTAAACAAGCTTTAACAACATGTTAAAGTAGTGATGGAAAGTGACATGTTACGCATGAATAGTTAGTGAAAAAATTGACATACAAATGTGTATATTAGCATGAGGCCAGCCAGGAAGGTCAACCACTGTCAGCAGCAATTACTGTATTTATTTTTAGTGAAGTGGTTACAGCCTATTAATGATGCAGTATTGCAATTATTACACACACCAGATCCTAAGACTTTGTCATTCACACCAGATCCTAAGACTTTGTCATTCACTATACATTGATCAGGCCGGCGTGTAAACAAGTTTCTGTGTGCATGCAATCAAAGTCAAGTTGCATTGGTGTGAAGATTGTTTAACATCAGTCTGTCAGTGGTTGATTTGACATGCCATGACGATCCTCTTTAATTTTGTTTATTACAGCTCCGTGGAAAGTGTGCTGAAAACACTTGTGAAAAGCTGCAGACCGTAAGTACATCTCAATAATTTGTCATGTATGTGTTTATTAGTGTTTATTCTTTTTAAATTTAGGCTCCTGAAGAGTGTTAATAACATACTGGGAATCACCTTTTATCATCATTCATTCATAGTCATTAAATAGTCTTGAATTTGAATTTGAGAAGTCTTAATTGCCACGGATATTTTATCCGATATAATTTATTCATCTTTAATAACATTTTGTAAAAATGAGTCAAGCTCTTCTGTGTGAAAGTACAAATTTCTGATGTTACAAATCTTTAAACCTACCACTTAACTTAATACTGTCTTTTTACTTTACACTTGCATTTACCTGTTGGCAAAATGTGAATTAACATAACTTATTCTAATAACCAAATTCCTATATAAAACAGGTCTCTACATGGGACCACATATACTACTTACCTTCACACTTACCTGCAGTGCTTGAATAGAACAAAACAATAGAATAAAACAATTATTTGTCCTAAAATCAGTCTTAAATTTGGTTACAAATAATTTTAAAAACAATCTTAAAAAGCATTTTGTTTAAGTGTCTGATATCTGTAGACACTCTGTATTGATTTTAATAAGTTGACAATATGCTTAATAACAGCAACAAGATATACAAAACTACAATTATGTAAAGCTGAGCTGATAGGAGAGAAACCCCCTAAATGTTGGTTATATTTTGGATACTGTTGTAGATAAAGAATCTGAATGTTGTATGTTAGACTTTTCTGAATTGCTTCATCATTCCAAAGCTTTGCTGTCACCAGCAGTTCTTGATTGTTTTCACCCTTCTCAAGCATATGTCTTTGGTGAACCCTAGGACTCGTCCCTCAGTTTGCACTTAGGCAGATAATCCTATTATCTCATCTAATTCTGTCTTGTGTGAGGGTTTCCTGCCACTGTGACAAGGGAGAGTGACTTGTGGTCAGCTGCTGAGACGCTGTGGATCAGCGGTCAGGCAGAGGAAGTGGGTGGGTTGGAAGTGACAATTTTTTTTCAAGGCCTCTGGTGGATGTGGAATCGCCAAGGAGGTTATGTGACCTGAAATAACCTGCCGGGTTTACACAAGCATGTTATGAACCGTGAAAATCCCCCTGTGGGACAATGATCCCAGCGGAACCACCGGATTTACCCTAACAGCTAAAAATGTGCCAGATGTATGACTTGTAATCTCCCATTTGTGGAACAGTAAAATTTCAGTAGCTGCTGGTTCATGTGTATTTCGGTCTTCTGTCTCTTAATGTGAGCGTAAAAGTTGTATGATATTGCTTTGAAGCTACATAAGGTCTTATTCTTACTACTTTATATGAATGTAGCCCAGGTTTTTCTAATGTGTTGCTACTTGTAACGATGCACCTCGACTGAATGTCATCTAAAGTTCGTATTTGGCCAAAATATATCTTTGCCTTTCATTAATGTTTGAGTTCCAAGTTCCAAGTCCAACATAGCATCAGCAAACCAAGCTCAGTAACACAGCACCACAACTAGAACTTCACCGCTTCATTACAAACGCTAAAAAAAGTTGCGGCCAGTTCAGCATTTGTCTTGTAGTGCGTCGCACCAGGCAGCAGCTACAAATGTCAGGCATCAGTTTGTAGCTTCCTGTCACCGGCCTCTATTGAACATGACTTGTAGCCTGTTGCTGTGTCGCTCATAGTGTGAACACAGGATTAAAGTCTGACAGTAAAGTCTGGTTGTCAGTCTCTAGCATCTGATGTGTGTGTTGAGGTGTGTGTGAGGATGTGATTTGTAAGGAACCTAAGAGGCTTGTGCCACATTGTAGCGCGCTAAGCTGCTCTGCTGGTTGTATGCTCCAAGTGTCCATATATACCTGTTCATAAGCTGGTGAATGATATTAGTAACATTCCTGTCATCACCCATCCTTTGCGTCATTTCACAAAAAAAGACTCATTGTTATTCTCTCTCTGTTCATAGATACTTTTCAGAGTCTGCTACTCAGGAGATGCTGGATGAGTGGAGGCCACTCCTCTGTCCCTTCGATGTCACCATGCAAAGAGCAATCAGCTACTTTGAGCTCTTCCTACCTACGACTCTGCCTCCAGAGCTGCACCACAAGGGGTTCAAGTAAGAAACTTCTCATCCTCTCCCACGTATGGTTGAGAGCCAACATATCCCTCCAGTTTGAACGCAGTTCAGCTAGTTAGCCTTGAGATCCGGTAAAGAATAGCTTGGCTTCTGAGATAAATGAATGACAAGCAATGTGTCAGCCATATATAAAGGCAGAGGGTCATGACTCAGACGTCATGACTGAAAGCCGTTCATGGCTGGCATAATGAAATAAGTGCCTCTGAATATGTGAGGGGGAGTAACGCATAGTGAGACATTCAATTCAGTGCTATAAAAGAGAATCAAGATCCAGTTCCAGGTTCCAATGTGAGAGTATAAAACCCACATTGATTCCTGTTGCTGAATCTCAGTATTTAAAAATGAATAAAACACATTTTTGTATTCATTACCATATTGTCTGGTTTTCCATTCCTCCCACATCATCACACCACAGTGCAGAGATGTGGTGAGTGATTTCTTAGGTCTTGTAACACTGGCGGAGCATCCTTTAAATGCCACTGCCTACCTAATGCCTTAACAATGTTGCAGAGTGCTGACCAGATGCATCCTTTCATGGTCACTGACGATCCTAAAACATTCACTCCCACCAGGGGAACAAAGCAATTGATTCTTCCAGGATCATGACAGTGACTTGGGTGTACTTTTCACATCTCAGCCCAATAGATCATACTTTGAGATGAGCAGCAGTTGGAAGCAGCAATGCTGAGCCAAAACTGTGAGCTGTTGCACGTACATAAATTCCTAAAAATGAAGGTGTTTCTGGAAGCAAAGAGAGTGCTAACTGTGGTTACTTTTTGTTTCACAAGTCAATAATTTGTTTATCAGTTTCCTCTAAAGAGCTAAGTGGTTTCATAATAATCAAAAAGGTAATGGGAATTTCCTTGAAAGAACTACTGGATTTCAAACTTAAGTAAATATTCACTAATCATTTATTTGTTTCAGGAAACTTTTGTATTTAATTGTATGCTAGCCCATAGATGCATCTCACAAGTTAGCATTTTCACCTGGCCTGTACAGTGCACTGACTAAAAACTAAAAAAATTATTGGTCCTAATTGATTGTAAGCTTACCAGTTGAATACTATAATGTATATTCCTGATAATTAAAATCAAATTATTCAGAATTATGGTGTCATAACATAAATATCAAGCATCGTTTATGCAGTCACACCTACAGTATTACCTGGTTGCTTTTTGGCTCACGGTGTGTATCTCATGGCCATAGCTTCTTGCCAGAGGAATAAACTATTAAGTTTCCTTGTTGCTTTTGCTCTTGGTCACTGATGCGAGGTGACTTGCATAATGTGTTTCAGCTTGAGTGAATGTTGTGATCTGTGCTTTTTGACATGTTGTTGATAAGTTTACTGATAAGTATAGACATACACTCCTGACCTGTTAAACCCAACTCAATGCCATGGGTGTTATATAAAAGATATGGACCCATAAATAAAGTACTACCCCAACTTGTTAGGGTCCGGGCAGCTAAGCTGCCAGGACACTATTGTAATCCTAGGTATTCTTCTTCTTCTTCTTCTTCTTCTTCTTCTTTCTTCTTTCTTCTTCTTCTTTCTTCTTTCTCCTTCTTCTTCTTCTTCTTCTTCTTCTTCTTCTTGTTCCGAGGAAATCATTCTTCCCATGGGTGAAAACTCACCAAACTTTGCACAAAGGTCCAGTCTCATGCCAGATATCCTCAGCTGTAAACTCAAGCCAATAGTCCTGATGGTGGCACTACAGCAAGTGTCTAAAGTTCAAAACTTTGAAAATTCATAACAAATCAACCATATGTGCTACAACTTCACAACTTTCATCAAAGTTGTAGCCCCAATACTGAAGAAACTTTTGTACACTTAAACCTATTAAAAATTATGAAGTTCATCACTCTGTTTTTTTTTTTTTTTCTTTTTTCAAAAACTGTAAAACTTCTTAAACCACTGTTGAGTTGCTACTTGCCAATTAGCTCAGAGCGGTAGATGACCGTCTTAGGTTCCAGAGGTTGTGGATTCGAGATTCAACTGGTGCAGAATCCACATTGTAATGTAAACATCTTCTTGTGCTTCAGCTTATTGCTTAAAATTGCCTGAGCGTGACTGATCACTGTGCAGCATCTTCAAGTCTTTTTTCTGCTAGAAAATCTGCCTTCTCATGCTTTAAAATAAACCAAACTTTGCACAAAGATCCAGTGTCAATACTTAAGTGTGAAACCATCTGAGGCTTCTCACTTTGCACATAGCTCAACTAGTTAAACATCAGTTTTTCACTTATGAAGCAAATCAGTCATTGTTAAAATAAATTACCAACATCTCCAAGCTGTCTAGATGCAATATGTGTATTTTCAGATTTTTGTTTCAATAACTGAATTTTTTACAGTGGTTTGAAATCTGCTTCTCCATGCATGGATGGCTGCTAAACCTGCACGTCTGGCTTAGTTAATTTGTGAAGCTACACATGAATTGTCACTGACTAATTAGCTTAGTGAGATAGAAATTGATTCTTAGTCTCAGGGGTTGTGAGTTCAAGCCTCAGCTGATGCAAAAAGGCAGATTGTGTTGCTAAATTCCTAAATGTCTTCCAATTCTTCTGCTTGTTGCTCAGAATTGCCTAAAAATGCCCGGACCCGACCCATCGCTGCGCAGCAGCTATAATTTTTCCTATTATAGTAGCCAGTTCGGGGTGTAAATAAGAAGAAAGGACTCTTAAAGGAAATGACACTAAGTCTTTGTCAACCCTTACCCTACTTTCAGTGAAGCTTCCCTTTGATGTCTAGCTGTCAGACTGTCACATGTTTGTACTTTGTGATGTCTTCTGTTTTTTTAACCCTTTGTTTGTTTGACAGGTTGTGGTTCGACGAGTTGGTCACCTTATGGTTGTCTGTGCAGAATCTTCCAAGCTGGGAAGTGGTGAGTAGATTGATTTGTTTAAAAGATGTCTGAATGTACAGTAATGAGTATAGCTGTCTACCCAGTGTAACATGTTTTCCCACATCTTTGCAGCATCTGGTTAATCTCTTCGCTCGCTTGGCCAATGACAACATCGGCTACATTGACTGGGACCCTTACATCCCCAAGGTTTGTGTCTTTTTCTTCCACCGCCCACTATATAGTTTACTAGTTGCTTGTTTTGAGTTTTGTGGCACATGCCCTCATGTGTGTCCTGACCTTTATGATTTGGGCTAATGGTGTGTATTTCATGGCCAATGCTGCTTGTCAGAGAAACAAAATATCAAGTTTCCTTGTTGCTCCTGCTCTTGGGTAACTGAGGGGAAGTGTCTTGCATCATGCTTGTGTATCAGCTGAGTGAATGTTTTGATCCATTCAGTATGTGTTAAACATAAACATATACTCCTGATCTATTAATCCCAATTAAATGTCATGGAATTTTGCAACAACTAAGTCCACCTTAAGATATTCTAATGTGGAATATTTGACCCTCATGGTGTTGTTTTTCACATTTTAGATTTTCACAAGAATTTTGAGGAGTTTGAATCTACCTGTGGGGACCAGTCAGATGATAGTACCACGATATGTCACCAATGCCTATGACATCAGCCATGTGGTGCTTTGGGTCTCATCCCTCCTGGTTAGTACACTATTCATAAATGATGTGCTAAGTAAATAATTTCAGCCACAGTTAGTGGGAAGATTGATGTCTTAATGATTCCTATTGTGTCCATTTCAGGGAGGACCCAGCAAGCAAGCTCAAGCACAGCTCAGTGGCCTTTTCAACAGTATTACATCCTTCTTCCACCCATCAAACCATGGCCGCTGGTTGGTGAGTGATTTCCTACCTCTTCTGGATGACTGTAGAATAGAAGGAACCATAAAGAATAGGGACGGCTTCATCAGACAGTCCACTAGAAACTCTGTGTTCTGGAGCAGCAGTCCAATATAATTGATTTTTTTAGTGATCTCGTAAGGTCAGCGGGTAAGACACCCACTTTTCTTTAGTGTATAGACTAGAGGTCGATTGATTTATCAGGTGGGCTGATAAAACTATTGTTTGTGGTAGACCTTTGTTAGTGTCCAATGGCTGCCCAGCCTCTACCAGTGACACAGGGATGTGACTTAAATCACTGAAAGGAGGTGAGGAGGGGGGTGATGTGTTAAATGGAGCACTAGGTACAGCTCCAGATAAAGCATGTCCCTTCTGCTGAGTGACTGTGTTTCAGTGTATTGTTCTTTGTTTTGTATTCACATGAAGATTTTGCCTGGACAGCAACAACGGTCCAGTCTGTGGGTCCCTTACTGAGTGAATGCTGTCACTTCCTGTTACAAATTAAAAGCCCTAGATGTCGGCTGATTAATCAGCTACTGGCTTTTTTCTGTTCCAAACTACTGTTATTAAATCAGCTCTTAAAAATCCAATATCACTCGACCTCCACTATAAATAGTACAGAAATAACTAAAAAAAAAAATATATATATATATATATATCCCCTAAAAACTACAACTGTGTAGGTGACAGTGATGGCAACATGAACAAACAACCCCACAAGTGTCATCACAATTTGATTCAAATGTAGCTAAACTCTGATTGGTGCGTGGAAATAGATGACATCATCTTTCCAACTGAGGCCCTCCCCCTTGAAACTAATAAGTAGAGTACAAAGAAAAAAAAACTACAGAATGAAAATTATCATAAACAACTGAAATCTGTTGGAAACATGAGTCATGACGGTCTGAATGCTCGCAGTTAGTTTAGATACATCACTCATCCCGCTTGTTCCAGCTATAATTCCACCATCGTGTTAACACAGCATGCCATGGCACTCAGCAACAGCACTTCACAATGACAAAGTACAGAGTCGCTCGTCATCGTTTTTCTAGGAAGCTTCCTAAATGTTTGTATCAACTTCAGAGGCATCAAGAGGACATGTGAGTGAGATGGCTGCAATGCTATTAAAGGTCACTGGGAGTGCAGCCAAATGCCATTCTGTTTTGAGGATCCCCCTCGACTAGATTTGAAGCACCACGGGCAGCAACGTGTCCTCACACATAAACCTTTATTTTTGGCAGGGCCATGAGTTTGTGTGTATTCTAGTCTGTTCCTTGGATACATGTCAGAGGGTCAGCCACTTAGCGGTGGCTTTATTACATGTAAACAGTGTTTTGCAATCAAGTAAGAGTAAAGTACTACTGAGGTCAGTTCATGATATGTCGGTCATGTTTTCAGAGGCTCAGCTTAACCACCCACTGGAGGAAAGGTGGAAATTAAAACTCTCATGTCACAGTGTAACAAAATCAGTATTCTGTGCCTGATGAGATGTTGTTAATTTCATTTAACTTGAGTGATTTAACTTTACTAAAGTGATCCAATAATTTGCACTTGTGCAAGACAAGTAGAAAAGCTGTGTTTACAGTCTATTGGTTTGTGTTTATATGTCCGTTATGTCTACTTGTCCATTTGTCCAGACTATGCAGAGGCACACTGTCCACCCATGTGTCACCCCTTTGTCATGTATCTGTCTTTCTGTCCTTCTGTCCTCATGTCCAGATGAAACTCATGAAGCTGCTCCAGCGCCTCCCAGCCAGCGTGGTACGGCGGCTGCACCGAGAGCGCTACAGGAAGCCAACGTGGCTAACGCCGATCCCGGACAGTCACAAGCTCACAGAGGAGGATATCACAGACTTTGTGGAGAGTATGATGCAGCCGGTTCTGCTGGCCATGTTCAGCAAGACGGGCAGTCTGGATGCAGCCCAGGCCCTGCAAAACCTTGCTCTAATGAGGCCTGAGTTGGTCATTCCCCCCGTGCTGGAGAAGTAAGTCCGTATAACGAAAGAATCTCAATTGTGAAACTTTGACCCAAGTTCTCCTTTGAAAAAATCTGGAGCACTGTTGCTAGTTTTCCGCTTTAGATATGAAACAAGGCCACATTTTGAAGTGAACACAAAGGGCTGATTGTTCTCTGTGTCTACCACAGAACATACCCTGCTCTGGAGACTCTAATAGAGCCCCACCAGCTGACAGCCACTCTGAGCTGCATGATTGGTGTGGCACGGAGCCTGGTGTCAGGTGGGCAGCGCTTTCCTGAGGGGCCCACTCACATGCTGCCCCTGCTCATGAGGGCTTTGCCAGGAGTTGACCCAAATGACTTCAGCAAGTGCATGGTGCGCCCCACTGTTTTTCATGTCTACTTCCCACAGTATACTGTATTTTTTTACCTCTTAAATGTGATATAAACATCATCCCTTTCCCCCACAGATCACGTTCCAGTTCATTGCTACATTTGTGACTCTTGTGCCTTTGGTGGACTGTTCGTCTGCCCTACATGAAAGAACTGACTTGACAGAGGTAAATCACTATTATCCCTTCTCACCTTGTCAATACAAAAATGCTTGGTGTTAAATGATCCTTGAGTTTAACTTTTTCATATTTTTGGTATGACTTTCAGGTGGAAAGAGAGATGTGCTCAGCCTCAGCTGAGTTTGAAGACTTTGTGCTTCAGTTCATGGACAGGTACATGGAGTTTTGATAAAAGAAAACATGTTCTGCATTAAGTAGCAAGTCAAGTCAACAGCAGCAGCTTCTTTCGGTCATGCAGTTATGATAGGAGAGATTCTTCAGGTCAACTTCTTTACATCTATCCACAGTAAAATACTGTTCAAAAATGTATTTGCTCGAACAAGATTTCCAGATAACTGAACATGACAAACTGGAGGAAGCTTAATGCTTAAAACTCAGCCCGCGACAGCCTCTGAAAGACCGTAATGTAAAGCGAGGACGCTGAACTGGAAAAGGGTTAAAGAATGAAATCACAAAAGTACTACTCTGTAAAATTTATTTGAACACCATTGAATATAACTTGTTCCTAGCTCAAGGAGAAACCAAATCATCAAATTATTTTTTAAGAGGAGTCTCATCTATCACAGGAACAAATCAAATTAGGAATACATTTAAAATTTGAATGGTTGATTGACATAAAGTACAAGATTTTACATATGATTTCACAGCATTCTTGAAATATACAAGTAGATCAAGCTGCATAACCAACAGTATTTTCTCTGTTCATAATCTGAACATTTTAATTTATGGGTTTTTGTTGTCTGCACAGATGCTTTGCCCTGATAGACAGCAGCACCCTGGAACAAACTCGCGAGGAGATGGAAACAGAGAAAATGACTCATTTAGAGAGTCTGGTAGAACTTGGCCTGTCTTCCACCTTTAGCACTATTCTCACACAGTGCTCCTTGGACATCTTCAAGGTAAAGACGTATTTATACACTTGTCTTATTCAACATTTTTAATATGTATGAACACACACAAATACATTTGTGACATTGTTTTAACAGGTGGCTCTGGAAAAGGTGTTCAACTTTGCAACCACCAACATCTTTGAGACACGTGTCTCTGGGAGAATGGTGGCTGACATGTGCAGGGCTACTTCCAAGGTGAGTGTTGTCCGCTGAGACTCCTCGCACGGTATCAACTTCTCGTAGCTTATTAGTTTCCTATCTTCATCCTCCATGTGCTTCTGTTTACAGTGTCACCCTGCAGAGTCACTCAAGCTGTTTGTGCCACACTGCTGCAATGCCATAAACCAAATCGCTGTCCGTAAGTGCTCACCTCACAGGAATAAGCATTTCTAAAAGAGGAGGTTTTCAAAGGCATGACTTTTCCTCCATGAGTCTTTGTCATATGCTTGATACATTTTTTTTTTTTAAATAGATGAGGAAGTGTTGAATGATGAGGAGCTTGACAAGGAGTTGCTGTGGAATCTTCAGCTACTGTCTGAGGTGATTTAGACCACTCATGATTGACTAACCCACCCCCTAAGTTCCTGTATTTACCAACACCTTCTATATATAATCTGCACTTCACTATATTTTCCCCTCTGTCGTGTGCACCTCAGGTGACCCGGGTGGACGGTGACAAGGTCCTGCCATACCGTTCTAACCTGGTCCAGATTTTGCAGTTGACGCTCCACCTCAAGTGTAAGCAGGGCTACACTCTAGCCTGCAACCTGCTGCACCACATCCTTCGCTCCTCAGCCCTCATCTACCCCACAGAGTACTGCAGTGTGCCAGGTGGCTTTCACCAACCAATCAGTGACTACTTACCCATCAAGGTAGGAATTGATTGTTTACACAAGCTTGATAAAATCAGTATTACATTTTCTTTAACTCGTAACCAACAATGGCCTTGCTTTATTTATTGTGGTTGTCCCGCATGCCAGTGAAATCACACATACTCCACTTATCATCCCTCTAGATCAGTGACAGATTGTGTTTCAGAAACAAAGAAACACTTGCAGTGACAGACGTTTGTACTTTAACCAGATAAGCCGCACAACTCTTTGTAGCACTCGCCATGACCTGGTTTGATTAATTGTCCGATCCTTTCTTTAGATTGTTAGTCAGCAAAGGCCACCCGTACTTTGATCTTATTAGGTCGCTTCCTTGGTGGAGGCATGGATAGTAGATCACTTTGTTGGATTACTGTCTCCGGCACAACAAGAGAGACAGGATGTCTGGAGGGCTGGGCAATATATCGATACTATATCAATATCGTGATATGAGACTAGATATCGCCTTAGATTTTGAATATTGCAGGTGTTGCCTGTTCTTAGGCTGCATCACAGTAAAGTGATGTGACTGTTTAAACTTAAGAGACTGTACTCACTTAGTCATTATATTCATATTACTGATGATCATTTATCAAAAATAATTTTTGAAAGCACCAGTAGTTAGTGTGACAGTATAGTCTAAGTATCAATATTGAGGTATTTGCTCCAAATTATCCTAATATTTTGTTTTCTCAGTATCACCCAGGTGCCCTCACTTGTGGTTACCACAGCAGTGGCAGTAGTGCAGGCCTGGGGGAATGTATTATGTGTTGCATCTGTCTTTACGTGGTCTTTGATTAGTGCCATTTACATATATGCAGTGATAAACTGTATGTCGAACCACAAGTTAAGACTCATAGCTTTACCTTTAGCCTCTAATCACAAATAATAGTGTCAATACTGATGCATTTTTTTATATTGTGATTTAATTCAGTAGATAGCCATGTCCATCTCTTAGTGGCGAGTCTGTGTGATTGCACTGGCAGAAATCCAGCTCCAAAATACCAAGTTCCATGTGCTGTATTCCTGATTACGTATTTATTGTTGATATCTGAGGGGTGCCACAAAAATGTTTACTTTTATGTATTAATGTAGCCTGACATTTTTTACCTCATTAGTTATTGTATTAAGAAGTATAAGCTTTGCTCTTTGTCTCTGTTCCATGCAGGACTGGGGTCGGCCTGGAGACCTGTGGAATCTGGATATCCAGTGGCATGTGCCCAGTGTTGAGGAGATGTCCTTTGCGTTTTATTTACTGGATCTGATCCTCCAACCTGAACTTCAGCGCCTTCAGAGATTTGCACAGGGAGAGCAAGACATGAACAGGTATGAAGGAACAAGTCTTAGTGTCCATGTGTACTTCCTAAAGAGATTACATTCTGATGTCTACTGAAGTCAGTAGCTGTAGACCAGATGCAGTCCATTTTTGTGCATTTGCTTTGACTCTATAATGTACAGCGTGTATATAGATGATAGTTGTTGATTTTGTGTTTTTTTTGTTTTGTTTTGGTTTTTTTTAAGGGATGACGTCCTACAGAGCCTGACCATTGTTCAGCACTGCCTCCTTGGAGCTGGGAGTCTGATGCCTCCACTGAAAGGAGAGCCGATCCCTGAACTGTGAGCAGTTTTATTCACACACAATATTGATGCTCTTGAGTATCACGATATTTTGTTATGTGATACTGTATTGATTGTCAAAAACACTCTTGATATTTAATGAATAGTTTACATGCAAGGATTCAAGGCAGTGGTTCATTTTGTTTGTGTCTAAACCCAACATGACACTAGCGTAAACACAAAGAACAGGGGCCTATGAAACAGGCAACAAGCACTGATTCTTGCTTACGGTATTGCAGTATATCATGATACTTTGAATCGTAACCCTTGTACTGTGATACATATTGTGTCGCCAGATTCTTGCCAATACACAGCCCTAATTGAATGACTGAGTTACTTATATATTTACAGCTGTGTAACTGTAGTATGGTTGCTAAGGGCTTTATGATGGAATTAATATAGGACAGATGTTTTAGGGCACTTTTTTTATTTAAAAAACTCATTCCATTTATATTTTAAGTAGCTAACTCGGCTTCCAATCTGCTTTCCCCCAGGGTCCATAGTATGGTGAATCTAGATGAGACCAGCCTCTACACAGGAGTGGAGTATGGTACGTGAGTCACTTTTTAAGAACTGTTGGATGATAAAGGTTTCACTCACAATACATGTAAATCATCAGGGTTGTTGGAGTATAATCTGAGACTGTCATATTATCTCTACCTGCAGATGAATCCAGAGAGAACTACAGAGATGCTATCTGTAAAGTGATGAGACAGCTGCTGCGTAAGTGTTCACTCAGTTATACTCTCTGCAGCCTTATCCCTAATCAAGTCTTAGTCACATTCAGCTGAACAGGCAAGCTCTCAATATAGAGCTTCTGAGTTCCTTTACCTTGTCCTGCAGATTACATCCTGGAGCACTCTGAGGATGACACCAAGTCTCTTTTCTCCATCATCAAGGTAGGCAGCTAGCAACATAATAGTCTTTACTCTTTTATTTCTTTGTATTGAAGAATATGCCAATATCAGGGTTCAGGCTGTTGCACTCTGTCATCCCCTATCAGCATTTACTACACACTTGCACACACTTTAATGCTACCTTTTGGAAAGCCACAGTGGAGCTGTGTGTGTAACTTATTAAATGCTGCATGGGCGATTGTGTAGGCGTAGGTCATCACTGAATTTATTTGAATCACGTTTGCCGTCTTGAATCGCCCAAAGGCTACATAGGCTATTGGCAGAAGCTGATGCATTGATCCCACTGCCCAAAACTAATCAATATTTTGTCTGCAATACCTTTCAGATCATCAGCGACCTGTTGAACTTCAAAGGTTCTCACAAACATGAGTTTGACTCCCGCTGGAAGAGCTTCAACCTTGTGAAGAAATCAATGGAAAACAGAGTGAGAAATCGAACAATATATTGTCCTTTTGTACAGTTGTCATCCCCAAAGCTTACATTAAATGCATTAGTGATAATGATATTACATCCTATGCACTCTAAAGTATATAATGCCTTGCTGTTATATTTGCAGCTTCATGGGAGAAAGCAGCACATCAGAGCTCTGCTAATAGACAGAGTCATGCTCCAGCATGAGGTAAGTCCTTCATAGAGAAGTTATCTTATATCATTTTATCTTTGCCATTTATAACTTTAAAATTTTGTGTTTAATCAGCTGCGGAAGCTGACAGTGGAAGGATGCCAGTACAGGAGCATTCACCAGGAGCTGATGAGAGATCTGTTGAGGCTTTCCACAAGCACCTACAGTCAAGTGAGTTCCACAGGACACTCCACAGCAATGCATTATTTACATTAGCTTCTGTTTTGTTTTTTACCACAGATTAGCCATTACACATTATGTATCTAAAATGCATCTAAATAGTGTAGTAAATGATATAATAACTGAGATTTTTCATGACCTTGCAGGTACGCAGCAGAGCTCAAAATGTGTTGTACACTGCACTGGGAACCTACAATTTCTGCTGCAGAGATCTGATCCCTCATGTCCTTGAGTTTCTCGACCCGGACAACAGCAGTGTCACACAGCAGCAGTTCAAAGTAAGACAGTCCCCTCTTGCACATCTGTGTCATAAAGGAACTCACAAAGTTTTATATTTTCAAGAATTCAAATGTTATATTTTCTAATTAATGTTTTGTTCATGTCTCCAGGGTGCCTTGTACTGTCTTCTGGGGAACCACAGTGGAGTGTGCCTGGCCAATTTGCACGACTGGGAGTGCATTGCACTGACATGGCCCGCCATCGTACGCTCTGGCCTCAGCTCAGCCATGTCTTTGGAGAAGCCCTCCGTTGTGCGGCTCTTCGATGACCTCGCGGACAAGATCCATCGCCAGTATGAGACCATCGGCATTGACTTCTCTGTAAGAAGAACACTTTTGAAAATGGCTTATAGAATTAAAGGGAACTGTGATATTGTAGAAGCTCAATAACTCAAATACACATACCTTGAAATTACAGATTGGCTTTGAGTGACTGTTGAATCTATATCTATCTATATCTAAGATCAGTATCAGATGATTTCCATTTTTTAAATTGAAAATACAAGATAAAATTGTATTGATTCCAAAATATTAAGCCATGAAAACAGTAAAAATATAATTTAGTGTCAGTACAGAGGCCCAGTTAAACTCAATTTAAAAAAACAATTAAAAATGTCAAATTCTAATATAGAATGTTGACAGTGTTGTCCGATGCAAGGCAACACAGATAGAGTTAACCCGACACAAAATTCAAATTTTGTTATCAAATTATCAGTATTTTTCTCTCTGCTGTTGTCTTTGTCCATTAATTCACTCAGGCGAAGCTTACTGAAGCTACCACAATTCTCTTTTTAGTATTGCGGAAAAGTTTTAACCAACAATGACCCTACAAACCTCACACTTAGGCTGTTCCTGATAAAAGTGGTCCTTAAAAACTTGTAACACCATCTGGCCAGTCTCTATTGTCTCAAATGACTGTATTTATTAAACTGCTGGTGCAAAGAAACACACTCCACACATCAGAGGCTGCATAGAGTCAGTTTATTAATTCCCATCCCTAACAGACTAGTTATAGCAAAGCTGCAGCAAAAACAAAGGTTATGAAGATATATACTTATCTCAGCCATCTTGTCTCCCTCGCTAAACAAATCTTGCCAAAACCAGTTTCCAACAAGCATACTAAAGAAAGTGAGACACCTCACAGCCTTATCATCTTTACAACTGGACAGTCGCAATCTTCTCTCATGTCAAAGGTTGCACAGCTCCTTTTGAGTTATTCAACACATTATTTACGTGTGATTCAGCAATTTTGTATTTAAATTGGAGTACATTTCTACCACAAAACTAATCACAAAGTAGTCACAAAATAGTTAAATGGAACATTTTCTTATTACTCTCTGGTCTCCTGTACTCCAACAAAGCTATGCAAGGGAAACACAGTATTTTATCAGTCTCCCCCATATCAACTCTCTGCCTGAGTTTAACAAATCACTCCCTCCTATTGGGGCTAGCTTTATGTTTAACTCCCTCCCACATGTTTGGATGAATTATGTCACATACTATATGTTTTCCATCTCTTTAGATCCCTGCTGAGTGCTGTGATGTGGCCAGACAACTTATGATCGCAGGAAATCCTGTTCCCAAGGAGCCTGTTCTTCAAGAGGAAGAAGTAGGAGAGGGTTTGAAGAGACAGGAGCTCAAGAACGCTGAGTCTGTGGAGTGAGTTCACATCAGGAGCAAGACAAAAAAATCATCACCACACCAGAGATCTTCAGTTAAATTCGGCTCATCGAACACTTAGATATAAAATGGTTTTACTTTGAGTCTCCTGTTCATATCATGGTCTTTTGCTCCCACATAATAAAACACTTAAAAACTTACTGTACTGTACTGACACATAACCATCTGTTAGGATGATGCACTTACTGTGCAACCTAAATGTGAACATTTGGTTACATAACAGATGCAAATACTGATACTGTTCTACATTTTTTGTAGGAAATACAAACAGCTCATTGGTGATCTGCTGGACTGCATCAGCAACAGGAACATGTAGGTCATTTTAATATTCATCAAATCCTGTTTATATTTATTTATTTATTAGTCTGTAACACCTGCTCTGTTTAACATTTCAGGCCATGGAAGTTCGAACACATTGCAATTGGCTTCCTGTCATTGCTGCTGAGGGATGATCACCAACTCCCACCACCTGCTGTTATGTTCTTTGTGAAAAGCCTCAACCATGACTCCCTCTATGTCCGCAAGGTGTGCCTCACACAAATTATGAGACATGTAGTAGCAGTGCTGTGATTCTGCAGCGTATGGATGCATTCCAGCCTTTCCTGTGGACATTTTGTTTGAAATGTCTCATTTTCTCCATTAGGTGGCGATATCAGCCGTGGCAGGGATAATGAAACAAATAAAGAGGCAGCATAAGAAAGTCCCCGTCAACCCCTCTGAGCTCTGTAAGCATCATATGGTTTTGTTTGTTTGTCTTGTGCATGGACATTACAGTTTTTGTATCTTATTTTCATTCCAATTTGTAATTATAGCTTCTAAAACTCATCTCACAACAATTCATATTTGGTAGGTGGAGTAAAGGAGGCAAGTGGTATTGTGGCAGGGGACCGTCTAGACAACCAGTGGCTCCAGTATAACAGCAGCAGCCTGCCACGCACACAGCAAGACTGGGATGGTTGCGTGTTTGTGGAGAAGACCCACTGGGGATACTACTGCTGGCCAAGGTTTGTATTTTATGTCTTATATTCTTTACTTGACTGTCTTTTGCTATCTTGATTTATTTATTTATTTATTTATTAGATCCCCATTAGCTGCTGGAACTTAACAGCAGCTACTCTTCCTGGGGTCTCATCAAGTTCATCAACCAAAAATGCAGCTAACATAAAATACATTTACATTCATACTCACAAACAAACACGACACAAGACACCTGCTCAAACCTAATACAATAATACTGTAGCTCTACATGCTGACAATTCATTTTAAATTCATTTTTAGGATCACTTGACATTGCCTTTTCTGAGTTACCATAATAATAAAAGGAAGCAAATAGCTCTGTTTTACACCTTCCAACCAGATATATAAAGTCCAACATATAAACAGTAAAAATATCCTGTCATATCTGCTGGGTAAATAAAAATAGTTTAAGTTTTTTCTTAAAACTCATAACATTATTTTCTGAGAGCAGAAAAAATGGTAATTCATTCCATGCCACCATTGCTCTGTAATGCATTGTTTTCTGTTTTAAATTAGTTCTACATAGGGGTAACAAAAACCGACCCTCAGACAACTGTCGAGTGAAATGATAGTGTGTGTCTGAAAAAAATGCTAAAGTCCTGTACAATATTTCTGGTGTTTTTGTTGTTATTATGTTTTTGATAAGACATATTAGTGAATATTGCACCCTGCATTTTACACTTAACCAAGCTAAACGATCATTCATTGTACTTACATTCGTTTGGTATGGGCATTGAAGGACTAAACGAGCCGCTTTATTTTGGGCTACCTGTAACCTATTCAAATTACTTCCTGATGTACTAGACCAAATTACAGAACAATAGTCCAAGTGTGACAACACCAGTGCCTGCACCACTTGCTTATATTTATCTGTAATGCTCTCAATCAGACAACATCTTTCACCTTGTTTTTATTTACCACCACCTCATTATTCTTCTCAAGAAAACTTATGATGTATGCACCACTGGAGGAGCAACCCAAACAGAACTTGGCCAGAGAGGAAATGACAGAGGTTTGTGCTCAATCATACACACACCAATAATATGAATGCATGTTAACTGTTAGTTAAAGTAATTGTAATGCCCTTCTTTACAGCGGGAACAGATCATCTTTGACCACTTCTCAGACCCAGTATTCATTAACCAGTTCGTCGAGTTCCTCTCTCTTGAGGACCGTAAGGGCAAAGACAAGTTCAGCCCTCGCAGGTTCTGTTTGTTTAAGGTGAGATTCCCTGAGAGTCGTGTTAAATACAGAAAGCAACTTGAGTCAGCCAATAGAGAATTTAATTTGTTTCCTTCTTCTGGTCTCCTTCCAGGGATTGTTCCGCAATTTCAGCGATGCCTTTCTCCCCCTGCTGCAGCCACACATGGAACGCCTAGTGGCTGACACCCACGAGAGCAAGCAGCGTTGTGTTGCGGAGATCATCTCTGGACTGATCAGAGGCTGCAAGCACTGGAGTTACTTAAAGGTATGGGATTGAAACTCACCATGAAGAGTCACCTGATTTTTATATTGCAGTTTCATCATGTTCTTGGCTTTATGGTGCTTTTTAAGATTTTCTGAGTCTCCTTCCAGCCACTGCACGAACTCACCCGTACATACACTTGTGCTTTTTCAGGTTGAGAGCCTTTGGGAGGTTTTGTGTCCACTGCTCCGTACTGCCCTGTCCAACATCACAATAGAAACGTACGCAGACTGGGGCACCTGCATCGCCACAGCCTGTGTAAGCTTTTGCTTGTTTATCTCCAACATGTCTTCATCTTTCCTCTTGTTAAACTTGTGTCAGACATCCTTCCTTCCATATGACTCTGTTTCTGTCTCGTACAGGAGAGTAGAGACCCACGCAAACTCTACTGGCTGTTTGAGATGCTAATGGAGTCTCCAGTCAACGGAGAGGGGGGCTCCTTTGTCGATGCCTGGTGAGTAGAAAGGTTGCTGCCTGAAGCAGATGTTCATGTGACTGACAAACTCTGATGATTGCGCTTCTTTTTCCTTTTCCAGTCGTCTCTACGTGCTGCAGGGAGGCTTAGCTCAGCAGGAGTGGCGTGTTCCAGAGCTCCTCCACAGGTTGCTGCAATACCTGGAGCCCAAGCTCACACAGGTCTATAAGAATGTACGGGAACGCATTGGCAGGTGAGGTCCTGTTTACATCCCTAGATAATATGAATGCGCTATTTGTCATTATTCGCTTTTTAAAAACTCTGTTTTATGTGTCTTATCTTATCCTCTCTGGTTTGGTGTCTCTCCAGTGTGCTCACATACATCTTCATGATTGATGTCAACTTACCATACACTCAGCCAACCACCTCCCCACGCATTGCGGACTTCACAGAGCGAATTCTGTTGCAGCTGAAGCCTCTAAATGAGGGTGATGAGGAGATCCAGAACCACGTGACTGAGGAGAATGAGGTTGGAGAGCAGGATGAGAGGACGCAAGCCATCAAGCTACTTAAAACAGGTGGGTTGAGAATCTGTCACCGGTCATCTGAACGCTATCACAATACTGCTTATTGTAGGAATGGTTGAAACAGTAAGGAGTTCAGTTTAGTGGAAAATGAATTCATTTTTGTCAAACATCCACAATTAAAGCAGATGATCATTCTTTAAACATAAAAATTTCTGTCTTCAAATGTCTGCAGTGCTGAAGTGGCTGATTGCGAGTGCTGGTCGCTCCTTCTCTACTGCTGTCCCAGAGCAACTACGGTTGCTTCCCCTGCTCTTCAAGGTGACACACTCATTAATTCAAAGCTTTGATCTGATAGCTTTGTCACTCCCAGCTTAAAAATTTTGACGCTTAATGTATGCACCATGCAGGGACTTAAAATGATGCTGGCGTTCCTATTAACCTATCTCTGTCCTCTGCTCCAGATTGCTCCAGTTGAGAACGATGACAGTTACGATGAGCTGAAGAGGGATGCAAAGACATGTCTGTCTCTGATGTCTCAGGGACTCCTTTACACAGAACAGATCCCCATGGTCCTCAGTGCCCTGCAGGAGGTGAGTCATCTGGCAGCTGTGGCTGCTATTCCACTTTTCACCTGCATCACACATGACTGGGCTTTTTACACACCCTCAGATCTTATAACATATAAGGCTACTAAGCAAAAAGATGAAAGCTTCAAAGGGAATGACAACTGAATGAGATTTTGAATCTGTTACATAATATAACGTGTCAGTACGGTAGTCTGCAGCTTCCTGGAGAATAAATGAGAGCTGAAAAAAGGTAACTGTGACAGTATTCTGCAGAATTCATCTGTGATTTTCAGATGCGCAACCAGCAACATGTGCAACATGAAAATAAAGAGAAATAGCAACATAATATGCAAAGTTGATAAATTAATTACTTGACCCTGAACAGTCCCAATCTGTGAAATGATGTGAACCACATGCAGAGATCGATTTGTTCAAGCTCACAAATTTTAATTTCACTGTTTTAACCCATTTTATATAATCTGTGTTTTTAAAATGAGAGGCATTCCCCAAAAGAGGAGCTCCATTACAAAATCCAGGGCATGATCTGTTCCTCTCGTGAAACAAAATGCTCAGTGTGTTATTGATGTGGGATGGGTTTATTATTGTGTGTTGCAGATTGCCGGCAGCAGCTCCTGGCACGCTCGCTACACGGTGCTCACATACCTCCAGATTATGGTTTTCTACAACCTGTTCACCTTCATGAGTGATCAGAAGGCAGTGAATGACGTTCGGGCACTGGTGATACAACTGCTGGAGGATGAGCAGCTGGAGGTAAAAACAACCTCTCACTGACAACTGTGAAACATTAAAACCATTAAAAATGTAAAGCTGAAACATGTAGTCAGTCTGGCATGACCGTCACTGGAAGATGTTTGGAAGATGAACAGGCTGATTAAATAATAATCGCCAAGCTATCGGCCAATACGTGCTTGTTTATGCTAGCAGGCAGTCTCGCTGTCTTTCAGCTTCACTGTAGTGATTCAGCACTCTCCTCCTAGCTCTCCACTCTCTTCCCCCCTCCAGTCCTCTAGCTGTTGCTATGGAAACCACAGGCTGCAGTAATCTGTTGCTATGGAGATAACGTTCAGATTGAAGGAGGATGAGAGGGAGAGGGATGGAGTAGAGACAAAGGAGAAGTGGGGGATGGATGAAAGTAGCCATTTTTATTTGGCCTCTTAAACTAATCTATGCCTGATTTTACAGGCCTTAGCTATATGACACTTTCATTGCTCTCAATTCTTCAGGATCACCTTCATGAGAGAAATACATATGTTTACAGAATTTGATTAGCTGACACTGGTGCCAAGACAGATTTTAGGCATGACCCTTGTCTTTCTTTATATTGCCAAGTAACCTTTGTTGCACAAAGCTCAAAGCTTAACCCATGAGGAATCTATCTTCTTTTTTAAGGGAAGTAAGTCAGTTACTTTATAGCAAAACTAAACCAGGAAAACTTTAACCTAAAAAGCCTTTCCCCTGGAGAACGCTACTCAAAGATATGCAAAACATCCATTTAAAAGTTTACCTTGCCTGCTGAGAATTTCCCAGAGAAAAGAGACATAAAATGTGCAACAGACCATTTTAGCTTACATTATGGAGAAGCATCTCTACACACATATCCACCCCCAGTCCCCAGCTGGCTGCTATTTCCATCCAGCTGGCCAGTGTACACACTAGTGCAACACCCTGCCTAATAACATTGTTGCTATTGTATGTCCTATACAGTGTAGCGAAGAGCTGGTCAGTAAGGTGCTGGGGCCTTGCTAGTTAGTATGGGCAGGTAAAGCACCAGACAGGAATGCTACGCTAGTTACATTATGCCATGATGGCCAGAATTTATTATTCAGTCAATCAATTTAATGGTCACTTGTAATCATAAAAGGTAGAATTCCAATGAAATCTAATCCCGTCAATCCCTTCAAGCACCGTCTATTGAATGTTCAGCCAAATGAGCCACTCTTTGCAGGGCTTTGCAATCCTGTCCGGTGCTGTGTACATATCAGGCAGTGATGTTTCATGTCAGGACACTCTTGGTGGTGCAGGACTAGAAATTCTTTCGCATTTGAGGGGAAACCTCGAATTTCCTAGAGTGTCTGAGGTGAAACAGTCTTTGCCTTGCCTTTGTCACAACTGAGTCAGTATGCAACGCCCAGGTCAGGCCATTGATGATGTTGACACCAAGGTACTTGAAGATGTCAACCCTCTCCGCTGTGGACTTGTTAATATAAAGGGGGGCATAGTTCCTTTCCTGTCCACTCTCAGCTCCTTAGCCTTCCTGACATTCAGGAGTAGGTTGTTGTCCTGAGACCAACGGGTCAAGTCCTCTACGTCTTTCAGGTAGGCCTTTTGACTGATATCTGTGGTCAGGCGCATCACAGCTATGTCATCAGCAAATTTGATGATGGTGTTTAAGTCTGAAGTGGTTACACAGTTGTGTGTGTACGGGGAGTACAGCAAGGGACTCAGAACGCAGCCCTGGAGTGCTCCGTTGTTAAGAATGAGGTTGGAAGAGGCGTGTCCACACACTCTTACCACCTTAGGTTTGCCTGTCAGGAAGTCAAGGATCCACATCCGCAGTGAGGTGTTTAATCCCAGCTCCTTGAGCTTTGTGGGAAATGCTGAACTGTAGTCAATGAACAGCAATCTTGCATAGCTGCTGTTCTTGCCCAGAAGAGATAGGGTGGTGTCGAAGATGTGTGCTATGGCATCTTCTTTTGATCAGCAAACTGTTGGGTCCAGTGTGAAGAGCAGATGTAATCCTTAACCAGTTGTTCAAAGCACTTCATCACTACAGAGGTGAGTGCCACTGGGCAGAAGTAATTTAGGCAGGCTGGTGTTGATTTCTTGGGCACAGGAATAATGGTGGGGTTTTTTTGCTCCCTCGTATCCATTATTTTCAGTGTAGACACGTAGAAGGCGTGCTCAATAGCAATTGGGCGCACAAGTGTTCCTAAGTGCCCAATTTTCAGGGTGCAACAGCTGCGCCCTGAGAGAAACTAAGTTCAACTTTGGGAATGCAGCAACGCAAACTCGACATCAGGTGACAAGGAACATGCAATCACAGCTGGTGACTATCTTCTGTAAATATCAGTCTTTGGTAAATATGGAGTAGAAGTTGATCATTTTAGTGCAGGGCTACTCAGAGCTTTACGTCCATTATATATATATTATATATATGATATATTTCAAGCTCAATACACACTTAAAAAAACAATGCCTCGGGGCGTCGGTGGCTTGGTGGTAGAGCAGGCGCCCCATGTGCAGGGCTGTTGCCGCGGCCCTTTCATACTTACCTGTCCTGTGCATTAAAGGCAAAAATGCCCCAAAAAATATCTTTAAAAAAAACAAAAACAAAAAAAAAACAATGCCTCGAAGAATACCAGCTCTGAACTTGGGATTTCTGTTTAGTAGGCCATACTACGCAGCCATATGATCTGCACGAATCAACGTAGAGAAAGTAAGGCCACGGTACAGTGCTGGTTATGGTCGTTTAGCAACATAAGGCACAACCTGCCTACGCGCCCTTGAAAGTTGGCACAGAGTAGCACCCAGCACCCGACCTCACATTTTCCAGGCGATGAAAAATATGGCATATGGCCTGGCCCTTATAATTGTCCATGTTTTCAAACTGTAGCCCTAATTTGTAGGCTGCAGAGCATGTGTTTATGGCACCTTTGGTGGTTCTGGTAATCCATGGTTTTGGAACGCGTCTGTTGTTTTACAAATTAAATCCACCTCAGCATCAGTGAATCTATTGATGTCTGCTGTGACTTTGACTGTGGTGTGGTGGAGCATGCTCCAGACTGGATTAACATTTAGAACGCCTGTGACCATATGATTCACACTTAGGATCCAAGCCGCAACATCTTCGGTTGACTGGGTCTCTATTAGCGTATGTCAGCTTTAACACTAATTTGTTATGTGTCAGTAAGTGTCACTTTACATTCTAAAGTTTATGTAACAACCATGTAGAATAAAATTATCTTTCAAGTATCCAATTAACAGATGAAGTAAGCAATGTCACTTACTTCCTTGTTCCTTTCAAGTCATTATAATGTTAATTACTGCCAGCAAGTTCCAGAGTAATCATCTCTTAAATATATGTACTCAGTTGCACCATTATGTGTGTTGTAATAATACTGTTCTGTAGTAATGCATTACACTCTGAAATTCAACTTTCCCATCTCCTCTGTCTACCTTTGTTTTCTAGGTAAGAGAAATGGCCGCCACTACACTCAGCGGCTTCCTTCAGTGCAACTTCCTGTCCATGGACACCCCCATGCAGGCACATTTTGAGGCCCTCTGCAAGACTTGCTTGCCTAAGAAGAGGAAGAGGGAGCTCGGCTCTATAAAGGACACTATACCCTCTGCTGGTAAGGAACATATCTTGAATACGTGACAATGGACTAAACATGCTGTTCTCTCTTATTTTAATGGAATCCCACCTGTCGTGTTTTTGTAGACCTGGTGCGGCGCCATGCAGGTGTTCTCGGGTTGAGCGCTTGTATTCTCTCCAGCCCATATGATGTGCCCACCTGGATGCCCCAGCTGTTGATGGACCTCAGCGCTCACCTCAATGACACACAACCCATTGAAGTATGTATAATCGCCTGTTTATCACTATGCTGTCGCGCTGGGATTATTTTTCAACCTCCTTTCCCCCCCAGTCGCCTAATGCTTGTTGTCAATGTAACCTGTGATATGTTCACTGATAAAGAAAAAAACAATAGCCCTAATTTCTGTTTGTCGCCTTCCAGATGACTGTGAAGAAAACTCTGTCGAACTTCCGACGGACTCACCATGACAACTGGCAGCAGCATAAGCAGCAGTTCACAGATGACCAGCTGCTGGTCCTCACTGACTTACTGGTCTCCCCATGTTACTATGCCTAAAACTTGGTAAAGCATTTTAACTTCACACTCTTCTTGAAACATAAATATTACTAAATGTTTTCACAAGCGCATCCCAAATATATGTAACTTGATTATTATTTTTTTACTGACTACAGTTAAACAAAGCTGATAAAGGGATAATTGCATAGGCATAAGAGAAAACTCCCTGAGCCACCTTTTTACAGTCATGCCTGTTTTTGTTTCAGTTTGGGATGAACCCGGACTGAACAGACACCAGCCTGCATTGGGGAGGAGGCTCCAGTTCCTGACTGCTGAAAGGCACAGCATCACCCTGGAAGAAGAGTGGCACACAAAGCAACTTGAGTTGTGGCACACACAGGATTGAAAAGTTGTTTATTCATGTATTTAGCTCATTACATTTCTACTATACTTAATATTTAAGGATCAATCATAGCAGGGATAAATGACCTGCAGTTTGTAACATTATTGTACAGTTTTATTTCTTCTTCTTTTTTTTTTCCTTTTTTTTTTCGGGTTTGTTTGTGTGCATGTGCTCGAGTGTATGTGTGTGCGCGTTTATGGGATGCTTGAAGACATCCGCCAGTGTCCCACACATTTCTCAGGATTCTATCCCAAGTATCAACTCTGAGCCAACACCATGTCCAGTGTCGGACATACTCTTTACTATCTCCCAGTAGTGAAGTGTTTGTTACAAACCACAGAGCACTGACTATTGAACAATGGTCTCTTTAAGTTAGACTTAAACCTGCAACACACAGTGTTTGTGTGGCTGTTTGATCTATTATGATTATATGCATCATGCATGTATATATCATGGTATAGCAAATATGCACAAACATTTATTTATTTATTTGACTTTTTTGAAGTGCTATGTTTTTTTGTTTTTTTTTTTCATATTAAGTATTTCTGAGATAAAGTAGACGAGCTTTTAGCAAAGGAGCCTATTGTCATCCACTCTGGCAAAGAAAGGGAGAGGGCAAGCTCCCCACTGCTGTGCTGTGTGATGCGTTTGCTGTGAGGACGTGAGAACAGTTTGATGACCATTTCATGTTTCGGTGCAAGAAAATAACCACACCGCCTGTCAATAATTGTGACCTCTTCTCACTTGTTCCCGTTATCATTTACCTTTTTTTTTTTTTTCTAAAACCCACAGAGATGAAGTGAAATCACTTTTGTTTGCTTTCCCCTGATGACTTGAAATCAGTCCAAGCATTGAAGCATTTAGTACCTCACTTATGTATAGTGTAGTGCCAAAACTGCAGTGATTTTTTAGATGTACTGTTTGCTTATTGAAAGAGATGTCAATAAATTGTTTGTAACAAAAACTGCATTTGATGTCTGTTTTTTATGCCTCCGTGCTGGCAGTTACTGTGGCCTGAGGCATTATGTTTTAGGGTTGTCCGTCCATCTGTCCCATTCTCAAAACCAAGATATCTCAAGAAAGCCTTGAGGGAATTTCTTTTAATGTGGCACAAATGTCCACTTGGACACAATGATGAACTGAGCAGTTTTGGCGGTCAAAGGTCAAGGTCACTGTGACCTTGTCTGTCATGAACATGATATCTCAAGATCGTCTTGAGGGAATTTCTTAAAATTTGGCACAAACATCCACTTCAAGCCAATTATGAACCTTTTAGAATACAGTGGTCAAAGGTCAGGGTCACTGTGACTCAATGTTAGAGCCGTTTCTGGCAAGTCCTAGTTTCCTGTTTTTTTTCTGAGTCACTTTAATGGGCCACCTGACCTGGCATCTCGGGAGCCTTTAATTAAAGGCAGGTGTGCTGAAGTGACTGGAGCGTGGAGGACACCATGGGGTTACAGTCATTAACCACTGTCTATTTGGTTAGTCTTAGTTTTTATTGTTCGATGAAGTCATTTAATACCCCATTGATCTGAACTTTGTTTTTGTAAAGGTGTATTTATTTATTTATTTTTTTAATGCAACAGTCAAGACAATCAGTTCATAGCCTCATCTTGCAAGTCTCCATACATTGTGCAAATCAATCAACTCTCAAACCAATACCAAAGCACCCTGGGTCATCAAACAGTGAAAACCAAAGACAGTGAGTTCATCATATCTCCCGTTATGGCGTCTGTGTACAGCTATTTTTTAACTTATTTGGAAGCCGCAATATTCATGAATGCAGTATCTCAAGGAAGAACTGCAGGGAATTTCTTCAAATTTGGCACAAGCATCTACTTGGACTCAAAGATGAACTCACTAGAATTTGGTGGTTAAAGGTCACAGTCACTGCGTCCGTCTTACCTTTGTGAACGTGATATCTCAAAAACACTGTAAGGGAATTTCCTCAAATTTGGCACAAATGTCCACTTTGACTCATGGGCTGAACCTATTAGAATATGGTGATTGAAGGCCAAGGTCACACTGACCTCAAAAAACATGTTTTTGGTCATAAATCAAGAGTTCATGTGCTAGTTATGACAAAAATTCACACAAATGTGTCATAGGATGATGAAGTGATGACATTTTATATCCAAAGGTCAAATGTCAACCGTGACATCATGATGTTTACAAAAACACTTTCATGGCTATTAGTCAGTGTCATAACTCAGGTACAGAAGTGAAGACATTTGGTCAGATAGCCTATTGAACTGGTGACATTAATCTTGGGTGTCCATCTTGAAACTGCTTATTGTATAGGCTAGATCTTATGTGCTGCTGAGGGGAAGATGTGTGTGAAGCATCCATGTTTCCACAGACATGTAAACTGTAACTGCAATTTGACAGAGGCATACAACCGCAAGGCAGTGATTCTGGTTTACAAATCAAACGTGCTGAGAGAGTGTCTTGGCTCTCCATGGCACACGATGATTACTGTCCCTGCTTTAAATATTCACAGAGAATCATCACTGTGCGTGTCGCCTAGCAACCACGTTGTTGAGCTGCTGTTCCCAAGGACGGCGGTGAAAAGCGGAAAAAAAAGAATTAAAATTATTTAGAAAATGGTTTTATTTTTGCGAATTTGTCGTGCCAAACGTCTTCTAACCGTTATAAAATCAGTGTAAGCTTACTATGTATTTAACCCAGTCCATTTTAAATATTACGAGACCATTTTTTCGTAAAAGCTACAGTATGTTGCCATGGTGAAGAAAAAAAAAACGATTTGCCGCGGTGGTGATGTGTCGTGCGAGAAAATGGTGTAACGGTCTCTTTCACTAAATGTGAATTTGTATTAAAACTGAGGGAAAACGACAGTTGTCACCGATAAATAAGTAAAAACAGGGAAAGGTGAGGTGAGTTGTTACAGAGGGACCACTTGAATGCAGTGGTTAAGCTCATGCCCAGATACGTAGGCAGTGACTTCATACTCATTTTTCAGTGCACGTCCAGTGGCCGTCGCTTCTGTATAAGAATGGATATATCGCCAAGAAAACGAACATGCTATCATCTAATTTCGCTGCATACGCGTTAACGAATAATACAGACATGTGAGGAGACGTGTTTAATGTCAGTGCTTGTCAGTGGGCTGCTCTGTTTTGGATTATTTGCTGTTGAAATACGTTTTTTCCAGAGCCGCGGTGCGTTCACTTACTATCATACTGCTTAAAAATGAAGATGGGCTGTAACAGATGATGGTGATGGTGATGATGGAGGTACGATCGATTACAGATGGTAGGTAATGTTTTCTCATCGCATAGAGTATTAGATACATTAAAAACAGCAATACACATATTTCCTCTGGATTTAAGCAGACGCTGTGTGTGTGTGTCTGTGTGTCTGTGTGTAAGGTATAATTGGCCAAATGCAGTGGTGCATAGCTATATCCTACTGTACCTTGTGTCCAACATGTCACCGCTCCATATTAAAAATGTACCTATTTACACCTCAGGCTGACTTTGCCTCACTCCCTTTCATCATCTATGAATTTAGGCCTGTTAAATGTGATCTACTGCACAGCATTAAAGCTAATATATGACTTTGTATCCTCTGTAGCACTCTACCAAGGTGGCAGCATTGGCACAAGCAGCAGATGCTGTGATCATCATGTACTCCGTCCATACACGAGGAATAACACTGAAATTGATGACTGTGGGATCCTTATAAATTGTTAATAATACAATGAACACCACTGTTACACCATCAGACCTGGTGGATGTGCCAAGACAGCAGACCTTCAATGGCACCCTGGGCACGACCCCATCAGGCTGGGCCGTGATTCACACCGCCACCTTGACCTTTTGCTCCCTCCTGCTCATCTTCATCTTCTGCCTGGGCTCCTACGGCAACCTGGTGGTGTTCCTCTCTTTTTTTGACCCCATGTTTCGCAAGTTCCGCACCAACTTTGACTTCATGATCCTCAACCTGTCCTTCTGTGACTTGTTCATCTGCTGTGTGACTGCTCCCATGTTTGCGCTGGTGCTCTTCCTGGATGCAGGTGGAGGGGACGGCGTGTCGAAGAGTTTCTGCTTCGCCTTCCACTTGACCAGCTCGGGCTTTATCATCATGTCCCTGGAGACGGTGGCTGTCATTGCTTTGCACAGGCTGCGCATGGTGTTGGGGCAGCAGCCAAACCGCACCGCCTCCTTCCCCTGCACGCTGGCGCTCACTGCGCTGCTGTGGACGTCCAGCTTTACCATGGCGGCTCTCCTTACAATACGAGCATACCCACGTAGAGATGGACCCTGCTTGCCCCACTTTGGCCTGGGAGGTGGACAGGCCAGGGTTGTGTTGTATGTCTACCTAGCAGACTTTGCCTTTTGTGTCGCTGTGGTGTCTGTGTCCTATCTGATGATTGCTCAGACACTGAGGAAGAACGCACAAGTGAGGAAATGTCCTGTCATCACTGTAGATGCCACATGCCCTCCACCCCCACCACCTCTCATTGCAGCAGGCTTTGAGAGCATGCAGTGTGCTGTTCAAGGCCCCTCTCTGTACCGTAACCAGACTTACAACAAACTGCAGAACGTTCAGACACACTCTTACATTAACAAGACCAGCCAGCCTCTGGTTCCAGGCGCTGCCCAAGGAGCCACCTGCTGTCAGCTGGTGTCTACAGTCAACTTGGCCACTGCCAAGGACTCCAAGGCAGTTGTCACCTGTGTAGTTATAGTGTTCTCTGTGCTGCTTTGCTGCTTGCCCATGGGAGTTTCACTGGCACAGGATGTTCTGTCACCAGAAAGTAGCTTTGCACATTACCAGTTTGAACTGTGTGGCTTTGTGCTCATTTTCCTCAAGTCGGGCATCAATCCTTTTGTGTACTCACGCAACAGCGCAGGCCTCCGACGCCGTGTGCTGTGCTGTGTTCAGTGGGCGGCACTGGGCTTTCTCTGTTGCAAGCAAAAGACTCGTCTGCATGCAATGGGGAAGGGCAGCCTGGAAGTCAATCGCAATAAATCCTCCCATCATGAGACCAACTCGGCCTATGTACTGTCACCCAAGCCACAGAGGAGGCTGGTAGACCAGGCCTGCGGGCCCAGTCACTCCAGGGATTGCGCTGGTAGTCCAAGGGCCACAGGTGCGCGCAAACCTCGCCCCCCAAGTACCTCGACACCTATCAACACCCGCATTGAGCCCTACTACAGTATATACAACAGCAGTCCCTCTGCAGGGCCCAGCTCCCCCACCAGCCTGCAACCTGTCAGCTCTCAGACGTTTGCCTTCGCCAAATCTTATGTAGCCATGCACTACCACACTCACCAAGACGCACTACAAGACTTTGAAAGCACCTCAGTGCACCAGATTCCCATTCCCTCAGTCTAATCACAGAGCTGCTAAACAGAAAGGTTTGGACAATGTTGACATGGCTTTAAATCAAATATGAATCAAAAGACGAACATAAAAACAGCCCATTTTATGTATTTGAAATCTGTATTAACCTTTTGTTCTCTTCTACAGTGGAAATACATGTTATGTTTTCTTGAGTGGACAAATTAAAGAACCAGTATTATAAGCCTTGCCATGAGACTAAAGACAAGCAATAGATTTGTAATGGAAGTGTCTGTTCTTTTACAGATATTGCATTTTCTCATAAATCTGCCCGTGTTGCACAAGCATGTGCCAATATAACCCAAGGCTCCGTAGGTTTTCATTGCAGCCAAAGACTGCAGTTGCTAGATCACTGCTGTTTTCTCTCTGGCTGAAGTTGCTGAAGTTGCTGAGCGCTGATATAAGCTGCTGTAGTGTCGGGCTGCTCTGAAACCCTGCACAGGCCCACACATGGCTGTTGATGGCATGTGGTTGCACTTTGATGAACTTTTGCTTCTTGAGAGAAATGTGTTTGTGAACCTCATACACTTTTCAACACAATAAATGTTTGGCAAGTGCAATGGATCTGTGCTTTCAATTTTTTTTTTTTCTTGAGCTATTGATTAGTCGATCAACAGAAAATTAATGAGAAGCTGAGTCAACGTTTCTTTCATTTTTTTGAGAACAAATGTCAAACTTTTGCTGGTTACAGATTTTCAGATGTTAGCATTTGATGCTTCTCTTAGTCATATGATAGTGAAATTTGTATCTTTGGGTTTTACTGTTGTCAGACAAAAAACATTTGAAGATGTCACCTTATAAAACATAATAACCATTGTCCACTATTTTCTGATATTTTTAAGACAAAACAAAATCAAGAAAAATGGCAGATTAATTGCTTATAAAAATAATAATTAGTTGCAGCCCTAGTTTTATTATTGCTAGCTGTGTCAGTAGCTATAATGAAATGATCGTAATGCTGGCTGCTTGACAGTATTTCAGGCCCGCTGGGACTGAACACCTGATGTTAAATGAGAATACCACCTTAAGTAAGAATGCCAGTATGTTATTTACATGGCCTGGATAAGTTCAATCATTATATTTGTAATCATGAGCTACTGTCTTTTAAAGCCATAAAATACAGATTTAAGTCTCAAACTTGTGATGTCATTAAGCATCAAGTCTGGAGCTGCTCCATAGACAATGAATGGAGCCTGATTTTGTGGATCCACAGAATGTGTTTTATAACTAGCCTAAATGAGCTTTAGTCTGTTGTAGTGTTCTCAGCTCTGAAACAGAAAATGTACCCATATACTCACAACATTCCCCTGGGTGCTGTCATTATCGTCTCTAACATTTCTCCAAATTCATTGTCTGTGGAGCAGCTCCAGACTTAATACTTGATGACATCACAAATTGAAGTTTTAGCACTCTAGTTTTTGGATTTTAGAGGGATCGGTTCATGTTTACTAATATTTTTGGACTGTATTAGACCACAGGAATAACATGTATGAATTCTGAAAATGGGCAGTTCCCCTTTAAGAATGTGAAAACAACATACTTGTGTTATATTAAACCCAAAGTGATGATAACTCAGAGAAACAACACTGTTTGAATTGGCATTTTATGTCTCACAACCAACACTACATTATTCTGTTTTTTGATATATTCATGTAAGTGATGGAATCTCAGATTATTTCCAATTATGTCCACATCCACACACAAATGTTGACGTGGTATTCTTTACATTATACCCTGAGGTTACAGATGAAGCTTTGCAGTGTCTGATATTTTTTTTAAAACTAAAAATCACTGCGATTAGAAATAGAAATAACTGCAGTGGTCGCTGTTCAGCACCTCAGTGTAAATTAGAGTGGTGTTAATTATTTTGCAGCTCCAGTTGTTTTCATTTAGATAAATGAAAGGAAATAAAAAGGTTTTCACAATTGGAAAGGATTATATATACGTTATACTATACACACAGCGTCAGTACCCTCTAGTGGCCTTCAGTGTAACTACATGTCCATCAATGAAGGCTCAACACACTTTATGCTCTTTCCAGGAGGGACATAACAGACTCATTATTTTATATGTGCTTCTCATGGTAATAAATACCAAGGAAAACCTCTTGCTTTGAAAGATATACATACAGTCATTAAGAGGAGACATTTATTGCTGATTCACTGCTTTTCTGTTGCAAAGAGCAGCTTTGGTCCTGGTTTACTTCCTGTCAAGACTGCATTAACAAACATTCGACCAGGAAATACACTTAAGCCCATTTAAAATGTTTATTTTGGCAAGTTTTAAACAGTTTATAGACCAACACAAACACTGTAAATGGGTCCCAGTGTATTTCCTGTTGAAATGTTTACTTATGCTGACAGGAAGTACACAGGGATTAAAGCTGTTGTCCTTGAAACAGAACAGCAATGAAAAGGTCTATATCGCAAATGTCTTTCCTGTGTAGTAATGCAACACCATATATGAGGTTTCACATTTCAGTTTTTATTCTTTGCTGCAAATGCATTGGTTTGTATCCCTGTGATACAGCAGTGATCAGGCTCCCAGTGCGCATCTTCATAAAACCACAGAATACCTCTTACAGGAACCCACAGACATTCTGCACAGCCAACAAACTTACAGGGAATTTTAATCAACCACTCACCTCTGTTGCTATTCCACAGCACCGTCTAATGCATAAGTTACACTCACTCATCCTGTAAATTAACACGATACTCACTCTCACAGCTGCTAAAACATTTTCACACTTGCTTTTTGCATATCTACAAGTACAAAGTGCCAGGGTCAAGCAGCTAATCATTTCATACCACACTCACACACACACTCAAACACAAAAATAAACTTTAAAGACAATAAAACCACCACGAACGATGTGATTCTCCTGATGATTATGAATCCCCTGATTCATCACTCCTTTGCTTGCAATCAATCAACACAAAGTGAAGCATAGATATGGGGTACAGGCAACAAATCCACTGCCTTGTGGAGCGAGGCGTCCATGTTTTCACAAAGTCTGAGCAAGTCTGCTGGATCAGGCTGTGATGTAGCACTACCCATTGCACAGATAAGGGCATGAGCTGAGGCCATGCTCCCTGGCTACGTCAAGTCCAGCCTCGGGACCAAGTTTCACCTCGATTTTGGCTTTTAGCACAGTGTCATGGGCATCTCTCTTCCTCCATCAAACAGGCTTCTGTTTTATGATAACTGTCCTCTCTCTTCAAGTGCTCCTTCCTCTGTACGTCCTCTCTTTGTCCTTCATGCGCCGTTGCTGTCATATGATATTTGTCAGTTTAGCTGGAGATTGACAGAAGTCCATATTCATCAGCAGTGTCAAGAATCCTGCATATGACCGGAGACTCAACCTAGGGGGAAAAAACACCAATGTCAATCACCTTAAATGTGGTGACAATCATTATAGGCCTCCTGACTGCACACAAGAATTGATTTGTTGTCAACTACTAAATTAATTGCCAACTAATTTGATAATTGGTTTGAGTATTTTTTACAACTTCTCTGATTCCAGCTTCCTTAATGAGATTTTTATTATTGTAAAGGGAGTATCTTTGGGTTGTGGACAAAACAAGACATTTGAGGACATCATCTTGGCCGCTGGGAACACTTATCAACATTTCCCGCCATTTTCTGACATTGTTTAGACCAAACAACCAATCAATTGACCTTTTGCTAGGCCCCGCCCTTTTGTGATGTGGGCTGTGGGCTCCATGCTTAGTCTGACACTAAGCATGGAGCCCACAGTGTCACTAACTGCAAAAAATATTAGCATAATTTTGGGAAAAATGAAACAGTGATTCCAGAGAGAAGCAGACAGAGGGGTCTACAGTCTGTGTTTGAAGGATATATCCAGGATGTCAAACTGACTCAGCAGCAACAACAGGTTAAAAAGACAAAGATAGTTAGAAGCTAAAGCCGAACTATAGGCTACAGATCACAGTGTAAAAGTGAACCACCACATCACTGCTGATCGCCACAGAAGACAATGAATATAAAGGGAAACTTTGCTGATATTGAACCAGCTGGGTGGCATCGCAGTGTGTGCAGATGAACAGTGTTTGGCTTTGCCAGAGGTCTTTGGCAGAGGCAGAGGTCCTGGTGCTGCTGCCAGCACCCAGACCTTCGCCACCGGATGGGCAGGGATCTCCAAGGGAAGCCAAACACCCTCCATCTGCGCACAATGCGATGACACACAGCTGGGTGAATATCAGCAAATCCCTGCTTCCCTTCACTGGTTCCTGTACAGCAGTGTCGGTCTTTTTTTTCACTATTATAATCATTAAAAAGCAAAAGCAGCATGTGTATACATTCAGTAGGCTATATCTTCAGTAGCTAGCTAGCTAACCCTACACTTTTCAGGGTTTGATTTTTGTTTTGGAACAGGGAAGAAACGTATATCTTTTTCCAACCTCTCCAGGTAACGAGTATCATTAATACACGACGTGCCCCAGGCACAACATTTAGCTTCAAATCCTCAAAACCAGCCTGAAAATGAAGAAAATCTGAAACAACTGCATTAGAGTCACAGTTGTGTTGTGGACAAATAAAAACAAGTTAGCGTTGCCCAAACACCTACATATGTTTGGACTTTCCGTTTATTTAGCTCTCCAAACTGAAGTAGAGTTTAGCACTCAAGCTAAGGTTCAGTATTAACCTGATACAGCTTTTTTTTCCAGTAACTGCGACTCATTGGTTACTAGAGAACTTACCCCGAGGATGTACTGACAAGTCTGAGGCTCCAGCATATAGACAGTGACAGCATGGGGAGACTCAGACTCCTTACATCTGACAGAGAGAGGGGGAAAAGAGACGAGTGAATCAACTAGGAAACATCGGGGGTATTGTTATACTCATGTGTTGACTCAGGGCAGTGACACTGAGCTGGCGCTGTGGTTCCTCCCCCGCCCATGACTGTTCACTCACTTGAGCTTGACAATGACCTGTCTGGGCTTCCCTGTCAGATCACACACATCCCCGTGGCCATAGAAGTGGGAAACCAACCTGCCAAGGAGTGGAGAGGATGAACAGAGAGAAAAATCAACAACAATCTCAGTTTAATTTGCATCCAGATGAGGATTCAACAATATGAATGGCTTACTTGACTTTCTGCACGCCATCATCTTTGAGCTGGTAGGATCTGGCAACGTTCTTCTTGGCCCACTCCATGTGCTCCAGGGCGTTCCAGTTCCCGACCACCACAATATTCTTTCCTTGCTCTTTATCCTGCGGCACAGAGGGACATTTTCATCACTGTACAACTGCAATCTAATGTACCGGACAATCCTATATATACAATTAAAATAAACCAATTATGCAATTACACATTTTCTGTTAGCTAATGTTTATGTAGTTAAAGCAGAGCCAAAACACTTATGTGATAAATCAAGTGGCAGAAAATGAATTGCCATCTATTTTGGATATGTTCATTTTTGAGGCAAAGATGGCAAAAGTTCCTCATTTCCAGCTTCTTTATTGTAAGTATTTGCTACGTGTCTTTGCCTTATGCAATAACAAACTGCGTGTCTTTGGGTTTTGGACTGGTAGGGCCCGATATGACAGTGTGTTCTGCAGGGTGAAAAATGCGAGGCGCACCACTCTGCCACTCTTTATTGAAGCCGTCCCCGATCAGACAAAGCACGTTTTGCAGCTAGCTGCATCTTTTTTGAATTGTTACTAGGCAACCACTGAGTCACCTGTCTTTAGCTTAACTTGTAATTAGCTATGAAGTAAACTCACAGATCTGTATTGTAAAATCTGCATGAAGAAAAGACAGGTGGAAGGCTGTGATTCAGGGTGAGAGGCTGTTACCAAAAAGTACCTTGGTAACAGGGAAATGGAGATCTGTGTGTGTACATGAGACCCTCAGAAAGAGGAGAAATCACAGGGAGTACCATCAGCTGGTCCAGGAGCTTCACCTGGATGATGGTTGGTTCAAGTCTTATTTTTAAGCCAAGTTTAGCCCAATGATTCCAAGCGAGATGAAACTGTTTTAGAACATTGCGAAGAAAAGTTGCAGTGGTGTGGCCTTGGCATCTGAGTTTGACTCAACCTGGCTGATGGTGTCATCTGCAACTCAGCTGGTCAAATCACCAGCGCTGGTTCTAAAACGTAAGACACGTCACCTGTTTCTACAGCAAATCAGGTTGTACTGAAGTCTGCTGCTCAACTCAGAATGACCACAGAGGGCATGTTTGCTTGCTACAGCAGGTGCTCTGTCCCCGCTGAGCCCTCTCTTTCAGTCGCTGCTGCTGCTCGCTGTATGTGTGTATTATGAATACAGTCCACCTGATGCTTGTTTTGTTTTTCATCACTACTACAAATGCAACTGTAACCAGTATCTCACAATCACTATCCTCATTCATATTTTAAAAAGCTACAAATTACATTCATCCACAAAATAAGCCTGAAAAGCTGCAAACAGACCGGAGGTACAGAGAGTTGTTGCACAGAGATGATACACCGTCTCATCTAGTTGCTTAAGTGTGAACCGGCAGGGTGAATCTTTGGTCTGAACCAGGCTTAAGATAAGCCGGGGACAGTTTGACAATTTGCTGTCGAGTTGACAGTTTGTTCAGATATGTCTTGCAGCTTTCCTAGTGCCACTTTGAAAGTGAGCCGATGTTAGTCTCATACAAACCATGCACGTTGCTACTATTTGTTATCGCTACCACAGAAGGGCCACATCTCAATTCATGTGATTGGACAATAGGAAAAAACAGCAATGATGTTAAGCGCTTCTTCCGCTTTGAGTTTAAGTTCTTTTTAGCTCGAAGTGTTCAGGGTAACCCTACAAAAATGCAAGCCGCATAGAGCGGAAGAATGTGAGGTGCTCAGCGTTGCAAAAACAGCGAGTAAAATGCTTCACTCTCATTGAAAACAATTACAAAAAATCACCCCAGGCTGCTAAAAGGAACTGTGTCTGATTGGGGCCAGACAAAACAAGAAATCAGAAGACAGCCCTTTAGGCTTTAGGACACCTATTCTTTTCACATTTTATAGGCAAAACAATCAGTAAATAATTGGCAAATTGATTGATAATGGAAATAACTGTTAGTTACAGCCCTACAGTCTAGTTTACCAGCTTAAACTAATACTAAGAATACATTTCCGTTTTTTTTCCCTGTTAAAGGGTTTTTTTTGGGGAGTTTTTCCTTATCCGCTGCAAGGGTCATAAGGACAGAGGGATGTCGTATGCTGTAAAGCCCTGTGAGGCAAATTGTGATTTGTGATATTGGGCTTTATAAATAAAATTGAAATTGAAATTGAATTGAAATTTTATTTTTTAGATACTCCACATAAATCACCCAGCTTCCACACTGACACACTCACACTAACAAGGAGGGACTCTTACCTCATGGTACTGATGGACATGCTTTCCATAACAGAATTCATATTTCCACCACCCGACCCCCTGAAACACACACATCAAGAGGATTATATGTCCCTGTGTGGTTTATGAAACACTGCTCAGGTGGTTTAGATGGAGCATGCCTCACCCCATGCAGACAGTATGAGCCACTGAGGAACTCCTTGATCAGCTGGTCATCCGTCAAGCGGGAGATGTGAGTGGTGCCGACAGTGACCTGAGACTGTCCTCCCACAGTCATGGGTTTGTGAGTGGAGGTGAAGGCCTCCTCTCTCACTGGTGACGTATCCTCCTGTAACACGTCAAAGATATAAATGAGCCAGGTGTCGCCAGTACAGGCAGTCCCCATTTGTCCCCTCTGTCATACTCATGCACATGTCTCACCTCTCTGGTCTCGGTGGTGGCGCTGAAAGGTGGTTTAAGCTGCTCCTCTTGCTCCTTATCCAACTGGGCGAGCCGACGAGGCCGCAAAGGGGAGCCAGCCAGAGCCTGGCAGAAGATGGCGTTCACTGGGGAGGACTTGAACCTACAAGGAAACAGTTAGATTAAGAAAATGCACACAAGACGTACACATACTTCTAAGATGTATTTCCACCTACCTGTATTTTGGGTGTGCGCAGAGCAGCGGCGTCAACACCACCACCTCATATTCACAGGTAGTGACCTCAGCGACCGACAGGATCTCATGCTTGGCCTCCGGATGGCAGACGTACAGCACAGACGTGGAGCGAGCCTCGTTCTGTTTCAGCACACAAGGAGTCCCGTTACCCATCTCCAACGAGAAGTAGGGAGTCAGCTGGCCTTCTATATTCTTAGTGGGCACCTGGACACAAGCGGGAAGAGTGAAGGAGACAAAAAATAGACACGACAAATGTGAGAACTGACAGCTGGCCTGACAAATATGGTTGGTTACTGAAGTTTCGTTTTCGAGTTTCATTATACTTACTTCAGTTTCAGCTGTTGATTTAACTTTTTCTGTCTCTTCAACTTTATCTAAAAAATAAGAGATTATTTAGCTTTAGCACCATAAAGAAAAGATGAATACATTGAATAACATATTTCTAACAATATCATAAAGTTTCGTTCACAAATGAACTCACCTGTCTCTGTTGACTGGCTCTTCTGTGCCATATTACCCAGGAAGTACTCCTGAACGTTAATCTTCTGTGGAAACACACATGATAAGTGCTCACTTCTCACTCATGTCATCTGAAAATGATTTTACCCTCTAATAACACTGACCTGGCCAGTCTCCTTCTCTTCATGATACTGTCTTATATGCTTTCCATGACATACTTCATATGTCCAGTATGACTCAATCTGCAATGTTGGCAAGGCAAGAGTGAGTTTAGAGTCATGCATGACCAAACACCATCGTTCACCACAGCAGAAACTTAACATCAAGTTTTTAGTTATGCTCTGCTAATGTAGCGTGAAGTCCATCTGAACACAGTTTCAGTCTCTCTGAGAGCGGTAGGGAAATCAGAGGGAAATAAAAGTGAAACTCGTGAGGTCTCACCCTGTAGGAGCAGCTGCTTCGTTTGAATAGTGGATCCAGCAGTTCAGCCGGAGTGGGCCCACTGTAATCTTTATCGTCATCCTAAGTCGACAGAATACACCAAAGAAATACATTAAGGGTGACGGAGATAAGACAGCGTATAAGAAACAGGAGCAATAAAAAACAAATGAAACAAACCAAAACAAAAAAATAGCACAACACAGATTAGCATCACAGAATTCAACTGAACAGAACAGACACTGCTATCCACAGGGACGCTCTCCCTCTGGGGTTTACATGCCATATTTAGAAAATGTGGAATCTTACGCAGGTCATTCAGATCCTTTTGTTGGACAGCTACATCTTTTTTAGATGCAAAGATATGATGGCCAAAGATATAAAACAAGTCACAAACTGCAGCTAAATTAAAGGAAGATATTGGTTCGTCTTGTCCCTGTTAGAGGTTTTTTTGGGGGGGAAGCCCTGCGAGTCAAAATGTGATATGTAGTATTGGGCTTTGTCAATAAAATTGAAAATTGAATTATGCAATTGAGGATGCAGCACAGACTGCACATCTCTCAGTGTATGCAATGCAGTGTAGTACAGGGAGTTACTGAAATGTTTCAAGACTGAAGGAGCAGAGTTGTGTCATACCTTTTTTGTAACATTACTAAGGGTTCACATGTCTAAAAAGAAACTCTCTAAGTCATGGTAGAAAACTTAAATCTAACCTTTTATCCTGCTAACAGCTGCCAAGCAGACACTGCCTGCTACTTTAAGAAATTTTCATACGACTAAATGAATATTTATACACATCCTTTTCTTGTGGAAGCCTGAAACCAGACCATGAAAGTAATGAAATAAAGGAATAATAAGACAGCGTAACACTGCTGTTGTCTGTGCCGCCATCCCCACCACTTACAACATCACAACTAGTTTGCACTATTTTTAGCCCAGGTTATACATATATATATCATACTCATTCATAATCATTTACATACATATGCACATACCCACATCCTCATTTTATTTTTACTGTGTAACAAGCCTGTGCAATTTCCTCACATGCAATACTGTAACCACTTACTGTGCAATCATATCCAGATATTTCTGTATTTTTACAGTAATGACAGTTATAACACACCATGTGTGTATCTTACTTCATATCTGTAATGAGTTTGTAACTATTACCTGTGGAAGCAATAGAAATGCTGATGGCTTACCTCATCTCCTGATGTCAGAGAAGGCAGGAGACATTTATACTTCTCCTTCTCTGCTGTTGTCATAATGACAAAGTCATCTTCCTTGTACAGTACACCTGACGTTGGCTGAAATCCACAGACAAAGGCTTGTTACTTACACTGTAACGTAACAGTAATGAAGACAGAGGAAACTATCTGTGAACATAGCTAACTATAACACCCCCCAACCTCTTACAGTAAATTTGCTCCCCGAAAAACTTTTCCTAAAAAGGGAGACATACCAGCGTGACTTCAGCGCCTGGCCAGTTGATTTTAAAAGGGATTTCATCTGTAAAGGACGGGTACCCTCCTCTGTTTGCTGAGACGCCGCTGCAGACCTCCAGCAGCCCTCCGACCATCACCACCAGCAGCCCAGCCGTCATGTCTCCTGTCCGGCTGCCGAGCTCCTTCAGCCCGCTCCTGGTGTAAGATAACAGCCGGCTCACCTCACCCTAACTGCGGCCTGAATGATGAATTAAAAGCTACTACAAAGTCCGAGCAAATGTGGTTTTGACAGACGAAGGATATGTCTGTATGAGACGGATGTCAATACAGCACAAATTACAGGAAGTGAACTGTTTACTTGCCACGTCGTGTTCCGCCTCTGCGATGGGCTGAAAGAACAGCAGCGTCCTCTGGCGGTGACTCCAGGTACTGCAAGAGCGTTTGGCACCCTGAAAAGCAAAAACAAACCCATTAAACCAGTGTAACCTTAAAAGTTTGGGGACCAAACTAATAGGCTACCAACTTTTTTCTTTAGTAAACCACAGTTGTAAAATATTGTTGTTGTTTTTTTTGTATATTTTTTCCTACTGCCAATATGCATTCCCGCCTCAAGTCAATGTGGCAACAACTTTAAATACCTATGACCAAGTTTTGCCCTAGGAATCATATAAAATACAAATTTTGCATTCACTCTGTAGCAATTGTGTGAATTACACTGTACAGCCTTATTTTGCATGCTATATTAAAAATGTTTGCAGCATCACTGATCATTTCCAGTCATTACAAAGCATTAACCACAAAGTCATCACTCAGATTCACAGAACCTTATTTTCAGTTCTAGTTAAAATCCCAAAATGTCTTAAGATACCAGCTATGCTCGGCTAAATGATGTGAGAATAAAGAATCTGTTCCAGAATCAGATTATGTTTTTCCATCCATAAAGCTAGAGAGGAAGAACTGGATTTTAGGGTGTTTGTGAATGGTAACATATACAATTCAACTTCAAAAATAAAGTTAATACAGTACAATATATGTATTCATTATTCATTATCCACCACTCATACTGCAGAGTTGCGAGAGGGCTGGAGCCTATCCCAGCTCACAGTGCAATATATGCCAGTATGAAAAAATATATGTGAAGTCTGAGCAGCAGGTCATTCCACATTTCATGAGCCATGAAGGCAAAAATAAATAATTTTCTAGTAGTATTTTCCATAATGATGCTGTTAAAAGTGAACAGAGTTTTTATCCACCTCAAAATGCATATTAATGCACAAGGAAACTGGAAATAGATTGCCAAAATGAAAACAGTTTACTGCATCTGACTGTTTTGCTATAAACAAAGCACCATGTACGTCTCTAGCTGATCAACAGAAGGTCAGTAAAGTGAATATTTCAGTGATCTAAAATGTGAAATTTACTTCCCTCCTTTTCATCAGTGAAACACAATTTCCCCGATGTCTTGCTAAACCCAACCACATCCTCATATGCTGAGAATAGTACTCATAAAGAATCCATTGAACGCAGACCACAGCTCGCCTGAAGCATTTGGTTCCTTTTGAGTTGAGATGCTAGAGAGAGGTTTCCAGATCATGCAGGCATAAAACAAAGGCAGATTGCCTCATCTCTGCCTCGTAGTGGATGGATTTGGAAGTGTGTGTGCTATAAGACATAGAGCTGATGTTTTAGGGTGTCTCACAATTAATAGTTTTATCGGGACTCCATGCAGAACTGAAGGTGAAAGGCAATATGAAGATACGACGTGTGATAGATCCTGCTGAGAAGCCGATTTACTGAGCATTGCCTAGGTTATGTCGGTTGACTTATATACAGGCCATGACGAGAGTAGTTCTGTGCCAAACGTGCAGTGTCCTTACTCCTTTCTCCTGTGACTCTGTTGATTCAGCAGTGTTGTGTGTTGAATGAAAATAAATAATGCCCCCCCCCCTCCAACCTGAGCAGTTCACATAGAAACAGCTCTCAGTTAACAGGAAATTTAAAGCATGGACCTTGAAAATGTGTGGTGTTGCATTTCACTTTCAGGGGGGAAATGTGGAGAGTGCCTTGGACTGATTGAGTGTAAACCTGAGATGGGCATTTTTTTCCCCACCTGTTGGTGGAGCTGTTGACATGAGAATGTGCAGCGCAGGAAGCAGGAGAGAAGAGAGAGATTTGAGCAGAGATTTTGAGACAAAGAGTGAGAGGATTAGGAGGAGAAAGGGATATGGAGGAACAGGGAAGGATACAAGCGAGAGAACATCCCACTAGATCATCCACCCTCTGCAACCACTCCCCGTGTACATACATACAGCTTCCACTGACACATCTGCTATGTAAACACAACATATGGATGTAAATATTTATGTGCACACCACCACCCTGTATATGTGTGCAGAGTAGCTACATACTGTATATGATTATAACAGATAGATAGATAGATAGATAGATAGATAGATAGATTTAGTTTCCATGGTAACAATTACTTTGCAATTTTAATTATGATTCTGACAGCATTTTTCTGGTCTTGTTTCTGGTTTATCTGATAAAAAACGTAGATAGTTATGATCACATATATCTCTCAACTCATCTGTAGAAATGTTTCAGAAGAAGATTGATGAACTTTCATGTCTGTACAAAAAATATAAAGCTATACCCTGCAGCTGGTTAGCTTAGCTTAGTATAAAGAGTGGAAAAAGGGGGCAGCAGGTGGGGGAAATACTCCCCTCTACCCAGAATGTTTCTTAAGAGCCACAACAGGGCTCTTTTTCTTTTGCCGAGTAGTTTCCACACTTACTTTGGGAGTTTCAGCATCCACCATTTCTGCTACTGGAGATAGTAACTGCAAAGGACTTACACGATTCTCTTTTGTGAGAATGAATAGATACTGATAGCTACTGGAAAAGAAAATAAGAGCGCTATCCTCTTCCTGTTTTGGTTGTGCAATGGTTAATGCACTTCCTTTGTGCTGTAAATAGAGCGCAGCAGGGATGATGGGTTTTTTTTGGAAGCCGACGTAATAAGTTTGCGTCGCCCTGGTTCCCTTGTCAAGAAGCCTATGGGATTTTTCCATTGGATTTTGGATAGTCACAGAAAATAACAGTTTATGATACCCACTGATTTCGAGACATTTTGGTTGCGCAATGGTTGATGCACTACTTTTGTGCCGTAAATCAAGCCTTAATTTCCTCGGGTGATTGTACCTGGTGCCAGACAGAACTGCGCATAGAAGCGAGGCTTATAGGGAACCAGTCTAAAAGCTGATGTTGTCATTAGCCATTGTGTTACCTTACATTGTGCAAGCAACCTTGTTTTCATAATGAGAGGTGAGCCTGAAGAAAAACACTTGTCTGTTTCCACCTAAAACAGCAAGTTGTTGTTGTTACGCTTGTTTTTACAGTTTGCTGAACTGACTAAATAAGATATAACATTAATCAGTGAGCTCTATGGGTGCTTATGCTAAGCTAACTTGCCACTGTCTCCAGCTATATGGTACAGACAAGAGTGTGGTATCGATCTTCTAATCAAACTCTTGACAAGATGACATATCACCACACCTCATAAAAATTAAGGTCTTTTATTTACTTATTTTCCAAAGCAAACAGAGCAGTTGTCCATTTTTATCACATAGAATGTATAAATATATGGACGCAGTCACCGTGACGTCACCCATTGGTTTCTGAGGAGCGGGTTTGAAGCTCAAAATAGCCGGCTCTGGCTGTGGCCATCTTGGCAGTGCCTGACTCTGCCCAACTTCTGGCCAATCAAAAATGGGCAAAGAGGTGGGCCAAATGAAGCCTGGTTGCTTAAACACGCCCACCTCGCTCGAAGCTGCTAAGTTAGCTAAGGCTAACAAGCTACTACTTTGGCTAGCCCTGTGGTGTTGGCTTCTCCCGCTCATGCTCCTGCTCATGCTCCTGCTTGGTGCCAGCTCCCTCACGAAACAAAATATCCAAAAGGCACAAACATGGCTGAGAGGTCAGGTTCAATGACTTGCGAATTAGCTAAGATGACACCTAGCAGACAGCCAGCGGCTAATTAGCCACCTGTGATGGCGCCACCTGTCACTCAAAGTGACCACGCCCTTAATTATGCGCAACTTTAAGTTTTAAATTTAAATGGATGAGTTATTAAAAAAAAAATCACCCCCTGTACAGTTGTCATGAAAGGGGAAATTAGCTATAGAGACCAAAACCGTTATTTGTGCCAGGCTGTAAACATGTTTATTTCTGCTGTAAAGTTGAGCATTTTAACATGGGGATCTATGGGGATTGACTCGCTTTTGGAGCCTGCCTCAAGTGGCCATTCAACGAACTGCAGTTTTTGGCACTTCCACATTGGCTTCACTCGTCCTTCCTGGAGGTTGCTGCTTGGTATATATATCAAATGCCCTTCAAAATGGCAACATGCTAATGAGTGCCCTGAGACCTAAAGAGAATTGAGATAGCCTACAACCCCCAAAATGAGTCAAAACTTCTTTAGCGTCTCCATCCTCCTTGTCGTTCACAGACTTTTTCGGAGCCTGACTGGAGCTCACTTGAACTCACCACTTTGAAATGAGCATTTTCATTTATTTCACTGCCATCCATGGGGTGAACTTGATTTGCATAGATGCCTTCCACACACCCTCACCTTATGCATAATTGATACAACTGTCATCTCCCCAACCATAATAACATCATTCCAAAGGGAGCAGGGAGAAATGAATCTTGGCATTTGAAGGTCTCGAGTGAGATTAAGATATCTCCTGAGCTGTCGCCCAAAAATACACATAGAGTGTGTCAGACGTCAGATCAATATTGTCACTTTTGCTGGATTTTCTTAATGACATTCAATATTGATTTGGGTGAAGCGTTTGAACATGTTTTATTTATTTATTTTTTGTAATTTATATGTTTTACCTTGCCTTGTCCCTTTAGACTTACTGCATGTTTAATTAATCAATTATGACTCATTGTGTTCCCATTTATGCTGCAGTCTTATCAAACTAATAAACATTACATCATGTCCTTTCTCTGCTGCCCACATCATACGGACTCATTTTGTCTTCTGACTTTGTTGGAGTGCTGAAAACACCAAAAGGCTCAAACTGAAACTACTGTTTTGAGTAATCATCAACAAACAAGTGGGTGTGTTTACCAGCTTAAAGACTGAAGTGTCAGAACATGTGGTATGCTTCCCCATATTCATATTCCCCATATTCACTTTACAAGCAAACTCTTCTAATCCTGTCTGCTCTGCATGTACACAGTTGTCACTCATGCACCTGTTGTGTTTTAGTCAAAATAAAAACACTGTGTTATTGGCTAAACGAATCTTGTAAGGCCCTACTCCTTGAATAAATGCTGCAAAGAAGCAAAAACAAGAAGTCGGTGAAACATGAAAGAAATGGATTTAAACCATGCCAGTGGATCAGAGTGTTGCTCTCCACATCCCCGCAGAGACGTAATGAGAGAGTATTTTTGTTTGGATGGATCTGGATAGGCTCCAGATATTCACAGAGCTGGTCCTCACTGTATTTGCATGTGATTGCTGCTTATCTCTTACACAGGAATATCAGAGAGGGGTCAGTGGAGACACAACATCCCAGAGTCCATGAATGCATCGTAATGACACAGAGCCCTTGACTGAATTTAAACCAAAGCCAAAGTTTTTGATAAATCAAATGTTGAGGTTATGATACTTCTAGAATGTATGTTTGGGTGTTGAGCCAAGCCTTATATAAATGCAGAGTTGGTCTTGGTTATTTGGATGTGATATTTTGTGTTTACAGCCAGGCTTCTCTTCCAGAAAGCTCTCAGCTTGGGGACCTCCAATTACAGCTTCATCACAACCAAGGCAACCCAACCCGACCATGACCATTCTCAAAGGTGACCATGGATGTTTATGTAAACGCTGTTTGTATTGTTTCAGACTTTAAGCTGTGTCACAGAGTCTAGAGACGCTACGCTCGGATACAAAAGTCACTGAAACCCCAGAAGTATGTTTTGTCTATAAGCAAGAACAGAAAGTGGGTTAACTACTTGAAAATGCATCCTAAGCAGTGTGCATAAGCTCTTCTAGCTTAGAGAAGCTAGGGAGACTTTGAGAGTGAAAGTCATTTAGTGGTTCTTCACAGTTTGAGAGTGAATGGCACAAATACTGCAAGGTAAGGAAGAGAGCTCTCAAAGGACCGGGCGAAGAAAGGAAACTGAGATTCTGTGGATATTTGATCAATATCAGCTATTCAGCAAGAAAGGGCTGAATATTAGAAAGTAAGCCACATAACTATGCTACATCCTACTAATACTGATTGGAATCTTAAAAACAATCATGAGTATTCGGTTCAACTAGAATTCTATAATGCATGCTGATATTTGCTAAACAATTCATATGTGTTGGCTGCAAACACCTGTGAAATATTGGACGCAGGATATTGCATCTCTGTCTGTTTTCTCTAAATGATCATATCTATGAAAGATCATTTTAACTGTCAACAACCCACATAAGCTATTGACAGAGCAAATAAACATCCCTTTCTTAACAGTTCTTTATCCTGCCCATGAGAAATACAGTATGTACTCAGTTTGCTGAGTCATTTATATTCGACTGGCTGCTCTGGTGTTATCGATGCAAAGAAACCCTACACAATCCATCATCATTTGAATGCAGTCACAAGTTCGCTTTGGCACCAATTTGGGCTGCAGATGGGTTTAATTGGCTGAGATATGTGAGAGATGATGGCTTCTTCCATTTTCTGTATGAGTACACTGTCCACCACTTAGCTGATAGGTAACACATTCACAATATCAGACTAATGGAGGACAACTGAGAGTAAACACACAAAGGCAGTAGTATAGAATTTAAACTTCAGCGTGTATATTTGCAGCCCAGTCATTAGAGGGAAATGTTGGCACTGTTTGTTTCCTGCAGACCACGGATACATTACATTGGTATGTTTCACATGCAGACGGCTAACAAGCTGCAGACCACTGCAGACAACAGTTCGAAATAAACAACAAAAGAAGTGCTTCATCCGCCAGTTCGCCATCAATATCCTTAACTCAACAAAGTGACTGATGAGTTTTAAACCACAGACGGACAATGAGCTGATTTAATGTGTTTAAATGTTTTGTAATGACTTTACATGCTTGTTTTATTGACTATGTGTCTGCATTTTATAATGTTGTCTTTTATTTTTGGTGAGCCAAAGACACATTTATAAACAAAGATATATTCTATTCTATTTCTATTCTATTCTAAAACTGGATGATTTTAGTGTGACATTGGCGGCACTTCCAGACATGATTGTTGCACCAAAACAGGGCACTTTAAGCCAAAACATAATCTTTTCCTGACCCTAACCAAGCTGTTTTTGACTCTTAACATAACCACACATTCACCACACTGTTGTTGAAACATAAAAAAATGTAAAGTTTCAGCATGTCCGCTACATAATAACATACTAATGTTACACATTAGTGGTTTGCAGAAAGGTGCAATGTCAACATTTATCCTGGTCATTGGGTTGCTATTTCACACTTCAAGATATGGAATTTTTAAAGCAAGCCATGATATTGGACATAAATGAGTGAACAACCCTAAACTTATCTAACCTAACCTAACCTAACCTAACCCAATCTAACTACTTGAATAAATGCTGTAAAGAAGCAAAAACAAGAAGTCGGTGAAACATCAAAGAAATGGATGCCATGCCAGTGGATCAGAGTGTTGCTCTACACATCCTCGCAGAGACGGTAATGAGAGAGTAATTTTGTTTGGATGGATCTGGATAGGCTCCAGATATTCACAGACCCTAACCCCCTAACCCCTAACCCCTAACCCCTAACCCTAAACGTATCTATCCTAACCTAAACTAACCTAGCCTAACCTTACCCTAATCAAATGACTCCTGAACCTTATTGTCTGAACTAAGTCTGTGCTTCATATATAACATAACACCCAACATATACAAACATCTAGAAAGAGAAGGCCTCACTGTTACATTGAGGTGCTATAATGTATAAATAATGTATAAAATGTGTGGATAAGAGCATCCGTATCCATTACTGAGCACATTAGGCCACTGCAGACACTACACTGAGGCTAAAGTAAAGTCTTGATGAAGTCCAGTCGAGTTAATCTCAGCACCTCATGTATATTATTTGCTCCTTCGGCTGGTTTCACATTTAATGAACTGTATGTATTTGTATGCACGTCACAAAATAATGTAGCCAATCATTGTGCTTAGTATGCAGAGCGTTCCCCTCTATTACACTTTGCTCTAATGTTCTTATATCTACTCCAAGTTAAGTGAGTGGCTCTAATTGATTTGAAATTGAGGCTCATATCATCACAAAAAAGAAAACACATTTCCATAATGCGCATCATTCTGTACGTTATATGATTCATCCAGGTGTATTGGGCTTTGTAAAAGTAAAAAGACAAAATAATACAGTCTTGCATTGTGCCCATGTTTGTATACAAGTTATTCAAGGTCTTCTCTCCGAGGCCCACAACAGCTTCGTGAATATTCTTTCTGTCTCACCATATGCAGTGTTTACTTACTTTCTAACTTACTTACTTTCTGTTCAACACTCGAACACAAAACACAGAAACGGCATATTTCAATTTCACTTAGTGTGCACAAGCATTGCAGCTGCAAGGCTCTTTTCAATTCATTCTCATTCAACACTGCACTTCTTTCAGCCTCCAAAGTTTTCCTAACTTCATCCCTAATATCAGTTTGCCAGCAGTCATACAGCCACAGTAAACTATTTAGTAAACAATGTATGGTGTTAACACTCAGATGAAAAAGACATGCTGAAATTATATTGGCAGCTTGGTCTCACACTGCCTCTTTCCCAAATGGCACAAGGAGTCTGACCTTTTCCTGATCTCAGCACTGTCAAAAGATGACCTTTGTGCACAGCATCACGTAGTCAATGTGTACGAGTTAGAGTCTTTAGACACAGCACAAACCTTGCCTTTTCAAAATCACATGTCAATAGTAACACTGTGAGCAAAATAACAAAAAAAGCAGCAATTTTTATTTTGTATAGCTCGACCATATTCCAGAAGTTATTCCGAGTCTGGTCTGTCTGATAATATTTTAATGTCTCGAGGAGTTTTGCTAAGAATCACAGAAAAACCACAAATGAAAAAGAAGAGGAGACAAATTTACTCCAAAGTTCTTCAGCATTGAAAGAGGCAGCAACTGAATCTCTAGTGAATAAAAGAAAACTCAATTCAAACACCCACATAAAATCTGTTAATGTTTTTTCAAGACTTTCTCACACCTCTTTTTTGGGGGAGTTGAGAAACTTAGTAAATCAATAAACTTCTGTTACACTTCTCGGTTTGTGGGTGTGACCTGAGGGAATTGCAGGAGGAGGAGGTTGAGAATGGGCAGCTTGGCTTCCCTGGTGGGTCAAGGTGAGTCTGTTAGCCTGATGGCTTGTTCACTCTGCAGATGTCACCTGGTCATTATCCTGAGGCAGCCATCTGCCAGTTGGTCCTGCAGGGCCTGGCCACTCAGTCTTCTGGGCCCTGTGTGACTGGCAGGATCCATGCTGCTTTCTCTTCTATCCTGACCTGCTATCCACCTGCCTCCAGTGTCCAAAAGGCCAGGCTGGTCAGGACCAGAGGGAAGACAGAGGACACACGCAGAGAAACAAAAAAGCAAGCTTTGAACTCTCTGCCACAACGTAAACTGGGATAAATTAATGATGCATCTGCAGTTTTTACCTGGGCTCCCCTCACAGCTGAGTGCTTGGCTTCTCACCCTCAGCGCTGCTGGGATGCAGAGGTACGCTGCCAAAATAAACTCCAGCCTCCCCGATCGGCTCACCGATTTCACTTGCCACTGGTTTTACCTAGAAAGTGCTTGACATGATTATTCTATTTCGCAAAATTATCTGTTGAGAGAATCCTCTGATACTAAAGCTAATGAAGGGAGGCGTTACATCAGAAAGTTAATTGTCAGCCCTTAAATCTTCCAGAAAGTGTCTCACGGCAGGTAATTATCTTGGAAAATTAGAGCCTTACTTTTGGACACACTTAATCATGCCCTCCTTCAAGGTGTTAGATTTGGCTGTGACTTCTGCTTTTAAGATGTAATTTTGACTTGATAGGGTTTTTAGGTGAACCTCCTCGGCTCATTACAATGAGATTTAATTTCTGAAGTGAGGAGAGGAATCTTTTAGCACATCAATGAGAAATTAATGTGTACAGTTTCCCTATATATTTGCCCATAGGTGTGGTTAAACAGATGAATGTGCTGTGTGTTAATATAGTTGGTTAATAGTGATGTGACGGTTGAAGATGTATTTTCAAGATTGAGGTGATCTCTCTTATGTCTGTGTGTTAAATATGAAGCTATAGCCAGGGGGGTTAGCTTAGCTTAGCACAAAGACTATAGCAAGGAGAAACAGGTCTGTATAGAAACAGAAATGTAAAAACAATCTGTGATTTTAAAGGTTTTGCTTTAACTTACACGTTTTTTGTAACAGGTGCCCAACAATTAACACTGCAGACTGAGACTGAAGTGCTAAAGAACTGTAGTTCCTCTAATGGCCACTTGAGGCTGTTTCCAAAACAGTCAGTCCCCATAGACTGCTGCAGAAATGAGTTCTAAAACCTGGAAATAAGTTTTTAGCATTTTAGCACCCCTGGTTCCCTCGTGTCAAAGTCACTGGCTTTTTTGAATGGGTGTTTGGTTATATGTCTAAAACACACCAACATAAAATACGTCTGTAAATACTTAACTTATACATTTCAAAGCCTTTTGGTACCTTAAAAAAGATGGTTGCTAACAGGTGGCTAAACGATACCAAAGAACATTGTTACACTGAACACAGCATTGCAGCCTTGTTGTGGTGGTTATGTTAAGTCATGTGACTGTAGTGTAGTTTTTTTACAGCCTAACGTTAGTTTTTCCACTTCAGGCGATTGCATTTACGTTTAAAAAATAATAAAAACGGTGTTCTTGCTAAACAAAATGGGCAAGTATTATAAATGTTTGTTTGCTGCGGAGCATATTTTCTGCAATAATCCAAAATCCTATGGAAAAAATCCCACTCGCTTTTTGACGAAGGAACCAGGGCGATGCTAACTTCTGCACTGGCCCAATTAAAAAAGGGGCCCTATAGGGGTAGTAGTCACCAGAGGCAGCAAAATACAATATTATCACGATACTTAAGTCACGATTAAATATTATTTTGATGTTGCAATATGCTGAGTATTGCGATAAAATATATTGTGCCTCTCACAACTGTAAAAAGGAATGCTTTGTCAACATCTGTTTTATCTAATAAAATCAAGTTTTCAATCTTTACATCTGACTTCAATTATTCTATTTGCAACAAAATGTATCTAGACTGAAAAAAAAACCCAATTAACTTTGTTATTCAAAGAGGCTACCTAAGTTTAACTTGTATTTGTAATATTGATAATTTATGATAAAAAATCAATATTACTACTGTCACTGTAAAAATCGTGATACTATGCTGTATCAATTTCTTCCCCCAATTTTGATATAATTCACCTGTTTTATTTTTATTAAGGCTTAAATTAATGCACAATTAAGGGCATGGCCAAATATGGTCACTTGATTGGTTCCAAAAATCCAAAATGATGACAGCTAAAATGCCAAACTCGAGGCTTCAAAACAGGAGTCCACAACCAATGGGTGACATCACAGTAGCTATGTCCATTACTTTTATAGAGTCTGTGACTGAGATGCAGATTGATAAACTTTTGTTTATTCACAAATTGCAAGCTGTGAGCTTGAGGTGCTGGTATTTGCATTTTGTAACTTAGGTGAGAGCCCTGCTAGCTGTATCCCCCTGCTTCAACTCTTTATGCTAAGCCAGCGGCCTCTTGCCTCTAGCTCTGTAGTAAATGCACAAACTCGAGTGGTATGGATCTTCTATTCATCCAGCTCTCTGAAAAGAGAGCAAATTTCTCAAATTTACTATTTCTTCATTCAATTTCAAGCCTCAGTAAAACATATAAAAGGAAAAGCAAATAACACAGTGACTCATATTGAGCTTGTAAATTCAAATTTGGAAATGTTTTTTAGCGGTTCTTGACTAAACTGCACAGTCATGCTTGTGACGTCTAACTATGTAATGAATGAGACCCGAAGGATCTCACAATTAGCTTTTATTTGATTAACTACTATTTTATGTTTTAATTCATCGCTGCCAGTAAGAGAAAAGGATTACCTGTTGGTTCTCACTGAAGAGGAGGAGGTTACAACTGTGCAAAACTTGTGGTGAAATAAATTTTGTTTGTCAGGTGTCAGCACAAGTTAAGTATTTTCATCTTGTAAAACTTCTTTTCCTCTTTGACCTGTTTCTCTTTTTAACAGTGAACTTTGCTTAGGTCATGCACTCTTCTTTTTTCCCAGTCCTGCTGTGTCACACATGCTGATATCGGGGACTATTTGAGGACATATTCACACATAACCAATCAGGTAAAAACCCATAAACACATTCATCTTCTGCCTGCCAGTAATGTCCGGGAGGCTTTCAATTTTTTATCATCTCCACACTTTCATCATTTTCACTGACCACAAAATATGTCACCGGCTTATACACACGCACACACCTATACACACGCTCGCACACCTTTGATCTCGTAGCCTCGGTGATTCTGATATTTCATCCTTGACCCACTTTGAACTCGGGACCTGCAGTAATGTGCTGGACATGAATGGCTGCGTAGGCAATCTGCTCCTCCTTTCCTTCTGTTGTTTTTTTGGATCAATTATGCTGTTGTTCTGGAGGACGGCACACCACAACTCCAGGCTTGGCTGTGTTTCCAGCCCCTGATATAGAAAGGAGAACTATGATTGTGGGAGGCCCACCCTCTAACCTGCCTGTACCCCTGGCAGCCAGAACGGGCCAGCTGGTACTGTCAGCAACCCTGACAGATGACCTGCTGAGCGGATACTTTTAGCTCATGATTCACCCATCATTATACAAACATACTGTATAATGTACAATGTACTGAAACAAAGTCTACTGTCGTTGTAGTTGCATCTGCAAAGTGCACGCAATTCTGGCTTGAAAACCTAAAATATGTCTTTTAGAGCATTACCGTAAAGAGTTGAGGGCCATTTTTGGCTCTTTTTTGTGGTTGGTATTTTTTTGCAGTCCTGAGCATAAGTTACCATAGATTTTATTTTGTAAGATACCGTCCTTCAACAATGGAGAAAAACTGGTATAAATGGAAAATGTCATGTTTAAAAAACCTGAGGAGAATAATAAGTGTCCATTACAACACAATTTGCACCAATCTCCAGCAATTAAGCAGACAAATATCCACTGTTGAAGAGGACAAGATACTAAACTCAGACAATAAACCAGAATATAATGCAGCCACAAGTCATGTTGTGCTTCATTTCAGAGCATGAGCTCACTTACTGGAAACATTCTTGCTCTCTTGCTCTCTTACAGTATGTTTTCGCTATCTCTGTTACAATCGCCACCCACACAGATAACCTATGGCTCGATGCCATCGAGTTTGTGCCCATTCTGGAGGCTGTTAAAGGGCATTGTGGGAAAAGTACCAAGTACAGTGCAGGTTGGGAGGTCCAAAAGAAGCAGTTAATTAAAATATGTCGTGCACGCTGCAGATCGCAGATGGATCACATACAGCAGCAGTGTATATTTATGTATTTAAATGCTAAATTGTTTCCTTTACTCAAAGACAAAAACTCCTCCTCTCTGATGGATTAGAGAATAAGATATTTTCTAATTTGTATTAGACTTTCACAAGACTCAAGTCAATTAAAACACTTAACAAATTTGTGTTCTCAAGTGTATTTCATACATACTGTATGTATCCTTGCTGGAGCTGTGTATTTAGATGAATCTCTGCTCTGCACAGCAGCCACAAAATCCCCTCCTGTATTAAACTGCTGCCTACTTAAATAATATGCTGTCTGTTAATATGATATGATGTGATTTGACACTTTATTCAGTCTGAACAGAGATCAGTCTGAGCACAGATTGAATTTGAACTGCATAAATATAAATTCATGAAGCTTGCACTGAGCAGCTGAATTGAAATTTCTTGAATACAGCAATTTGAAATTGAAAGTAAATACTTGAAATTGAATGTGACAATTATTGAAATGAACCAACTTACCAACAATTACAGCCCATTTCACAATTCATATTCAAATTTCTTCAGTTCAGACTGAGCGCTGAGCGCCTGAACATCTGGAGGGAACTTTTGTTCCCCGAGTGACTGGAAGACAGCTGCCTCCTCTAAGGCTGCCGACAGTGGTCTGACACTCTTCACTTAGCCAACTGCAAGCCATGTGGCGCTGTGCCTTTCTTGTCTCCTCAGCCAATGAACAAGTCTGCTTCACACTCGGTAAAAGGGATGCAAATTACATCTTATAGCTGCTAATACTGTGGTGAGCTGAGCACTCTTATGGGTTTGTTGCCTTCCATCTAAAACTGTCCTGCCTCCTTCCTTCCACAGATGTCTTTTAGGCAGTTTTGGACGGGGTTGTGCAGAGAAGGGCTTCATATGGACATCAATACAGACTAACAAGACAAACCACTACAGAAAAATACCATAATTTCTCTCACACAGTCCCAACTAAATAAACTGTCGGCTTCACAAATATCCTGTTTCACCAAAATTAGCATGTATATGCAGGATTTTTAAACACGGAAAAACCCATTTAGAATAGGTGATAGACTCCTTTCCCATTGCCAGTAGACCAGTTCTACATACACAACAACTGCAGCAGATCAGTCAATGTTTGATGTCACAACTGGCCAGTGAACAGGGCAGTAAACAGTAGCAGCATAGAGGACTGTGTAAGCTGTATCGCGGTAACTTCTTTTACATATTCTTACTTGTTCAGTCTCTTTTTCTATCTCGGTGCAGACTAATTTGGCAAGATGTTTGAGCTCTGCTTGGGCAGAGATGGATGGCATTTTGTGGTGGTGCATCATTGCATCTCGCTGGTAAAGAAGCTAAAATTAGCGCGTTCACCCAAGTGTTGTGTTTCCATCAATGCCAATCAAGTCCAGAGCAGATAAATACCTGTGACTACTGCAGAGTCATTTGACCTGGATGTGAATACAGATTGTAACCTTGTGTTAGTGGGTTTTTTATGCAGTGGGAAAGGGGCTATAGTTACAGGGCAAATACACTGGACTAGCATTCATGCTATGTTTTGCTGGCTGCAACACAATCACCGGAATAGATGTCAGCATTGTACATTTCTGCAAACCATACATATGTAGCTGATACATTTCTTTATGGTTCAACAACCCTGTGATTAATGTGTGATTTTTTTCAAGGACTGAACTCACTTGACGGTTAGGAAAGGATCAAATTTTGCATTAAGATACCCAGTTTTGTTGGCACAACCACCGCTGGTATCTTACTGAGAAAGGTCGGGTTTGGTGCCACAGTTCTGTTTGGAATTGCTCCAGCATCTCACTAAAAACCAACCGGTATTTTTGTTTGTTGGTCTCAAATGGCAGTGTGCAGTGGTCGTCATCCTCCATGTGTCATCCCCTCCACCTCCCCCTTATAAAATCAGCTCATTTACACGTAATCAGAACTACGTCATTGTAGAAATGTTGATATGCTGCCTAAGAAATGTATAAATGTTACTATCCATGGTTTACAGAACAATTGATACCAACATTTTCTTTTGGCGACTGAGCTGTATGTTTTCACAGCCTATGTTCCAAGCACCGCTATGGTGAAACTGCTGATACACTGTTCACAAAAATACAACAAAGAGACACTCATGGTAAGTTTTTCACCAAGTGTTTGAGAACAGGACAATCGTTGGCCGAGAAGATGAGTGAGGCACCACGCCACATGTCTGGAGGTTGGCTAAGTGGTGTTAGCTCACAGTTGGCAGCTTTAGAGGAAGGAGCTGCCTTCGAGTCCACTTCAATGGCTGCCATCAAAGCAAAGCCAAAAAGGTGATGAAGGGATCCCTCTTTGGCTGGAGCTGTCAGTCCAGGGGCTGGCTGCAGGGACCTAGGAATTCAATCTCTTTATAATAGTCTGCTCAGATGCACGTAAAGTCAGAACACTTGACTAAAGGGGACATAATACAAAACCATCCGTTCTAAATGCAACATAAATGTAAACACAACAGACAGTTTAGGACAAGGAAATGTATTAGAGGCTAAGAGAGGTGACCTTGGGATGACTGCAGGTTGTCAGAGATGAATCGCTGCATACTGAATAATGGGAAGGTTCTTTAAAGTACTGATAAAGTCAGAATATTCTATTTAAACCTTTAAAGTAGGAATTTGTCACACATTCATATGAAGATATAGATAGTCTCCTATAATGTAACAACTAGAGAGATAACCACTACTGTACTATAATTACCCTTCTGTTAGGTGCTGCGCTGGCTGTAAATGTAAGATTCATTTACTGAAAGTTTTAAACCAGAATCCAGAGAGATCTGTGTATGATTTCAAGATATTTGCCAAGATAATCACATTATTATGGCACAAAAGTAACCACAAGAGTGAAATAATTTTAGTTTTCTCAAATGTCCACTCTTAAATCCAGAGAATGATGTTATTTCTGTAAATTGTACTCTCTTAATGATGCCTTGTACCAAATAAAGAGCTGATTTACCTACTGTGGTTTTAATAAAAAAAAAAAAAATAAGGTACTCAGACTTAAAAGACAAGCTTTGAATTCATTTATCCAGATGTTCAGATAGCATTACATAGACATGGAATACTGTGAACGGTAAATGAGCATTGCACTGTAGTTACACCACACCACATTTATTTGGGTTAGAATCTGTTTTCCTGTTTTATATATTGACGCTTTTACGTTATCTCCTAGAAACATCTGCATGTTGAAGCCTCACTGAAGCCTGGAATTAATAACAGAATTGTTAAATAAACTCAGGAACGGTTTGTTGAGCTTTCCAAGACCCTAAGGATAGTTTCTGATGTGCTAATTTGATCACAGTTGTACAAACCCGAAGCAAGTGTCAGTAACATGAAAGTGACTGTCGGGAAAATCCTGCACATGGAAGCTGCGGTTCGCAGCTTGGCAGTTCGCTTATTTGTTTCTCTGAGGAGTTGAGCATGTAAGCGAGGATATCCACAACACCTGTAAGCACATCAATGTCAAATGTAGCACAGATGCGCTATGTATAGGGGCTGCATGTAGTGGTTCTCTTCTCTGATGTAGGAAATCTGTCTTAATGCTACATAGAGGTGCCCTTATTATGTGTTAGTAGTGATTTAAAGGTTCAGTGTGCAGGATTTAGGGGGAGTATGAATTCTTTAGTGTATTAACACCTGAAAATTAGAATAATTTTGCTTTGTTGTCTTAGAATGAGTTATTTACATCTACATAGGGAGCAGTTGTTTGTCCAAGGAGTTGAGCCATGTTGCACAGCCATGTTTCTACAGCAGCCCAGAATGGACAAACCAAATGCTGGCTCTATCTATACACAGGACTGTTGGCATTTTCTCATTTCTAAATTGCTTTATTCAGTGTCTTTACCAGTTAGAATCCCCTGGTCCATTTGTTTTTAAGAGGGAGGAGACCTCTGTGGATAATTCAGCTCTCAGTAAAAACCTCCTGCACATCTGAATGTGAAGTTACCAGAGAAAAAAGGTGAGCACACATTAGGAGGTGCTGGGCTAGCTGCCTGTCTCTGATGTGCCAAACAGCATAGGAGAAACACTGATTTGTATCATGAAACTGTTTTAAACATTGTTTTTACCAGTTTTAATGTTTGGGAGAGGAAGAGACCTCTACGGATAATTCAGCTCCTGGTAAAAATGTCCTGAAAATGAACACTGAAGGAATGCTAAGGTAGTTTGTGCTTGGCACTCAGGAGAAAATCCAGCTGGTTGCAATCTGCAATCCTCACCACTAGATGGCATTAAATCCTTCACACTTCTTCTTTAAATGCAAAACAAAAGGTGAAATTTGGGCATTAAATACATGTACATTTTATTGGCATAAAGGATATTACAGTACATAATAACTGTGTGGGTTTCTGCTTTCACTGTGGTACTCAATTGCTGTACAAAAGAAGAAAACATTGAATTAATGCATTGTTGTATAACACCAATGAGCCACCTCCTGTGGTCAGTGTGGACACTGCCATACTGCCTGCTGTATGAGTGCACACTGTGCAGGCTCTTTCAGGGCTGTGCATGGTAAAAAGAGCACACACTGTAATTCCCTTAAGCACTGCGCATTACAAAAGGCTTTATGCATGGAAACCCCCAGGCGACCCACCAGGACAAACAAAGCTCAGTTCTCAGTGAAGAGCTGCGACCACCTAACAACAAAGCAAAACAAGAGGGACTTAAATGAAGATATGCCAGTACAGTACAGTCAAATTGGTCAGAAATGGGCTCTTTCTTTCTGTTTAACCGGGCTCTGGCATTAAAAGAAGAATAAATAATAAATCTTATTTGAACAGTAGTGTAAATTCCACCAGTATGGCACTGTTTGCCCCCAACACTTCCTCTCACTGGAAAATCCCTTCCTCTGTTTGTCTGGCTGGGAGGAATTTTCTCTTCTTGTACCTTGTTATAGTCTGTTTTCAGCATTTTCAGTACTTACTGACCTCGTTACAACACCGTATACTGTGTGTGAAGTTGTGGTCCCTAAACAACAAGACAGAGCATTTATCAGCGTGCCTTCCAAAACAACCCATGTGACTGCTCCAAAAATTGCTTATATAAGTGTTTTCTGATCTGCCATCACATATCACATTTGTAAATTCTGTGCCAGGATGACTTCCCACTACTTCTGCCTTTTCTGCTTAAACTGGATTTACACTTGATTCATGGTTTTAACTCCAGTCCTGCTGTATATACCAACCACAGCGTAGGTTTTGATGTTTACAGTTCGCTAATGGATTCCTCCTCGACGCACATATAGTTCATGATCTTGTGCGTCAGTCATATTCCACAGTGTTTATGTTCTTTCATTTTCATTGTGATATAGAGGGATGATGGGTTGCACACATAATTATAGAACTGAAGTTGCATCCAGGTAACTTGTATTTCACCTTAGTTGTCTCATTAGTGAACAGAAGACTACCGCGGTGCCATCGCCGTGTTTAGGTTATTCATTTACTGTGACAGAGAGCAGTGATTGTTTACAGTTTAAATTGCTTTGCTATGTTTGTGTTACTGAAAGAGTAGACAAACAATAAGATTTGAACTTGATGTTGATGTTTGAACTTGATGAACTTAATGTTGTGTTCTCTAACAGCAGTTTCCACTGACAAGAGGGACTTAAAGGAGAAAACACAAGCAGCCCAAGTTAACCAATAATGTGGTGTCTCTGTAGCTGTTGTAGCTTTATTGTGTAGTTTGACGAGGCGCACGTCAGCTATAGCCCATGACTGCTACGTATATAAGCTCCAGAGCCATACACTTCTGATGTAGAAGTAAAAATCCAGCTTTAAAGTAGACAGGAAAGTTATTATTCATGCCAAAAGCAAAAGGTCACTTGAAAAATGTGAATATGCCCTGTCAAACAAGACGAAAAAAGCGAAACCTCACTATTTAAAACTGAAAGTGAAACTTATTAATGCTCTCTTCAAAGTCAGACTCCAGTAGAGGGTTTGTTTCAGCAAAAATGTGTGTGTTTAGGAAGTACTGAGCATATGACTGTATAAATGGCTCTTGGTTTGAGTTTTTAAATGGATGTTTTAATATAGTTTTGCTGTTGTTAATTAATCGTGGTCCAGTCAATCAATACATCAATGTGTTTGTTGTTTTCTATGGAGGTCTGCAAGAAAAACAATGTTTTCTTTAAGAATTGAAGGTAACACAGTTTGACTAATTGATATACAAATTGTCACTTTTCCTTTAAGTGTGGCACATGCACTTTATTGTCCTTGAAATTCTTCTTGTTCTTAAACATACCATTGCATTTTTACATTTTTAACTCTGTACCATGAGACGGAAGATTTGTCTTGACTCAAGTCTCAGCACTACGAAGACAGTCATACCCCCGTATAATCAAGCTTGGAAAGGAACGATCATTGTGACAAATGTCTCCATCCGTGCGCAGAATTAAATACCGTGCAAAATTCAAGACATAGGGATGTGTCTCACTTAACATGTTCCTTAGGGGGTGGAGCCCCTTTATATTAAATAAGGCAATCAGTTGTATTCTTTTCTCCTCCTAATGAAGATAAGGTAATCGGACTGAGTGGTGATTCAGCATCTCACCGAGATGTCCCCAAAAGCTACGTGTCTCTTGTAAATCAGTGGGGTGCTGAATCCTAAATTATAATTTCTTTTGATATTTGAACTCGCTGTCAAATTATACTTTTATCATGATGGGAGGGGAAGTTGACAGTCAGGACATTTTATGGGGACTGACAACTAACAGATAGATACAGAATCTATCTGAGCAGCCAAACATTAGAAATATGAGAAAAGATGTTTAATGAAGATATACAAAAACAAATCATATGAGAGGTCACTGTGGAGACATTAATTAGGTGGAAATGTGTTGCATTCTTCATGAATCAACTTTAAATCTACAGGAACTTCAATAACATCAGACATAAAGTGAGCACACTGCACAATTATCTCTAGAGAGCAACAAAGTTCACTCAAATAATGAAGATAAGCTCAAAATTGATGCTGATGAAGAATTAGAGAATAAATAATATTAAATGTTCTCAGTGTGACTGTAAAAGCAAACAGATGGCGGGGGTTTGTGCTTTCCGCTGTGATTAACTGGAATCTGAACTTGACATTCAAATAATAGTAATATCACTACAGGCTGAAACTGAGCTCATGATGTTTTTAACTGCAGTGCTGAGACATCAGACACATCAACACCACTTTGCCTCCATCTGCTGCACCTACTTCTCTCTCTCTCCACCTGTTGGGACGGTTCGTGTATATTTTGCATGTCTCTGATGCGTTTTATTCTGTCACTGTATCTCCTTTTCAATCCCCAGGAAGCTCATTTTATGACTTCTATTGCATTAATAATATATGTCTGTGTGTGTATGTGTGTGTCTGCCCTCATTTGATGCGGCTCTATTCTTGTCTCAGACTTGGTTTCCAAGGTGCCCCGTCTGCAAACACGTCCAGTTTATGACTTTGTGGAAATCAGGCATGTTTAAGAACCATGGAAACAGAGACACGTGTCTAAACTAGAGGACCAGCCCAGACAGGCATAAGCGCGGACTTGATGGTTTTAAGGCCCAGACACACCAAAACTGACTGTGTTTTGGCCAAAATGTAGCACTTGAACACACCAAAAAGAATACAGCCAACTAGCATAAGAGGAAATAACTCACCATACCAGCAGGCAGTAGTCTGTATTTGTAATTAAAAAAGGGAAAGAGAAAGACTGACAAGATGGATTCAAGATGCTAGTTAGCCTGTTAGCACATTAACAACACAATGCAAGATTGAAAGAAGAAAGGGTGTTCATCGAGTATTAGCTAACCATAAAACCAACAATTACGAACCATTTCTGTGAAAGAGATCAATGGCTATAAAAAAACTTTACTAAGATAACAAGTTTGTTTCGCTACCCCACCCTTTTGACTTCAGTTGTTTGTTTTCTATTTCTTTTCTCATGCACTGAACTGAACTGACAAGAGTGATTTTAATGATGCTGGTTCATATGCTGAAAAAGCCAACAAGGATCATAAAGGGCTGACGAGTTCCAACAGTGGAGGACACACCGTGAAAACTAGGGTAACGTACGCTCACCAACAGCCAACCATTAGCTTGGTGTGTCAGGGCCCTCAGTCTTAGATCAAATTATTATGTCTCAGACTGGGAAATTGGGGCAAAAGTCAAAAATCTGCACAGCTGCCAATAAAAGTCAAAGCTCCCTTGCAAGATATGTCATAAAGGCCCCTGAGCCCATAGACGAACATGTGCGTATGTCAAACGTTCACATGTGCAACAAAAGTAATGACTGAATACAGGTCCTTAAAAAGCTTTGTCATTTTCATCTCAGCTGCTTTAAAAAACAAGACAGTAATTTATTTCTCACAAAGGAGCCGACCACTTGGATGGGTGTTATGAGTTTGGTCAGCGTGCCTGCTTTACACAAAGAATACATGATGAAGCCAACTTTCTGAACAAGTTCATTTAAGGACTAAACCTCACTTTGAAAAAGTTCTGTCAAAAAGCAATTTTCACATGCAGCTACTTTTCATATCCTCGGAGGTAAGACTCGCCTTCAGAAAAACAGAGTAGGATTGGGGAGGAAAGGAAAATATGAACCAGTGTGCCGGGAAAAGGGGGAAAAAAGCCTACAAGGTCTGTAAAGCTGCCTGGTGTGATTGGCCCTATTAAACAGACATTTCTGTCACACATACAGTTCCATACATAATTCATCATTGTTTTGCTGTATTACAACCTTGTTTCTTCGTCTTCTCAGTATCACTGACACTTGTGTTTTACATTCAAATATACAGTGCATGTTAACTCCATCTGTTTGAATTCAGCCTTTCATTTAAATACAACTGGACTGAAGCTGTGAATGTGTGTCTGTTAGTCCCCAAGACATGTAAATCCTGGTCCATTTTCTCATGAACTTTGCTCCTGTTTTTGATAACATGTCTATCCAGTTGATATAGAGTGAACTACGCAGGATGAGAGACTGACTTTTCCTGTCACACTGCATCATCCTTCCATTTAATCTCTATCAAAGAATGCAAAAAGCAGATCGCTGACCAAAATCAGGGGGAGCATCATAAGGGGCTGGTACAAAACAGGCTTATCACTAGATACAGGATATGGCTCTCAGTGCTATTACGATGTCATACTGAATGAGGGAGATATAAGTCAGATAGTAGGATTAACATTAAGGTTGACAGAATGCAGGGAGGGAAAAAAAAATCCTTACAAAGAGCCACTGCTCCATTATTTATCTTTTCTAATGGAATGGTTCACTGGTTGAGAGGAGCTTTGAGGTCACTGCTTTGAAAACTTTCCAAAGTTTCAGCGATGTGAGTGCTTAATTCATGTGATGATACAGTATGAGATAGAAAATATATATATATATATATGTATATATATGTAAATAAATAAATAAATGATGAGCTATGTTTGCTGCCAATTTATAACGTTACATCAAAACACTGTAACCAGAAAGTTGTTTTTACTAAGAAAAATGGCACTATAGTGTTTTAAATGAATACGTTTGCAGGACAGAGCTAATTAATTCACAGGCTGACAAAAGAAGTAAAAGTTAAATTCAAGCGCGATAATGATAATAAATCAACAAGCTCACCTCCACTCATTACATATTTGGTGCTGAATCCTCCAAAACAGAAACCCAAGAACCATCCACTGGACAGAGCACTAATTAAATGATTTATTAATCCTCAGACAATTCAGACAAACACCGCTCCTCTGTGTGCAACTCGCCCAAAATGTCTGTGCTGTAGTGTGAAATATCTGTCGTTTGTAAAATATGTCAGAAAATATGCTGTTCCTCCAAGAACAAGGCAGCGCATTTATGCTAACTGATTATGTAAGAATGAATGCAGTGCCCGTCTTTATTTGGAATTCAATGTATCTGAGGCAGTCCTGGAAGGGCTCCTTATTTCTAAAAAGCTTAGCTTAGCATAAAGACTCCAAACAGCAGAACAACAAGCTTGGCTCTCCCCAAAGGTAATAAAATCTGCCCGCCAGGACCTCTTAAGCTTACTAATTAACAGATTATATTGATTTTATCTTTGGACAGATCCAGGTGAGCTGGTTCCAGTCTTTATGCTAAGCTAAGCTAACGGGCTGCCGGCTTTATATTTACTGAGCGTGTTATCACGTTTCCCTAACTCTTGGAAAGAAAGCAAACAAGCGTATTTCACAGAACGTTGAACTATTTCTTTAAGGGTATGGTGCAGTGGTTTGTAATTATCATCTGGGGACCCCCAGGGTTCTTTGAGGGTATTTAATTCACAATAGAAGTGAGCCCAATGTGAGTATATATTATAAGAGGGACTGTTCTAATCATAGGTTCACACAGTTATCTCCTCACCTTTAGCTGACATTTTTAGAATTCTGATCTTAATCTCATCTAATGACCAAAATCCTATCAAAAACTTCTCAAATGGGGGTTTGTGACCTAATGTGTATCAATTTAGGAGTCCTTGACATGAAAAAGATTGAGATCCACTGGAGTAGTGTCTATTGGCAGAAATGGTATAAAACATTCATAACTATGTTGTTTCATTTGTGTACAATCGCCTGAAATGAAGAATTGTTGTGTTTTCATTATCTAAGAACGAGCCCTTTATACTTACATATAGAGCCAGCCAGTTTCACTCTGAAGTCATTGAAATCCTGCCCTTGGGCAGTGACTTGCAGCATCAGACACGGACAAAAAATGCCGTCCTTTAGTGTTGGCATGATATAGTTTTAATAGTTTAATGGCACTCGGCAATGTCAGAGGGAAATGTGGCTGGACAAAAACAAAAGTTAAGGCGGCGAAAGTCCAAGTAGAGCGATCAGGAGGGGTGGTAGATGAGTTTAACAAACACCGACTTTCACCCCAGAGAGCAGTGCTCAGGTCTCGTAAGATTGTAAAGCCAAACACCTGCTCACTCTGAAGTCATTATAATTCGGCGCTTGGGCAGTGACTTGCGACATCAGAAACCAAATGCGGAAATGCGCGGAAAACGCGGCAGGACGAGGATGAAAGTAAAGGCAGCGAAAGTCCGACTGGGGCAGGCTGGAGGGGTGGAGGGATGGTGTGTGGGTCCAACAAACACAGACTTTCAGCAGTGTTCATGTCTCGTAAGATTGTAAAGCCAAACGCTGTTCCTTTTTCCTAAACCTAACCACGTGCTTTTGTTGCCTAAACCCAACCATGTGTGTGTGTTGTTGGAGGAAAAAAAAAGTCAATTTGCATTGTTGTACTGACGTAGTGTGTTTAGTTTGAAAGAGATTGTATAAAAATGGTGAATCCTGTGAACACGGAAGTGTATTTCAAAAGAGGACAATGTGTGAAACATGCAGAACTTGACACAGCGTCCCAGAATGTCAACAACCAACGCACCCAGGATACGTTGCCTGTCGTATCTGGATGTGGAAAGTCCATGACCAAACGTCGATATGTGATGAGGTCAAAGTGAGAATGTGTTGATGAAGCAGAGTCCGTCATGTAGTTATTGTACTGTAGGCCAATACTCACTCTAGATAGTGCCGTTTGCATATTTTGTGTCTGCCAAAACTGTTCTTCTACATGCTTGGCACACAAGTGATGTTTTAGTTTTGCAACCTCACTGCTAGATGCCACTAAATCCTACACAGTGGACCTTTAACAATTAGCGATAATGAAAAAAGAACAACCTTTTATCTATTTAAATCACATATGTGGAAACACGAATAAAGACTTCCAGAGCTGCAAACCACTGCACATTAAAAATAATGTCCCTGCTTACTTAAGTAGTTGTGCTGCAGCATTTAAGGCTGAAACTATAGTGTGGTTACTTAATGTTAGGAAAGATCATTTATTATTTAAACAAAGAAAAGTGGTTCATTAATTGGCTTAGAGGATTGTAGAAATGAATTGAATGGTTAAAAAATAGCATTCACTCCCTCTTAGGCCATGAGCTGGGGAATAAAATGTATATCTATGTTACTGGCAGCGAGGAAGGATTTGAAATAAATGTTTACTTGTTGTTGCCGCAGGGCTGCCAATGTGCAAAAGATACAGAATGACAATTTAACTTTCCCAAGACAGGCTTCATCAGTCAATCTGCTCGGGCAGGTTGAGGAACGATATCGGAGGAAGTGTTACAATTTTCATACTTAACAGCATTAGTGGCAGAAAAAGCTGTCTGTTCCACCAAAAATGTGAAGACTCGCCGAGATGCAGCTACTTGGAAGAACACTCTGTTGTTGTGCTGAAAACCTGCCAGGATCAAAGCCCCAAACACTAACAGCCACCGTCACTCTCTGGCATCACTGTGTTGCTGAGGTAGAAAGTAGCATCCTCGCATGAAATGCTCACAAAGCCTCGACTCCGAAATCTGCTCTGACTCGCTCTCACCTGTACAGTAAAAAGTGCATAACCAGGCTAGTCTAAAGACAGATGATTCACGAATGCTTAAATCTAACAGCGTGGTCAAAAAATGGGGAAAACTCTAATTAACAAGCATAAATCAAACATCCAGAAAAAAAAATAACCAGCAGTGAGTCAAAATTCCACACTATACTAAAAGTACTCTGTGTCTGGTATCTATTGTGCAGAAAATAACATGCTGTGTATCAACTAGGGCTCTTACTTTGAAAAATTTATATAACATTTGAACATTAGATCAAATAGAATTTGACATTTACTCTGCAGTGATTTGTTTGAATTCAGAATTCACAGGTCACAAGCACAACAGACACTGCCTTGTACTCAAACAGAGGCCGTTACTGAAATACAATGTTGATCCATGCTCTGTTTCCCTATTAGTAATTAAGCTGTTGTGGTTCCATCTTCCCTAATGCAAAATGGAGAAAACAAGTGAGCCATGCAGAAAAGATAATCACACCATGCCATCTGAAAAGTAATTTGTGAGAGCATCATATATCCATATTAATGTATAGAAATGTGTTAAAAGGTAAGGCTGTTTGCTGACTTTTTAAAATGTGAGTGGCTTGCAGTAACATTAGCTTTTGAGTGAGGCACCGGAAACATTAAGTCCAAACATGTGCTGATGTGTGGTGGTTTGGTAATTTACTCAGGGGCACTCTTTGACAAAAGAAGATTAACATGGATAAGGTGGAACAAAACCAGTGATCAATTTGAGGAGGTTTATGAATCCATATGTGAAAATTTGGAGGCCCCCGCGGTTCTTTTGTTCTCAGGAGAGCCTTGGCCTCGACATCAGAATTGGTGAACGGTCAGAGAAGAAGCAGGCTCTGTTCCGCTGTGCTCCGAGAGCAGCAGACCCGATCGATGCGTCTTTGATCGCCTGCACTAGCTCTCTTTTCTCCTGCCTCAGCTCACCAGGGGGGAAAACTGGGTTCTTCATCTGAATCGTAACCGTCAGAACTGGCTCTGGCGAGGTGTTGGTAAGCTGCTGGTTTAGCCTCCAGCCTTACACATTTTTGGCACATAACCACTCTCTGCACTCCCCGACAGGAGGATCAGAATGACAGGGATCCCTCTAAATATACGTGCACCACAACGTAGCTGTGGTCTGCCGCTGCAAGGGGAATGCATGTGTCATCTACAGTCGCTGCAATCCAGAACGACATTTCTTCCAAAAGATTGCCCCTGAGCTAACATGCCATGTTTGTTTACACATGAATAGCCCATCACTCCTCATGCCTGCTCACTATGTCAGTGGCAACAGCCCCAACTGTTGAACCATATACAGGTTATACTGTATACTGAACGTTTATTTATACAGTATTATTATCTGTAGTGAGCAGATAAAAGCAAAAGCATGAATGACAAGTTCCATTTATTCATTCAGATCATTTCCTAGCAGGTGAATACATGAAGCAATCGTATATCTTTTATTATCAAATGGCGTTTTACATCTAATTTATTGTTTATTAACTTCATATATTTCTTACACATTTGAAAAAGTAGGTGTTAAAATCTGTTGCATTACAGTGTATAATGCTTCCTATTGTTTTGGTCACTCACTGGCACTTAGTTATGAATCATCCACCGGCTGATATGCAAATTTCCTGGCCTGATGGGTTTTTTTCTTAGTCTGGTGTCACCTCAGTCATACTGTTGTTCTTTCACTGTTATTTGCAATCTGTTTTTCCTCGTCTAAAAAGTGGAGTGCTCTTAATTCCGAGAAGCTTGAGCATCATAAATACCACTGATGTGAAATTGAGCCCACCATTCAGCTCAACCTTGATCTCATTTGTTTACCATCAATTATAATCCACTCCCTACCCCTGCCTACTTATTTACTCTTTTCATGAATATTTTGTTACTCATTCATGCATGCTTAAAGGACAAGGCTGGTGTAGGCTATATTTTTATAGACTGTCAATAAGTATGTTGGCAACTTGGCACCCCGTAATGATAAATGACTGTAGAGATGGACGATAGGGTTGGGTACCGTTCATAATTGAACCGATATGGTACCGGTATCGGTATCTGGAATTCGGTACCGGTACCAAACGGTACCTTATTTCGGTACTTTTTAACCCTATAGGCCCTAGGCCTTTTTGGGGTATTTTTACTGCCTTTACTTTTAAGCTCATATCACAGTCATTATAAAGGCTACATACACATGCTATATCTTGTTTTTTTCAGGACAATCTGGGCTAACCAGATTTGCCATCATTTCATGTTCTTCTATGTGCCTGTATTTTATATTAATTTTTATATCAATGAAAAAAACAAATCTGTGTGCCTAAATTCTTACATTTTTACATGTATCTCAGCATAGCAAGTTGGAAAAAGACATATTCTACCATATATGAAGAGGGGAGACTCTCTGGAATCTGGCAATATAAGAACCATGATGCTGGGACATTCTGTCACTTCACAGTTGTCCAAAACATGTGGTTTGTGCCAGGCGGACATGATTGCCAGCATTTTTTCATTATTGCAAGAAATTCTATTGACTCACTCAAGTCAAAAATGTGTTTTATCTGAAAGAAACATGCAATATTTACATCTAAGATCACAGAAAAATAGTCAACCAAGTGCAATGATGTCCTCCAAGATAATATTTGTTTTTCAGTTTCAGTTATATATTGGGGAGACATTTTGGGCATTGGTGGGGGGAGCACGTGTCCCCCTCAATGTATACGGTGACTACGGCCCTGTCAGCATGCATTAGGCTGCAGTTGTCTGGGTGCGCAAAGGTGAAGTGGCTGGTCTTGTCATACAAAGTGTCAACTGGACAATATGGAGATATTTGCATCTTGAAAGCCAGACTACAAATGTGGATAGACAGGGAGAAACACACGCAAGCCTAAGACGTGGTAAGATACGGTATTCCTCACTATATGAAGTGACTGATAACAAGATCTGTATAATGGATTGTAAAGAAACTCATCAAGTTTTTATTTTGTAGACAATTGATCTGTATTTAGAGCGTGATGGGATGACAGCACAATGATGTGTGTGGTCCTGCGCTTTCATGTGATATGCGTGGCATTTCTGTGCGAGCCTGCGTTCACGAGTAATCCATCCAAGAGTAATGTGTGTGCAAAGCTGTATGAAAGCTCTGTTATACATCATTTTATTGTAATTTTTTGCTGTGAAAACATTGGATTACCGACAAGTGCTTGTCGGAAAGCTACAATTCTGCTGTTTCCGCTGATATGCCTGGCTTCTCGCTATGATGCACGGTCGTGGAGAAAATCCACAAAGAAGAACGGGTGTGAATTTGGACGCACTATGCGTCGTTCGGGCCCATAGTCTAAACTTCTCAGTTTCAACATTTTATTGAGAACATTTAGGAACAGTGCTGCACGTTAACTTTTGTCTGCACATTGTTTTTGTCGCCATTGTTGCTGAGTCTGAGGTGCGAGTCATGCGCTCTCCCTCCACCTCAGGTACCGAAATTTGGCACCGTTTCATTTTAAGTGAATCGGTACTCGGTAGTACCAACGTGAATCGGTACCAAGTACAAAAAGTACCGAGTTTCGGTACCCAACCCTAATGGACGATGCACCTCCACTTCTTCCCAGTGCACAAAAATGAAGCCAAAATACCCCAGATAGGACTGCTGCTATCTTGCGCTGGTGATGTCATCTGGAACCAGAGTCTGCGCAGTAGCAATCAATATTGAGTTCCTACCCATATACCTGTCTGACCAATCGTGAGCAGCGTCATTTATCTCGAGCACACTGATTGGCACACACTGCTGTCAGTCATGCCATCAACCTTCACTTTATAAAGCATCAAATAACTAGTTGTAACCAAACTTATGAACACTTGAACATACATCAGCGTGATATGAACTAACGTAAATGACAGCATCTTTTGGAAACATTTATTTGGTGTGTACTTTGAGTTTTTTGTCAGGACACTAACATGGAGGGGGCGGGGTTTATGAGCTATACTGCAGCCAGCCACCAGGAGGCGATTGAGATGTTTTGGCTTCACATGTAGGGAGGTTTCATGTTTATTTTCATCCATCTTTATATTCAGTGTATGGTTTTGATGTGCAACATTAAAAGATAAAGTGCCAAATTAAAAAAAAATGGAAATTATTAATCAGATATCAGTGTTACATCATGTGCTATCACACGGGCATTAATGGAAAAGACAAACCTTAATTACTTGATAAGCATTAAATGATGAAACAAATGTTAATGAAACGTAATTAATAACCTAATAATCTATTAGTGATCTTATTACAAAATATTACCTAGTAAATTTTGTGTGTCAGTGGGGGGTAAATTGGTGATGGCCTAATTATCACTAATGTACATGAATTGTGTATGTAAATTAGCGATGATGAGGTTATGTGCACAGAGTAATTACTTGCGGTAAAGTGTTGAAATCTACGTTGCATCCATTACTGTACTGTTACTAAGCACTGTTGGTGATGGCAAACATCAGCTCTTAAAGCCGTTAACAGAAACCATGCCAGTTTTATTTGGCAGTCGATTCTTGCAAACACACACATGCTGAGAAACACAACACGGCAGAGAGTAGGTATTAAAAAGGAGCGAACATGATCTGTACATTCCCTTTGATCTCAAATGAGGTAGAGACTGTGAACTGAATACTGACTTGTCTTTGCCTCCAGGCAGCACGGTTCAGTTGAAAAAATAGCTGTCAGCAATTTAAATAACAATTCATATTGTTTGCAATCATGAAAATAGCTCATTTGTATCTGCAGCTTGTGATTTATGTGAGATCAAATATAGGGCCCTGCTCCTGCCCGTGGTTAGTATGTGCTTATAGTCAACGATGTGTCTCTCTACATTCATGTAAAGGAGGCTGGTGTGGTGGGCTAGTGTCTCAGGTGACTCTTCTGCTTTCGCAAATAGCTGTTGTTCTGGGTTCAGTGGAGTTGAAGGTCTATCAGATTTAATTGATGGAGACCCTCCAGAATCAATGAGGCTGGGAAAGCAGGACAGCCCCTCTCTTCAGCGAGCCAGGAGGCCATCAGTGGGGGAGGCAGGATGAGGGCTGTGTGTGATGTTCATGCGTGAACCCGGGGCTTCAGAGTAATGGTGTGTGTCTACCCCGGTGCCACGCCACATAAACTTAGGACCTCCCTGTCAGATCCAGACACAGGGCCTACGGCAACGCACAGGAGGAGTCTGCAAGAATAGACTCAGCATCCCAAATGCTTATTTGTTATCACATGGGTGTCACAATTAGGACACATGGTATGTCACGAAAACTTCACCAACATTTTTACTCTCTATGATTTAAGCACTTCTTATGCTTGCTTGCATGGAGGCTTGTATTTAAACTAACAGTATGGGAATGCTGTTTTTATACCTTTATTCATAGTGCAGACAACATAATGTAAGAAAGGGGTCCTGTAAACTTTAATGAGCCACACTTGACTGTTTGTAGTCACATTTATCTTGCAACAGTGGGTCTCTAAAAGTCCAAGAAGAGCAAATGGTGAGTGGAAGACCCTAAGACAGTCACTAAATTGAGCAAATTACAGAGCGAGCACAATCATCTGCTATGCTTAGGGGGCCAGCATGCAGCACTGGCAGTATCCTCAGAGCACCTCACTGCAGCATCAGCAGTGTCAATGGACTGTGCCCAGTCTCAACATGGAGCATCTGGACAGCCAGTCACACCACATCAGAATGATCAACGAGCAGTCTCGACAAACCAGAAACCTGACCTGTTTCACAGACAGTGATCAATCAAGAACTGGAATCAAAAATGTATCTGTCTGTCTGAGACCCTGGACAACAGTAGCAGACAGAATTGGTCAGATTTTCTCCTTTACTGTTCTAGTAGAGCTGCCATTCTGACTCTACAAAATAATTGAGCAAAAAACCAAGAGTGGCTGTAGTTTGCAGTGATTTTAGAACAGCTAAGGGGCGTTGTTCACCTCTTATTGTAGCTGTTCTAAAATCTCTGTAAACCACAGCCTCTCTTGGTTTATTGCTTTTATTAAACGCTTGCTACATATACCTGGCAATGTTTGCAACAAATGCAACAAAAATGCAATAATATATTGATAACAAACAATCATTCTTATGCCAAGCAATGGAGTTCCTCAGCAGCATTTAGCAGAATGGTTACCAAGCAACACACAGACGCAGTGGGAAGTGCTGGCTGCTTTACAAGTTTGCGGCAACATGGAGACAAAGAGGTCCCCGCCCCCCATGGGCTCTCGAATACCTGACAGTGGGAGAAGGGAAAAAAGGTCTCACCATGTTCCACTTACATTATAACCACATATTTATGTTTCTACCACTGGCAGCTATTACGCTCACTTCCCCCTCGCTGTTGTCACTTGCCAGCGATATCATTTTTTGAACAGAGTAGCCTGGTTACCTGCTGAGTAACCAAACTAACATTATGCTGTAACAAAAATGATATCGCTGGCCATTGCCAGCAACTGACAACATAGATAGAGAAAAGTGAGCATGGTAGGCTACAGATCAAAACAAGATAGCGACGTTATGTTACAATATTAACTTACTATAGATTAGTGGTGTGGTTCTTCCTCTTTTGACGGAGATAAAAGGCTCCACCAAAAAGATCTGGTGGCAGCAACAACAGGTATTTTCGTCTAGCGAAGCGACAGCGCACAGTAGGTTCCCTGTCTGCTCAAACATAAAGTTGCCCTCTTTAGCTCTGTGTCCCTGATGACAATTGGTGAAATAGTAATTCTAAAATAATAATGCTGTCACAGTAGCGAGCTCATAGAGTTTATGTCTTTGAACGTGCCTCAGCCAATCCTAATCAAGGACTGCACTATCTTTTTATAATTTATAATATAGTTGCATCGAGCGATTTGGTGATCCCTTGATTTGGTGGTGGTTCATCTGCATAGAACCTTGTAAGGAGGAAACCCTGTTCAAAGTAAGACTGCTCACACTGTTACCACGTGTTTATAGCTGTTAAATTAATTAACAATGTTTGTTAGGCTCTGTTATCAAGTCCTATGTGATCAGTTTGACATACATTCACAGTTTTAGTGTGTGAATCAGTGTCAAGGGACACTGCTGCTATGATTGAAGTTTCTCCTGTAAACACTGCAGTCATCCATCACAAGGTTTTGCAGTAACAGTTCGAACACATCTGACATACAATTTCATTTAGTTAACCAGCAGGATTTTCCCACATACTACCTCGGTTGCATTTGTAAGAGGGGCGTCTGTGCTTTCAATCTGTGTTGACCAATAATGGTTTATTTTCTGATAAATACTGTAACTTGGATTCAGGTGGGTCTTGGCTGAAAAATCATTTTGAGATGACCCCTTCAGACCATCACAGTTAAAATCTGTGGTATCATTTGTTGCTTGCAGAGCAGAATGAGTAAACTATATGCATGACATCTGAATTACCATACCATTCGCCTGAGGCTGACACAGAGCGTGTATAATCACCTGTCTGCTGTGTAGCTGGTACAACAGCCACGAGGAAACACTGGAATATTTTAGGAAAGTCAGTAATGCAGCGCTGAAAAAGAAATCACAGGAACTGTAGTTGCTGAGGCCAGCTGACTGTTCTGACTGAACATATAGTTTCATTTAGTCCAGTCAAAGGTAATGCAAGAAATAAAGCTGAAAATCAGACGGCAATCAGGAATAAATCAACCTTATTTGTTACCCTCTCCGTGAAGCCTGCCAAACTCCATACCCGATCAGCACCAATCACATAGGAGCATCCAGTGGCACAGCAATCAGCAACAGAACAAACCCAGCTGTTTGGGAACATCTCTTACAAGCAGACTAAAGCCTTCCAATGAATTTACTTTTAATTTGTTCACGTCTACATAAGCAGATTTACGTGTTGTTCAAATAGCATCTGCTGTTATTTTTAGACAACTTCAAATGAATGTTTCTGCATGTCATGAATTACATTTACATAAAACTGAAATGTCTGAAAACCTTCCCCGACCTCGCCGTCGCCTCTCTGAGTGGGTAGACAAATATACCCAACCTCTGCATTGCCAGAGGTGCTCCTGAGGTTGAGCTTAATGTATAAAGATGGGGGGTGTGGAGAGCATGTAGGATGAGACGTTCCTGAGTTGCACTGGGCACATAAATAAGGGAGCAGCACAAAGCTATCCCCCAGGACTGCTGTCAGTTGGCATCTTAACACGCTGGATACTAATGAGAAACAATGCTGCATCATGCACCTTATGCAACATGCAACACCCAGATGGACTGGGTCTTTTTTTTTTTACAGGTTTACAGTAAGATGGAGGTCTGCAGCATCTTGCATATAATCAGTTACCCTTACAATATGATTCCAGTTCCTATTCATAAAAGCTAGATTGCAAGATCACAGGGAGTATTATCTACAGAGAATCACCACACAATCACACACTCAAATACAGAAAAAACACCACGCTATAACTTCCATCAAAACACACTTTAAATTCCACGTTCTATTCGAGTGGTACAGAGAAAGTTTTTAATTTAGTCGTTAACTGTCCGAAAGAGTAAATGTGACTGCTCTATGAAAACTGTATGAGATGAAATTCAAAATTAAGTAATATAAATGAAAAGTTATGTTATCAGTGCAGGAGTGGTTAAAGTCCAATTACTGCTAGTGTGGTGTGTTTTAGGTTTTTCTTTCTCATTTCAGGAAAGTTGTCACAAGTCATTATACTCCTGGGCAGTCAAGTCCTCTGTGACAGATAATTTTACTTTAGAGGAAACTTTACATCCAATTAAATCCACAATTTAAAGACACCAGCTTTTGCAGTTGGAAAATGTTGAAGGGATATTAAATATAGATAAGCAATCAAAAGACTCTGTTCATGATTCACGAACTAAGTTGAAATAAGTTGTATGCCATGTAATAAAAATAGACCCTGTAGAGACATTTACAGACAGTATATGATGCCAGTATTGGTTAAAGTGGACATTTTCACTTTGCAACTGCTTGAGAAAAAGCCCAAAAAATGCTTCATCTTCATAACATTTCTAGGCTAAACTTACTACAACACTATTGACTTATGAGGTATCTTCAAATCTAAAAATTCTTTAAAATATTTATACCAGTTGCAAACATATAATTTATATGGGTTCTAACTTTCAGCATTTGGATCAAAACTCTCTGCTTACCCTGGCTCTGTCCACAGGCAAAAGTAAAATTCCACTACCAGGTCCTCTACAGCTGACAACATGTCGTATGTTGTCAGCAGGCTAGTTGTTTTCCATTTTTTTGCGAAGCTACGTTAGCCAACTGAGGAGCTCTCCATTGTTCCAACAGCTCATAATTGGGACGCCCGACAAAATGTCCAATTGTCAGACGGCCCCATATTCCAAGAGTAAAAGTGCATTGCTCCAAAGTCCTGTTTCTCCAAAAATAGGCTACACACTCGCCCAAACAGACACACATCTTACTATATCTTACTATAGTAAGATACTTGTCTGTTCCACGTTTTTCTCCTCATTGACTTGGTCAATCCATGTGACATTTGGCACAGTGGTAGAGGGTCATGGGAGGATGTGAATGAAGCAATATTGCATCAATTGGCCAAAGGGGGGCGCTATAGCAACCGATTGTAATTGCAGACTTTAAATGGGCATATCTCATGCCCCGTATGTCGTAGAGACATGAAACTTTGCACAGAGACGCCTCTCCTCATGAGGAATAAATTTGCCTCAAGAACCCATAACTTCCGGTTATATAGATTTTCCGCCATTTTGAATTTTTTGAAAAACACTTAAAATCAATCTCTTCCTAGGAACTTTGACCGATCTGCATGAAACTCGGTGAACATAATCTAGGGACCAATATCTAAAGTTCCCTCTTGGCAAAAGTTGGAAAACTTACTAAAACTGAGCTTCTATAAGGCAATGAATATTGTGGAGGGCGTGGCTCATCACATAAAGGTGTATAACATCTCAAGGGTTTCTCCGATCACCACGCAACTTTGTAGACATATGACCACACATAATCTGAAGGGATCCCTCCATTATTGACCCAATCAAACAAAATGGGGGCGCTAGAGTGCTAATTTCTTATCTAGGCCTAACTGCCATATCGATTTTTACTAAACTTGGTAGATATGTCGAACAGGACGCCTTAAGGTGACTGGAGAAATTTAACTCTAATTGGCAACTGGGTGGCGCTATAACAACAGAAAAATGCTTAAAAATGGCTAAAATGCGACCGATCGCTGTGGCTCCCCCTGTGGCTGAATATTTTTGTTTTTTTCTTCTAATTTTTGGTATGACTAAGTCATGGTATGGTATTCTGTACATAATCAGGGAAACTGTCATTGTGTCATTCTGTCAGTCAGTCATTCTTCCTGTCCCACGTTTTTCTACTCATTGATGTGGTCAGTCTATGTGAAACTGCACATAGGCATTGAGGATTGGCATAGGTAGAAGGGGACAAAGCTACCAATGGGTATGGACTATTGGCTTATTATTTGCAGAATGACGTCATCAGACCCTCTTGACCTGCCCTTCTTTATTCTGATTGGCTACATGTTGCCTTCGTTGGCTGGGTTGGTTAAGTTTAAATATGATGAGTGAGATAAGTTAGGGTTAGTCAAGGAATATCAGGGTAAGCCAATCAGAGGAAGAGCAGGTTGGGTCGTGCCTTTGGTGGAAGCTAGGCTTTTTCTCACAGTTAGATATTTCAACCAACAATCCATCAAATTATGTTCAAGGCAGCTGTGATATTGCAATACTAATGAAGGCTTAATCCTCTAAGACGAACAAGCTACTCACATTTCTTCATGGATGCACATGGGTGATTGTTTGTCCGATTCAAGGCCAGGTGTTTGAAGCAGCCGTGTGGTGTAGTTGTAAGCTACCAGACATCAGTAACAACAGTCATATCTATATACAGCTATGCTCCCAATCAACCTGGGAAAAGACAGTGTGAAACATTAGGAGGCAGGGCCGACTGATTGCAGGCCATGAATCTTTCAAACTGCAGGGAATGTGTATTTTCAGAGAAATGGGCCTTCGGAGCGATGCATGTTTGTTTTCATGATACTGGGCTGTCCGACAAGTGGGCTTTTGGTCCAATGGGACATTTTTCAAACAACTGGGGTTTCAGAATTATGAGCCATCGAAACAATGGCACCACCATCTGCTGAGGGAAGGTCAGTATTAAGTCTACAAACATTATGGCAATATCAATATTCTCATCTCTTCAAGAAAGCACAGAGTATTTCCAAAACTGTCAAACTCTCTACTCTCTAAATAGCCTAACTGTTTAAGATTTGTTTTTTGAAAGACATAAAGTCCCAAAATGCTTTAACATTTTGTCTTGACAACATTATGAGGTGAAAGTTACCACGAACTGATATTTTTACAATAAACTGTAGCAAATGATGATCTGAAAATAATGCAAGCTTGAAAGGGGTTTCTCACAGTGATGAAACTCCAGGGATGATCTTTTGAATGTGCAGCTCCTATTGGCTTTACAGAGCTTTTTAGTGAGTTTCAGCACACTGTTTAGTTATGTGGTCCGTAACTTCGCTGTTTGGGTTCATTGTCACTACTCTCATAACATCATTTTTTAGCATAATGATGCATTAAGCAGCAAAAGAGCCAACAATTTCCCTCAAAATTTTGTTAGAGACCAGAAACTGAGCTGTAAGAGAGCACATGTTGGACTTGTGTACTCCAAATTAATGCTAGTGTTCTGCAAAATTACTATTTGCTAAAAAGCTTGTCATATCATCTTCAGAGGTGATAATATGTCAAAGCTGTGTTCAAAATGTGTTTCCGCTGCCCCCATGTGGCCAAAAAAATCAGCATATTAATTTCTAGAAGATGCCTATATGACATTTATATGGGTTCTAACTTTCCTCTTGAGTTAAACCCCGCTGCATTATTAAATATAGATCTTAGCTGTGCATGTTTCCGATAGTCATAGTGTTCAGGTGGAGGAAATGGGCTTCAACAGGAATGAGAGAAATGCTGTCCACAGGCTCTGACTGCATTTGTCCAATGCAACCACTTTAGCATGGCACATCTGTTTGGATCAAGGTTTCAGGAGCAGACAGGGGTGGCAGAAGACTCCCAGTTAACAGGAGGTCAGCGTGCTAGTCCCCTGCAGTCAGCCATGCAACACTGACAAAGGAAATTCAACAGCAAATACTGAGAAAGATAGCGAGGCTGAAACGTATAGCCAAAGAAGAAGAACATATTCAGCCACACCACAGAGGTATAGCTGACATGAAAATCCATATCCATGAATTTCTTATAAACAAAATAAGCCTCTATAAATGTGTTGCGGGGAAACACAGATACACATTAACATTCATTCTTGTTCTCTTCATGTGCAAATTAAACTGAACAGTAACAATGTAATGGTGCCGAATGCAAAGAGCAATTGTAAACAACGGAGAGACAACAACAACGGATCAAGATTAATTCAATTTGAATGGAAGGCCTGGCTCAATGCAATTAGCATAACCTTAATGCTCACTGTTCGATGGGCTCTCAGAGGGCCTGAATCTGTTCTTGTATTTTGTTATTTGAGACTTGGAAATTCCCCAGTGACGCACAGGCAATGGAAGAGCAATAACTGGTTTTCACAGCTTCAGATCAGTGCAGCTCTGACGTGTGAGGTGACTGTGAAAGAGAGGGCTCCATGATGGGAGGGGGCGAGGGCTGCTTAAAGGTCTGTCTGAGAACCAGACAGCAACAAATTATATCGGAGACTTTAAAGAGGAATGTTTTGCCAAATGTGAAGTTTACTTTGGGTTTGTGGTGGTTAAGACATTAGAAGATGTTTGACTCTACAAAAACTGACAGGCACAAATGAGTCAGGACAAAAAAGGTAAATATAAAAAACCTCTGCAACAAGAAATGTATAAATAAAGTTATCCACTGGTAACAGTTATCAATGTACTGTAATTATACATTTAAAGGCACAGGCCCACAGTTATGGCTTCAATACTATTAAAACCAATTTTAACAATTAATATTGACCAACAGTACAAGCCAAGAATATTGATTAATAGATCCAGTTAAAATCCCCTGTATTACCTTATACAGAATACCAGGAGATGTTTTTGATAATCCATATATTTATAAATGGTCTTTATCTTTTTTGTGTGCATTTTGATTAGCAGCAGTTAATTAGTAGTCTTTTAATTAGCTTGCCACCTGTGAATCACTTTGATTTTTTGATTGATTTTGAGTTAGAACATGAAAAAAAAGAACTTGTAGTCATGTATATGTACAGTCAAAAAGACAAACATGTATTTTAAAGGGACATTGTGTAACATTTTCAGTTGTTTATTGGCAAAAATTGATGTCTGCATTCATAAATATGTCATCACTGGTATACTATTACCTCCACCAATAATCTGACTTATTCTCGTAAAAGGAGAATTTCGGATTTGTTTGTACATTGTGTGGGTAAGTCGTCTGTGGGGTTCCATTACGTTTCGCCATCTTGAGAATACACCCGCCAGCAAGGGACATACAGCACCGCCCCTTGGCGTTTTCGTTGAGAGCCAGGCCAGCACTGCGTGACTGAGGAGCTGAAGGAGAGGAGCAAGAGGCGCTTCGCTACTACCCTGGCAAATTTGAAACAAAGTCCCACTCTTTGAGCATAATGCAGGATCATGCATATGCAGCATCATGGGAGACGGAATCCTTGTCGCCAAGAAAGCGCAAAAGGGAATAGAAAAGGCAGCGTGACCAGCGAATTAAAAAAACAAAGGCCCGCATCGGGGTAGCCTTTCCCAGGTAGAGAGAGCTGCTGAGGTAGAATGGTAATGCAATCACAGGCCAGCGCCGCTGTTGGCTGTTAGCCGCTGTTAGCGGCCAGTCGCTAACAGCCTCGTCCCTCTCCTCACATCACTGCGCCGCTGTTAGCCGCTGTTAGCGCTGGCCTGTGATTGTATTACCTTTCTCCTTCAGCAGCTCTCTCCACCTGGGAAAGGCAACCCCAATCGTGACCCTTGTTTTTTTAATTCGCCGGTCACGCTGCCTTTTTGATTCCCTTTTGCACTTTCTTGGCGACAAGGATTCTGTCTCCCGTGATGCTGCATAATACATGATCCTGCATTATGCTCAAAGAGTGGGACTTTGTTACGCGGCAGTAGTGCCGCTGGCCACTAACAGCTGTTAGCGGTGCAGTAATGCGAGGAGAGGGATGAGGTGTGTGAGGTTGAGCCACTTGTCAGTTGTCAAAGGACAAGACGTGATTGGTTTGTTTCAATTTACATCTGCCCCAACAGTCCTACATTGTAAACACAGCCAGCATGGTGAGGAGGGGGTTTGTCAACTCGCGTTGCGTGTGTCTGTGTAGGAGCCTGAATGAATACTCCATGTAGTATGGGATGACATGGTCTCATCAGTGTTATCATAGCTTTTTGGTACACAGCGGCTACAGTTGTTGCAATACGTGTTTGAAACAGTGAGGCGCTAGAGTGCGCCATCTGTTTGAATACAATATATGATTTCAGCGTTAGATGGGAGAAATTCCTACACACTGTGGCTTTAAGATGTAATATCCATAACAAGTTATCACATCAAATGCTTAATCTTTGATAAAAATTAAGAGTTTAAGGATGAATCCCAGTTTTCAGTAGATTATCACAGAGGTGTTTTAAAGCATGCTTTAATATCATGTTTAATCGTGTCCTTTCCTTGTTGCAGCTTGTGAGCTATTTCTGTTTCCTATTTGTGAGCTATTTGTGAGCGGGGGTGGGGTTGCGCAAGGGACATGTCTCCCTCATATTTAGAGGGAACAATCATCCCCCCCAATAAAAACATGAAATTAGCAGAGGAGTTTTATTTATTTTGACATAATGTAGCTGTTTACTCCCTAAATTGATGCAGAAAAAAAGCACAAAGTGATGCATAACAATCACCAGAATGTAGAAAAAAGTTGTGTGTGCATTATAGATTCTGGTGGAGGACCCCTAAACAAACCTTTGCACACGTGTCTTCCCCAATATTAGAACAAAACCCATGCCCTTGGATGGTTGATTACCATCTAATTCATTGGGTCACTCATGTATGTGTTAATTTCTTGTATTTCATTTATATTTTGCAGAATATTGATGAGTCATTTGTGTATACAGGTTTCCCTTTATAGGTAGATTTGACATAAATTCATCTTCCCTGTCTGATTCGGGTTCATGCTGCAATTGCTGAGTGTGACTAAAGTAAAATGACTGATGATATCCCAATGACCTCTTTGAGCTATTTTCAACCTCCAGTATGTTAAATAGCAAAGTGCAGCTGCATCAGTCCACTGACTTGTGTCAATACAAAGATTATAAGTACAAATGTACAGATAGGAAGAGCAGCTGCAGATCTCTGGATTTGTCTTTTTGGATGCAAACTTGCGCTCTGCTAACCTTTATGTCTTTAAAGTGTAGTGACACAGAGAGATGGAGCCACTGGCAAAGACCAGCTTTTGCAAAGGGAGAGTTGCTGGAGTGTGGGCTGCAGAGAGCAAACACAAGGGCTCCATGTGCGGTGACGCGTAATAAAGACATGTCAGGGAAAATAAATGTTACATGCAATTGCCAGATTCTGACACTGATGCTCGTTCACTAATTAAATATAAAAGGATTTCCTTTTCTGCAGATTACAGGGATTACAGGGTGCACTAGGCAGGCAATCAAATGACAAATCTAGCAGCCGTGTCAAGATAATCCGTAATCATCTGAACTGTGCCAACAATCCTTTGCAAAAAATTCAGACATCATGACATCACGAATAAAAGGAGTTTTATTTGTGTAACAAAAGTTTGCACCTGCACTTGGAGGAATACCATCCTTGACATTTCTCTTTTGCTCGCATATCAGATTAACACGTGTGACCTATAACTGTCAGCAGCTCTAAGAAATCATATCACACCAGAGAACTCACTGAGTACTTTAGGTTATGTTATACAGTATACCACTCATGTTGCACTACAGTCTCTTAGCTGCTACATATTATTAAAGCCCTCCATTGTTTGAACAAGACATGCTTTCTGTTGCTTAGTCGCAGGCATGTGCACTGTTTATTGTACATAATTTAAATCAATGCTACATCAAAACTGATTTTAAAAAAGAAGTAACATTTTCTCACATCTGAAACCTGCATTCACACGTATTGTTTGATGTGCAACCAGGAGAAAGAAAGCTGTTTCAGGGCTGCCACTTCTGTGTAGCTCGGTGAAATGAAAGGCTGAAAGAAAACAAGAAACAAAAGTTGAGGCTGATGTTGACTGTGAGCATTGAGGGATAACCCTGTGAAAGATAATTTAGATGCGATTAGATGAAAGCGATTGGGATAAAACAACATTTCAAGTTGAGGCCAAAGTATTGTCACTTTATTGCAGTGTAAAAAGGGTAATAGTATGACTTTAGCGTGTGAAGAAGCCCCCTCAAAAAACAGAAAACTGCGATGTGAATAGGACTGATTCAAAAATTGTGTGATGAGACATGTGTGAGACCTTCAGCTAAGATCTGCGCAGCATCCCTACAGCTCTCTGATTCTAGTTTTCCCCACAGTGATAATTTTGTGCCATTATGTGCTATTATTTAAAAGAGCAAGAACATCTTGGAGCTAAAGGGAGCTTATTTCCTCAGTGCAGCTATTTGCTCTGTATTTACAATGACTTCTACACTAGGATTAAAAGTAATTGTTCCATCAACTAAGACAACAGTTACCCTACCATTGCATTGCCCCATCTTGACCTGTGTGGCTTGTGACTCAGTCTGAAGTCAACATTTTCATCTTTCAACTTCCAGAAACTGGATGCTGATCTAATTATAGCACAGGAAAAAAAATAATCCTCGACTGTCTTTATACAGTGTTTTAAACCGCACTGGTGTGAATAATTTTAATTACTCAGTTTCAGTTCATTACTCATTCATTTATTCATGTATTCACTGTCTTTACCTGATAATTACTTGACTTGTTATTAATGGTCATGTAGGAATGGAGTCAGTCCCAGTGTGCATTAGGTAGAAGGAAGGAAAGTCCCAGTTGAGGGTTTTGCCAGTCCATTGCAGCAAATCACTGCTGATGATGTAAATCTCTGACCATAAACAATGTTGAGAATCCCTGACGCTGTTTACGTAAGGTTCTGTCTGCACGTATAAGGATATTTCTGAAAACTGATAGTTCCCCCCTCGGTTTAAAACAAAAATTCTGTCTGCATGACCTTAGTTTTACAAAATATCTCCACATTAGAATGAACAAACAAAACTCCAAATGTTCACTAGGCCAGTAGGTGGCGATAAACATCAACGAAACGTCAAATACCAGATGCATGCGTAAAGAGTTTATTTTCCTTTGGCGGTCCAGTTGCGGACGCCAAGGTGGACTGAGTAATATTAGTTGCAAAAGACATTAGACCCAGCAGTGCTAACAAAACTTAAACAAACCGGTAGACCTCCATTGTTGTTACTGTTTCTGGGGCATGCTCATTACACAAAGCTACAATGTGCCTGCGCAAATTAAGGTAGCCTAAGGATGTATTTGTTTCCCAAATGCTCCATTTTACGGGTCCTCCAAGACACAAAGTAACCAGAGTTTTGAAAAATCTGCACTTGGAGACAGATGTATAGCTGTGTACTAGCACTACACAGAGCCTTCGCCACTGTCGTAACTACGCCATTGTGAGCATTTCTACTTATGTGGTGGTGTGTCTATGTTGCTCTGCAGGTACACCTCCAAAAGTTTAGTGGCTGGTGGAGTTTCTGTGAGATGCTTTAAAGTGTAATTGACTCAAAACACATTAAAACACATTAACGTCACTTAATAGCAATAATATTAAACACTGTAAGCAAATCAGCTTCATTATACCTCGCCAGGTTAACAGACTAAACACTTCTCTTTTGCTAGACACGTATTCCCCACAAATACAACATGCTAATGTTATTAGCACAAGCCTGTGACATTTTACATTGCATAAATTAGCCTAGGGGCTAGCAGAGTTTTCCTTTACTCACAGAGGTAACATTATCAATTTCAGCTCTGTTATAACTCCCAAGGTTCACTGATCAAACATCTGTCTTATGGGCTACTAGACTTTTCTCTACATACACAACATGCTCACTAACTTTAAGCATACGCCTGGGGCGCCGGTGGCTTAGCGGTAGAGCAGGTGCCCCATGTACAAGGCTGTTGCCGCAGCGGCCCGGGTTTGACTCCAGCCTGTGGCCCTTTGCTGCATGTCACTCCCTCTCTCTCTCCCCCCTTCACACTTGTCTGTCCTATACATTAAAGGCTAAAAAAGCCCCAAAAAATATCTTTAAAAAAAAAAAAAAAAAATGCATACGCCTATGACATTTTACATTGCATAAAATAGCCTAGTGACAAGCAGATTTTATTCTACACAAATATAGCTGGGATACATCACCATGATATATCAAAATGCTGTTTTGTGAAGGCTTCATTTTTTTATCTGTGAAATAACAGCACATAGGCTCATTGGAAATCTGCGTCGCTGCAACATGTAGTTACATTTCTGAGGAGGTGCACATCAGGCTATGGCATTCTGTTACAATGTTTTGGTGACCTAAAATACTAGACATGTCGACAGGGCTGAAGAAAACATGTTACAAATGAAAGAGATACATCCTTCTCTTCCTTAAATGGTTACCATGGTCGGGAGATACACAGATTGTGAGAAAAAATCAGTTATACCTTCATCTCAGAACTTCCACACTTTTATCTGACACCAAGGGCATTTTAGATCAAATAACAATGAGTCTCCCTGATCAGTAGGCAGAATGCACCACCCAGGAAGCTAAGATGTGACACCTGTCAGTGGCAATGCATGAGCAGTGTCAGTAGCTGACTGGTTATAAGCCGTGGACTGTGAGGGCTGCTGCGCCACCGTGTTCTGGAGGCCTTTGATCAGTCTGCATCCCCGGCCAGTCAGATGAGCAGGCACCGAGGCAGAACAGGCCCTTTGAAGATCTCAATCATCTGTTACTGATAAGGCTATTATGTTGTTGCTCTTTGCCTTCAGGGCCATAATCAAATGTGACAGAGACTGCCCTGCTGCTGCTCCCACAGGGAGGCAATGAGGTGTATAGCAGCAGGATTTTGACAGGGGGGAGGCTGAGGGTGGGGACACCCAAAGAATTATGAGATGTTTTCATTTTGGTTGCAGAAAATCTGGCAACCAGCTGCTGTGCTAGCAACCAAATTATGCTAGTGTCTGCAAGCACAATGTAGCTAGGTGTCAGCTGGTTACAGTGGAGTCTCAATGATTGGTGACACATGTGGCAACAGAGTGTCTACATTCCCAGAGGAAAATTGACATGTTTTTATGTTTAATATTCTGAATCTGCAGCGCTGCAGGCTGTTTTGAAGTCAACAGGTGCAATGTCTTTGAGCTCACACACACTTGTCATTACGCTAAACACCTCTGAAACTTTCCCCCTTATTCTTATACCTGTGGCTTTCCCCTCCAAGCTGTTAAACCCAAGATCACTAATTCCCCAGAAGAATACCTTTCCTTCAGGTGAATCAAAGCCTTCTACAGAGGGAAGGCTTTTATTTTGAAATGGCAGCTTGAATAAATCATGAACCCTCTTAATGAATATGCCATACATGTGTTGGGAAACTTGTGCTCTGCTGCCTTTAATGTGTTATTAGTTGTCTCTCAAATGAAGTCTTATGCATAATTCTCTCAGCCGCTGCCAGCCTCTCTGTGTAAACATGAATCAGAATCAAACAAAATCAGCCAGATTACAACTAATTACTGTCCGTTTCATCCTGACTGTGCAGCACCATGTGTTGTACGTTCGGTTATTATTTTTAAAAAGGGAATTTCCCCCTAGCTGGACATGTATTTTTTCTATTCATTTTGCTTTCATATTGTTACACTGGGCTCATTTCTCCTTCATCTTTTTTTTTTATATATATTAAAACAAATCAATCTCTCTGACATCAGAATAAGTTCAGAGAAAACAAGAGAGGAATAACAAGCACGGGGAAGACTTAGGGAAAAAAAGAGAGAACCAGTTTTCCCTCTAATCTTCTCCATCACACTCCTAAAATCCAATGGATTAGGCCCCTGCACCCCTGAGCTCACTATCATAGTGGAGACTATTGGTGCATGAAACATCTCTTATCACCTTCATTTCATTTCTGCTATTCATGCCAAGCTTTTCTCACTCGGGCTCTTTAAAATGGATGCGGTGCAACTCACAATTCTTGGGAGACTTTTCAGCTGGGCACATGCAGGAGTTTTATGAGTAAGGTAGCAATATTTACTTTTGAAATTAGTGTTTTAAAGAGAGACAGAGAGATGGGGGAAAACAGAAAGTTCAAATCCCTGCTGGAGAGAGAAATAGGACGATAGTCAGTAAACAATACTCTTAGTCAGGACAGACAAACATGAGTTTAGGAAATGGGAAAGAAGCCAGACAGGGCAGAGCTGAAGGTCACCAATCCATCATCTGCTTGTTAAATAACTAAAATGGAAATCAAAGAACAATAAAACAGGGAATCAATAGCGGCTGAAGCCCAGGGATCAGACCCACTCCTTTGACAGGGATTATCAGCCAAGCTCACTGGCTTTTAAATGGCAAGCAAGGCGGAGAGCTCTGCCCGCAATGCAACTAGCCACAGCTATTTCACGCACATTTCTCTCCCCTCTGTCTCGCCGCTCCTTGAGGCAATGACCTTTGCAGTAATATTTCCATAGACATGCTGTTAATGGACAGGGCTGACATATAAGTATGCTTTGTGAAGTTTGACATCAAGGATTATATAACAACCGCAGTCATTGACAGTGTGTTGAGGGGGGAAAAAGTGGCTGTGTTTATTACAGCTTTTGGTCTCAGGGAAGTTGTTTGCTCACTTGATTAGATGATTAGCAGTAATTAGATAATAATATTCTAATCATGTCATTGCAGTGTAAATATGGAGTTGAAACACACCAAAATTCAGTGATGATGTTTCTTTTGCTGCCTTGGTTGTTGTCTTGTTGCTGACTGGATCTTTATCTGTCAAATTGCTTTACTTAGTTAAAAACCCAATTTCATCTTTTTGTGGACAGTTTTGGTAGACCGTCTCTCTCCATTTGTTAATTATGTATTTTATAATACGTGTTTTCATTTTAAGTGAACGCTGAGGTTAAAAACCAAAGAGTGATGAGTTAGGCCACTCAGTGGCAGCCCCCCACTGGCCTCCCCTGGTGAAAATAATTAGAGGTTGGTATTACTTTCTTTTAGGGCTGTGTGTGGCGCGCTCATTTTTTAAGCTAGTTGCCAAGGTAGTGGTATCTTGTAAAACGAGACAACCAAAGGCATCATTTGGTAACAACCATGTCGGTATAACTGACCTTTTTTAAAGGGCTCCTTTGAACTCTTACCTCAAGATATATGAATGAAAATGGGTCCCATGGTTACCCACAAGCCTCCCTTAAACTTCGGTAGTCTTGTTCTCAGTAAATGTTTTAGTCCTTCCATTCAGTGTACTCCTTCAAATTAAAGCTGTACATTTGACTTTTTGGGGCACAGTGGCTCAGTGGGTAGAGCAGGTGCCCCATGCACAAAGGCTGTGCCCTTTCTGCAGCAGCCACAGACTGGATTCCGGCTTGCGTTCCCCTGTTGCGTGTCATACCCCCTCTCTCTCACCAAACACTTTCGATATGGTACCTTTGGAACCAAAAGTAACCCTTCAGACATGGTACCTAGACCCTTGGTCTGCTTAGCGTTTCCACCACAAACAGTGCTCCTTCATGTGGGCACGATTGTTGTCACTCACTGCTCCGTCCAACACTCACTGTATTTCCTCCTTTATCAGTCTGCACCTTGTTTATCGTCCACCGACATTTTTAGAACAAAATAAAATAAAACAGGCTGCAGCTGCAGAGGATTAGAATATGTGCAGTTCATATAATCCAGTCAAAATTATTCTATATTTTTAAATGCTTGAAGATCCACTCATTACATAATAGTGTATGTCATCCAAGAGAGACAATAAAAACTAATGGGCTGGTCAAAGTTGTCATATCTAAATTTAAGGTATGAGTAAGGCATTCTTTTAATGTTATAGTTACAGTTATAGATATTTGTAAAATTCTCCACAGTATGAACAGTGGTTACATGAGCCTCAAAACCAGCCACAACTCAGCCCTGAGCAGAGTGACCGTCCGCTATTGACCAATCAACGGACTGCAGTGTTCACAGCTCCACCTTTTAGTACCAGATCTGTGTGTTAGGTACCCCAACAGAGGAATGACCAAAAATGGGGACGGTACAGAACGGTTTCATTGGTACCATCCACAACTTTTCACAGTGGAAATGGAAAAAATGGGTACCGAATTGTACTGAACCATACCGTCGGTGGAAACAGGGCTTAACACATTAAAACTAGATAGATAATAAGCAGCCTAATATTAACTGTAAAATAAGAAAACCAAAGTGCAATTCCTTAGTTTTCAACCTGCCTTTATACTTCAACAACATCAGCCAGACTCTGAAATTCAGTTGTGAGTCGCCACTGGAGTCAAGTCATATCAAATAAACTTGTCAGATCACTTACCATCAAGCTGACGTTCTGTAGTGAGTAATGCATTTTATTAAATTCTTAAATTTTCCCATTTTATTTTCATCTCAGACTAAATGCAGCTTATTCAAGTAATTTTTCAATTTCATTTCTTCTATGGCCAAAGTTTACCCTTCATGGCCATTACATAATTCATCCAATTTATCAAGACCCGTGCTCTACTCCTATGAGTAATGGCTAATCAATAGCAGTAATGATCATTAATAGTTCACATTAGCTATAATCTCATATCGGCTTGGTTGAATGAGCAGCCTAAATAGGCATTTGAAAGTTGTTGAAAGTCCACACACTTGCATATAGCCTCCCTTTCTCATATGCACAGTTCGTTCTTCCACTATTAAACATGTTTACAATGCTATTTATAAGAAATACAGTGCAACCTATAGAACAAAATACAATGTATAACAGGTTTGTTAATTCATTTTAAAGGGTTTAAAGTAGGTCTGAGTGGTCTCTTTTATTTGTTTGACCTTAAGTTACTTAACACTGAGCCTCCAGTCAAAGTCTCTGGTCAACAGGTCCTCAGTATTCAAGTGAGAATGCAACTCTTTCAGTATGCATTCAGTCTGATTACCAAAAACATGGAAACTTAATTGCACTCATTGTTATGCGTTGTCACTTCACTGGTCAACATGCCGCTGAATATCAATGAGCTCCTGATAAATCATGTTTGTGCTAAACACTCTGAGGGAGACAAAGGCAATTGTCCAATGTTGCTCCAAGGACATAAAAATCTAAATTAGACATGAGCTAAATGGAAATAACTCTGAGGAAGCTCGGACATTGGGGTTACAGTTTTGTTTTGTAACAATTCATTCTTGACAAGTTAAGTGCAATTTGGTCCAGTTTAATGTCGTCTTTCATCCACATAGTCCTCATCCTTTTCGTGTTTTAATTTACCAAGGCTGGTTCAATGAACAGGTTCCCACAGTGAAGAGTCTGTAATAATTCTATTCATATCTGTCAGTTAATGGGCCAATACAGAGTATGACAAGGTGTTTGTTAAACACTTCAAATTGACATCCGTACGTGACACAAAAAAATAACACTATAGTCTCTAATAGTACATACATTACAAGTGGTACAGATGAATGTGTTTCATTAATAATTAATTTGTATATCCCATCTGTATGGTGGAGTTAACAAAGCTTTAAACCTGGCACATTTCCATGAATGGAGAGAGACACATCTCTAACATTGATATATGTTGATCAGGTTGCAACTCTCCGTGGTGATGATGGCAAACACTCAACAACATTTTACTCTAGAGAAAAGCTGGATGAACAACCAGATGAGACAACATGACAAGCTCAACACCAGACACTGACAACGTGAGAAGTTACAGATGTCGCCTTAAAATGATTCCATACATTATTATGGGTAGAATTACATCTTTAAGAGAAACAATCAGATTAGTTTTCATTTAAATATCAGCCCTGTCATGTAACCGATTTTCACCAAAAGGGGATTTTAGTATTTCTGCTGATTGCGTAATACTGCACAGTTTGGTACAAGGGCATATGTTTGATTTCAGATGTAGGGAGGACATAATGAAGTCTGGAGTTCCTTAACCTGGAAAAAGTGAATTTATCTACATACAAAGCAAATAATATAGTATAATGAGAATAGTCTTTTTCTTTTTCGGTCTCTTTCAAATGTGGTCAAAATTTTAAAAGTTAATTTCATTCATAAACAAGTCAGACAGAGATAAGGCAGTTTTTCCACATTTCGTACCATAAAGCACAAAACATGAAGTAGCACTGAGATATTATTTTAGTCAACATAAATCAGTTCCTATCACTGTAACATTTGACTGATGCTTAGTCTTGTTTAGAATGATAAAATTACACAATGGGCCTCAGTCACTAATATTTACATACACGATATTGCCATCGGGGCAGGACGGTGATGCAGTGGTTAGCATTGTCGCCACTTGTGAGGCAAGAGGGTTCCTGGTTCGAACCTGGGGAGGGGTGCCCAAACCCTGGGGTGGGAGAGCCCTTCCGTACAGAGTTTGCATGTTCTCCCCATGTCCCCATGTCAGCGTGGGTACTCCACCTTCCTCCCACAGTCCAAAGACATACAGGTTAATTGGTGACGCTAAAGCCCTTTTTAGATAGGAGTTGTGCAAATTTGCAAGAAAACCCAATCACTCATTTTTCAGCATTGGCAGTATAAAGACAAAATCGGGGAGTGCGGCAAAATGCTGCCTACCTACTTTTGTTTATACAGAATGCGCCTTTTTCAGGGCAATGGGGGGCGTGAGCAAGTAACAAAACGTGTAGCTCAGCGTGTGACGTAAACAGTGATGTGGAAGGGAAGCCGCGGCTAGTCAGTCCTTCGGCGATTCTCACATAAGTCGGCCCGTTCCTCACTGTTCCTGTCATCTGACGGTTAATGGCCTCTTCGTTTGCAAGGAAGGTGCGCAATTCTTTGTCTCCCCAGTTGCTCATCTTAACAGTGTCTGTCAGGTTTGCGTTTCCCTCTTGCTACTAGCTGCTCGCTAATCAGCTGTTTCCTGTTTATCCACCGCCAGTGGCTTGCACGTGCGGCGTCTTCAACAGCTCCTCCCGTTGCGGAAGGCCGCCTCGGTCTGTTTAAACTAAAAGGGTTCCGCCAATATGTCTACCCTATGAGGCGGAAAATTGGGCACCTCGGATCAACTCGCAAATCCAGCTCTGTGTGTCTAAACGCTCACAGCTTGCCGGCAAAACAGCCCAACATTGGCGGAAAATCTGACAGTGTAAAAGGGGCTTAAGTTAACTGTAGGTGTGAATGTGTGTGAATGGTTGTCTGTCTCTATGTGTTAGCCCTGTGATAGTCCAGTGACCTGTCCAGGGTGTACCCAACCTCTTGCCAAATGTCAGCTGGAATAGGCTCCAGCTCTCCTGTGACAACCAACAGGATGAGCGGTTACAGAAAAATGAATGAATGAATGAATGAATGAATATAACTATCAGATTCATGACACATGTGCACCAGCCAGTTTTATTTTTAACCACTGTGCCTGTGTTATTGAATCAGAATCAGGCTAAATTGACAGGTGCATGCCTCGCTATTTACAGTCAGCACACTGCAACGCCCATATTTCTCTACAGAAGTAAAATATGTTTGCCTAGAGGTGTATCATGGACAAAGCGGTGCCGTTGTTTCCACACACATATAAGCCCATTTCGTGGCAGGCTGAAGCAGCTGATAAGCCGTTCATCATTCTTTTCAAACATGTTATGTCGATCTCTGAAGACGCCCTCTCTCCTGAAGGCATGGGCTGCAACATCTTCTGTCAAGACTATATATGCCATCTTAACACCTGCTTGGAGGTAAATCAGAATCTTTTACATACCCTGCATGCCTGTTACTCAGCTACCAGTTAACATTGTCTATGCGCAATTTCATGGCACTAGAAATTGGTTGGAGTAGCCAATCATTATAGACCAAGTAAATAAACATATTGAAAACCAAAGCTGTTAAATTTCAATATGGACATTCTCATATGCTCACTTGTTAGCTAGGACTGGAAGACTCAATATTTTAATCATGACAATAATCAATTCATAGTTATTGATATATTTCTCTTGTGCATTTGTAACTTAACAGCTTTAAACATTGCTGACTATTAAAGAATGCTTTTATTATGCATTTACTTAAAAGGTGTGTCAACAACATTAGGGCGTGTCTGCTGAATATCAGCCTTGCTGGTCCAATAGCCTATGGAAAAACGTCACCTTCTCTTCCTCTCTCTGTCATTCTATCTCTTAAAACACACTCACAGAATGGTGCTACAGCTCTCAGTCCTTCTCTGTCAGTCAGTGATGACTGATGAGTTTTAGAATAAGGTTACAGTGCTAACCTTAGATAGTAGCATTCACGTTACTAGTAAGTGGAAACGCACAAGGAAGATAATGTTAATGTTTCAGAGGCTATGCTACAGTAGGCTAACGTTAGCCATTAGCAGCATTCAGTCCGAAGGCAATGAGTGGTCGGAGTTTTCTTAGAACAATATGAGAATGGTATAATTATGAGTTTTTATTTCTGGTGGAATTTAATAGCATAACCTAAACAAAGAAAAGCGTAAAATTTCCAGAAAGGTAAGTGTCGCTTTAATACAGGTGTTAATAACAGCTACTAGCTAGCGAACTGTAGGCCGGGGTAAGTAGTGTTTTCCCTTATGATTGAACAGGCGAACCACTGACGCTATAGTGTTTATACAGGGAGAGGTTATGATAAGGATGTCTTCAGTGCATCATCAAAGCATGATTTAAGGCCCGCTCAAAAAGTCTTGAACACAAAAATTTTCAAAATGATGTTTAACGGTCTAATTCCAGTTACACTACAATAAAGTTCCCAGTCTTTCACATATTTACAGCAAGTATTTTTTTTTATCATGTACGTGTTTAGATGCAAACCTCTAAATTTTACTTTACCTTTACTTTTCCTGAAAAACATGCCATCTTGAAAAATGTGGTTTTTAGCCCTGAGTGGTTTTTGCAGATCTTCCTCTAAGGTTGCGTGAAGCCCCAACAATCTTTGGCAACTAGATGGTTGGTGCAAACAGTATTTAGCATGTGAGAGAAAACCCAGCACATATGGACGGCTGTGTAGCTGAATTCATGTCTTTATGGCAGCAAACACACAAGACAAATAAAATATCGTCAGCCATTTCCTTAAAATGGGGGAGGCACTGTAGCAGCCACTTTGTAGGAATATATCAGGGATAATGCAGACCATCAGAGAAGCAGTCAGGTCTTTGGGCCAATGGTCCATGAGCTGTTTAATGAGGACTCTGGGATTCTCCCTCCACAGCTCAAAGGGCCATATGGCTTACAGCAGCTGCTCGCTATGACTGCTGATCGCATGTGGCACTCACAGCTCAGGGCAATCGTAACTATAGCACCACTTTATGGTAGCTATACAATTAAGTGTTCAGAAAATATGCAAAACACTCACATTCAAAAGTCCCAGCATCATCAAACTTTACTCCTCAACTGCTTTTCCCCTCTTTGGTACAGCATACTTGAGTGTCGGATGGAATCCAATCCGTATTTCCTGCTTTATGTCACGGGCACTTCAAACAGCGACACGCTTCAACACTGGCATGGATTGCCGTGAGGCAAAGTCCTCTAACATTGCAATAATTTACACCTAAATCTGCTATGAGCACGATGGTGACAACACAGGCTGTGCTAAGGTTTAATTTCCTCATTATATCCCTGTGAGATGACCATTATTGACATGAAATACCGAACATAACATGACAATAGTATTTACCATGTCATCATGTTTCATTAGAAGCAACATATTAACACAGCTGGAGAGGTGCTCGTGTTTAACAAACACTGTATGAATTACAGCAGTGGCATTATACAAGAGACAGTTAAAGGGTGAGTGAGACAAAACAGTGTTGTGAAAGTGGGTACAAGCTTTTCGAACAGCATGTTTTAAACTCCCCCCACAGTGCGCTTACAACTAAACATGTTCGTCATTCCCCCAAATTCAACAATGCTGCTTTAAACAGGTCTAAATAATTGATTAAACATGTGATGTGTCAATTCCATTGTGCAGTTCTGGGATTTTCACAGTGTCTTTTACCCACTTGTTTTCTGCTGCTCGGTTTAGTCTGATCTTTCTTCTTTTAACAGGAGAGCACTTGTTAACAGTTGTTACTTTACTATAATGCTGTGACGGCTGATGTATCCCTGTATATTTTATCTGACGACGGCTTTCTAGGACGTACATCGAGCTCCGCTTCCATCAGTGCTGGAAATAAAATAGAACATGCTGTACCTAATCAAGAATGGTATCATGCATCTTCACTACACAATACTAAATTCAGCCTTTGCCACACATACACAAAGCAGGGCAGGCTGTTCTACAGAAAGAGAATGTCATGGCTCACAAAGAGCAGAGTGCCCCATTTTCCTCAGCCAACTGTGGAAATGTGAGATCTGAAATGAAAACCCCCCTCACTTGCATCAATATAGTGCAATTATGGGCTACAGAGAAATTGCTCATGCAACCAGGCAATCTATACTTCTGTCACTTGCCACATCTCAAATGTGATCAGAGACACAATAGAGAAAGCGAGACACCGGCTAACACATTGTGCCTTTAATGAAACAGAAACTAAAATCTGTACACTCTCTAAACACAATGAAGGACATGATGTCCTTTACTGTATATAACCTCCCAGAAAAACTATAATAACCATAGTTAACGGCATTAATTCATTGAGAAATACTACATTTTTGTTGCAAGAAATCATGAAGGAAAAGGGAAAAAAAGGGAAACTGACAGAGTGCATGAATGCAGTGCTGGGAGCTTCACTTTTCATGGCTCCTCAAAAATCATACACCAGAGTGTAATGAAGTCAAGGCTTGATCAAAAACTTGGAGAGATGTGAAATGGAGCAGAACTAAGCATCTGGAAACAGCAAAGAATAGTTCCCTCAAGGTGCTCAGTATAACCACTGGAGAGCAGGGCCAGCATGCTCGCTCTCTCCCTGGGAACGTAACTGTGATTAATGACTGCTATTTAAATAACTGTTTGTTTTACCACGAAAGGACACCAATGTGACTGCGCGAGGCATTTAACAGAACCTGGTATTTTTATCTGTGTATTTTTCTGGTTGTGGTGACTCCATGTATGCTCCAATACCTGCAACATCTATGCAGGTGCACAGTCTCCGTGGATCGTTTTTTTTTAAAATATATTCTAAACCTCCAGTTATTCCGCTCCACATCGCCGATGGATAATTCATCAATGCTAATTTGCCGGGTTAATTCATTCAAAGGGTTCATTAGGAAATTTAACTGAACAAATTAGCATTGACGTGTGACCCGTTGTCATCAACATCAATCATGGCGGCAGCAGGTTGAAAGTTATGGACGGCTTTGATTTCTCATGACCTGGACATGAGGGCACTCGTTAAGTCAATCTTCTATTCCACACTCCATCAGACGAAGCAAATTCCCTTAACTCAAGAGGGCACGACATTTTTATAAGACGACTCTTTCAAGGAAATGGTTTGTGACCCTTTATCACCATTTATTCCCATAATATAATGATTTAACCAAAGACATTATATTTTTAGTTTGAAACACAGAGATGCATTGAAAATGTCTCTGGCACATAATGGGAGCAACAACAGTGGTTTGTTTGAATGAATATACAATATCAGAACCAAAATGAAGAACACCAGTATGCACTTCTTACTTCTACATGCACTGTATAGACATGATGTACTTTAAATACTGTAGCAAACATTCATATTACTTGCTATGTGACATGTTTACCTAAATATATTTTAAACATCTCACATGTCCTTGACATTCACTAGAGGAGTCTGCAGTGTATATGCCTTATTTATTTCCATGCATTACAATATTCCCAGAGTGGTTATTGTTTGCATGAACTTCACCTGGAACAGCACACTCTTTTCAGTCTGTTTATTGCATTGTCCTCTGCATCCCTTTGTACCATAACATGATATTCTGCTGTTGTTGTACCTGGTGACATGAGTGCATGTATTGTGAAACTGGCTTATGATTATATGTTTGCATCAACAGTAACAATTATAATCATAAGCTTTATTTATGCCGGGTAAATCAAGGTGTCATGACCTCAAATAGTACCAGTGAGACAAATAAAATCAGAGAATTTAAATTACAGTATGGGAAAAATAAATATATGAACCATAACATTAATTAGAACTGATGAATAAAAGTAAGAGCAAATGCTGATGAAAGCCCCTGTGTTTTTTTTTAATTTATTTTTTTTTTACAAGTGATTTAAAAGATATTACTTCGTCTGCAAACCTTTGATTCCCAGGCAGGAAGTTCCAGAGCCGAGGAACCCTGACTGCAAAAGTAGTCACCTTTAGTCTTGAAACAAGATGTAAGACCCCTGTCTTAAGATCTGAAGCTCTCAGGGGACCATCAAATCTGCAATACAGATCAGAGTCAGCCCGTGAAGTGCTTTAAATTTAATCAGCAAAATCTTAAAATGGACTGTGCAACTGACTGGTAAGCAGTGAAAAGAGGCAAGAACAGGAGCGATATGATCTCATCTCTTTGAATTTGTTACAAAAAAAACTGGTGGCTGAACTTCATTATGTCTTTAAGAAAAACTCTGCATTGTCACTATAAAAAAAATCTTAGTTTGAGTCAGTTGCTAAGCAATATCACTACTGATGGCCCAATTAGCTTTGACCTTATCATCACACTAACAGGAAGCTCTTTGTAGGTCAGTGTTGATGCTTGTTAGAGACGAATAACCAAAACTGGGCTTCAAATGATACTGCAGGGTAACTGATACATACTGAAGAATAGAATGTATCATCTTTGCGTAGCGTTAGAGGGGTTGGCTGGGTCATTAAAGCCAAACATAGTTACAAGAAGGTTAGTAATAGTTTTGAGAACATCCACATATTATTTGCACTGCTGCCCACTTCTGTGGATATAAGGCAATGAATCTCTTACAAAGTCTTTAATATTTACAGAGCCCTGGTTCTTTTGGGGGAAAAGATAATGGAGTGAGGTGGAAGAGAAAAAAATGATAACTGTGAGAGGTATAAGAAATGTCATTTCCTATCAGGCAGTAATCTTTCTCTATAGATTTATGTGAAAGTAGTTTGGCTGCACTGATGGCCCAGGGCAGTATGCCTGACCTGCAGCACACACTCTTTAGAAAATTCCAACCAAGTCAGGTCTAAATGTAGTAATTTCCATAAAAGAGAAGATTGGGTAACTGCAAGAAAACAGGGTCTAAATAGAGAGGCTAAACTGCAAGATAATTTAAACACTTAAACAAGCACCACACCATTTTCACAATGTAATTAGAAATACCTGGTGAGCTTCTCGAATGGTAACTGCTCATCAGAATTCATGCTCTCTTTTCATGTATTGACTCACTCTAAAATCCAACCAAAAAGCCTTCCTAACTCAGTCAGTACAAGTGCATAAGACAACAAAACTCAGATCAAGTTTAAACTAAAGTAATGAAGGGTGTTTGTTAGCCTAACTGCTGGAAAAAAAATGTATCAAGCAGTTTAATGTTATTAAGAACATACAAAAGAAGTTTGTCTCTCAACCTGTTAAACAGAGTTTGGTTTTTCTTAAACAGTTTAAGCAATTGTTTTCTAAAATTATTCAACTTAAGTGTTGCTTAGCACAAACAGCAGAGCTGTGTTGGATATGTTGGTGGTTTAGGTCCTGTCTTTCTGGCACAGAGTGCTGTTTTTCTAGTTTATCCCTTGGTTAACATAAAAATTCAGCATAGCATTCAAGGTAGCCAAGCTTAGCTCACATCCCAGCTACATCAGCTGATCAACTGATCAACAGCCCAATCAACTGATGGAGCAGCTGATTGATAAAGGGAGTCAGCTGATAGATCACATGATTCCTCTCTATGCAACCAATTGGTGAATCTCATTCAGGGCGCCCTGTTTAAACTGCTCTGGCCTGCCTACTGTTGCTGCTTCCTCTGCCTCCACCCCAGCTCCTCCCTTTCATGCTGTGTCTGACTTATCAATGTAATTTCTGTTTGTCACTGATGCTGCTCTGTTCTGTTCCCAGGGAGTCTTTGCTGCTGCTGCTCTCTCTCTGTCTTAGGCTTTCCATGTAGGTGCATGGAAGGGCAGGGAGGTGTTCTTTGTGCATGGAAGATCAGAGAGGTTTGCTCTCTCCATCTTAGGATTTCCATGTAGGCATGCAGAATATACAGTCAGGTCCATAATTATTTGGACAATGATACAGTTGTCGTCATTTTGGCTCTGTACACCACCACAATGGGTTTTAAATGAAACAATGAATACCTGCTTAAAGTGCAGACTCTCAGCTTTCATTTAAGGCTTTTTTCAAAAATGTAGTATGAACCGTGTAGGAATTACAGCCATTTCTTCACACAGTCCCCCAACTTTAAGGGCTCATAAGTATTTGGACAAACTAACATAATCATCAATTAAACAGTCAGTTTTAATACTTGGTTGCAAATCCTTTACAGTCAATGACTGCCTGAAGTGTTGGACACATAGGCATCATCAGATGCTGGGCTTCTTCCCTGGTGATGCTCTGCCAGCCCTTTACTGCAGCCGTCTGCACTTCCTGCTTGTGTTTTGGGTGTTTTGCCCTCAATTTTGGCTTCAGCAAGAGAAACGCATGCTCAGTTGGATTCAGGTCAGATGATATGACTTGGCCATTGCAGAACATTCCACTTCTTTGCCTTAAAAATGTCTTTGGTTGCTTTTGCAGTATGCTTCAGGTCATTGTCCATCTGCACTGTGAAGCATCATCCAATGAGTTTTGAAGCATTTGGTTGAATCTGAGCAGATAATGTAGCCCCAAACACTTAAGCTTTCATCCTGCTGCTCTTGTCAGCAGTCACATCATCAATAAATACAAGAGAACCAGTTCCACTGGCAGCCATACATGGCCATGACATAACAGTACCTCCACCATGCTTCACTGATGAGGTGGTGTGCTTTGGATCATGAGCAGTTCCTTCCCTTCTTCCTTCTCTTGTCTTCCCATCATTCTGGTAGTTGATCTTTGTTTTATCTGTCCATAGTATGCTGTTCCACAACTGTACAGGCTTTTTAGATGTTTTTTGACAAACTCTAATCTGGCCTTCCATTTTTAAGGCTAACCAATGGTTTGCATCTTGTGATAAACCCTCTGTATTTATTCTAGTGAAGTCTTGTCTTGCTTACAAGAGCAGCAGGATGAAAGCTGAAGTGTTTGGGGCACCATTATCTGCTCAGATTCAACTAAATGCTTCAAAACTCATTGGACGATGCTTCACAGTGCAGATGGACAATGACCTGAAGCATACTGCAAAAGCAACCAAAGACATTTTTAAGGCAAAGAAGTGGAATGTTCTGCAACGGCCAAGTCATATCATCTGACCTGAATCCAACTGAGCATGCGTTTCTCTTGCTGAAGCCAAAACTGAGGGCAAAACACCCAAAACACAAGCAGGAAGTGCAGACGGCTGCAGTAAAGGGCTGGCAGAGCATCACCAGGGAAGAAACCCAGCATCTGATGATGTCTATGGGTCCAACACTTCAGGCAGTCATTGACTGTAAAGGATTTGCAACCAAGTATTAAAACTGACTGTTTAATTGATGATTATGTTAGTTTGTCCAAATACTTATGAGCCCTTAAAGTTGGGGGACTGTGTGAAGAAATGGTTGTCATTCCTACATGGTTCATACTACATTTTTGAAAAAAGCCTTAAATGAAAGCTGAGAGTCTGCACTTTAAGCAGGTATTCATTGTTTCATTTAAAACCCATTGTGGTGGTGTACAGAGCCAAAATGACGACAACTGTATCATTGTCCAAATAATTATGGACCTGACTGTAATACTGCAAATGGAAAATAAAGTTTTCTTTGACTAAAGTGTTCCTGACTGAATTAATATTTGAGGTCCCAAAAGGCTCCATTCTGGGACCTCTGCTGTTTAGCTTATACATGCTGCTACTGGCATATATCGGGAACGTGGGTTTCATTGTCATAACTACGCAGATGATACCTAATTGTATATTTCTGTATCACCTGGCAATACCATTGGCACTGTTAACTGGTACAGTTACATAAAAAAGTATATAGACTTTTCAAGCTTAAGCACAAAGTGAAAGACTTAAGGCTGAAATTACTGGAGCATAGGGTCACAGATAAAAGTCTGTCTACTCACTTTAAATCCCTGGCCAACTTCAAAACTTGAATCTTTGGATGTGTTTATAACTCGGATTTAAACTTTGAAGCCAACATCAGAAATACCATCAACTCTGCTTTAACAGGAATATTGCCAGAGTGCAGCCACTTCTCTCACAGGAAGATACTGAAACACTAATGCATGCTTTTACCATTAGCAAGTCTGATTACTGCAGTGCAGTGCTCTCTTGTTTGGTTTGTCAACGAAATAAGAAGCACATGTACTGGGGGCGTTGGTGGCTTAGTGGTAGAGTAGGCGCCCCATGTACAAGGCTCTTGCCGCAGCGGCCTGGGTTTGACTCCAGCCTGTGGCCCCTTGCTGCCCGCCACTTCCCCTCTCTCTCCCCACCTCACGCTTGTCTGTCCTGTCAAATAAAGGCTAAAAATGCCCAAAAAATATCTTTAAAAAAAAGAAGCACATGTATTGACCAAGAACAGAAACACACAACACATTATATCTATTTTGAGCTCAGCATTGGTTAACTGCAGAGCAGATTTTTGTTTTTTAAAGTATTATGATTATTGGTGAAAAAGGAGCAAACACAGGTTTTAACTCAAAAGACAGATATATGGTAGTGGGCTGATGGGGATGTGGGAACAGGTGTGCAGGTGGGCTTGGACGGTAATTGCAGGGTAAGTGGGCGTGGCAGGATGTGGAATGACATGACAGAGGGGAAAAAGCAGAGAAGGGAAAATGTGAGACTTCCACTTGGCTCACAGTGTGACAATTGGAGTCTGTGGTCCTTATCCTCTGACACAAAGAGGGACAGGAGGTGCGAGAAGTGCCAGAGGACCTGAGAGCATCTGTCAACAATTTAACAAAAACTGCTGTATGCACTTTAATGGCTTTACCTTCGCATAGCACACTTTTTCCATTACCCAATTTTGTTTTCAGCAAATATTCCACTTTTAATTACTATTTTTTCAACATTGTAAATCAGCACCTATATTATATCCCCCTTCTTTTACATTCATATTTAGTTTTTAATTTGATTGAACTGAGTTTTGCTTGTGTTTTTTTTTTTATCAGTACTGCAAACAGTATAAAAGATTATTTATTTTAATCAACATTATTATAACTGTTAGTGTCACTGTTGATTTGTTTTGCTTTATATTAGATTGCCATATTTATTACAGTGCTCAATCTCATTTTCCATTCCAAAGCTTTTTGTGTTGAATTCTTCAATGCAGACAGTCACTTAAGATGTAAAACACAAAGGAAGCGGGTGAAGCAGTGTCTCCGTCCCTCCTCTTCACTGTGACCACTGTACTTTTAGTCTGTCAACCCAACAAAGAGAATTGTGGAGGGGAAGTGAAGGTGATGGATGTTACTCTCAAAAGTATTATCTTGCAAAGTTTTTAGGCTGCTGCGGCATTTTTCACATGGTAATTTTCCTCTCTGATAAGTAGGGGTGCAGAGGTAGAAAAGTGACTTTCTCCACTCAGTCCTGATTTCTCCACAGAAGCTACATTCTGCTCTTAAGCAACTAAAAGCATAAAATGGTGACAGCATCTTGATGTAATGAAAATTCTGTCGATACAGGAGAAAGTGCTTTGTAAACTAGATTGCGTTGACAACTCAACTGTGACCAATTCAAAACTTCCACTATATTTGCCACCACTCACACAGATGGCAGCAGTAAACATATAAAAGAAGAAATGTTCTTTTCATTGGAGATGCTGGGAAGGATTGTTCAGTGTGTTTCAGGGAAGACAGCAGACAAACAAGGACAAAAATAAGTTGTACACAACATCGCATTATCCTTTCTAGTTTTGCTTCTTCAATGCTACTCTCATTACTGTATCAATTGAAACTGAAGCACTCAATGTTCTGCTCTGTGGTGTTACACCCATTAAACAAATCATTTTATCAATATATGTTTGGAGTCGTGGGTCTCATAAGAAAATTAAACCTGCAGAGTGCAAACATACAAATTATAAAGCTAGTTTAAAGGGCCAGTGTGTAAAATGGGTTGAAAACAGTGACATCAGTGGTCAAATTCTAGATTGCACGGCTCACTCGCTCACCCCTCCTGTCGGGTAAATGACGGTAGCCTCGTAGGGACAAAAAGCCTTGCGGACGACTTTTTCAGGAGTAGGTCTATCTAGCGACGAAGTGAATGTTTATTTAGAAATCTAAACCATGTTACGATATTGTAATGAATCCCTCACGAGCAGGAGACCAGAGGAGTGTTCGGGAAAAAGGCCAGTTTATTTGAGTGCTCCAGAAACTCCGGTAACACACCACTCCGTCCCAAACTCTGACTCTTCTAGTGTAACAGACACACTGCATAACTTTACACACATACTCGTTTACCATAACGAGTGGGGACCCCCACCCCTCTCTGCTCAATCTCCAGCCCGCACACTGACTGACAGCGTAGCCTGTAAACAGAGCTCAGCTGTTTATTTAGCCTAGCAATATCTCCGGACTATAGCAGCTGCAATGGATGAATTTGAACGCGATTTTGAAGAGTTTCTTGTAGCGGACACAGACCCAGAGCCATACCAGTTTGAGCCGGAGCATACAGATGAGGAACTCCATGTGTTTGATGCTGAGCGGGTGAGAAGAGAGGCTGAATGCACAGAATGGGATTCGGTGCTACTGCTGCCATTGTTGTGGAGATATATCATCAGGAGGAAAAGCGCCGCAGAGAGTGCATCACAAGGAGTGAAGTTACGTCTTCTTTTCCTTGCAGATGACGGTTCGGGTTCATTCTCTCCTGTTGCATGGTAAGTGTGGTCCATTCGCAAACTTTATAACTAAAAAAACTTTTCACTACTCTCTATCGACGAACTACTAACACTCTGCTGTTTCTTCCTCCTTCTTCCTTCCTTCCGCTGTCTTCGTTGGTTCATTTATACACACGAAACGCGTTCTCTGGCTGGCTGGATTGTCCACTCGGTCTGCCGTACATACATGGCGGTGCAAGATGGCGACCTCTCTAAAGCAAGGCCCTTGCTATATATAAATATAAAAGCATAATTATAAGGCTACGAAAAAATATTCAGATTCAGATTCAGACTGACAATAAACCATGCCAAATATTACACACTGGGCCTTTAACAAAGGTTTCAGATGTTCACATCTTTGCTCATCTCTCCCCAATGCTCTCTCGCCCTTCTTGCTGTTGTCAGTGGGTCTGCTGTGCAGCGTTCCCCTGTAGACAGCAGGTGTCAGGTCTGATTGTCAGGGCAAAGGGAAGATCTTACTCTGCAGCTGAGGCGCTCACTCAGTGGCTGGCACCTCCAAGTCACCTAACGTTCCCGTACTGTACAGTACATCTCCTGCCTCCGGAGGGATCTACTGAGGAAACTCCTTCGCCACATTATGATCTCTTCCATCCTCCCTCCTCCAGTGGGATTCTGGATCAGAGGCTCTCTCTGTCATATCTCTGCATGTTACATGCTAAATTTCTGTCTGCCAGATGGATCATATTTAGAATTTAAGTGCTAATTTTTGTCATGGCAGACGCTCAGATCTGTTGGCATTGTGTCAAAATATTGCCAATGCTTCATATTACAGCCCAGTGTAATTATTTAGTATCTACTGTATAGTGGGTACATCAACACACATGTATACACAATAGCTCCACAAGACAAGACAACAGGAGATTAGGTAATAGGGGATATTAACTGTGTTTAAGCAGAAAATAGCAATAAATTTCACCTTCACATTTTTTAATAATTACCGGATTACATAATTACTAGGTAACAAGGTGAAGAAAATAAGGAAAATGTGGTACGAGTGTTGACACTGAAATTATTTAATATTTTTTAGGGATGCACGATATTGGATTTTTAGCTGATATCCGATATCCAGATATGTAACAACTCATTTGACCAATAACCAATACTGATATTGATATATCCACTTTTTTCCCTGCCTAATTTTAGTGATCATTAAGTCTCTTCTGTAGTGGAATCAACATCAGATTATACATACAAACTCTTATCGTGATGGCCCACCAGCAGATGGAAATACACTGCCTGGCCAAAAAAAAGTCGCCACCTGGATTTAACTAAGCAAATAGGTACGAGCCTCCTATTGGATAATTACTGCATGGGCGATTATCTTTCAGCTGGCAACAAGTTATTTAACCCCAACTGGTGCAATGAGTTGCTTCTCATTTCCTAAACAACCATGTCGAAAGACACATCCCGTGGTCGTGGAAAAGATGTTAGTCTGTTTGAGAAGGGTCAAATCATTGGCATGCATCAAGCAGAGAAAACATCTAAGGAGATTGCAGAAACTACTAAAATTGGGTTAAGAACTGTCCAAGGCATTATTAAAAACTGGAAGGATAGTGGGCACCCATCATCTTCGAGGAAGAATTGTGGCCGGAAAAAAATCCTCAATGATTGTGATCAGCGATCACTTAAACGTTTGGTGAGATCAAATCGAAGAAAAACAACAGTAGAACTCTGGGCTATGTTTAATAGTGAAAGTAAGAGCATTTCCACACGCACAATGCGAAGGGAACTCAAGGGATTGGGACTGAACAGCTGTGTAGCCTTAAGAAAACCATTAATCAGTGAGGCTAACCGGAAAAAAGGCTTCAATTTGCTAGGGAGCATAAAGATTGGTCTCTGGAGCAATGGAAGAAGGTCATGTGGTCTGATGAGTCCAGATTTACCCTGTTCCAGAGTGATGGGCGCATCAGGGTAAGAAGAGAGGCAGATGAAGTGATGCACCCATCATGCCTAGTGCCTACTGTACAAGCCTGTGGGGGCAGTGTTATGATCTGGGGTTGCTGCAGTTGGTCAGGTCTAGGTTCAGCAACAGTATGTGCTCAGAGAATGAGGTCAGCTGACTACCTGAATATACTGAATGACCAGGTTATTCCATCAATGGATTTTTTCTTCCCTGATGGCACGGGCATATTCCAAGATGACAATGCCAGGATTCATCAGGCTCAAATTGTGAAAGACTGGTTCAGGGAGCATGAGACATCATTTTCACACATGGATTGGCCACCACAGAGTCCAGACCTTAACCCCATTGAGAATCTCTGGGATGTGCTGGAGAAGGCTTTGCGCAGCGGTCAGACTCTACCATCATCAATGCAAGATCTTGGTGAAAAATTAATGCAACACTGGATGGAAATAAATCTTGTGACATTGCAGAAGCTTATCGAAACAATGCCACAGCGAATGCGTGCCGTAATCAAAGCTAAAGGCGGTCCAACGAAATATTAGAGTGTATGACCTTTTTTTTTGGTGGTGACTTTTTTTTTGGCCAGGCAGTGTATGAGACAATGTATGTAATATTCATTTATTGTGCAAATTAAGAACAAGCATGTTGGCTGATATATGCAATAGTAATGAGCATCCCTAATATTTATAGTCTCATATATTTAAAAATGTGCGGCCCGCTGGCGCAGTGGTTAGCATTGTTGCTGCTCAGCAAGAGGGTTCCTGGTTTGAACCCTGGGGTGGGGGAGCCCAGTTTGCATGTTCTACCCCTGTCAGTGTGGGTTTTCTCTGGGTACTCCAGCTTCCTCCCACAGTCCAAAGACATGCAGGTTAATTGGTGACTCTGAATTGGCCATAGGTGTGAATGTGAGTGTGAATGGTTGTCTGTCTCTATGTGTCAGCCCTGTGATAGTCTGGCGACCTGTCCAGGATCCACTTACTCATATGCAGTACCTACTGTAATAAATTTAATTGTAGTACATATTACTAGTCAAGAAACAGTTAATGTTAATCTTGGTTCTCAGGCTTCCAAAAAAGCAATTTAGATACAGAATGTGTAAAAAAGAAGTGTGTGTGTGTAAAGTTTTTGTAATAAGTAGTCTAAGTAAAAGTTTATAAAGGAAAAGGGACAATATGAAATGTGTGTTTTGTTAGTCATCAGGCTAGTCTCGGTAGAAAGTTGCTTTTAGATCTGTAGCTCTCTGATGGCTATGTTTATATTTTCAGAATGATGATTTAATACTGGGGAACAGTTATCCACATGGCAATTAAAACTGATATCAGAGAAGAATCTCCTTTATCACCTTTTTATCACCAGAACACAAACAATTAAAAAGCTGAATAGATGTTTATTTACAAACAAACAAGTTTATTGGACAAAATACAGTATAACAAATATTGTGCTAAGCTAATCTTCTCTTTGTTTTGTTCTCTTTTGAAAGGCATTCATCAGGAATTACAAGCTAATGGATGATACTTTTCGGTGACAGCACACTATGATCAGGATTAAAAACTATTACACTGTTACTGCAGGGTATATAGGCTTTAAAATAAAGCAGCCCCTTTTCAGTATGTGACATGACAGTTATTGTGAAAGCACATATAGGTTAAGCCTGTTGGTACTCTGTATGCAGCAATTTAAACAAAATATTTACACCGTCATTTGTGGTTGTAATGTAGAAATAAAGTAATATTCACTGGTGTAACCTTTTCAAATTGATTTTTGGCACATAATGTGATGCGCCAAAGGCTATGGTAACTCTGTCAAATTAAAAGACATGCTATTTAGGCCCACTTTGACCTGTGACATACAGATGAAAGCCCGCTGTCTTCCTCTGGTTTCCCTGAGAACATTTTAATGTTATAAGTCCATCCAACCTTGTGTTGTCCCTGGATGCCTCCCTGAAGAAGGGGGGAGCGGGGTCATCTCTTCACCATCACCAAGAGAGGTGAGGATACTATCTCTTTAATTGTCTCAATTTTTCTTCTTTATTTTTCAGGATATTAATTAGGAACTCTGGCTTAATTTGCGGAAAGGTTAGCATTGGGGCAATGGCTTCATTAAAACAGAAAACTAAGCACACAACCAGCCCCCCTCCTCCCCTTTTTCTCTCCTCTTCTGTCTGTCTCCTGTCTCTTAAATACAAACATGACGGACATGAGGGAATATCAATCATGGTTCCCCTGAAGCACACTGTTTTTCTGAGGCAACCCATGATTTGACTTGTTTTGAACCTCAGATTTGAAGATAGCTCAAGTGTCACATGAACAACATTCAACAGAGCACTGATCTCGTCCTTGATGTCTATTCATCACTGAGCTGGTTTAATGTTGTCCCTCCTGGCAAACACACACTTATTTTAATGGGTGTAACACTGTGTTTGCAACTACAAGCACAAGTGTGACTGGCAAGCTCCACAAAGTTGAGCACGATTCCTGTGGCTCTGAATTGCTTACATGCCTGCGTGAGTTAAAGCCAGAGAAATATGGAAAAGGTGCTTATGCTGTCTGTTGGAGGAGGCTATGAAAGACAGGCCCTGGCATTATATCAGTATATAAGAGCTGTGTATGCTGGCTGCCTTGACCATGAAAGCAGGTGTTTCTTTTCTCGAGTGTTGCTCTTATCAATCAAGTAGCGAGTCCAGATGTACATATTGTGTAAGGCACTGCAGCTGGTGAGAAAGCAGTTAGCTTAGCAAACAAGATGTACTGCGTAAATTGGTGAGCTGTGAAGCCCAGACACATCAAGCAACAGCGACGAAGGCTGACTGTTGCATCGCCTCATGTTGCCCACTCTCAGTCTAAAAGGTTGCTCTTGAAAACACTGCAAAGACTACAATCAACCAGCTACTAGCACATACGTTCTGTGCCTGCATGAGAGGAAGTAGCCTAACACTCCACTTCAGTAGTATAACTTTTCTAATTGCCTCTCTGTCAAGTGTTGGCTTTGGACATTGGTGGCATGTGGCTGTGAGTCACTCATCGGGATGTGGAAATCAATTCACCAGTCTGTAAATTCTCCTTCTGTGGACTTCTGCTAGCTAACCTGGTCAAGGTTTTCAAATGTGAACATCAGCAAACAGGGACAAAATGGAGAAGATGGCACCAACTGAACTAGCATTCTGCTAGTCATTGTACAGGTGTTGTAAAATAAAGTGGACAACCTCTGTGCAGCATGAGTTTCCAACAGGATATCAGAAACTGTGAATAAGGACTGGTGCAACTGTTGGATTGTGAGATGCTGTCCTGTGATGCTGTTCCTGCTCTGGATTGTTGCTTTGTACCAATTAGAGGCAGCTGCAGTGCATTTGATAAGAGCAACCATGCGGCCATCTTATTGGGGTCGGGATATGTGTACAGTTGAGTTAGAGTTAAAATTAAAGGAGCTGATGAGACCAGATTTTACTGGGATTTTTCTTTGTATCATGTCATGTAACAAATAAATGATTGATTGAGACCAGCAGGCAGCAGTAGTCTGAATTCATCATTAAAAATGGGAAGCCGGGAAGACTGACAGGAGGGATTCAAGACTCTAGTTAGCCAGTTAGCATGTTAACAACCCAGTATGATGTTGAAAGAAGAAAGGATTTACTGTGTGCTAGCGAGCAATGACAAAAGCAGTTACAAAATGTTTCTGCTTAAGAACTCAAAAGATAACTTTGCCTAGCATTACACGTTTGTTTCAATCTCACGTCCTCTTGACTTTTGTTGTTTGTTTCCTTTCCTCACTTGTGTTTCTCTTCTGCATTGAGCTAAACTGCCAATCAGTGCAATTTCTCTTACCGATGGGCTCTGAGGGGCTCTGCCAGCTCTAACACTGATTCAGCAAGCTAAATCTGCCAAAAAGTCATGCGACAAGGGTCGACAAAGGCCGACAAAGACCAACAAGTGCCAACGGCGCATGACACACTGCAAAAACCAGGGCGACAGACGCTCACTGACAGCCCAACACTGATCACCTGCTGATCTCAGCTGGTCTCTTAGGGCCCTTAGAGGTGTGCTGTTTTCCCCTGTTAGCGGTGTAATGCTAAGCTAAGCTAATCAGCTGCTGGCTGTAGCTTCATTTTTAGCATACAGAAATGAGAGTGGTATTGATCCTGCCATTCAACTCTCGACAAGAAAGCATTTCCCAAAATGTGGAACTATTCCTTTAAACTGAGCATCAGAACCGTTGGTCTTCTTGTTGTCACTGTCTGAATAAAAGTAGGCAGAGCAGAGCAGAGAGGGTGAACTATGCGCACAGTTTAAATCTGACTTGAAGTTGGTGTGGTGTGACATCACTGTCTGGCAGCGGCAAAGAACAGAAATGCCTCTATAAATCTGGGGAAATGCCAGGAGAAGAGCAGATTATGGGGCCATAACACAAGCCCGTCAGTGCATTTAAGTGTTAATTATTCATTTTTTTCTCCCCTCATAAATTTTAACTGCTAGCTTTTGTGATTAAAACAAAACATCTCCATGAGAGTATCCTTTGGGAACTGGCATCCTTTAAGCCCTTTAAAGAATAGTGAATAATGATGGTGCTCTCATAAAAACGATCCCTGGAGGATCCTGTCTATTTTTTACTCCTCATTCTGCAGATGAGCCGTTGTGCTTAAGTGAAGTCCATTTGTGCCTGGGAAGAGCGAACAAACAATCACTGTAAGAAATACACAACAACTGAACTGTACGCGGTAATAAAATATGCTATAGCCTCTGGGAGCTCTAATTGCCTAATGATCAAGTTAGTGTGCATTATATGGGCTCTATCAGGTGAAGGTGTATAGACAGCAATTTCCTCTTAATTCATTTAGAGGATGGTTAATTTGATGGCTATTCAAAGACGGTAATAATCTACTTATCCTTCACACAGCTAATCTCCAACAAATAACCCCCCTCCCTTCTCTTTCTAACGCACACACACACACACACACACACACACACACACGCACACACACACGCACACACACGCTGCTTAATCAGGGGAAAAACATGACAAATTTTTACCACTTGATTAGCAGATCGGATATGCGTGTCCTTACATAATTTTTGGATTGTGTTCACAGCCAGACTGCTGAATCAGAGATGACCAAATGTTTGCCTCTCTGTCCATCCCTATCTGCCACTAGATGTCACAATATTAACACCAGGCAATACGACCTCACCCAGCACCAAAATACCCAGCCCTGAATCATCAGTATTGTTACGTAAATGCTGCTGAAGGTAAAACACTGTGGATCTTGCTGTCTTTCCTAAAGGCATACCTCCTACCTTTTTTTTCCTCTCTCCCCTGTCTCTGCCTTCCTCTTGAGCCAGCAAGATTCTCCTTTAACTGCCAGACACAGACTGGCCTGAACAAAAAATAATATGAGCTGGCAAAGAATTTCCTCAAGATATTGTTAAATGTAATTAAGCGATAACGCTGGCACAGGAACACTGCGATGACCCCCGTGTGTAGGTTATTATACATCCAAGAAAAAGTATATCAAATCAGGCCCCTGCATTATCTGCAGCCTAAAGATTTCATGTCAGTCGCCTGAATGTGGCTTTGATGACTGACCCCAGGGAGTTAAAACATCTGACACAAACAGGAAGATGCTGATTCTCTTCTGAAGCGGACAACTACTAATTAAAACTACGCCGTGGAAGGATCTTTGTGGATTAAGCTTGCATGTGATAAGACATATTCCCTTTTGAAAGCATGCAGAAAAAAGAGGCAGAGGGTCCTTTTTTGTCCACATGGATTTCAGTCGAGGCTACCCTGCACTGAATTCCATGTGGACATTATGGCTCTTCCTCAGAACTTGGCCACATTTCCATAACTTTTATTTTCCACGCCTGTGCCTGGGTTTGTACTGACCCCGCGCGTCCTTTGGGATCTTTGATTATTCGTAGACTGAGACCTGAATGCAAAAACAGTTTCTTTTGATTGAGAGGCTGCACAGAATTACATGGGAGGCAAAGTGGACAGTTTCAAGGTCCTTTTTTTTTTTTGCTTTGCAGGAAGATGTTAATGTAACCCCTTTTGCCTATTCAGGAGATTAAAACCAGGGGTGACAGCTTTGAAGACGGGATCACTGCTGGATAGAAATCTCAATCATCTCAGTCATGACATGTGCACCGTGCTGTAATGTATGAATGTTTGAGTGTCTCATGGTAAAAGAAGTAGTTCAAATACAGCACATTGTGATGTATGTGTCCTAGTTTGAATGTCTGGCAGTATGCGTGATGTGCCGTTTGTGTGACGGTGAGCGTCCAGCCCATGGCAGCCAAATGTTGGTAACCTAATTTCACTTTTTGATTTTCACAGTTGATGTGTTGGTCAGGAAATAGCTACAATGCTGCTGCTGCTGTGTGCCTGAGGGACAATATTAAAGCTCCTCATATCAAACTATAATATAATACTGTTGGCTGTCATTTGTTTTGTGGAAATATATGACTTGATTTGATGTTTTTTTATTATTTTTTAGTTTTACTGATGTTATGTCACTTTCTGTGGAGGCCAGAGGTGGAAGACGTGTTTGGGTCCTTTTCTTATATAAAAAGGTAAAAAATGTTTGGACTGGGCGTTCATGCAAACCATAGACACGTTACATTTGTGCATTATTTTGTAGTGGGTACACTGAAACATTGCATTTGTTAACAACACTGTGGTGAAGGCATGGGAAGGTTTATTCACAAAAAAAACTCTTAGTTATGTGTATCAAAAGATAATGTTTCAGCTTAAAACACCCAGGTTTGGTGGTACCAAAGCTGCTGAAAAAGCAGTTAGAGATCGACAAAATACACCCAGGTTTGATGGTTCAAATGTTACTGGGAAACGCTGTGTTGTGTCTGTGAAAAACACCCAGGTTCCATGGCTGATACGCTGCTGAGATACACTGTGATGTGTTGGTAAAAAAAACACCCAGGTTTGGTGTTCTGCAGCTTGCGTCTCACCTAGATGACACACCATCCACCATTCACTCCAACTCGCCATTACAAAGACAGCTTATATTTTATGTCACTTTAGAAATTTTGATATATGATATACAGCATGTTATTATGTTACATGAGTAGCATTTCACTGTTGTAGGTGGAACTATTTGCATACTGTATATTAAAGGTCCAGTGTGTAGAAAAATTGGGATGCATGTTGCAGTATTTTTAGGAATGACACTGTAGGAGCAAAGAAAAGTTATAAAAATAGTTGATGCTGTCTCGGATTCAGAGCCTATTATTATTGAGCATTAATTGTTTCCCATATTTGCGATGGATGCTATTTGTGATTGCTGATGATCACCTGTTGCTGCCACTCGAAGCAGCGCTGAAGGACAGTCCTCGTGAGCTGCTCTCCTCCTGCTCTCTCTGCCCAGTTAGGACAAGCTAACACAGCAGCAGCGCCTAACACCAGGCTGTTCTAACAAACTCATGCTGTCACCAAAACAGCTTGACCCTGTCATTAAAACCATTAATAACTGTTGGGAAATGTTAGCCGACTGCAACATCCAGGAGGGACTGAGAATTGTATTTTTATCAACTCAGAATGAGCTGTTTATATCAGAGCATGGAGTCTACCATATTGCTCTACAGCAGGCCAGAATGGACAAACCAAACTCTGACTCTATAGTGTCATTCATGATCTTGCGTTTTTGCGTCGTCCACTGTATGGGAGATGTTTGAATTCTGCAACCTCATGGCTAGATGCCACTAAATCCTACTCACAGGACCTTAAAGAAGGGTAGGTTGTGCCAGTGGTTCCCAATCCAGGAGTGTGGCCTCTTTCAATGAGTCACGTGATAAATTTGAAGAAATGTGAAAATATTAATGGGCATGGAATAATAATAAGATAAAAACCAACATTCTGCTCGATGCAGTCTCACTCCAAAGTCATCGAATACTGGTGTTTGGGCAGTGATTTCTGGCGTCAGGTCAGACCATGAAAAAAAAAGCTCTCCTTTCATGCTGGCATGATAAGCAGCCAGTCACCGTATTGTGTAACACTGCCCGGCAGCATCAGGGGGAAACACGACTGGACAACCATGTAAGCCCAGGGGATCTAAGTAGGGTGGATGGAAGAGCTAGTGGATGGGCCCAACAGCCACCAAATTTCACCTGGGAGGCCAATGTTCTTTTTTCCAAAACCCAACCCATGCTTTTATTGCCTAAACCCAACCACATGAGTGTGTTGGCAAAACGTAAATACATTGGTTCGTTGTAGAAGGAAAAAAACATCAATTCACGGTGTTGTATTAACAAAGTGCATTTATTTTTAAAGAGACTGTATGCAAATGCTACATTTCCTGTGGAAACAGAAGTGTATTTTAACAGACAATGCATATACCAGGCTGAAGTTGACATGGCGTCCCAGAACGTCAACAACTTACCAAGGGTACCTTGCACGTCGTATCTAGACGTGGAAAGTCCAAAGATCGATATGTGATGAGGTCAGAGTGAGAATGCAATGTTTGCTACACAAATTCATTTTAGTTTATTAGATTTTTTTATTTATTTATTTTTTTTTGTAAAAAATTTTTTTTGAAAATTTTTATGTTTTTGGGCCTTGAACTGCAAACAACTCATAAATATCTGAAACTTGATATCATCTACACACTGCACTCTACTTTTACAAGCTTATCATTTTATTTATTTTTTTTGATTATTATTAATAACCAATTAAACTGTTTATTATAGATCTCAGATTAATGTGGTTGAGTAAAAATCATTCCCTCTAATATGAAGTGGAGTTGAAGTAAAAAGCAAATGGAAGTAAGTGTACTAAAATGCCATTTGGCAGTTACAGGTGTTGTAAAATGTTTTGTCTAATGAAGTTCAGCATCTGTAATCTTCTCTAACCTTTTAAATCTCCTCACAGTTTCTTAAAGAACACAGATATCTATTTTACTGAGGTAAACAAAGAAATGCTAATTTCCTTTGTCACAGATAAAGTCAGTGCATAATTCTTCTATTCTTATCAACCAAACACAAAATACATGTAAATTGTTCTTGTGACAGAAAATAACTCCATAATTTTGTCTCCCTTGAGCACCTTTTGCATTTGTGATTATGCTTATTTGTATCACTTGCTGCAATATAATACAACACTCATATGTAAAGCTTCATTAAAGGTGCATAATTTGTTTACATTTAAAGCAGTTGTTGTGCTCGGTATCTGTGACAGACTGCAAATTTCATCTGTCGCAGATGTTCTGATGCATATATGTGATGCTTATGTTTATAAATACCTGTGTAATTAATTACATAACATAGATAATGGATTATTACTTGAACATATTCTACAGTTCACTTAGCAGTACAGGTCAACTGAACTGGCTCTAATTTTAATGTCTGTATTACTAATGGAAAATAATTCTCCATGATATAGCATTTTAAATGGACCTGACCGAATAGTAAATGAACCACATCCATCTTTGTGACACTGCATCGCAGGGTACTTTCCTCCAGAATCATCTCTAGATGACCTTGCTATTTAAAGTTTTTTGTTGATGTGCTTGTCTTACACCTGGAGGTGGGTTCATTTAATCACCAGTGATTTTGAAAGAGAGATAGAAACAGCTTGTATTATTTCTTTCGTCTGTATGACGCTGATACAGTAACACACTGACTAATAGCGTTAAAAAGCCATTTATAGAAATAAAACATTTTCTCATCCACAGATCATATATTTAGCAGCATTTTGTGCACTGGTTAACAACATAAGACGTGGGCTTACTGGATGCTTTTGTTGCCATACTGATGTTTGAGCTGTACCTGCATCATCATCATCATCATCATCATCATCATCATCATAAATATGACAGTTTATGGAAGCCTGCTTAACATAAACTGGACAGTGTAAGGTACCCTGAATGAGTTGGAGATTCTTGTCCCTCTGCAGGCCCTCATACTTTATGCAGAATGTCAGAAACTCCAGATTCACTAGTTTGGTTTTCCCTCTCCTGTGTCACTCAGTTCATTTTGACTGTACAAATCTTACTCCTTCCAAATGCTCCTTAAATGTAACCTTAACACCACCCCTTTCTGATTCTGTGCAGCCCAGATTATTTTTGTCATCTTTGTGACCATACGTCAGATGCAATGAACAGGTCTCAGCACATTCACTAAATCAGATTCTGAAGGCTGCGGTCTTGTACACAAGGTTACATGGATTTTTTTTTTCCCCTTTTTCGTTACTGAAAATGTTAATGTGTCAGCAGAGCTGTGCCTCCCAGAAATTATGTTTATATACAGCTATTTTAACACAGAAAATACAGTATGTTTGAGGGAAATGTAACATTTTCTATCGCCATAATAAGGAAATGTGGCTAATTCATGTGCCCATAGTGACTTCACCATTAAATTACTACCTTTAATTATAATTTAACCAAAATCATGGACTTATGTTCCCTAACCTTGACCAAAGTGGTTTTGTTGGCCCAACATCCCCACAGAAAGGAGTCTGGACGCAAGTTTTGGATTCTGGTGTCACAGTCGTGCATTTTGTATGTCCACCATGTACTCCACAAACTCCCTGTGATTGCAGTGCCATGCATAAATATAGCATTTCACTCACTCAAACAAACATTTTTCCAATCTTTTATTGTCCAATTTTGGTGAGTCTGTGCAAATTGTAGCCTCAGTTTCCTGTTGTTATCTGACAGGAGTGGCACCCAGTGTGATCTGCTGCTGTAGCCCATCTGCTTCAAGGTTTGACGTGTTGTTGGTTCAGAGATGGTCTTCTGCAGACCTTGGTTGTAATGACTGGTTATTTGCCTTTCTATCATCTTTAACCAGTCTGGCCATTCTCCTCTGACCTCTGGCATCAACAAGACATTTTCTCAAAGAACTGCTCGCTGGATATTTTCTCTTTTCCATACCATCCTCTGTAAACCCTAGAGATGGTTGTGCGTAAAAATCCCAGTAGATCAGCAGTTTCTGAAGTACTCAGACCAGCCCTTCTGGCACCAAAAATCATGTCACGTGAAACCACTTAAACCACTTTTCTTTCCCATTCTGATGCTCAGTTTGAACTTCAGCAGGTCGTCTTCACAATTATTACATGCCTAAATGCATTGAGTTGCTGCCATATGAACAGCTAATTAGCTATTTGCGTTAATGAGCAGTTGAACAGGTGTCCCATATAAATTGGCCGGTGAGGGTATGTTAGTTCTTTGTTCCATACGGCTCCACTGTTGTCCAAAAGATATATTTTATACTATATGACACATCAGTGAGCCCCACTGTCGCACTGGATGCCTTGTTCCTTTATTATGATGAACATGGGCAGTGTAGTTTGTTCTGAGTCAATTCCATAAACACTGTCCTGGTACCATAAATGCTTATGATAAATTACCTACAGTATGTATTAATCCGCAGCTGAAAATAGTCCTGGGCAATTCTTACAACTTGTTTAAAGTTTCCTAAAAACTACAGTGCCCAGCTGTTAAGGGAACATAATAAGCATATTGTATATTTGTGCTTATTTTTTATAGACATACACCTTAAGTTGGAACTAATAGGCTACCACAGATTAGTAGGGATGTCTCAATTTCAGATGAACGTATTGTTGGTTTTGTTTATTTTTCTTGGGATTTTTTTACAACAGGAGAAAAAAAAGAATTAACACTCTTCAATTATTAAAAACAAATCTGTACAAATTATAACATTTCATCTCTGCCTGTCTCTCACCTCTCGATAATGTTAAGGTGATCTATCGGTTATATGTGCTGCTATCTTAAAAGGACACATACTGCAGCGTATGTCAAGAACAGAGGGAGTTGCTGAGGTTCATTACTGAATCCAATTATTTTCCAGAAGCCCAAAACAACCTGAATGTTGTTGATAGATACATGTATATTCCACATAAATATTCATGCTTTTAATAAGCAATATCCCCCTTGAGCAACTAACAAATTATGAGATATCCACTCAAATTCTAAAAAGGCCTCAAAATGTTTTTCTATCACTTACCCAGAACATAACAGGTTTCCACAAGAGACACTTGTCCTGAAGGGACAAAAACTGTGATATTCTCCCTCAGCCGCTATACTTTGAAAGACCTTGTTTTGGATAGTTTGGTATCAAAATGCAAAGAAGCCTCAGAGACAGAGCTGTAAATAGTTGACATTAAAAGACTATTTTTTTAGAAACAGAGTTTGGCTCACACAGACTTTGTAAAGAAGCAGAGCGGGTAAAAGCATATTAATTTAAAGGGACAATTCGCCCTTAAATTAAGAATACATATTTTTCCTCTTACCTGTAGTGCTATTTATCAAGATTGTTTTGTTGTGAGCTGCTGACTGTTGGAGATATCGGCTGTAGAGATGTCTGCCTTCTTTCATACATAATGGAACTACATGGCACTCGGCTTGTGGTGCTCAAAGCATCTAAAATGATATTTGAAAAACTCAACAGCAATGTCTCTTTCCAGAAATCATGACCAGGATACTTGTTGTGAGCAGTTTCATGTAGGAACTTACATCTCATCCAAGGAGGACGTCATTAATGTTAGCACTTTCATGACCACAAGCCTCTCATTCATGAGTTGAGTCCAGTTGGTGGGTGTAGTTCAGTAGAAACAAAATAGTTCCTACATGAAACTGCTCATAACGAGGTCTGTGGATTATCTTGAGTAACCAGGTCATGATTTCTTGAAAGAGACATCGCTGTTGAGTATTCTAAATGTATTTTTTGGCGCTTTTAGCACCACAAGCTGAGTGCCATCTAGTTCCATTATATTGAAGGGAGGGCAGACATCTCTACGGCTGTTATCTCCAACACTCGGTAACTCACAACAAAACAGTCTAGACTGATAAATAGCACTGCAGGTAAAAGGAAAAATAAGTGTTTCTGATTTGGGGGTGAACCGTCCCTGTAAACTTTGCAGGTACATAATATCAGGGTGTCTATACTGGACAAAGATAGTATTTATCACAGGATTCTTGAAGCAGAAGGAGAGAATAATGATCTGCTAAATTAGGAAGTAAATCCTATGTAAAGATGCTGCCTGGATGCTGCATGTTCTGTATGAATGATCAAATGCACACGTTACAATACACACTAATGGTCACCTGGTTTTCATAAGAATATGGCTGGGAAGACAGTGAGTTTGGGGACCTTTTGTCTCATAATGGATGGTACATTTTGTTAAAAGTTCTTTTAGTAGTTTAAATAAATATGGGTTTCTGATGAATGGACTTGCATATGAATTTCTGCCCCATGATTTGTTAAAAAAAATGTGTCATTTCCACTTGTCGCCAACCATGACAATATAACATTTTCCCTCTTTTTCTCTCTCCCTGCTCATTTCTGGGCACTGCACACAGAGTGACTGAATCTCCACTCTTCACAGAATACTGATCAATGCCAGTCTGACAATTTTACAATGTGTTCTGGTTCAGTGGATCAAGGGTAATGGGAGATCCTGAAGCACCAGTTGTCAAAGGAGTGTGGGGCGCAATTTTCAGATTTTCGTGTGATGAACTGCTTTTCCCCTTTATGATAAATTTATTTTAAAGGATATGAAACTGCAGGTCAGAACACTGGGTCAGATACTACTCAGCTGGACATTCACGACCACGCCAGGGCTAGAACCTGTACTGTCTATGTTTTTTGCATCGAACTTGATGCAAAAAAACAAAATGACAAGCAGCTCCAGCTGTTCCACTTTTCCATATTTTGATGTGACTAATGGCATGTTAGGGCACGTTAATCGGAGTGTGCAGGGCTGCATGTAAACAGGAGTATTAGCGGAATAATCATTTTCATTAGACATGTAAACAACTTAGGAGGAATATTGTCTTTTTCAAAATAAGGGCAAACAACTCAGTATTTTGTGCATGTTAACAAACTTGCTGATGACTAGACAGCCTTTTACTACTTGCTGAATGTTCAGGCTACGACTTAGGATTCAATGGTTATACCCACACTAAATTATATGACACAAGTTGTAATAAAACTTGTAAAATACCAAGTAAGTCAAGGTATGCTTAAAATATCTTCTCTGTCACTATGCATTATGATTTTGTCCTTCTCCTGCAGTGATGAAATACAGGGGGTAGACAAAATAACATTGCCATACATACATCACGTTAAAGGTCTTGTGCTTTAAAGTAATTCAATCACACTTACGGGCACTGCTACACAAGTGATGGGCTTATTGCCAATCAGTCAAACATTTGACAGCTATAAAAGAGGTCTGACAATCAGCGTTTTGATGTGAGTTACAAAACACCAGCAGAGCTCTAATGAGGGCAAATCATTTCTGTGGAAACTGCAGGTACGTCTATGAAAAAAAATCAGAGTTATTTAATATGTCATGGTAAACAAATATCAAATAACCTCACTCATGCAAACACATTTGTACGCAGCGTAAGTGTAGGTGTAAATGATAAAATATTCTCTTTACTATGTCTCCATATTTAAAAAAAGATCATAGTTCACACAGAGATATTTCAGAGTGACCCCGCCCTGAACTCAGATTGAAGCATATGGTTCAACCCTCAATTATGCATGGCTAAATCTTCCTTCTTTTAGAGGGAATGAGCACAGAGTGTTATTTTGGTATAAGGTGACCTCTTTAGCAGAGATAACATTTGATGAGCATGAGGAAGACTTCGATCTGTAAATGTGAGAGCCCCTAATTTTATTTCCCTCCCACTGATGTTTTAATTTTGACAAAGGTCACATAACTTCAACTTCCTCGTAGATGTTTTTTTTTTTAAAGTGTCATAGCTATTTTGAAATACCTACTGTGTGACAGACTGATTTAAATATCTCTTTTTCAGATTTGCAGATGAAGAGTGGGCTGGCATCCTTTGAAATTCTGCAGCAATGTCAAGGGAATTTGTACCAGACTCATCCAATTCAAGATTTGAATAGAATGCATTGAATAGCTTCAGCAATCCACTGGGCAAACGCTTAAAGACGCTTCAGAGTGCTGGAGGATGGTGCCGCAAAAGCTCTATAATTAGTGTGCTACATCCAGCTATGTAGAGTAATACATTGCTGGATCTCAAGGCAATATAAATACAGACCAGTGGTGAACAAGTAAAGGTTCAAGGCAACTTTATCTGTGGTGACCAATATCACAAACACCACAATATCTCAACGGACTTTTCATACCAGCACTAAGAATAGTCGCTGACCCAGCTCAATGTTTCCTCATACAACAGTTCTTATGATATCCTACAAAAATGTTCACACAACGGTTGGTATGATATCCTAAGAATTTGCACCCTATGAATGATACTATGTTTTTAAAGCAAAGTTCTGTACTTAACGTAAAGTTAATGTGGTTAAATTTAGGAAATGAACCAAGGTGGCGGTGTACCTTACAATAACTGAAAGTTCACTCAAAGTTCACACGGTTCCGGAAAAAAGTCTTCTAGGGAAAGTCCTGGAGGAAAGTCCTATGTTTTGTGACCCATCCAGTACTCCAGCATGCCTCCTTCTTTACTCCCATCAGCACATTGGCTATGTGGTTGCAGCCTTCCCAAATGAGTGGGTTATACTGGCTCATGATTACGTAGGATATGTATGAATTTTGGTGCATTACTTTTTGTAGGGAAAACAGCAAAAGCAGTCTAAGAGCAGTAGAAAAAAAATACCCCAAAATTAACAAAAGTAATGGCCTTTGCACACCGAGTCCATATTTTTCTCTTGAAACTGACATACGTAAATAAAATATAAAAATATATACGACCTGATGATGTGTGATTGACCTCACTCAATCACACTTGACTTTTCTTTTTGGAACAGATTTAATTTTCTGGTTCTTTTGTATCCATCAAAAGCCTTTAGAGAGTTATTTGACAATGAGGAATGAAGAAAATATAGTGTAACCTGCAAACAGTGGTGTAGTGGTAGTTGATGAGGTGAGTGTACTACTAGGTGGATGGGTAGGTTGCAAAGGAGGAAGTGGTGTACTCTCCTATATATTCCAATGGCTTTCTGGCTAATAGGTGGGTATATCGTTGATGGCCAGTAAAAGAGGCGGGTATACCCCGTATACCTGTGTATACCCTCCACTTCACCTCTGCCAGCAGGACACATACATACATAACAAGAGAGAGGACCAGGGCAGAGATGGACAGCAGGCCAGCAAGAATAGGAAGTGGAACTATATGGAAGACAGATCCTTCTTGAAATCTTCCATGACAAAGAAAAGGGAACGTTAGCCTATCCAGAAATGCACAACAATGATGATATTTACAGCAAAGTGCAGTTTAAAAGCACAGTATCATTTCATTGCTCAGGCAGCCACAGTGCCAAATGCAAGATGTGGGCAGTGAATGGCAACAGTTAGGAAGGTAACTTGGGTAGAGAAAAACAGGGAAACAAATGTGTCTGTCCATTTGGCCTCATATTGCAAATTTTGCAACCAACAGAACAATCAAACTCACCAGACTGTGTGTACAAGGTGTTCTGTGTGTAACAATTTTAGTGGATGATGGATTTTAAAAAATCTGTCAAAAAATACCGACTTGGTGTGCAAAGGCCTTAAATGTGAGAATTAGATGCCCCTTCAATTAACAGCTTTTTGGAAATCTCGACTAGAATTCAAAATAATGTGGGGTTTGGCTTTTGTCTCCCTCCTCTATACTATTGACAATTTCCATCTAAGTCTAAAATATGTAAATCAGAATAAATTCCAGCACCACAATTAATTTATTTTTAAAAGTCCAGCCGGTCTTCCATTTAATTCCCAGTGTATCTAAACATGCCTGGTTGCCAGCTGTTTACATATTCAACAATGCACAATAATTTAGTCTCAACCAGTCTGTGCAGAACATCAGCCAGCCATGAATTAATTAAGGTTTTCTGCTCTGATAAGTACCAGCCAAGAAGAGAGGGTGAGTCTTTCAAGAGTGTGTAATCGTTAACTCTGTGCTAAAGTAAATTTCACTCATCGAGTTGGCCGTCTCAAGAATGCTTGAACTACTGGCAAAATATGCATGTCACGGCTGATCGGAGAGCCCTGAATTGTGAATTTCAGCATAACTGGGATGTAGTTTTATTGCAAATATAAAGCATGTAAAAAGAGATGTCTAGAGTTATTCAGATTAACTAAGACAAAGATTCTTTTATTTCTAGGAATCTATGCTTGTCATTTACAGCTGTTAAAGGCTGCTACCCATAAAATAGCATCAGTGTCAAATCACATTTACTTGGTTTGCAAAGTAATGAGATAAAATAATGTCTAAAAACCAATTTCATCCCAGGTTAACTGAAATATTTTCTCCAACACTCTATTAAAAAATCTGGTTTGCATAATGGCACTATGAAAGCCATAGGCTATCTCAGTGGTCTTCCATTTATCGCGTGGAGGCACGGATGGTCATTTTAGAACAGCTTAATGTTCATGTCCAAAGTGCTCCTGCTTACTGCATGTTCATTAGCTAATGGTAGCAGCAGCAATATATAATTATCTGCAGTCAATTGAATGGCTTTGGTGGAGGAACTACTGTACCGCTAACACATGATCCTTCAGCAGAAAGTGAATGAATTATACACTGTAGCTGTGTGTTTGCTCTAGAGAGTGAGATAGAAGATATCCATTCAATATGAGGCTGTAGCCAGCAGCCACGTAGCTTAGCAAAGCATAAAGACTGGAAACAGATAGGCTGGGTCTGTCCAAAGGTAAGAAAACTAGCAACTCTAAAGCTTAAATGAGATATGACATTTCAGCGAGCTTTCGAGGTGATGATTTTGTCATTTTGTTGGTGAATTTTGTCACCGTCAGACAAAGCCAGGCTAGCTGTTTCGCTCTGCTTCCAGTCTTTATGCTAAGCTAAGCTAAGCTAAGCTAACCAGCTGTTGTCTGAGTATATCAATCTTTTCATCTAATTCTGGGGAAGAGCGCGGGTATGCATACGTCCCAAACTATTGCTTTAATGATTTATTAAATTTTTTTGGTCTTATTTTCATCGGTTGGACTGCCATTACTAAAAAAAAACTGTATTCACTAAATTAATTGATGAGATGGGACTTGCTAAACTAGGACTAGAACTATACCATCACCAGAGTTTCACAATGGATGCCCAAGATTAGTGTCACCAATTCAGTATCTGACCAAATGTCTCCCTTTATGGCATTGAACAATGACCAGAAAATGTTTTAGTCAGAACATTATGATGTCACAGTGATGCTGACCTTTGATCTTTTGGATTTAGAAATTCATCACTTAACCTTTTTTTCTATTAAACATTTGTGTGGAATTTTGTCATGATTAATGTATGAATTCTTGTGTTACGGCAAAAAACATGTTTTGTGAGGTCACAGTGACCTTTGACTTTTGACCACCAAATTGTAATCAGTGCATTCATGAATCCATGTGGACATTTGTGCCAAATTTGAGAAAAAATCCGTCAAGACCTTCTTGAGATTTTGCGTACGCAAGAATGGGATGAACAACCCGAAAAAATATTGCCTCTGGCTACGGCTGTCGCTGGCACAGAGGCATTAAAAGATGTTGTTCTGTTGGAGACTGCTGTTTGACCCTGACTTGGCTAGGTCTCACTTGCAAAAAAAAATGTAAGCCTCAGTGTGACTTCCTAAATAAATAAAAGTTACATACATATATATGTCAGACAAGGCAAGACACATCAGCACAGAGTCATACAAATTTAATCTAACACACAGGTTGGCCAGGCAAACTGTTAGTCTGAACACACACAGGTTTCCTGTGTAATGAAGGATTATGACCACCATTTTGGGTTGTTACACCTCTAAATAAAGAGGTTTGGATAATCAGGCAAGACTGTGCTTTTTATGACCTGTCTCATCATCTCACTCCTCCTGTTTCCTTCCACTTCATCCCATATTTTATAAAAATCGATAATGTGGCCAAAGATGTGAAAATGAGACCCGAGTTGCAATAAAGGTAAATGATTCTCTCAGTAACCACACTAACTGTTGTCACAGATGGTGCCTCTGAACCGAGGGGTTTTCTGTATGAAGATAAGCAGCTCTTTCCAAATGATTACTTTTAATGCAAGGCTTTTTTCAACAGCATGTAAACTGTTTGGAACGTACACTGGAGCTGTAAGTTCCTAATGCTTTGATGCTGTGATCACTGTGCAAACAATGAATTCAAAAGGGTATCAGTATCCACGCACGTGCCCGTGCTCTCTCTCTCTCTCTCTCTCTCTCTCTCTCTCTCTCTCTCTCTCTCTGTCTCTGTCTATGTGTGTGTGTGTGTTGGAGGGGGTTGCAACTCAAACAGAAGCCACTTTAATCTCTGTCCTTGAGAGTAATCTTGCCTGTGCGCAAAATGGCTCACTTTATCAACTTGGTGGCAGCCTGCCCTGCCTAGAGTCTGGAGGCAGCAGAAGCAGCAGCAGTAGCAGCAGCAATGCTTTCCTCATGACAGCTGAGAGAGAGCAACCAGACGATCACCTTCTCTAGAGGCCCACAGTGTGCTGAGGAAGGACACGGAAGACACTATTTGGGTTTTACTACCACTGATCCAACTCGGATCTATCATATGAATGACTCGGATCTATAGAAATCATTTAGTCATGGTTACGTGTTATACTGTGATATGTTTGGGGTGGCAAAATGTTGAGAAATATCACTTATTGCTGAGAGTTAGGTAAAGAGATTTATACCACAGACGTCTGTTTGGTAAATCTGAAGCTTAAACAAGGGGGTTGTTAACTTAGCATTAAGACTGGAAACATGCTCTGCCCAAAGATTAAAAATTCCTCTACCAGCACCTCTAAAGCTCATCATGCATTCAAAAGTTAAAAAAAAAGTAGTTTATAAAGACCACGCTAATCTATTATACAAGCCTTATATGTAATACACACACAGAATATGTGGTATCGATCTTCTTATTGAACTTAAACTAGTCAAACTATTTGTCTAAGCAAAGCAACTGTGTTATTGTAAATTCATTTTCTGAATAATATACTGTTCAAACCATAGACTGTACATGCAGTGTAGGTCATAAGCCCTGCCCCCTCCATGTTAGCAGATTGGACATGAACCAAACTAAAAGATCGAAAGTACACACTGATGTATGTATGATGGTTTAGTTTTAGTAGATTTTAATTAGTTATTTGATGCTATAAAAAGGGGGTGTGACATCATGATTGACAGCTGTGACAACTGGTGTGCTCGTGATCAATGGCACTACTTACCATTAGTCAGATGGGTGGATAGGGAGCTCTGTACCACAGAGATCGCTACTGCATAGGCTCTGGCCCCTACATTTATCACAACAAGGTCATATTTTGATACATTTGGCATCTCTGTTTGGTCCCCCATAAGGCATAGCCTTGGTGATTTAGGTACTGCTGTACCCAGCCACTTATGTGATCCATTACTTTTTACCAACATGGGTTAACCAGTTTACATTCCCAGATTACATGTAGAAGTGTTCCTGTTTCTGTCTGACATTTCCAACATAAATTTGGCTTCATTTTTGTACAGTGGAAGGAATTGGAGATGTGTCGTCATCTTTATATTAAGTCACTGGTTTGAATATAAATCCTAGCAATATGATCATCTGTGAAATGTATTCATCTAGATTAATACTGTAAGACATAAATCACCTTTTTTCTGGCATGTCATCATTTAATGGTTCCCTGTAAACACAACACAGTAATTTTCTCTTTGCTTTCACCCAACTTTAAAACAATGTCTGTGCTTTCTTCAGATCTTGAGAACCTGCCTGAGGGCAATAAACAACTGTTTGCTGCATTGCTCCTGACCAGCCGGCCCTCTCAGCCCTCAGCACCTACCTACAGCATGATGACTATGCCTCGGCTGCTTCTGTGTAGGTTTAAATATGTTATCTCACAGTCATTTGCATTTTTCTTGCCACAGCTATCTGAATGTACATACTCTCATTTCCATTTTTATTTTTAATTAGAAGAAGACACTTTTTTTATTTTAATGTTTCTGGAATGTTGTTTTGAAATGACCACATTTTTATGGGTGTATTTTTCTACATACTCTGCCCTTATGAGACAAAAGCATTTGAAATCCAAATAATGTTGTGTTTATGCCTTTAAAAATGAAGACTGCATTAATATGGTCTAATTTGCCTGCAGCTTAGGCTAGTCATTAGCCTCTCTGTGTCTTACACTGTGAGGCTAAATTGGGTTAAGGAAAACACGCACACAACCAGGTTGGAAAACAGTGGAGGGCAGCCTTTAAATCAGGTCATCACCAAGGCAGAGTGTGTGTAAGATGTGCCTTTGGAGCAGATTGCACTCCGCTGGCCTGTATCCCATAACAACCACCTTCCAAAGGCAGCGGTCAAGAGCTCAGCATGGACACCCCTGTGGTCACCCTTCATAACCCCTTTTTGAGGTTAAAAGAGGGTTTGATCAAGGGATCTGCCACCCCACCAACCCGCGGTCAGGCACAGACTGTGTGCTTCTTCATGTCTGGAGCTCCCAACGGGTCCTTTTTGAAGACTGATCCCAATTACACAACACTGAAGCTGCAAAGTCGGAACGTAGCTCCATACAGGATCTAAGCTTTTTTCTGTATGTTCTGAACCCTGCTGTGATTGCATCAGTATTTAAATGTGAGGCAACATTATACCAACCCTATGATTTATCCATGAAGAAATCCAAGAGTTCCCGAGCAGGGAGTGAATCACATTCAGTATTGTAATCAATTGCAAGACATACTACTTCTTGCCCCTCACGATTTGCTCAGTGCCTTCCTGGTGTAATATTACAGTAAGATAACATTAATAACGTGCTACAAATCAGTAAATGTCACACTAAATCCCAAATTTAGAGAGCAAAAGAGTTTCAGAGACAGTCAGGATGACATTCATCTGGTGTTTATTTAGCCGAGGCTATTTGTGGGTTTCATGGCTGTGTTTCGCAGCCTCTGGTGAATGGAAGTGTGTGAGTGTTGGAGGAACAATCAAGGGACCGTTCGAGGCTTCAACATCTGTTCTGAACAAATCAAAGTCACCATTACTGCTGCGCACTGTTTACAATAGCTTTGCTCCTTCTGCAGTATGGAGCGGGTGTGTTAGCGCTCACAGACACTTTGATCCAGATGTGATACATTCATTTTAATAGTCAGAAACTCCTAATGCGTAAATGTATTATATATTTTTAATGGTATTGTTTAGTTCCCTCTGTATGCACTTGAAAATTGCCCACCCTCGCTGTTACAGTGATTTTTTCATTTTTCTTTGTCATGCCAGAGAGGGATGACTGCTGTTACAAGTCAGCTCATCAGATAGAAAATAAGGCAAAAACATGAATCTTGGTGGGCTTTCTGGGCATATTGAGCTTAAGAGCAGCGAGTCTGAAAAGCATTACTGGCTTAAGGACTGACTCATATCCAACTCCTCAGCGAGTCAAGCTGCCACAAAAAGCTGCCACAATCTTCCCACTTTGCTTTATGTTGCACAAAAGTCCTGCTGTATTGGTGTTTCTCTAAGCTGATTGTCTCATTCAGCCTCAAAAAATAAGAGAAATTATCAGTGATGCATTTCCCATTTTCAGCACGGTGACTGTGGTGTGATAATAGCAGTCTTCTAGCTCGCTCAGCCTCTTCAGACTTAGCAAATCACTGAACCAAAAACTGAAGGTACGCTGCACCTGAATGCTGCCTGAAAAACACCTTTAAGTCTGATGTGAGCTGTACACGAAAGTAGAGAAAGCTACACGCCGTGGACCATGTGACATGAACAGGAGTAATAGCTTCTTTGTGTACGATGTCATACATCATTGTGCTGTCCAGATGGAGGGCAAACAACTCAAAGCAGGACGACCAAGAGCACACAAATGCCTATGATTTGTACTGTTTATGGCTGTTCCACACACCAAAGTTAAAGCGTTGTGTTAAACATGCCTCAAATTGGATGCAATTGCAATGTGCTTTGACAACTTTTAGTCACGACAAATTTTTAATGGCATTTCATAATACCTCTGTAAATGGTTGACCTTGTGCACTATAAAAAATAATCCACTGGTTCAACTTAAAAAATGAAGGTAACAATTTGCGCACATCTTTGTAAGTAGTTCCAGCCCTGCCATTATTGAGTCAATCCAATATTTTCTTATTTGAAAAACTTGAATAGTTTAGTACAACTGACATGATTTGTTTTGACCTCAAAAAGCTCAATTAAGTTGAACCAACATAATATTTTTCTGAAAGTTGTGGTGATATTGAGTGATCAAATTATTTTATTTCAAAGTTCACAGTTGATCTTGTGTTAAAAACTTCCCAATATGATACGATGTCACAGTATTTGTAACCCTACTAGCATGTAGATTGATATTATAAAATTGGAAACAAACACGGGCTCCTGCCCATTCTGCCCTCGTGAAGGATGTGATGCACCACCTTGAATAGAACGATAAATATATTTATATGTTTTATTCGTAAATACTATATTTGTGTCTTTACATGTATGATAAACCACCTTTAAGGGTATTTTTTATTTTTGACTTGTAGAATATTGTTTTATATTTTTTTGCACTAGAAATTCTATCTTCATTTTTTTTTACTACTGCCATGATTTGTTAATCATGTTTAAAACCCCAACAAAAAGAGTTGGATGAAAAAATATGTATATTTTTTTATTTAGATGTTTTTATTTAGATGTTGTAGATGTTTATTTTAATTTAATCCTACTCACAGTTGCCAAAAATGTTTTTGATTTTGACCAACTTCTTACAATAAGTTAAACACAAAAATGAAACAAACATAATTTTTTAATGCTGAAAAACATATTTATTTAAAGCATTACCCACTTACCCCATGAGTCATTTTTTTAAGAGTGTACGTAGAAAATAGCAGCCGAAGTTAGTTAATGTTAGCTAGCAAAGTTAGCATCAATGTGTCAGCACCAGGCAAATTGGTCAAGTTGTGGGAAAAATCAATTTTCTCCATTTTTCTATGAATCACATCCAACATGAGTTTCAATTTTCTGATGATACCTACAGCCTGCAGGTTTGTCCAACTTTTTTATGTAGTCATGTTCCTCTATTTCCAATTCAAGCAGTATATGAATTTATTACTTTTTGCCCTCCATTTGAATTTTGCGCATCATAATGTAAAAAGTCAAGTGATTGCAAACAAGCTATTACACTATGCACCTCACTGTGATTTAAGTTCAGTATACTTGCAGGAAAAAGTACCAGCATGGCAGCGACAGCGCTCTAATGGATAATTCATCCATTAAGCTATAGGCTACATTTTCATCTCTGTAACTGAGAGTGTAATGGTCATTAAATTGATTTGAGCCAAACAAAAAAAGCTCATCTATACAGTGACTGTGGCAGCGCTGGCACTTTGAGTTCACAACTACAACCACTTGCCCTAATGCAGATAAAGCTTTAAAGCTAAACCATCTAAGACAGCCAGCACTGCTGCCAGCTCTGGACTTTGCCTCTCACCTCAAAACAGACAGGACGTCACACAGGAGCCACGTGTGTCACATTGACTTACCACCAAGGAGGGTACAATTCACAAAAGAAGAGCAAAAGAAAAGAGTCGATGAACGAGAGTGAGAGACATACAAATCAATAAGATGACACTGCCAAACAAAGAGGGTTCTCGCAGACGTCTGTGCAGTTGTGCAGTGGAGCATGCAAGAAGTCTATGTAGGCAGCAAAGAGGAGCCGCAACATCCAAAGCCTGTTCGAGAGCCACTTTCTGTGTCTATCATTTAAAGCCAAAGTTTCATCTAATCTGTGTCACCAATTGTCATTGATGTGCTTCAGGTGGGAATTTTGTTCACACATCATTTTTGTGTCAATGCAAATTAATTTTTTTAACATATAAGTCTGTATAAATATAGACATATATAGAGCAGGTGAAAATTGTAAGTCAGGCAGTGAGAAAAAAAGTGGAAGGAGAGAGGCAGATCACACTTTCACCTCCCTCCATTGGGACTTTGTGCTTCAGGGGATGCGATCATTAGGAAAATAGGAGAGTGGGTGCAGGATGCTGGCTGAGAGATGGATAACTCTGTTAGGCATGGCAGACAGAGCCGCAGTGAAGGCAGTAAACAGGTCAGACCTGTGGTACCCTTACGGGCATCGCAAGTAAAGAGAGCTGCACAGTTATTGGTCCTCTCCCCCCACTAATCATGATTAGTGGAAACTGGAGAAAAAAAAGCAAAACTGTCCGGATTTATGTCAACATTTGATATTACATCATCCACTTTTGTTTCATTTTTCTTTTCAGCTGGAGAAAAATGAATATTTTTATCCTGTCAGCGTAGAAGTCTTTGGAAACAGCATGTATCCAAATACAGTACAAAACTGTACTGACATGGGCTTTTCAAAGTTGTGGTATTATCTGATACAATGTAGGAATAAAACCTGCAAACAAGCAGGGTCATTATTTCTTCTTACACATGCTCACAGCGCTGCCATGGTGAGGATCTAGGGACCGGTGCTCCTTGAATCATTTGAATAGCATCAGAGCAAGGTTTTCTTTGCAAAAACACTGACAAAATGTATCCTTGGTGCTCTCTCTGGAGGCAATATAATTATCCATGCAGCGCATATAAATCTATTGCAAGTGTTCGCTTGAATTGTAATGTCTTTTTTGTGTAATGTAAATGCAGTGTGTCAGTTATTCCCCATAAAAACCATTTTTACATGTATTCAGTCTGTATAATGTGATTATTCAGTGCTACCTAATCTGAGCACAGTATCCAGAGCGATATGAGAGACTGCTGAGAGGCAACGTTCATATGTATTTTACTCACAGGGGTTAAAGTCTGTCAGCCCCTCCTAGATGTGAGAGATCACAAATGTACAAAGAAGCTGATTGAGCCTAAAGCCAGCAGAATACTACAGAGGGAACTCATATGGTGCTTCACTTTCCTGCAGATTGTTATCTTTATGTGCACGGTACTTTTGCACCTGACTATTAACATGTACATGTACTGTGTGTCTTGTTTATTTTGGCTTTGGATAAACACAGTGACTCATTCAAGCCGAGGACATCTGCTACACTGATATTCTGAATCAATCTCTGAGCAATCTGAACTTTTTGTACTGACTGAAAGTGGACATAAAAGTGTTCATAATATCTTACCTCAGTTCCAACAACCACACGGGTAAACCAGATGGGCTACTGAGATTAGTTGTAGTTTCACTTCCCTAAACCTAGTTGCAGTAATAAATATTGGCATTGTTTGTTTCTGCAAACCATGGATACGTTACATTTGCATGTTACTACTGTATGTAGCAGATAAGTTGAAACTTTACATTTTTTTACATTTCAAAAATTGTGTGGTTAATGTGTTGTGTTTAGTAAACAAGAACCACATGGTTGTGGTTAGGAAAAGTCCATGTTTTCTTTTAAAATACCTGTTTTTGGTGGCGCAATCCCAGTAGGAAGTGCAGCAATATCTTAGTAAAAAGCAACCACTTTTTGTAGCACCTTCCAGGCTCGAAATGTAAACATGTCTCAGTAAAATATGACCTCTTTTTGTGGCACATTGCAGACCAGAAACACAGCAATATCTTGGTTAAAAACAACTGCTTTTGCAGCACTATCCCTGTTGGAAACATAGTGACAAGTCGCTAAAAACAACAGGTTTGTGGGTTGTTTTTTTTTTTGGTCTCCAACAGTGGTCTGCAGCATGGCAGGATTCTCTCTTAGGTGTCACACCATCCACCATCTGCTCCATATCCCAATGACAAAATCAGCTCATACATCACGTCACTTTAGAAACCTTGACAGTAAGTACAAAAGTAACATAGCCGTGATTTGCAGAAACATACAATGCCAATATTTAAATCTGACAACTGTCAGAACTGGCACTGGAGTGCTGAGTTTACAGGACTGTCTGTTGCTGTGAGGTTTGAAAGTCCGGTCATTTACTATCACCATATCTGGACCCATGAAGGAAAGACAGTGAATGAACCCAGACCCCCTCTCCCTTCTACTATACAGGATAAACACAGTACTGAGTATGTGGGAGCTGCCACATGACTCAATAAAAATGTACCGTCATCATCACGAATCAGTGATTTAGCAATAGGCGAAATATAACATCCATTTTCTGAGTGAAAACAAACCAACCTGGTCTCACTCGTCAAATACCAACACTTGATCAATGGCCCGAAGGCATCAGACACGGACGCACTGAGGCACCCTTTAGCGACAGTATGAGACGACCTGGGCAGCAGCATTTTTTGATGCTTCAGGCAACCACTGTAGTATAAAGAGTGAGAAAGCCCGTGTAGGGCTTGCAGGAGAGGAGGTGGATGGGTTAAACAGACACCAGACTTTCACCCCGGAGCCCAGTGTTCACATTAGGTGCGAAACCAAAATCAGTCAGGTTACATTAATGGCGTAGTGTGCTAGTTAGTGTACTATGCTAGTGATGTATGTCATGTGATGGTATATTACATTGGTAACAAATGTACCCATTTTTAAGCCAAACCATGTTTCATTTTCTAAACTTAAAGGGATAGTGCACCCAAAAATGAAAATTCAGCCATTATCTACTCACCCTCATGCTGAGGAACGCTCTGGTGAAGTTTTAGAGTCCTCACATCCCTTGCGGAAATCGGCGGGGGGAGCGGCTAGCACACCTAATGGCAGACGGCGCCCCAGACTAACGTCCAAGAACACAAAATTGAATCCACAAAGTATCTCCAACATGCTCATCCGTAGTGATCCAGGTGTCCTGAAGCCCCGACATAAAAAGTTGTTTGGAAAAACGTCATATGAACTCTGTTTTTAGCCTCACTGTAGCCTGTAGCTCTGACTGCTACTCTGTGCTCCGCGCTCACGTGTGCGTTCCTCAGCATGAGGGTGAGTAGATAATGGCTGAATTTTCATTTTTGGGTGCACTATCCCTTTAACCGCATTCTTTTGTTGCCTACCTAAGGAAGTAACCCTAGAAACAATTTTTTTTACCTACATTGTAAGTTTATTTTGAAACAGTATTTGTATTTGACAAGCAGAAACTATACATTGGTGGCATGGGGATGCAGTGATTAGCATTGTTGCCTCACAGCAAGAGGGTTCCTGGTTCGAACTCTGGGTTGGGCTATCCTTTCTGCATGTTTGCATGTTCGCCCCATGTCAGCGTGGGTTTTCTCTGGGTACTCCGGCTTCCTCCCACAGTCCAAAGACATGCAGGTTAGATTAACTGGTGACTCTAAATTGTCCGTAGGTGTGAATGCGAGTGTGAATGGTTGTCTGTCTCTATGTGTCGGCCCTGTGATAGTCTGGCAAACCTGTCCAGGGTGTACCCTGCCTCTCATCCAATATCAGCCAGGGTAGGCTCCAGAATCCTCACGACCTAACAGGATTTTTTTTCTGAAGACGGTTTACTTTCAAAGAGAAGATGCATGTAATGAGTATAAATTGATATGCTATCCCTGAACGCTAGGGGTATTTTGACGTCACAGACCACAGCGTCAGTATCTGATGAGTTGGGAGTGACGATGCGTTGGACAAACACAACTCAGTGTTGTAAATGGACAAAACTAACAAACAAACTAACTAACTAACTAACTAACTAAAACTATGTGGACTTGTTGAAAAAGTAATGGATATTTCCTGTACTAGTGTTTATAGGACATAATATCTATATGACCAGAGACTGTCAGCACATCTCCACCCACTGCTGAGGACAGCATTCATCCAAGCTCACTGTTTCCAATGATATATCAAAAAATGTTTTTTCTTATCATTTTTTAATAAATGGAAAATATGTACTATAGCTCCTGTATCAATAAAGTGTGGTTTATATTTTCCCATCTCTATAATTTCTTCCTATTTTCAAAAAGTGAGAATTAAAATTTCGGTTCAATTTTATCATTTACAGAAACCAGTATTTGTCATACCTCTGAGCTTGAATCAGTGTGAAAATAAACACACACACACACACACAGAAGATTTGTATGTATGCAATGAAATAAATACCAATCATCAAACCAGCTGGCACACACTCCTCTCTCATCTGCTGTTAAATTTCCAATGCGTGTTGTTGTTCAGCTCTGCTATATTATTAGCTGTATTTTTTAGCACATAGCCAGAGCTCATGTTGTCTTTGTTATTTTTTTTAACCATTGGGGATTTTTTTTTTTCTGGCGTCATTTCTGCGACTTGCAAACTCCACCTTCTGGCATGGACGCTCCAGTCACAGCAAATATCCTTGCATTTGCCGGCAGCCTTTGAGAACATGCCAAATTTGATTTTGAATTTAGAATATAGGAGTCTAAGGGGCCTTTGGGAAACGGTGGCCTCTCACTCCACGGAAAGAGATAGATTAGAGGTAATCAGCTCCTCCCACTGTATTCAATCTCTCGCCTCTCTTTGCTCCTTGATACACTTTGTTGTTTACCAAGAGGAGTGATCCATCAAAGCCTTGGGAGGATGACATGTGGGAGAAAGCAATGCCAATACATTAAGTCTATGGAAAGACTCCAGCCTACTGTCAAGTGAAATATAATAGAAAATGCTTTTGTTTGATGTTTGACACAACACAAAAGAAAAATGAAACAATGACGAAATTGAACATGGTGTATCACTACGCATTATGAGTAACCTAGCTGTAAAAGTGTTATTTACATGACGGCAATGGTGACACAGAAGCCTGAATTGTAAATAATCATACTGAAAAATGTCTTTGCATGTCAATGTATCACGAGTAATGCACTGCATGTTAAATCAACTCTTACAGCTAATTCTGTTGAATCCCTCAAGAGCAGGTGTGAAAAAAGGGCACATTTTGAAGTCAGTCAGCAATTAGACCTACCTACAGTACAGAGCTCTGCTTTAAATGTACTGATTTAGGCAGAATAAACAGATACGTATCATACAATAAATTCCTTCTTTCATCACACCTTCCACACCGCGCTCTCTCAGCAGAAGGAAGCTGAAGCTCATTAGCACAGATGATCTGTAATTGATGTCTGAAACGATACCAAAACATTAGTTAATATTCCAAATCCAGCACCCTGTAGCAGAACCAACAGATGCAAGAGCACAAACAAATATGTCTCCTCTGATGTTCTGGAGGTCTGGGGAGTACTGTTGAGCAACAAGCTGATATGAGATTGACAGGAAGTCTAAGAAAGGTGTTGTTTACAACTGCAGTGAGAGTCTGGAAATCACACTTGAGCAACTTCTGCTTTAAAGTTACTAATCAGTAGGAATAAATCATGCTGTGTGAACGAGGGTGTCATTTTACGGAGAGACAGGGAAACATGTCATCCCCAATAATTTCATATAAATTATTTGTCCGCCTTCATTAACTCTATCAAGCACCTGTCACTATCTCCCGACAGAGCACGACAGAGAGGCTCTGCAGCCTGCTCACGATGTGAATCTACGTCACGTTCATTCACACTTTTTCTGACTTGCTAGTTGCATGAGCTATAAGGTTGTCTAAACATATTTACTTACAGCTGAGGTCAGCCATTACTGAAGCAGTGTAAAGTCTAAGATGGCTAAAAAATGTTAGTACTAATCTGGCAGCTACATCAATTTGAAAATGTGTGTGCATGTGAGACACACAGGTTCACCAAGGGGCTAGCAATCCAAAATTTGGACAACTGACAGTGAGTTTTTTATACCGTGGGCAGGAAGACTGCAGGTCCATAATTAACTATATTAGCAAAACTTTAGTCTTAAGTGTGAATTCATGATATCTCAAAGTTATCTCTAGTTTTTACAAGTTACTATTGCTACTGTAGGCCCTGCATCCAAATCACAACATACAGGCTATTCAAAGCATAACATGCTCCTTTCTCCACTGCTCAGGACAGGATGTCATATTAAAGAATAAATATGTTTCTTTTTGACAACTTGCTTTTAATTTTTGTAGTTTTAGTTATCAAACAACAAAACAAGGCAAGAAACACATGGTTGGATTATCATACAGGTTTCAGATGAACCCCAATAGAAGCCAAAGTTACTCTGAAGAGTCAGTTTAGAGAAACAGAGTAAGATTATTCCCCAAACTGTTCGAAACATAGTAGTGTTGGGAAGGTAGCTAACTTTTGAAATGCAAGCCTAAGAGGTTACAGATTACTAGTCACCCTGTTAAAAATGTGATAAGTAATGTAACTATATTAATTACCTTAAAGTAATGTAAGTTATTACATTTGATTACTTTTTGTACCCTAATTTAATTGAATTGGACTATACATTTGTCCTCAGTAACAATTACATTTATTTTGTTATTTCATTACATGTAACTAGTAACTTTCCAGTTTACAGACTGACATCCAGGGGACTGACCATCCAGACTCTCAAATGGCCAGTCAAGTCCAGAGCGAACTGACCGGTGGTCACAGAGTTTTCATTTTTCAGTTTTCTGATGTCAGTAGTTGCTGTATGGTCATGGATGGATTACTGAACGGGCCTACCGGGCACAGAACCAGGGGCCCAAAGTGTCAGGGGCCACCTGGCCTTCACCTGCAAAATGTCACTCAAAGGAGGAGACACACAAAGACCACAAAGAGGTGCAAAGGAACAACAAAGTGACAGGAAATAACTACTACAAGGGTCAAAACAACCACAAAAGACACAAAATGATTATAGAGACATCAAAGGAGTACAAATAGATGAATAAATAAATAAATTACCAAAAGGAAACCACAATATTACTGGGTGTCTACAGGTATCAGACAGTTACATCTAATGCTTTTTAAGACCTGTTCAAGACACATTTTGATCAAATTTAGGGCAGATCTTTGGAAAAATCATGTTTTACTTATTTAAGCATTGCAGGCAAGTTGAATATATGTGGTCTTCTGCAGAGAGTGTGTTATGTAGGAATATGGTTGTTAGAGTGAGTTAAGTCAATCTACATTTTGCCAACAGGCTAAGTGCAAGTATGAAGTAAAATGACAGTATTATAGTTTTTTTTTTTTTTAATATTTGTAACATTAGAAATGTGGACTTTTACATCATTTTCACAAAAAGCAACACAAAATGACCTAAAAGAGACACAACATATCTACAAAGAGGGGCAAACCAACCAAAACGTCACACAAAACGATCACATAACTAAAATAAAGACCAAAAAAATCACCTCAAAGAACCAAAACAACTACAAAGAGACACAAAATGACTACAACAAAAAAAGAGGCATAATCACTGCTAAGTCCCTATGTGTGTGTGTGTTTCCAGTCATATGTAGGAGAAGTGATGGAACTTTCTACACATCTGTACCCAGGGCCCACTGTCTTACAATCTGCCCATGTGTATCAGCTGTGAGGACCAGGCAGCAGACGGACCCACGGAGCTCAAAGCTGCCTGTCAGACTGGGCCAAACCAATACGTAAAATACTGAGGGGGGGTTACGGGCGACCCCTCCCGATTTGGACTGACCCACGTTTTGGTTGAAATCTGATTGGCTCAGTCATTGTTATCATGAAGAGTTTCCACCTGTGTGAAGTTTTGTGGTAAACGTAATTAGCAAAAATAAGGATGTGAGCAAGCTGCGTCAAAAGAAAACGAAAAGCAGACGATAAAAGCAGAAGGAGAAGAAGAATAATTAGCAAAAATGGCGAAAAGAAAGAAGACAGGAGCTGATAAAGAAACATGTTGGGCAGGAAAGTTACAAGCTAAAAAGTGTAAAATGGGCGTGGAGGTGCCAAAGTTGCTGTGGACACTGTCAGCCAGGACACTGAGGACTGTTGGACAGCTGGTGATGTGAGGTAGGACTGTCTCCATTTGCTTTGGGTTTTCTCAAGGTACAGACCTGTAACGTTATACCTTGGAGGCTGGTTGTGTCTGTGTCAAAATATTTGCTTTGAATTTATTTATTTAATGATAAGCTGCTTGTTTTTATTTCTTATTGTACACACTAACACCCACACTCTTTACTTGCTGAAATTTTATGGGACTCTATTGTAGTTGTTGATTATATAGAGAAACACTGAGTATCTGAGTGTGCATTGATGTGTAAACTGACTGTATATGTTGTGGCACAGTATACTGTGACTTAGGGTGTTTACACATAGTCCTTTTTAAACAAACCGAATTCAGTCCTCTTAAAGTGCACCAAAAAGTGGACCAACAGAAAAGGGACTCAGTTCTTTTTGTGTTCACATTGTCAGTTCATTTTAAGAGGACTCTGCTCTCTTTCTGGTCAGCGTCAGGTGTTATACAACCTGAGGAGGCAGGTGTCAACAAGACATCCTGAAGTGTCTTTAAGGTCTTCAGCATCTTCAGATCTCTTTATTCCACAAGAACAGCATCAGTGTTAAAATTACTGCCAAAATATGTTCTGTCCGCGCCCTTCGACAGCTGGCATTAAAGGCCTCTCCATCTCAAAGTCCTGGGCTGAGTTTCAGTCTCAGTCTCCCCCTGCTGTCATCACAGTTCAAATTTGATCTACCTTGCTAATCTTGGACTAGTTTTGAATGCACAGGGTTTGCAGACATTGTAGGTGCGGTTACCCTCAGTTTGGCCTCCAAAGAAATGTCCTTAGATAATCTGGCTAAAATGCTGGCTTGTTTACAGCCTGTATAACTGTCAACCAGCTTGTTTTTTTTATACCTCAGTGAGTACAGTTATGTCATAACCAACAGCAATGATGGCCAGAACTCAAAAACTCAAAACCCAAACGCCAAAAGGTCACATCCTGTACACTATAGTGTAGAAGGTTTTGTGGTGCCCACAATATAATATGCCCAGATGTCATATCAAACATGATGTCTCTTCCAAAGGTGAAATGAAATTGCACATTTGCACGTGAGTCACAGACTATGAGTCAAACCAAAACTTTGCTTGATGAGAAATATTAGAAAGGGAATCAGTAAAAATTAGAAATGCATGTGATAGTTGCAGGAGTCTGACAGCGTAGGGGGCCATCAGAACAGAGCTGAGGGCATTGCCCGAGGCAGACTGGAGGTATCTCTGACCGGCTCTTCTTTCCTCTTTCATCTCCTTCCCTCTTCACCATGGCCCACGCCACAGACACAGACATCTCTGTCCTCCCTTTGCCAGCTGGGCGAGGCTCTGATAAGAGCATGTCTGCACTGAGGTGCCGATGGAAATTTGTCTAATAGCTTTATTAATGGCCTGAAAGAACTCTAATGAAGTAGTATAAGCAAATTTAATGTTTTATATTACAGGCTTGTGTGTAAATTCAGACTCATTAGTGTAATTAATGATTTAATGAACACAAAGAACAGAGAGATCATTTCTCTTTTAATTATAAATACTTAATTTCACGACTCCTATTGAACAAAGCAAGAAGACACTGCAAAGACTTTTTGCTGTGAGTTCATGCAGTTTCAGTTCTGTAAACTTGAACAAACATCACCTTTCTTCTGCATAAAGTTCTGTCCTACTTTAATGACCAATATATCTTTGTATACCGCTCATATCAAGCCGCTGTAATTAAAAGTAACGGGTTGTCCCTGGAGGCTCTGGCGGAGTGGATTCACTGCCAGTAAAGAGTCCTGTTTGTGTGAGCAAAAAAGAAACAGGAAGCTCCTTAACTAAGTAACAGGAGCATGGCTGCAGTCAGAGACTGTTCAGCTGGCAATTCAATTCTGTCAGGGAGAATCAGCCAATCTTGAACTGTAAATGGTTTACTCTGATGTCGCTGCCTCGCCATCGCTTCTCTCTGAGTTCTTGGAATTGGTTGAGCAAATGGAGATGCAGGGACAATTTATTCTCAGGGTTGATGTGCTTCTTCTGTATTTTCCCTTAGTTCCTTTGTGTGGGACACTGGTCAAAGTACAAACATCAATATCATATATATTTCAATAGTCAGCATGCATGAAATATATTTAGGATATGGAGAGTAATTTAATTAGTGATGTCAACAGATTTCAGCGCTACGGCCCCTGTGAAATCAAAACTAGTATTCTATATCAGTCTTTGCAATTTCAGAATAAAATTGACATATAGACATAATTCTTGACTATAAAATACAGATAATATATGAGATATTGGGCCTTATGCAGCAACATTGTCTTAAATTTCTCTTATATGTTCTCTTAATTTTCTGTGAAGAGAAAAAATAAGAGAAGTCAACTCCAGATGCACTAAACATTTTTAACCATCCAAATTTGCTGGTAGCCAGGTGTCCTGAATGATGAATCCTACTTGATCCTAAGGGACCTATTAGCATTGGTACTGCCCTGTAAACACTATTTAAGGGCAGGTGTTGTGCTTTGTGCAAAGATATGTGCTCAGGTGCTTGGTACATGCCCAAGATTTAGAGAAATGCCACCAAAAAAGGCTGCAAGAAGAGAAACTTCAGCAGGAGTAAAATTGACATACCGGTGAATAAACTTAAACAAAGTACATGTGATTTTCCAGTGTCTCTACTGGTGTTACAGAAACATCAAAAACCTAACAAACTATTTGCCGTGTCAGCGGCGGTGATGGAGCGTGTTTTCAGATCCTTTAGTTAAGTAAAAGTACTTATACCACACAGTAAAAATACTTCATTACTAGTAAAAGCCCTGCATTAAAATGTTACTTAAGGAAAAGAATGTAAGTACAATTAGGGAAATGTATTTATGATCAAAAGTATAGTCATGCAGAAAAGTTTAAAGAACATTAATAAATAAATATATTAGAATAAAAGCAGCAAATCCTCATATTTGAGAAACTGGAACCATCAATTTTTTTTTTTGCAAAAAAGTGACTCAGAAGAATATCAAGAATATTAAGAATATGAAAACGAGATGTTTTTCTATTGTCTTGGTAAGAAAAGAAAATTTTCTCGTATGTAAGGGAAGCGCAAAAATACGAAAACATTGGTGAATCCCAGAAATCAGTGGGTACTAACAAAATAAGAATGAGGCCCTTTGTTTTCATTTTAATACAAATGAATCCATCCGGTACTATTTTATGCACTCTAATACAGTAGTTAAACTTTAAACAAACATCTTAATTTTCCTGAGTTTAAATATCAACAACTGCTCTCAGTGAAGTGTCTGACTTCCTGATGCTGAAACAGACAGTTTAATGTATAACTATGACTCATCCGGACTGATGACTCATTCCTCTCATTAAAACAGTGATGTGGTCTTTTTTTATTGATTTGACACCTCCAGCATATTGGATTACAATGAAACAATGACTATGAGGTTAATGTCACCTCAGGTTGTTTGAGGGCTCACATCAAAATTGGATGACCATCACAGCAACTGCAGCCCTTTTTTTATACATTAAATCCCAGTTTTAAGGCGATGCAGCAGAACAGTAACTCTAAACATTCAGACAAGGTGACCAAGGAATTGTGAAAGGTCAAAAACAGAGAAATATACTTGGTAGGCTGAGCATGTGTTCAACTTGCTGAAGACCAGATCCCAAAATAAAAAGTTGCACATTTCTGAAAACCACGGATATATTTGGTACAACCCACTGGTAGAGCATCACCAGGAACGAAACCAAGTGTTTGCTGATATAAGTTACTGGCTGGATTTGCAGCTAAATATCAAATGTGATGACTATTAAAGTCTTTATTTACCTTCTTTCTTTCATAAACGACTTTATGTCTCCTCAAAATGTGCAGCTGTCTTTTTAAAGGTCTTTAAGCCTACATTGATAATCCAAGGTAGCTGTAAACACCCTGAAATTAAAGATGAATGTCCGGTTTATCCTCATAATAATTTCCTTTTTAAATCCAATGTGCTGGAGGACAAAATAATAAAAATGCCTCACTGTCCTTACACCATCTGACTGCACTGTTTATTGATCTAGAAGGCTGTAACTGAGCTTTCATTGTCTGCTTCTTTTTTTTTTATTTGCAAAAATCCACAATGAGTGCCAGACCAGACAATGTGTGAATATCTTCTTTATTTAAAACCTGTCTCCCACATGCAGCAGCAGCAGACAGAGGATCGCACAGCGAGCAAAGGGTTCTGTGTCTGTGGCATAAAAATGACAGATGCGTCTGGTTTTGTGTATGAAAGGTTACATGCTGACACTTTAATAGAAATGCACGTGTGAACCAAGCAACAGTGCATTTCTTAATACCGAACCACTTTTAGCTGTCAGAGAGAATAAAGATATCACACACTGCTTATCAAATAAAAAAAAAAAATCAATCGTATTTGCTTCAGTGCATGTCACAGCAACAGGAGGAATATTCTCTGATTTTATCCTGTTATTTCTGTATGGCAGTACACCAGCTCAGCTGTTTAGATAGTGCAGACTACCATTTAGGACACATAAGTCTTATCTATTCATTCACTGATTAATGATAAGGCCGTACATGCTTTACTGTGAGTGTGTCTCTTGTGTAAGATGTAAAGCGCAGCTTGTTCACGTGATTTTACCCTGCTGCTGTTCTTTCATGCTGTGAGATGAACAGACAGGCTGACCTTTCAGTCACTCTGCTGTTGGGAGCCAACAGAGCTCTGCCAGGGTGCATGGCAAACCTTTTGCATGGACGAGACAGCTGAATAACAATGCAACAGCAATATTATTCTCTGCTGCAATCAGAATCGGACGCTTTTCAAAGCATTAAAATCAAATCCATGTCATGTTAAGATAACACACTTTTCTTGCCGTTTTCATTAGTAATTTTAAAGAGCATAAAAGAAATCACGACCCCATGAGTAAAGTAAGGCTCGTCTTACTTAAGCTAGTTAAATGTGTCATAGAAAATGAGTTCATTTGAATTTTCAAAGTGGATTGATAATGCTGTGAAACAGTCAAGGCCCTCCTGCTGAGGCAGCTCCTAACAATTACATTAAGGACACATAATGTGACTTCTTAGTGCTGTTAGTGAGAACATCTGTAAAAAGCAGGTGACACATTTAATAATACATAAGGACGAACTGCTGTGCAGAAAACACTGGAGCCTGTGATATTCAGGCACACCTGCAATATCACAGCCTTACTTCTCATGTTATTTTCATTTTCCAGGGGGCATTATTAACAGCTGCAGTTAAACAACCAATCAGAGCAATGAAACATGACATAGCGCTGAAAGACGAATACATTTAAACACTACAGTGTGAACGAGTGTTGCGTCTTTGCCCTCAGAATTTGAGAATAGTACTAGACAGAAAGTTAAACATCAGCTGCAGCCATCTTGGCTGTTTTTGAAAATGCCTCAGTGGCGCTCCTCTTGATACTATGCTACCTAAAACTCAGCTCTCAGTTTCGACTGGTTCCCAGATTTGCAATAAGGGTGACTTCAACCAAAAATATCAAATCTAATGTTTTCTGTCACCATTGTTCTGGATGTAGTTAATCATCCAAATGTGCATTTACATTCATGTCACAGAAATATGCCGTACAGTGGACAGGCATGATCATGGCTCTTTTGTCTGCTGGCGTACATACACATGCTTTATCATGTTTGCATGGTCTGTATGTACAGTCTGTGCTCATGTAAAGTTTGGGCTGCAAGTTGACAGTCAGTGCTAACACTTGCTGACATGATGAAGTGAAAAATATTAAAGGAATAGTTTGACATCTTAAAAATGCCTTTATTTGCCTTCTGACTGAGAGTTAGATTAGAAGATTGATACCACTCTCACGTGTCCTTTAAACAAAAGGCCACAGCCTGCTGGTTAGCTTAGCTTAACACCTAGACTGGAAACAGTGGGAAACAGCTAGCAGGGGTATATCTTGAAATAAAACCCGCCAACCAGCACCTCTAACTCTTTTAAATGTTATATCTGTTTCATCAATTAATACAAAAAAGAAGTGTAAAAAATGACAGCTCACTGTTTTACGCTGAGTTACATGCTGGGCTAGTTCTTGGCTGGTTGCGGTTATTTCCTTGAGTCCCTGCTGATTGCCTGGCAACAGAGAGTGTAATTTGTGCTTTACTTTGATAAAAAGAACATATTTAAGTTTTTCTCTGTGTGTTGTACGAACCCTTTAAAAATCATCTGCCCGTGTATTTATGAGTGAGATCAGTTTTCGAGTTACATACATCTTCAGTGTCATTCCTCGACTGTTGGCTCTTGAGGCTGTGAATGTGAATTTAAGCAGACAGTCGTTTTGACACTGGAGCCGGGCCAAATGAGAGAGGGCTGAGCTAATAGCAGCCCTAGGTCTATTTCCATGTACAGTGCTCTCTCAAGGTCATGTAGAAAGGCTTTAGAGCAGCGATAGGCTGCTTATCTTCTCCTCCGGCAAGACTGGGTACCCCCATTAATCAACCAGTGTTAGTTACAGAGGCAAAGCTCCAAGTGAATGGCCAAGTCAAGGTTTCTGTTTGCATGTAAACACATGCACATACATTTTAGCTTCCCTGTGATTTCAAGGTCTGAATGTGGCATTTAGAAAGTCTCAGAAATGCTGGTGTGGAGATATGTTACAACCAGCAGGGACCTTTCCATAGCAGTCATTCATATTATACTGGACCTTTGGGTAAATATTCATCAGTGTCCAGGAACTGTAAGAAGATGCTGCTAAGTGTGTGTAAGTTTAAACAACCCTATTGCGAGAAATGTTTTTGAAATTGTACAGTTCTAACGATTCGCATGCTGTACCGATCTGTTGAGACTCTATGCTTCAAACACGCTGTGGTTAATGTGTGGCTAGGTTTAGGCACAAAAACCACTTGGTTGTGGTTAGAGAAAGATCATGTTTTGGCCTCAAATACTCGGTTTTGGGGGCAAAATCCCCGCTGGAAAAGCAGTGATGTCTCAGTAAAAAACAACCACTTTGCGTGGCAATATCCCAGCTGGAAGTTCAACAGTGTCTTGGTAAAACCAACAACTTTTTGTTGCACAATCCAGGCAGAACAAAACAGCAACAGCTTGCTAAAATTGGAGCCTAAAAGCTGCTTCAAAAGCAATGACTCCCAAATCACAACTCCTTTGTTGGTCTTGCACAGTGGTTTGCAGCTTGGCAGGAGTCTCATCTAGGTGTCACGCCATCCACCACCCCCTCCATCTCCTGATGACAAAGTCAGCTGGTATACTACATCACTCTAGAACTGTTGAAAAGATATAGCCTATATGAAATGTGCAAATATGACATATTCATGGTTTGCAGAAATGCATAATGAAAACATTTTCTCTGGTGGCTGTGCTGATTTAAATACAGAATTGGGTATACAAGCCAAACAAGTAAGCCAAAATATGCTGTCTGCTGAAGTTAACATTTTAAATCTAGACATTGCTGTAGACTACTTCATTTTCCACTGTTTTCTGTTATCAAAAGGAGAAGTAAACCCCAGTATACTGCATGTGGATGCATCATCGCATGCTGTTGCAGGCTGCAGGAGTAAAGTCTGTGTACTCCGCTTGGAACAAGATAAATGATGAAGTGAGGAAGTTGGGTACATCCATCGACAACACAATTGCCTAAGTCTCCCCTATCTCTCGAGCTCTCTCTGTCACTGTCTTAAGGTGTAGTGTACTGTAAAATGGGGCTTGCTTCACTAAGCCCCCTTTATTAGTTTTCCTTTTTATAGGGTGCGATTTGCACAAATAATTTCCTGGTCTCCATATGTTCGATACGGGCCAGCGCTCAGGTTTTCCCATTGAAATTAGCCCTTGTGCTGTAAGGCGGAGCTGTGTGTCTGTGTACAGTACACCTGCACATGAACTTCTTTTGGGCACTACTCAATCCAGGTTTGTCTAATTGATATTATACCATTCAGTCTTTTAGTACAACAGTTAATGTTGCTGCTAATAATAGTAAAACTGCAGAATTATACTTGCATATTGTTTCAGTTAGATGAACATATAGGGTAAGCATTTTGTTAATATTGCCATGCATTGCATTATTTATACTCTTCCTAACCTCTTTGCTCCTGCTCTGCCTGTCCTAGAAGATCAGCAGCCTGCTGGTAATTGTTGAGCGGCCATCTACTGTATTATGAATGAGTGGATTTGGCATTCCTCTGCTATTCTGAGGTCTTTCACTGTAAAGGCACACTGAAGGTATGCTATTGGCCTGGTGCATCTGGGCCTGGTGCAAGGTGCTTTGATCACATCTTCACGATGACAGCCTTGTGTGATCCTACTTTAAGCTGACAGTGCAAAGCTTAGGCTTGTGTGTGGCTACAGGGAAAAGGCCATGAGAGAGGATGAGGTTTGAATGAGGGTGGATTAGTGCAATGGATAGTACAAGTGAGGGACAGTCAGATGCATGGTGGATGTGATCTTGAATTATGCATGGAAGATGGTTGCATGCATGGTAAGTGCTGCAGCTTCCCTGCACCGATACTGATGAGATGCACAGTGACATCAACACAGAGTGCATACATGTTTTTTAATTGTTCAGCTTCATAAGAGCTGAAGAACTGAGATGTTTGTTTGTCAGCATTCAGAATGCAAACACACATGCTATTTACTGCAATCTGCGACATAAATGAAAGTGGGCCGGGGATGTAAAGTGGGGTGGCCAGTGGCCTCTTCCCTTTATCCAATGCGCCCACTTTTGGCGCCCTTAGTCGGACCACATCCATCTTCAAAGTTTTTTGATCCCAGCTTCACACCTGTAAAGTTATGTGACCGCATCTTCCACAGTTGAATCAAATCAGCCTCTGGGGCTGAAAAATGAATTCAACACAGAAGTGCCAAAAACTGCAGTTTTTCTACTGGCCACTTGAAACTGGCTCCAGAAGCGTGTCAATCCCCATAGACCCCCATGTTAAAATGCCCAACTTTACAGCAGAAATAAACATGTTTACAGCCTGGTGCAAAACACGTTTTTTTCCCTAGAGCGAATTTCTCCATTCATGACACCTGTACGGCAGGTGAATTTTTATATAACTCACATGCTTAAGGCTTAAAGTTCTGCATATTAAAGGGCGGGGCTGCTTGAGTGACAGGCCGTCTGCTACACTTTTTGAGTCAGATCCACAGCTCCACCCTGTCATCCAAATTTAGTAATTTCTAGCTCTAAAAAACCAAGATAGCAACAGCAGAAATGTAAAACTTTAGGCTTCAGAACGACAGTCCACAAACCAGTGGGTGAGTTTACGGTTGTGATATTATTGTCTTGAAAGACAGGCAGACGTTCAGACATATAAACACTTTAAAGTATTCAAAACCAATTCTGTGGTAGTTCCCAAGAGAATAGTTCACAGTAGGTGTCTCCATAACGACCACATTTTTTCGTGATGACACACCAACACAAACACACGGACTCACACGGCAAAAACAATACCAGCCATCACATCATTGTCTCGGCTGGTAATAACAATCATACAGAAGTATGTGGTTGTACAGGAGAGCAAGAGAAAAGAGGCTAAAGAGGCTAAAGGAGCAGAAGCAACTTGACTGCCCTTGGACGTCCTTCAGGGATGTCATGGTCATGCCTTAATGGAGTGGATATGTCCCCGTAAAAGCTTTCACTCCACAGAGGCAGAGCAGGCTTCATAAACAGCTCATGCAGAACTGTCAGTGCTCTGTCAGTGGTGCTGAAGAAAATGCTCACTTACGCTTTGGAAGAAAACTTTTTACAGGAAGCCTCACAAATTCTTAAGATTTATTAGCTAACATCCCGGTCCTATCAGACTCTGTATGTGTGAAAACAGCACTGAGGGATGGATCCTCCTCTCCTGCTGAAATGTCAATGAAGTTGATAGAGAGGTTCATTCAAAAGGTTTGCCTGGGTAGTTTCCAATTTGCATGTTTCTACTTTAACACTGTTTCACTTTCACTTGTGAAAATGACCTTGTTCTCTTTAAGGCTTTTTGTCCTTGTCAAATGATGTGTTGCTTCTTAGCTCACTCTATGAGAACAAGAAGCTCTACATCTGGGCCCATCTTCTGCTGAGAGGCAGGGACCGACTAATCTGGTCCAGCAGACACATGGAGCGCACAAGATGGGCTTAATGTCCTTTTGTTTACTAAGCTCATCCACCATCCGGAGGAAAGAGAGTATATAAAGTAGGTTTAAACCCTTTCATCTTGAATGAGACACTTCGGCAGTTAGGAATACTTGTGGTATTGAGGATAACCCCAATCATCTGCAATTAATGCTCATAGTCAGGAGGCTTCACCCAGCCTTTTGTTTGTTTCAACAGAATCAAGATTCACGTCCGTACGCCCAAAGCATCCATCGTAATGAAGCGGCAAACACGGGAAATCGCATAACTGTGGATTGTTTTGATCTCTCGCCTGCAATTGCGAGGCTTTGAGGGAACCATGAGAGCCAGAAATGTGCCGCACCTAACAGCAACAAAACAGTTGGCGCAATTGGACGGGGGAGCCTGTTGTCATGAGAACACAGTGCAGGGTGGGGAGGAAACGAGGAAGCTGCCTGCCTTCATTAGAGTGAAATAGCAGGAGGGCTTTATGTGGATATAACCAAGATTAATTGGATTCTAGTGATCTGTTCGAAATGTGACACTGTCATTCAGAGTTATGAGCCCGGCCCAGCTGCCAAAACTACTATGACTCTATCTGAGGGCAAACATGCTACTCAGTTGACAATCTTACGCAACTTACAGGTATGTGTTGAAATAAAACCACAACTCAAGCGCTGCCAATGACCAAGGATGACACAATTTTGACATATTTACCAACACACCTCATAACAACTTACTGATTGAGACAGAGCATCATCACAGCATTGGAACATTTAAAAAACAGGAAAAACGTTTACTGTTGAGAGTCACAGAAAACACAAACTCATGTAAAGTCTGTGTTATTGCCACAGTACTAATGTTAAATTAACAACTCTGATTTCCTGTCACAGCTAACAAACACCTTACTTATTATGCAGGAGTTATGAATGTCTGAAAGCATTACCATCAGGATGTAGATCATCTTTCTCCATCTATATCACTGTAAACTTTTCTGGACACTTTGTAAAGGCAAGCAAAACCCACATGCTCAACAAACTGTCAACTGTCACTCTCATCACATCATTGCGCCGAGCCTGCGGGTCTACACCCAGTCTAAATTTCTATGCCAAAAAATGAAAGCATCACACTCTTTCCGTGTCACACTTGCCAATGCCTCTGGTGTCTCAGAGTATCACACTGCACCTCTAATAGCATCCATCCCTTTATATTTGAAGATAGTGCAATATGCTCAGTCTGCAGATAGCCAGGCTCTTAAAGGTCTCGGCCGCTGAATTTTCAATCCCTCCTGATAACAATAATCTAAACAGACTACGGCCACTGGAGCAAATAAACAATTAACCTCCATAGTCAACCGCAAGCCTGTGCACACCCATCTGTTTTCAGACTGTTATCATACACTCGTCATCCTCTCTTCACTTCTTGGCATTTGGTCTGTTTTTTACGTCTTTTGGTTCAGTAAAATGAGCATGCAAAGGTGCAGCTGCTGAGATAAATGTTTGGAATAAATAAATGTAGTTTCCATATAGTATCTCTTCACAAACTTGGACTTCAGTAATGTTAATACTGGATGTGTCAGTTATACGGAGCTTGTGTCTATGTCATTCTTGCATATTAATCTCTCAACTCTCAGCAAATAGTTTTGTTGCCTAAACCTACTGTATCAGCCAGCCCCTTGTTAGTCACATGAGTAGACTCATCTCTTCTGTGTCAAGATACAATGCAAAAGTCTGCCCCTGGAATCGACTTGCTGGGGGCCTCTGCCCTTGGCAACAAGTTTTGAGTCACTTTTCACTGAGTTCATTTTCCTATAATAAATTGTAGGACGTCTAGATAGGGAATAACTTCTATAATGACTTATATACTCTCCATTTGAATTTAGCTTACCAACTGACAGAGTTATTAATGTTGAAATTCAGAGAGGGCAGAGCTGCTGCACAGTCTCTTTAGGGGGGCTGATGAAGAATCTCGAGGCTACACTGTTTTGAAATATATGAACTCTGAATTTTATCAACATTTGAATAAGTTATCTATCATGCTCAAATCAGCGCAATGCATTCACCCTCACAGCATATCCCTACTGCTATTTACCACATCATGCATTAAATTAATGGTACATTAAGAATCAATATATGTCACATTTTCTCTTCAAAGACACATGGGTAATCTATATATACAGTATATTTATTTACCAATCATTTAAAGTGGGATAGTCTGGCTTCATGACAAACAAGTAATTATTTAACAATTAATATTGCAATTATGTGAAAAAAAACACAATTTATATTTCTGTTTAGCAAAACAAAAAAAAAGAAAAAGAAAAGATGAGCGATTTTTAAAAAAATCGTGGTCTTTGTTTGTGTTTTGAATAAATGACCTAATTTGAATACTAAACCAAAATGATGCATTTTCACAGAGCAAGAGAAGTGTTTCTAAATAGTTGCCTGGAGCATGACTGATGCATATCAAAATGAGCTGCCTGATTATAAAGACTGTGAACCTTGCAGTTATAACTGCTGTGGCATTAGCTCCAGGGGTCTTCTGGCTCGAGGATGTGTTGTGGTTAAGAGGAAAACACATAAACTTTAAAATCCTTGGCCCATATTCTATCCTCAAAGAGAGCAAAGAATTGTACTAATATAAACTGAGCAATTTTAGTAGTACTTTGTACCAGAACCTCTTCTTCTTTGTTAAACAAGTTTGGGAGAAGACAATGTGTAGTCACCCTTAATATATTTTTACAGAGTATCACCATCATGGTTATTTTCTTAAGTATATTCTGCAAGTGGCAGCACACCTGTTTGATCTGCACCATAAAATAAATTAATTAATAAATGAACAAGTAAATAAATAAATAAACAGATTCAATCCCTTTAAAGCTTTTATGGAAATGAAACGGCACTCTAAAAACATCTTCAACAGGTCGATTCAGAATTTCTCTCTGTTTGGTTTGATTTGCATTCTTATCATCCTCTATAAGCAAGCTACAATCAGGAAAGGATAAAACCAGCACTGATACTGCGCAACTATCAGCGTATCATTTAGTTTGATCACACTATGTAGGTGGAGACAGCCGTGAATATTTTATTCATCTGCATCTCACATGTAGATTTCTCGCTTGTCACAGTGTTCATCCAAATAATCCTGAAAGCAACTCCATTTCATGCAAAGAGTGGATAGTTAACAGGGATGTGGTTTACTTTGCAGTGTGTGGTACTGTGCCCGGCAGCAGGATATTCTCTGTTGACAAAGTATGAGGAGCTGCTGCAACAGTAGGGCAGGGAGGAAATTTCTTTGTACCAGCTGCCAGGGTAATTAGTTCCTCACTGAATTATGCATCAGCAGAAGTGTCAAGCAGTGTTAGAATCAGGCAGGTACAGAGAGAGAGGATAGAGGAGAGCTGTCACACAAAGCTCATAAAACCTTGCAATACCAGCAGCCAGTCCCGCCATATTGGAAGGCCTAGCAAAAGACCATCAGTAGAGCAGCAGAGCAATAGAGAGATAAACAGCTTCCATGAGAGGAAAGACAAAAATGTCAAGTGACATTCAGTGAAATATATTTTACACCAAACTGGGTTCTTTTAAAAATATGTTTTCAAAAATATCATTAAAGTAAAAATAGCCAAGTTATCGTTAATGTTAATTGCATAATGTAATGGCTATTCAATTATGATGCCATTGATTGGTTTCCTTTAAACCTTAGTTTCACAATGCAGTGGCGGATTCTTCTATAGGCAACCTAGGTGGCCACCTAGACTACCAACCAGGGGGAAGGAGCCAATCCCCACCCCAAATACTTTTTTTCCTTAACTCTTCTTATTGGGGTTGTCAAAGTTAAACAAACAGTGCCAGTAGTATAGTGTAGTACATGTACAGAAAAAGACAAAGTATGATGAACAAGTTTGCGAGATATAAAATATATTGTTTTATTTGTCATTCTATTTAAAACAATAAAAAAATAATAAATAAATGAGTAAATAAATAAATGGGAGGATTTAGAAGGACGTCGGATTGACCATGTTTTGTGTCATTTAAACTAGGCAAGTTAGGGGAAGGACTCAGTGAGTCTTTCTTAAAGTGGTATTAAAAGGGTTGCCAGATCTGGTAGAATTAATTTTCACACCCTCTTAATGAGAATTTAATCGTTTTCAAATTTAGGTGCTGCATCACATCCTTCACGAGGCCAGAATTGGCAGGAGCCCGTGTTTGCCTCCAATTTAATAATATCAATCTACGTACGAGTAGAGTTACAAATAATATCCTGTAAACTTGGGAGCTGGTTAATACAAGATCAGAGCCTATAATACCAAACAGTGCGGTCATTGGATCAGGATCCATCAGTCTACCCATAACATCTGATAGCGACTGAAAAATATTTTGCAAGTATGCTATGATTCTTGGGCAGTGCCAGAACATTTGGGGTAGTGAGGCTGGTGATTGTCCACAACGCTGAACTAATATTTGGATACATTTTACAGAGCTAATTTTCGGACAAGTGAACTCTCTGCAATATTCTAAATTGCAAAAGTCCATGTCTAGCACAAACAGAGGAAGAATGTACCAGTAATGGGCTTTTGTCCATGACTCATCCGAAATAGCAACCCCCAAATAATTTGCCCAGGCTACTCTTAAATAATCTAGGGAGGCGGTACAATCTAAACACAGAAGTGCATTATAAATAACACTTTATTTTTTTAACTAGGAAAAATCAAAACATCTGAGATCTAATGCTAACGGTCAGTATGTTGTAGGGGTACCACCTCTAGTCTTGTCAATGCAGCACACCCTAATGTGTTCACCAGTGAGTGATCATCAAGGTCAGAACATGCTAGAGCACTGATCTGGAGTGCAGTAAACCAAATTCTTTTAATGTTGTTACCGTGTTTATTATTATTGTTTGGTGGCTGTTGTTTATTTGTGTTAATTTTTCATTAGCTCTTGACCTTGTTTGTAATAAGGAGCTTGCCTAGGGCACGAAATCTGCCAGGTCTCGCACTGTATACAAATCTGTCTGTGCGGTAGTATCAATAAAAGTTCTTTGTAGTTACTGATCCAGTAGTGGGAATGGAGGGTGGTGATCAACTCAAGTAACTATGGAAACTTTGTTGATCTTTCTAAGGCTTTTGACACCGTTGACCATTCTCTGCTCCTTCGTACTCTGTCATCTGTGGGATTTAGTCCAGGTGCTTGTGCATGGTTTCAGAGTTATCTAGATGGTAGACACCAATTTGTTAAACTTGGAACGAGTCAGTCTGTGTCTATATTAATAACCATAGGTCCTGTTCTTTTCTCAATTTATATCAATAACATTGTCCCCCTGCTCATTTGTCAGGTACATCTTTATGCAGATGATACGATTTTATATCGTATTGCCGACTCTGAAAAGACAGCCATCGAACAGCTCCAGGTTTCTTTTAATGTCCTTCAGAATGTCTTAAATGATCTTAAACTTGTACTAAATGCTCAGAAAACAATTACAATTTAAAAAAAAACAATTAAAATAAACCAAATTTATGCTGTTCTCTAGGTCTACAAATGATAGACACAATGACAAGAGCATAACTACTTTAAAGGGGTCTTCCATTGAGAGGGTCTCAGAATACAAATACTTAGGAAGCTTGATGAAAAACTTACTTTTAAATTTCACATAGATAACTTGGTGATCAAATTACGACAAAAGATAGGCTTTTTATTTAGAAACAGATGTCATTTCCCAATTTTTTGTAGAAAGAGGATTGTTGAGGCAGTTATCCTCCCTGTTCTGGACTATGGAGATGTAATTTACAGACATGCATCTGTCACTTCTCTCAAGACCCTGGATGCTGTCTATCACTCAGCCCTTAGATTTATAATAGAGGAAGCCAAGTTAGGGAAGACTGCTTTCAGTTTTTATGCCCTATCAGCCTGGAATAACCTGCAACATGAGCTAGGTATTAATACCTTGGTTCCATTTAGCCTTTTTAAGACATTGCTCAGAGACCACCTGTCTCACTCGTGTAATTGTTTTCCACCTGTGTTTATTCTGTGGTTATATCTTTTTGTACTTAATTTCTTGTCCTCCTTTATCTTTCATTAATTTATCTGTTTTTTAACTAAGTTCCTATGTATTTCACTCGACTTCATTGCAAATGAGGGCCTTGCCCTCAATGAATTTTCGAGTTTAAATAAATGAATAAATAAATAAAAAAAACTCTACCCATTTAAAGGAACAGGGCCCCGATGCTAGACTCTGTGGAAAACCAAAAGTGATCAGTTTGTCTTTGTGACAGTGGCGCCAACAAAAATACCACATGGAAACACTAGGATGGGAAAAGTTGAAATGTTTTTGCTTTTGACTTTTAAACCAAACAAACAGTTTTATTATTTCTGGTGATGGCACACTCTACATTGGTTTTCTTTGGTGGGTGTCAATTTTTGGTGACTCTAGTTTTGTAGTGAATACAGCTCTGAGTGTGTGAGAGTTGCCCTTTTTTGAAGGAAACAATATGCACAGTAGCTGTAGTATCACTGTATGTATATTATGTGTATATACTTAACACAAATGTGAAAAGAATTCCAATTCAGCTACAGGATTAAATATAAAAATCCCATTCATTTTAAGAGATGTATTTTTATTTATATTTTTGATTAACTTGGTTTATTTGAAGACTCAAAGTTCTGTTCTCTAAAACAAAAACAAAAAAAGAAAAACACAACTTGCAAATTCCCTGGTGCAAGGCTGGCATTATATTCTCAGTGGGGTCATGTCCTGTCAAAACCTTTGTGCCTACTGTCAGAAACTAAGCTATGGCTCTCTGAGCATGCTGCACGGCCACTGTGTAAGTGTCAGTCACCTTGGGCTGGGATGCAAAGGAAATCACAGCAGTGTGAATAGGAGGAGTCTCCCTTTGGCACAGAGCACAGATGGCACAACGTTACAGCCTGCTCTCCTCATAGCCGTCTAATTCTGCTTTTTCAGAATGACCGATGTGAATGTTTGACGCCTTTAAACACACATTTCTCTAATTAATGATCCTACTCAGCAGGATTAATTCTGATGGTTTAACTCAACAAACAGAAGGAACAAGTGCGAGATCTTTTTAGTATTATCAGATGCTATTGCCGTACACAGTACCATGGTCTCTCTGCAGCCCAGTAATGTGTCTGCTGAAGTGGAGACGAGTGATTGAATGGGATAACCTCAAAACTCAAGGACTGGGATTGCTATTAGCTACTATATTCTCAGAGGAGAGGCGTTTCAGTCACTGTCTGCTGAGTCTTTTCCTTAGAGCCAATACAGACACCGACATGCACACAGAAATATGTGAACCCATTCTGGAAGCACGGCACATACTCAGCCACTCACGCAGCAGCACTGCCACAACCAACATCACAAGCAATAGACAACAAGTAGTGAAGCGTGCATTCTGCACAAAAAGAAATGAATACGTCTTATACAAACTGAATAAGTGCGAGCCAAAGCCCCTCTCCTTGTTCACTCCCAGTGGGTCATGCTTGTTGATCTAAGGCTAACCAGATTTGAGTTTAAGATAAGTGTATTCATGATTTCATTTCCATGCATGCTTCCAATTTGAACTCATTAAATATTGAAAGTATCCATCCAGTAGCTGGGAATGTCGTGTGTCAGTAGTATTGAGCATTTGAACTCTAGCCTGGGCTTGCTCAATACCATAGCTGTGACACTTCCTTATTGTCATCAGATGTACAAGTGTATTCATTAGCTCGCAAATGTCCAGTGACAAGTCAATGTGGGTGAAAATGTTTCTGAAAGTAATTTGAATCTGATAAAAATTCTAACCTCAGTTAAGAAATTGTAGCCTTAGGGGCCGTGTCCACCGAAGCACTTTGTCCTGAGGCCAGTGTATTTTTAAAATTCTTTACAATAAGAGCACCACATATTTATGCTATGTTACAAATGTCAGCAACATGACAAGGTGCTGAGCGTCTATTCTGTGCTGAGCCCTGCAGGTTTGGCATTTTTTTCTAAGTGCTGAGAGTAGAAATACTGTATGTTCAGCTTTGGGTAAAATGCTGCTCTCGTCACAGTCACTTTAAACCCAGCTGTCCAATCACAGTAGAAGAGGGGCGGGACAAATACCACAAAAACCAACCGTCACATCTGACATGGGTGAGCAAAGACAACAATGGAGAAAAAATGTTAATATACTGTATTTATATTAACATATAGTGTGTTTCTTCTCATAAACCCACACAGACCACAGGTCCATCCTCTCTCCCTAAGTACTTCAGCCTTCCCTTCATTCAGAGCAAGCGCTCTACCTTATTCTCATGTTTACTTCTGTGGACATTCTGTATCGTGGCAACGAGATGCAGGCAAAGCATCTCAGCTGAAAAAATGCTCTCAAGTGCTCCCAGCTGGGCGTTTCCTGAGGAGCACCTGGTATTTTCAGCCAGGAAAAAATGCTTTGGTGAACATGGGGACCTTAATGCAAAATATCGCATCACTGTCAACATCACTGCATGTCATCAGTTCTATTTACAATATCCACTCCTGGCAACTAATGTATGGATATGTAATTACCACAGAAGTAGAGTCTATAGCCCTTTTTAGATAGGAATTGTGCAAATTTGCAGGAAAGCTCAATCAGTCTTTTTTTCAGCATTGGCAGTATAAAAACAAAATCGGGCAGGGCGGAAAATTGCCGCCTACCTACTTTTGTTTATACAGAATGCGCCTTTTTCGGGGCAATGGAGGCGTGAGCATGTAACAAAACGTGTAACTCAGCTTGTGACGTAACCAGTGACGTGGGAGGGAAGCCGCGGCTAGTCAGGCAGCGATAGTCAGACGGCGCTTCTCTCATAAGTCGGTCCGTCCTTCACCGTCCCCGTCATCTGACGGTTAATGGCCTCTTCGTTTGCGAGTGCAAGGAGGGCGCGCTCTTCCTTGTCTCCCCACTTGCTCATCTTTACAGTGTCTGTCAGGTTTGCGTTTCCCTCCTGCTACTAGCTGCTCGCTAATTCCTAATCAGCTGTTTCCTGTTTATCCACCGCCAGTGGCTCACACGTGCGGCGTTATCAACAGCTCCTCCCACAAGTCTTCAAAAGCCCCTCCCGTTGCGGAAGGTGGAAAATTGGGCGCCTCGGATCAACTTGCCTTTCCACTTCTGTGTGTATAAACGCTCACAGCTGGCCGGCAAATCGGCCCAACATTCGCGGAAAATCTGCCAGTGTGAAAGGGGCTTATGTGTGGTGGTAGCTGACAAGGGTGGGGGTGAGATCTGGCTGGCCAACTTTCCGTGGCTTATTCTTTTCTTGCCTTTTTGTCTTTGTGTATCAGTCTGTGTCGCCTCTCTGTGTTCTGAGTTTTTTGTGGGTCCGTAAACGCAGTGCAGGTCGAGCACTTCTGTTTTTTCCTCAGCAGCAGTTTGTGGAGTTTTGAGGCCCTGGGGTGTATAATTAATCAGAATCAAAAATACTTTATTGATCCCCGGGGGGAAATTGTTGGCGTTACAGGTGCTCCTTACCAGAGTCATCAGACAATCTGATCAGAGATGTTCAGATCAGATTGATGGATGGGAGGAGCAGATGTTTGTGAGTGAAAGCAAACTTTTAGACCCAGTGCAATGAAAGACTAAGTTTCACATGACTGTGCTGGTCGTTTTACTGCTCTGTCTGCGCCAAGAGTTTGCTCTGCGCTGCAAGAGTGTGGTTCAATGATTAACATAACCCTATTCCAGCAGCACACCTAATGAATGGTCCAGCTCCAAAAAGAGAAAATCAAAACGTGGTGGTAGATGTTTTAATTGTGGGAAGCCGCCACAAAAAAATGAATGTGTAAGAAACCATAATATGGTTATATTTTGTTAACTCATTCACCTAAGAACTGCAGTTCTCTTCACCTAAATCTGTTTTTTTAGAAACCTTAACCTGACAGCACAGGGCACAAATTCCAGTCTCTGGCATCAAAGTCCTGAGCTTTGTATGCCTCACCATCCACCACATTCACAGCATTCTCTCTGTCACCTCTTTTACCTTATAGGATGTCACACTCTTTCAACTGGAGACAATGCATAATCCAGGCAGCAGTTGCATTTCCTCCAAAATGTATTTGGCAAACCAAATTAATACTATTCCCTGTAGGAGACAGGGATTGGTTATTATTTGTTATTAATGTTTGTTTGGGATTAACAGTTCTGTCACCAGGATCTGTTTGAGTTACTGTATTCTGGGTGCCTACATGAATGCATTGTGTGTGTAACATGGTTACTATAACATAATGTGATTTATCCCTCTGGGAGCAACGCACACTTAAACTTAAATGCTATCTCTTGCCACTTGAATTGGATCTTATTCCAGTTGTGACCCATGTGAGACAGTGCATATTTAACTTTAATGGTCACAGGGTCCTGGTGAGTGCAGAGTTTGCAGAATGTGGAGTGCCTGCCAACAACCACTGCCATCAGTTACAGCTGCACCATTACTTAGGTAATGTGTTTCAGGTCAGCTCTTCAGCTGGGGTTGCTGTGCTTTGAGTAGTGAGATCAGAGAGGTGAGTGTAATGTAGTTGATACCGCTATAGTTCCGCGGTGTTAACTTACCCCGAGGTTGAAATATTGCCTGGCATTTGAAATGGATCATTTTCACGAGGCAGATCCAACACACACAACGCAACGTATGTGTTCAGTTTTCTGTGGTCACATCAGAGTTGGAAAATATATGACACCTTTAACATAATGTTACGTAGGTGAAATAATCTGTCTCTTCTGCTCCATCTTCTCTTTGTTACACTTCACTGAACTCTCCACTGTTACCCATATTTCATACATTATATTCATCTTTACAGTAGCTTCTGTAGTGCATCACAGTGCGTGTTTGTGACAATCCTTTGCTGGAAATAAGGCTTATGTCTACGCATAAATTATGTGGGATTTAGGGCAATATTCCATAGAGTATTTTGTGTGTTTGTATTTAACATGAGCCTTGACTTTTGACTTCCCTTTTTTTGCAGTACTAGGCTCTGGTAGTTCCTGCTATTTCTGCTCAAAAAACACACCAGATCAGGGTAGTGTAAAGCCTTTTTAAAGAATAAAAATGTTAATTTGGTTATGTCCTCATTGGGAAATTGTCAGTGTGTGCGTGCATGGGTGGATGTAAATTATATGCATCAACATAGGCTATGGTTTGATTTTCCACAAGCAACATTAAAAAAAAGAAAGGGAAAAAAACAGAAATATGTTGGTACATTGTATACGTCTAATCAACATAATAAAAAATGTCATCCCCATATTTTTTCATTTGTATTCTGCCCTGTGCATTTGAGCTTAACTGATTCATTTTATCTCCACAGTTCCATATTATAACAGGGTGCAGCAGGGATAACCTTTGGCAGTCATCAACCATGATGGAGCTCTTTGCCATTTAGCAGCCGTGTAAACCAGATTACCTGATCATTTAGTCTTCATTGGACAGGCGGTCTGGCTTCTACTGTGTGCTCCTGTAGAGATCTCATTCTGTAAGTGTTAGCGCTGGGACGAGGTCCCAGAAAGACCTGAACGCCGGTGTTAATCTCTGCCTGGGCCTACAGCCCATCACTGGGGCCTGTAATCTAGCTGGGGTGATGTTGTTATCTTTAGTGGAGAGTACTCAGCCGTGGCTCGTGGCTCCTGCCAGCCGAGCCACTATAGGCCTCCTTTGTCCATATGCAGCTTTCTCCTTCCTTTTCCTTTTTTTCTACTCCCCCGTGCTTCTCTTTCACTTTTGTTCTATCATTTCCTACCTTTATTTCCTATCCTTGTTTATGGTCTTTACTCAGACTTTTTCATTATGTCATCTTTTCTCCCTATAGCATCTTTTTATTACATCTTGGAAAAATATCTTTAGGTAAGCCAATGCAGCTCACTGTCAGGGTGACAGGAGCACAGGGAGCCGGGATGACCAGCGATTCTACAAAGAGATGTGTTTTCTCATATAAAACTGCAGTTTTTTTCTTGCTACTGTCTCATGAAGCATTAGCAGAGATATTTAAACGCAAATCAGGACAGCCTCATATCTTTTAAAACTTCAGGGGGGCAGTCTCTGACAGTTCAGGGATTTGGGAGAGTGATGAGGCCAATTCACCTCACCCACCCATCTCTGTGACTGAATATAGACCCAAAGGTCAAAGTGATGTTACACTTTTAGTCTTTTTCACCTTTCTCATCAGACAAGGGATTCTCCATCATCAGCGGAGAGCCATTAAGGTGTCTCTTGCTTAATGGACTTGTCGGGAATCCATAGACAGACCGAAGATAAATGGTAAATACTAAAAATGAAGATGGTTAGGTGTGGGAAGATGGTGCAGGAGGGTAGGGGGTTGTCCTGAGTCCACACTGATTCACCTGTCAAATAGTGGAGTCTAATCTCTCCTCCAACAACAAATTACTTCTACATCATCACTTCCATCAAAACAATACTCAGAGCATATGAGCACAGCATATGCTGCAGACTTGTTACTGACTATTTTAAAATATATGGGTGATATATACTGCCTGAGTGTCATATAGTGGGAAACTCAAGGCCATTAAATTGATGCTTGAGCAGGTTTATGAATGAACATGAACATGGCATAATAGCGGTGATGCTAGTTGCTCAACATGGGCTGTTACTCTTCTCTATCACATTAGAATAGATAGACCCCTCTGCAAATATGGGAATCTGTTTTAGCTCCCTCTGAAATGAGTTAATGATTTATTTGCAGTCTACCCTGCGGTGCTGTGAGAAATCTTTAACGCACTCATATAGGGACACTGAAAAACAACTACAAGGGTGTGTGTAAGGTGTTGAAGAAGGGCGAGTGTTGCTCCTTTAAACACGGATGGTCATCCTTGTAGTCAGCTCAAACAGAGAAATGAATGCAGCATGCAGGCATTCTTGTTGCAGTAAGATTTCAGATTTGCCAGGTCTTTCCTCCACTGCTCTTATTTGGGAACTCAGTGGCATTAGTATACATAGCTGCACAACTCTGGCCTGCCCTGTCTGCACACAGCATACTACTGTGCATTTCAACAGGCCTTTCAACCTCATCTCTGTTGAGATGTGGCCACTCTGTATTCGTATTTGATCACCAAAAAAATTCATTACACGCTTTTAGATCAAATATTTTAGATATAAGAGTGCAAGATACAAGCATATACTGTCAGACAACTAAACTAAAAGCAAAGACGTCAAAGCTGCTTTACTGCCACGCTGCACAACAAATATCAAACATTTAACCAATAGTATTGGACACTACAAAAAAAGCACATCCTGTTGCCACACTTGGCAATGGTTCAAACCATTTATAGGGTTTACTTATGGGGTTTGACACATTTCTCTGAACTAAAGTTACGTAACCACTGAATTATTTCTTACCCTGAAATATATGTTGTCATGTTGTGTTTCCAGTAGCAGGTTTGGAACCTGCTAGACAACACCTTTCTAGTATCATCTGAATAGCCTATCCTGTCGTGCTTGTTCGGTTGTCTGTTTGTATATGAGCTAAGCCTCAGAGTGAGTGTAGTTTAATTTTCTGTTATCTTTGCAACACAAGTTGGGTGTTTGCCAGATTCAGCCTGGTGAATTAATCAAGGTTCTTCCTCCTTTTCGCTCTTCTATTTTTTTTTTAAAGTTATTAGTTAACCTTTTTGAAATACTGCCAGCCACTGCCTTCTCTCTGTACTTGAGCCAGTGTCACGAGCGTACAGCAGCAATCAGGCATAAATGGACCCAGCAGAGACATAACGCTCAGAGCTGAGTGGCACGGTTCAGGTGGAAGATAGATTTAAGCATACAGACAAGAGAATGGCTGAACTTACCACCATGGTTCAGCAGCTTTTTGCCACCCATCAGACACCTAGAGGAGCAGGTTGTCGCTCTTTCTTCCCTTATTCGGTGGCTTAATGCCAGAGGTCAGAGTCCAGCCACCACATCTCCATCTTGTGCGGCTTCTTGTCCAGCCACTTCAGCCCCGCTTCCAACTCTTTAGGTACCCTGTTGTGACTTTAATGCCAGTCGCCCAATTATTATGTCAAGTCCATCTTGTCTGGCATTCCAATGGGATGACCATCCTCTAACAATGTGAGAAGCTGACAGATGACTTAATGTTCTATGACAGCATAGGGGAACTTTAGCAGACTACACCACTGAATCCTCTTCACTAGCAGCAGAGGGCAATTTACAGACATTACTGTGTGTGTGTGTGTGTGTGTGTGTTACCAGGGTTTGAGTGAGGTCCGCAAGTAAACTTGGAGGAGCTCATAAAACTCACCATTGGGGGCAAGAACTGGCTCCGGGACTGGCTCAGAGAAACTACTCTGGCAGTCTTCTCCTCATATCAGGCATCAGTTGTTAATTTCACGCTTTCTTGTGTATGCTTCTTTGGCCAGCGCCTCTTCCTTGGACAGTGGAAAAATGCAAATCGGGGTTATGCATCTCTGTGGACAAGAGCACTTGAGAGAAATATGAGATGGTTGCTGTTTGTGCTGTGGGTACTTTTTTAGCTGACTGGCCCAAATGGCAAAAGGCCAAGACCAATCAATAAGTGCACCATATGCCATGTGATAAACTCTATAGGCTGGACTCCTCTGCAGAGTATCTCACTGGAATTTACATACAGTAAAGGATAAGGATGAATTTTGACCACCAATGCCATAGACTCCTATCAAAATGTATCAGTGCATACAGTATTTTTAAGTGCCTAAAGACACAACGTCATTTTTGTTCTGTCGGATAACAGTATTCAACTGTAACTTCCCACCTACAATCAGGCCAGGTCCGTCAGCAGATGAGCAAAGGTCAGATACTAGCATTGCAACTTAGGTTTGGATCCTGCTGGACTCTGATAAGGCAGGATGGTGAGACTTTCAGGAACAAGAATTTGCCACAGGGGCACGTCCCCCCACCGGGCCACATTTCTGACAGCCATACCTTTCAGATTGGCTGTTCCAACAAGTACAATTACCTGTGTTTGCAGGAGGGGAGGCCGATAAAAGTTTACATCCTTGGTGCGGTGGTGAGTGACAAGGACTACTTTCTAACTTGTTTGGGAAGTCGACATGTCAGGTTGTAGGATTTGGGCATGAAAGCGTTAACCTACTGACCCACGACTTGGTGGTTAGCAGGGACAACAACCGTATGGGTTAGGCATTCCAAATGAAAAAAATATGGGAAATAATCCACATATGAGCCCAAGAACTGTCTTACTTCATATTTTTTGTCAGAAGCTGGAAACAGGCTCCAAAGTGGGGACGTAGCCCATCTAAGTCTCTGTAGATCTGGGCCTGATTGTGACAAATGAAACTCGACGATGTTGATGCAAATAGCACAGACAGATGCAGCATGCAATGTGCAACTTGTAAAATGGAATATCCTTGTAATTGAAAACATAAGTTATAGCTTCTCTTGGCCCCTCTGGATCCCAAGAAGCTGTTTCATCAAAGGAATCACGCTGCGGGAGAAGGGGACATGGCTTTCGAATGTTCTGACTGTTCCAATCTAACAGATTAATGAGTCACACAGGCCTATGCCAACTCTGCCTCGAGGAAAGGAGGACACACGATGCTCTATATCAATAAAAAAAAGACCCTTCTCCGTCATCTGATTCCACAGATGCAGTGAGAGGGCCTGTGTTTGGCTGTTTGGAAAAGGGCAAATTTATATAAGAGTTTAGCCAAGAATCTTTAGGCATAGCTTTTTCCCTATGTCACCAGCTGATTCACAGCCTGCATTTAAACACCCAATTTGGGGTGTAACACAATAAATCTTGACCAAAGCTCTATGGGATATCATTGAAACCGAGAAATAACACTGTAATTAAACAAAAGACCCAAACCTCGTTATATTACAACTGTCAAACTATATGATTAAATAACAATAGTGAGGAATTAATATTGCCATTTAATGGTAATGACAATGTTTTACTTAAAAGATCTCCTTAGGGAAATACTATCTCGCATCTCATTTAATGCCTTAGTACTGATTACATAATTTAATATGGTAACATGATTTTTCATCATGTTAAATAGTAACTGGATCATTTCAATCATATAAAACAGGAAGCAACTCAAATGTCCCTGAGTATCTGTAATAGACAGAATGCATTGTGACTTTATAGCTGTTATGCTAAATGAACCAAATATACATTACCAGATAACCAGTTTTCACAGGCAGACCTGTTCAATTTTTAGAAGAATTATTTGATTACTGTTGCCAATGTGACCTCACATTTCTAGGTTATGGTGGAAAATTCGATGTCCTGTAAAGAAAACAGCTCATGAAGCAAGGATGTGTGAGCATGATTCATTATTACAAAATGTACCCAGATTTGAAACATGCGGTTAATCTTTCAGGAATGAATTTGGAAGTTTTGAAGCCAAACTCACTCGGCAAATTCAAAACACCTTAAAAAACTGTTTTGGTCTCACAGTCATCTTTCCAAAATAATGCTGCAGTTTCCTGCCCTTAAGCTTAGAGCAAAGGCAGCACTTTTTAATGACCTTAGTTTGAGCTGGGGAGTTTGAGAACTTCTTTTTAACTGTCACAGACAGACCCGTAGGGACACAGAAAACCATTTCTCAGAAGAACTTCAGGTTACCATTTACTTTCTGTTCTATATGCCACCATGCAATGTGCAAAAGTGAAGCATTGACAGGAACATTTCGATCTCTTTGCTGCTGTCATAACTCATATACCATAGACTCCCTAGTGATATAATGGATTTTTGTATAAAAAAACCAAAACACAGTCTGTATCAAAGTCAACAGTGATCATCGTGATCACCATTGCCAATTTTTAAAAACTAATTCAAGGGTTTACAAGTGTGGACACTCAACTCCAGGATAGGAATAGTTTGATATTTTTAGAAATTGCTTTTTTGCCTCTTGCAAAGAGTTGGATGATAGCACTAATACGGCTCTTACATGGAGCTAAAGCCAGGATGCAGTTAGCTTAGCTTAGCATAAAGACTGTAAATTGGGGGAAACAGCTAGCCTGGCTCTATCCAAAAGTAACAAACCCTCTAAAGCAGTGGTTCCCAACTGGTGGTTCGCGGTCCAAAAGTGGGTCTAGGGTCCACCTGAGCGGACCACAAGTGACTCACAAATGTGTCAAGTTTGTAAAAAACACACAAGTACAGTGAATTTCAGGCACAGAGCTTTAATTGTGAAGTGTTTATTTATTATTTATTAGCTTTAACCAATTTTTCCCATTGAGATTGAAAGTTTCTTTTACAAGAGAGACCTGGCCAAGGTAGCAGCCAATCAAAACACATTGAAATGCAACAAATACAACATATAATACAAAAATCCACTATAAAACAACAACTACTCATAGTGGCCTCTCGAGAAAAGAAGTACGTCTCTATCACCATTTAACTGTTACTTAACAGAAACAGCACACTAGCTCAACGACATGGTCAAACGCAAGTATGACACTGAACAGATTAAACTGTGTGGACCTTGAACTAAGGAGAAATCCGGACCCTGTGGCTGGACCAGAGTTGGGTAAGGGTTGATTTAAAATTAATCAAAGTACTTTACTGCGTTACTCCCTGAGTAAAGTAACTCAAGCACTTTTAAAGTACTTTTGAGTGTTCTACATTTCCTATTGGGCAATGGACCACAGGGCACTAAGCCTACATTTTTTGTCTCCAAAATTAAAGTTATGGACCACTTGCCCTTCACTGAGATCCAGTTGTTATTCTGTTGTGCAGCTGTGCAACTTACCTTTCTTCTCCTTCTGTAATTTTAACTATGGCGGCAGCTTGTTTCAGCTGATGGAGTCCAAGACAAATTTCCCTTCGGAGTATCTATCTATCTATCTATCTATCTATCTATCACAGCCGTCACTTTGACCAGTAGAAACACAGAACGATCTGCTGCCGTAGACAACTGTATGACAACAACACCCCAGCATTTTTAATATTTCCTCTAGGGATGTTACCACACAGAGTAAAAGGGGGAAATGATGGTGTGAAACAGCAGAGGCACTTTGTCAACCTGCTGATTTAACGTTACTGTCATTAGCATTAGGGCTGCCACGATTAGTCGACTAATCGATGACTAATCGACTATTAAAATAATCGGTGACTATTTTAGTAGTCGACTAATCGGTTTGAGTCATTTTTCATAGAAAAGCACTATAAAATTACCCCAAAATACTCTTACTGCAGCTTCTTACGTTCAGATATTGGCAGCTTTACACACTCTCCTGTGACAGTGAACTAAAACCCTTTTGGCGTGAGTATGAAACAAGACACTAGATGACGTAATTTTGGGGTTTGGGCAAGACAGACTGACATTTTTCAACATTTAACACATTTTTCGAGGAAATGATTAGTCGACTAATCAAAGAAATAATCGACAGATTAGTTGACAATGAAAATAATCGTTAGTGGCAGCCCTAATTAGCATCAAGCTAGCAAACAATGTTACGTCCTCACGGTCGGACATAAAGTAATAACATTAAAAAATGGTGGCGGGGCTTTTACTCACCACAACTGCAGAGGCTCCGAGCTTCATTTGAAACAAACTACATTATAGACGGTCCGTTATTTATTAATCCCTCTGTGTTGTTATATTCTTACTTTTTATCCGCTCCCGTTGTCTTTATAAAGTTAACACATTGCGCAGTCATTTCAAACTCAACACTTCCTGAATTTCTTTCAAATTAAAAGCCCCTTATAACCTCAGCTTAGAGAATCCCTCTATTTTCTAAATAGGCTTTTATTCTGAAACATTTGTAGGAACTTGGTTGTGGAGGATACAGTAGCTTGAATGTTTACAAACGGTGCTTCAAATGTAGCTCCTGCCATCTGCTGACGCTTTTAGGTGACTACAACAACATTTCGGCTGGCACATGAACAGACACAGTGACTCAAATAATAGTGAAATAAAAATAGGACAAGAATAACCCGATGACATGAAAGACGAGCGGGGATAATTGGTGAGTACCATCATGTAGTACGTCATGTCTGTCGGCCAAGTCATGGCACGATTTTATGACACCACAATCGTGTAATGTGACATAGTGACTTTCAGAATGGGCAGAAAAGTCGTGTAGTGTGTACCAGGCATAATGCAAGTCCTGAGTCTGACCTGTCTGTCAGCGAATCCTCCTCCATCTTTTTTTAGACTCCACCGTAGACAATGGCAGCATTTTTTCTACCACGTAGCGAGCCACAAGCTTCATGGCTTCTTTCGGACTGGTAGGTTTAATGTTATCTCCGTTATTAGAACCAAAAGACAGCCGTTGCTGTTTCAGAGCTGAAGGACCAGCGTTCTAAAAGTAACAGAAGTAACTGATGGCTTGTTTGAAAATGTACTCAAGTATTTGATTACTCAAACAGCAAACTAACGCATTATGTTACTCATTATTGCAAAAAGTAATCAAAGTACTCTAACTCTACTTTGTAACGCGTTATACCCAACTCTGGGCTGGACCAATTGGGAACCACTGCAAAAAGTTGCAGTTGTATATTAATGTGCTATTTTTTGGCTGTGAGTAGTGACTTTCTGGAGTCTCCACTGGTTATCTGGCAACCTCTTTGTTACAACAAGTCTTATAGAAGTCACTGCCCTGAGGTGCTAGAAGGTGGATTTTCTTACATTGGCACAACGCTATAGTCTAGCTGTTTCTACCTGTAAGCTAGCTAAGCTAACCGGCTGCTGGCTATACCTTCATATTTAGGCCTTTTTGGGGTATTTTTACTGCCTTTACTTTTAAGCTCATATCACAGTCATTCTAAAGGCTACATACACATGCTATATCTTGTTTTTTTCAGGACAATCTGGGCTAACCAGATTTGCCATCATTCCATGTCCTTCTATGTGCCTGTATTTTATATTAATTTTTATATCAATGAAAAAAACAAATCCGTATGACTAAATTCTTACATTTTTACATGTATCTCACCATAGCAAGTTGGAAGTTGACATATTCTGCCATATATGAAGAGGGGAGACTCTCTGGAATATGGCAGTATAAGAACCATGATGCTGGGGCATTCTGTCACTTCACAGTTGTCCAAAACATGTGGTTTGTGCCAGGCGGACATGATTGCCAGTATTTTTTCATTATTGCAAGAAATTCCATTGACTCATTCACAAGTCAAAAATGTGTTTTATCTGAAAGAAACATGCAATATTTACATCTAAGATCATAGAAAAATAGTCAACCAAGTGCAATGATGTCCTCCAAGATAATATTTGTTTTTCAGTTTCAGTTATATATTGGGGGGACATTTTGGGCATTGGTGGGGGGGCACATGTCCCCCTCAATGTATATGGTGACTACGGCCCTGTCATGCATGCATAATTAGGCTACAGTTGTCTGAGTGTGCAAAGGTGAAGTGGCTGGTCTTGTCATACAAAGTTTGATAGAGTGTCAACTGGACAATATGGAGATATTTGCATCTTGAAAGCCGGACTACAAATGTGGACAGACAGGGAGAAACACACGCAAGCCTAAGATGTGGTAAGATACGGTATTCCTCACTATATGAAGTGACTGATAACAAGATCTGTATAATGGATTGTAAAGAAATTCGTCAGGTTTTTATTTTGTAGACACTTGATCTGTATTTATAGCGTGGTGGGATGGCAGCACAATGATGTGTGTTCATGTGATATGCATGGCATTTCTGTGCGAGCCTGTATTCGCGAGTAATCCATCTAAGAGTAATGTGTGTGCAAAGCTGTATGAAAGCTCTGTTATACATAATTTTAGTGTAACTTTATCTTTTTTTTTCCGCTGTGAAAACATTGGACTACCGACAAGTGCTTGGTCTTCTCGGAAAGCTACAATTCCGCTGTTTCACGTGATATGTGTGGCTTCTCGCTATGACGCACAGTCGCGGAGAAAATCCATAGAGAAGAACGGGTGTGAATTTGGACGCACTATGCGTCGTTCGGGCCTATAGGGTTAACAAACACATTTTAGAGTGGTATTGATATGTCATCTAACTAGGGATGCACCGAAATGAAAATTTGTGGCCGAAGCCGAATATTATTAAACGCTTGGCCGAATACCGAGTACCGAATACCGAATATCATTGTTTAGTTTTTCATTAGTTTTTGCAGATGAACCCCCTCCAGATTAGTGTTGTCATGGTACCAAAATTGGGACCCACTGTGCGATACCAATGAAAATGGTTCTGAGTAGTATCACGATACCACAGCGAAAATGAGGCAGATGTGCCTTTTGTCATTTATGAAAAGATAAATCATTTTTCTATAATACATCAATGATATTTCAATGGAATAAATTACTTATTGACTTACTCATACTTCAAAAACAGCATCAATGAGTGATGAACATGGGGGGAATCAAAATAAAATAAATAAATAAAATAAAAATCAACCAGCCACCCTCCTCCTCTGACAGTCCCTTCATAAGTAATGAACAGTCCCTAAAGTGCGGTGAGGTTTGTGGGCCGTTACTGACACAAAGACAGAAATGTGAAAGGCTCGTTTCTCCTCTGACACGTCACATACCTGTGTTCGGCTGGCTCGGCTGTTCAGGTACTTCTGGGCAGTCATGACACCAACAAGAGGATATTATTGGAACCGACTTCTCCGTCGCCGGGTAAGCCGATGGCCGCCGTATTTGACAGGAATACATTAACGTTACTGTCTGTGTCTGTGACCGTTCAACCCACAATCGGTGGGATTCGCCTTTCGTTTCTGCTGGTGGTTGAAATCTGTAGGCTGCTCGCACAGCGTGCTGAATGATTTAAGCCTATTTTGCTCGCTCAAAACTATTTTTAGTCGCAAATGCGAGTGCCGTGACGGACGGATCGCCACACTGCCGACATTTTAGTCTGCCTGCCACACGCCGTTTGACCGCATTATCAAAACGCTACGCTATTATTCGGCCTTGCTTTTAACTTATTCCACCGAATACCGAATGTGTGTTTTTTTGCAATATTCGGCCGAATATATTCGGTTACCGCATTTCGGTGCATCCCTACATCTAACGATCCTCAAGAATGCAAAAAAGCAGCTCATTTTCCAAGTTTTTCTTTTTCTTTATAAATGCATCATGTTGCTGTATCTTGTACCCAGCGCTCCTCTACTGCTCATGATGTTTACTCCTACTTACAACAAGCTGTTGCTGTGCTGATTTTGCTAGTTAGGATGTCTTGTTTTGACCCAGATGAAAACTCTCCAGAGACAGCAATATACTATCCAAATGTGCAGTTGGAGCTCTCATCTGGCAATAAAAGTTCACTCATTTTCTACCTCTTCACAAAGGCTTCATCAATGGTAGCATCCTGTTTGCACTGTTCCCCACGCTGCTGCTGGCAATTGGGAGTCTCCTACTGTGAAGAGAGAGTTCAGATGCTGGTAACTCTGAGCCAACGGCCTTTTGTAATATCATGAAGCCTGCTTTTAGGACTGGAAACCACTTTCCAAAATGGAAATATTGGGTGTCCAGCTGGTTTCCCAACTGAATTTTCATCTTAAATATACACTTATTTTCAGTTACAGTGGGTAATTGCAGGAAGAAAAAAAGGAGAAATGCAATTACATGGATGTCACATTATTTAATGTAATCTTTATGTTTTTATCCTTGAGTTGCAAACAATAAATGGGCTCTGGAGTGCGTTTAATAGAAATTCTGAAACAACTGGCAGTGTCATCTTTTATCAACATGAACGTACTCATTTTACCGGGCAGGGAGAAAAGTAATTATGACTCTTAATTGAAACTGGCAGTGAATTAGAGTAAGGGGAGAGGGATGAAATGGTCTCCTCAGCATGATGGGGAGAAAATAACTGTGTTATCGAACTTAAATCAGAGCTCCAATAAACCTATACTGAAGTCACAGTGTGCATGCTAGTGCTGCCTTTGGAAAGAATTACACCAAGGGGACCTTTTGGTGGATGGAACTTCACACAACAAACATCCACACATTTTCATTCAGTTCTGTCTTGCAATAATGAAGCGTGCATGGAGATAATATTGTCCTTGTGGAAGGGGACACCGTTGGGTATTTCACGCTAAACAACCATCACAAAGCCTGTCGCCACCTTGATGTGTGCATTGAAAGTGTTTGGCATCCCAGCAGGGACACTTAAATACAACAGCCGGTGAATGTAGCTGGTACTATATGTGGCGGGAGAAGGGCTGGGCGAGGTTTAGACAGAATCTCTGTAAATGATAGCAGAAGTGAACAACATCAATAATGGACAGGGGATTGAGAGGGTGTGTGCACCAGGCAAAGGCAGAATGAACAGACATTAATATCAGGGCAAGATAACGGCAATGGAAAGCACACTGAGGAAAAACCATCAGTCCAAGGCTGAGAAAAGACAATGATGTCACACATTCATCACATTCATGTAACTGTAACAATAGTCTCCTTATATACTTAATCAATATATTAATTACAAACATTAAATAAAAGAAATGTTGAGTTTCAGAGTCTAAGCAAAGGATGCCCTTTTAGTTGCTCTGGTTTATCGAGAGAAAATAAGCTAATAAAATATCTGGAAAAGAAGCATTAAAGCATCGATATAAAGCATGCTATTATAAAATTAATGACTACAGTTGTGGTTTTATGGTGTAGTATAAGTGTTATTTTGAGGAGGAGCATCCTCTTATCAGTTGTCAGTGTGGGAACAGTGACATCTTCGATGTCTTACCAGTTCATGCTCTGGTGCGCCTCGTGAGTGACAGCTCTGATGTGCCCACTGACAGACAACACAGCTCAAGGGTATGAAAAGCAGGGACTCCCCTTTTCTGAAGTTGCTGAAGAAGTCTGAGCTCCACTGGGAGCTGATCAGGCTGCAAAGTCAACTGGCAAGGAAAAGATGACAGTCCTAATAAATAAACGCACACATTCAAAGTCATGCATTTCAAGAATTTAAGACACACTGGTCAAGACTTTGAGTTTCACGTTAGGTTGAAAGGCCTCCACTTGGCAAGCAATAGTACTAATCCACCTTATATGATAAAATAAAAGCAGTATTTATGTTTTATCAGCCATCTGCTATGACTGGTAGTATTTTAATTTGCATTATTTCGATAATTCAATAATTTGTCGTATTTTTGTTTTTTCGGTGACATCTTTGGTTGTAAGTGGTCGCTGTTGTGGTTTTTTGCACAGCAGTTTGCATTGATCAGTTCACATCAGTGTTGTCGCTAGTTGTTGTCATTGGACTGACAGCAGCTTGCGCACGCCAAAACAAATAAGCATGGGCTGTCATAAGGAACAACAGATAGCCTCACATTGCAACTTAAAAGTCACCATGTATACAGAGAAATATATTTTTTCATAAGACCATAAGAATCTGTTGTCATTGTAATGTTTACCTGCAACCACTGACAAGCTGATACTTAGCTAGCTTATAGAGAACGCTCCATGTTCCTGTGAAACATAACCTGCTGACCCCTCTGCTGGTGGAAGAATTTTTTAGATTTTCACAGCCCTGCTACCAGACGAAAATCTTGGCATTGCACATTTCTGCAAACCAAATTTGTACATTTCATACATATGGTATTGGATGGAGGGTGGTGTGACACCTGGTTGAGTTGGTTGCAAAGCTGCAGGCCACTGTTCAAGACCAACAAACAACAAATCGGTTGCTTTTTGCAGCATTTCCAGTTGTACCACCAAAACCTGATATTTAAAGCTTAAACATGATCTTTTCCTGACCATAACTAAGTGGTTTCTGTGCCTGAACATAACCATACTTTAACCACGTCATTGTTGAAAAGTAAAGTGTCAACATATCCACCAGATAATAATGCACAAATGTTACATATCCGTGGTTTGCATTAAAAAACAATGCCAAAATTTATTCTGGGTCAGAATTTAAACAATTCAGGGCCGAATTCACAAAGAATGAACTGCGGCCGCTGATAGCACCTTGAATTGCACTTCATTTGCACCCGCAGTTTGCTCCGTCTTAACATCCTATTCACAAAGGATATTGCGCTAATGATATACCAGCGCAAACACGCCCACAAAGTTTGGCAGCTGAGTGCAGTTTGCCCCTGATTTGCCCCTGATTGCAATAAGCCACACATGGCAAAGTATAAATGCTGGCTTTGCACCAAGAACACTATGGCAGAACAATGGCAGACTTTGTTTGGGTTGAGGCTGTGGATTTGACCAAGTTTGACCACTTTATCACTATTCCCTCTCACTTGTAGCTGTTTTTTCGTTATCTTTTGAATTTAATATGAATTATGGAACCGTTTTTGTTCACGTTTGTTTCCCCACTTTCGTAAAATAAATTCAAAATTGCTTTTGAAGTGCGTGACAGAAGTGCGTGTTGAGAACGACCGCAGACTGTCACCTGTTCAATGCATCAGTATCTTCGGATGCCATTAAAATAATAATGATTATAATAATAATGTCAAAATATTATTTACAGACTGATTAAACAGACGATCACTGCTGCCACGATCACTGGAAAGTCTGGGCGAGAGGCTTCCACAGAGGAGCGCCCAGTTTGCACCAGCTTTCTAAAGACGTTATTTACTTCACTCAAACTGCGTGTGGCTATTAGCGCTGGTGTTAGTGAATTAGACGCTGTTTATCAATGAGGCTCATTTGCATAGAAAGGGGCAATTTTTGCGCCAAATATATGCATATTACCTCATTTCAATACGTGCAAGTAACACCGGAGCACCGTGACACAATCTGCTTGGCAACGCGGTTAGTGGAGCATTTCGCCCTCTGCGCGTGCTTTGTGAATTAGACCGTATCTGTTTGCTCCATTTTTATGGGTTTAGCGGCCGCAAAAGCCATGCAATCCTTTTGTGAATTCGGCCCTCAGAGTGCAATACAGGACATTTAGGAGAACCCACTACAACATTTAGTACAGTTTAAATGCGTGCTTACTTAGCCATGTTCTATATGCTGAGTACCAACTCCTGCCCTTTGGGAGGTGCTTTAAGGTGTCAGGCTGCAGTAAAAATCACTACAATTACTCTTTTATCCCCTACTCCATAAAACTGCTCAACCTATCAAAGAGTTGTTGTTGTTGTTGTTGTTGTTGTTGTTGTTGTTGTTGTTGTTGTTGTTGTTTTAAAAAAAACCTCACCTCACCTCACCTTACCTCATCATCTTACAATATTAGCTTGTGTAGTGGGCTAGCCCTCTAATGCACCCAATTAACGTTGGCCACAATAACTAGCACTGGTTAATTTAGGATTCATTCGCACCTAACATGCTATGAAAAACAATATTTAGCTTTTGTGTGTATGAAAATGAGTCAAAATAGTCAAAAGTACTCCTAAAAAGAGAGCCTGTATCACCACAATCTGATAGCCATCTAGTTCCATTCTATTAGAGATAAGGCACATATCTCTACAGATGGTATCTCCAACACTCAAACCAATACAATCTAGATTGATTAATACTACTGCAGATAAGAGATACAACATGTATTTTTGATTTTAGGGTGAACTGTCCCTTTAAAAAACTTGATACTCTCACATAAACTCAGCTCTAAACCTGTTTTGAATGTCAAGCTGCTCAGAGAAAGACTTGTATTTCATATCATTATCATGCAATGGTTAACTTGTTTGGCAGAATTTCATGAATCCTTCAGATTCACAGTGATTTAGTTTGAAATCTATTAGAAATAAAAGCACTTGAAGTCATTTTGAAACATTTTATCTCCCTGATAAGAAAGGTCAGGGCTGCATGAGGGATCATATTACTTGTGCTGAATCTGAGGCTTGGATCTGTTTGCATGGCTGCATTAAGCTTTTGGAGAAAGGTGTGATCTTTAATCTGTACAGGAGGAGAATTCTGAGTAGAGCTGCCCAGTAAAGCTTATCGCTCGTTTTGTTGTCTCCTTTCAACTGACTGATTCTCCACGGTAAATTTTCCTTGCGAACAGTGGATGATGCCTGTTTTCTCTACTCCCTGAATAATTACATTAAACTGTGATTTGACATTTACTGTATGGAGTATAACATCATTAATAAATTCAGTTCTGATAGTAAATCACCAGTTAAGGGGGCGTATGGTCCATAATTGCTGAATAATGTGATTAAAGCAGAACTTAAAAACAAACTGCCTGATTCTTGGACGTCTGCCTGATTCATTATCTTCTACTGGCTGTAAGTGGATAAAGTCCAGATCCAAAGTATTTTGGGGGAGGGGGGTTGTGCTGTGAATGGTGCAGTAGGTTTTTTATGGAGGCAGTACACAACCAGCAGGGCATCATCAAAGAAGGAATCCTACACTTGTCTTGTCAGCTCAGGGGCAACTGTGGAAGAGTGGGTCGTTCTTTAATTGCAGGTTGGATGTTCAATCCCTGGCTCCTTGTGTCCACATGTCGAAATGTCCTTGAGCAAGACACGAAACCCCATTACTCCTGATGGGCTTGGCAGCTGGTGTGTCAGTGGGTGAATGAGAGGCAAAATTATAATGCACTTTATCTGTCAAGGTAGAAAAGCTTTAAATAACTGCAGGTAATTTCAATAAAGGGCGGCACAGTGGTGTGGTGGTTAGCACTCTCGCCTCACAGCAAGAGGGTTGCCGGTTCGATCCCGGGCGTGGGAGCCCTTCTGTGCGGAGTTTGCATGTTCTCCCCGTGTCAGCGTGGGTTCTCTCCGGGCACTCCGGCTTCCTCCCACAGTCCAAAGACATGCAGATTGGGGACTAGGTTAATTGATAACTCTAAATTGTCCGTAGGTGTGAATGTGAGCGTGAATGGTTGTTTGTCTCTATGTGTCAGCGATAGTGATAGTTATAATCTGGCGACCTGTCCAGGGTGTACCCTGCCTCTCGCCCGATGTCAGCTGGGATAGGCTCCAGCCCCCCCGCGACCCTCAAGAGGATGAAGCGGTCAGAAGATGAATGAATGAATGAATTTAAATAAAGCTAGCAGTAGGGCTCGTTCATACTCCCTTTACGCATGAAAATAGATATGTTTATTTGAAAACGTTACAACTGTCACTGCTTATGTACTTTGATGTTTCTGACAACAACAAAGATGGCGAAGGTGAAGGAGGCTATAATAATGTACCTTTAAATAGAGGCAGCACTGTTGAGGGCGGTGGTCAGTGAGGCCATTAAAAACATTGTGACGTGAATGTAGAATTTATTCACAATTCACAGTTCATTATGTTCTGCCATTTCAAAAAGGCCTTCGTCGTGTCCTATGGTTGTATTTTGTTTGGACTATGCACTGGTGTTTTGTCCGTGTTGGTAAGCTTTCAGAAAATGCGCACAAACACCGATGAAATGAACAAAGGGCTCAATCCATGTTTGTATGTGTCTAACCTTGAGTATAAATGATCCATTAGGGCTGAGCCATGGGGAGAAAATCAAATATCACGATCATTTTGACCAAATACCTTAATAGCAATTTTGCAGTGATATTGTAGGGTTGACTATTGGTGCTTTTTCAAAAATGTTTACACAATGAGATTTTTTGATAAATAATCAGTAATGTGGATATAATAATTAGGTGAGTAAAGGCAAATAATACAACAACTAGAACAGTCTGGTAAATTCAGACAATTACATCAATTTACTGTAATGCAGCCTTTAAAGGGATGTTTTCGGCGTTTTCGTTGAGAGCCAGGCCAGCACCGCGTGACTGAGGAGCCGAAGGAGAGGAGCAAGAGGCGCTTCGCTACTACCCTGGCAAATTTGAAACAAAGTCCCACTCTTTGAGCATAATGCAGGATCATGCATATGCAGCATCATGGGAGACGGAATCCTTGTCGCCAAGAAAGCGCAAAAGGGAATAGAAAAGGCAGCGTGACCGGCAAATTAAAAAAACGAAGGCCCACATCGGGGTAGCCTTTCCCAGGTAGAGAGAGCTGCTGAGGGAGAATGGTAATGCAATCACAGGCCAGCGCTAACAGCGGCTAACAGTGGCGCAGTGATGTGAGGAGAGGGATGAGGCTGTTAGCGACTGGCCGCTAACAGCGGCTAACAGCGGTGCAGTGATGTGAGGAGAGGGATGAGGCTGTTAGCGACTGGCCGCTAACAGCGGCTAACAGCCAACAGCGGCGCTGGCCTGTGATTGCATTACCATTCTCCCTCAGCAGCTCTCTCTACCTGGGAAAGGCTACCCTGATGTGGGCCTTCGTTTTTTTAATTCGCCGGTCGCTAACAGCCTCATCCCTCTCCTCGCATCACTGCGCCGCTGTTAGCCACTGTTAGTGGGCAGTCGCTAACAGCCTCATCCCTCTCCTCGCATCACTGCACCGCTGTTAGCCGCTGTTAGCCGCTGTTAGCGCTGGCCTGTGATTGTATTACCTTTCTCCTTCAGCAGCTCTCTCCAACTGGGAAAGGCAACCCCAATTGTGACCCTTGTTTTTTTTAATTCGCCGGTCACGCTGCCTTTTTGATTCCCTTTTGCACTTTCTTGGCGACGAGGATTCCGTCTCCTGTGATGCTGCATAATACATGATCCTGCATTATGCTCAAAGAGTGGGACTTTGTTATGTGGCAGTAGTGCCGCTGGCCACTAACAGCTGTTAGCGGTGCAGTAATGCGAGGAGAGGGATGAGGTGTGTGAGGTTGAGCCACTTGTCAGTTGTCAAAGGACAAGACGTGATTGGTTTGTTTCAATTTACATCTGCCTCAACAGTCCTACGTTGTAAACACAGCCAGCATGGTGAGGAGGGGGTTTGTCAACTCGCGTCGCGTGTGTCTGTGTAGGAGCCTGAATGAATACTCCATGTAGTATCGGATGACATGGTTTCATGTGCGCCATCTGTTTGAACACAATATATGATTTCAACGTTAGATGGGAGAAATTCCTACACACTGTGGCTTTAAAACCAGGGAAAGACAACACTTGTATATTGATATTCAAAATCTAAGATGATATCTAGTCTAATGTCACAATATCTATATAAAATGAATTAGTCTCTGTTAAAAGAGTATATTCCATGACACTGTTACTAAAAGTAAAAGCTGTGTGAGTAACAAGTGTGCCACATTTAAGTTCCCAGTGACTTAAATAAATGGATATTAAAGGCTGTTTGACCTTTTGAAGTTCCATACATCTGGATTATAGCACTACAACAGCAATGGAGACAAAACAGATGTGGCATTAAAGGATAAAGATACAGTATTCTCACTGTACTCAAATTGATATTCATATTTATATATATTTATATAAAGAACTGTTTACAAGGTCCAAAATCAAATCAAATCAAAAGTACAGAAGCTCACACCACAAGTTCCCCTCTATACCAGACTTTTACAGTTAAAAATGTAATCAGTCTTGACTTTAAAATTTCCATGTATGTGTAGTATAATCTTAACATTTAACAATATAAAAATATGACTAAATGTTTAAATAACACTTGTATTTTAGTTTCACTTCTCTTTATTTTGTGAGGTGTTGATAGAGTGGCTTTCTTGTGTCAGTGTGATTTCTTTGATTTTTGTGATTACATGTAGACTGACCAATACCAAAAAATAGTAAGCGTTTTAAGTAATTATGAATATCATATAAAACAAAAAAAAAATCAATATTCATATCAGCACTCAGTGTCCATACCACTGATAATATTATATTGCAGGTTTTCTGTGTAGGTGTGCTCAATCACTACGTTCCATTTTTTTTTTTCAATGTTGACCTGAATTTGAGATAATGATAGCGTATTAGTTCAAGTTTGGATGCTTGTTATGTACCTCTTAAAGTGAAATAATTAGACAACTAACTTTTTCATCTTTATAGTGATGACAGAAAGAAAAACAATCGGAGTGACTTCCCAGATACATTAATAACTGGCTTGTTTATGTGTAAGTTAGCTTGAGTGTAGGCCTATTTATAGAGTGCTTTTACCAGACTCAAGTGACACAGAGTGCTTTACACAAAGCAGTAGCCACAACAGCAGATGAAAAAACAAGGACACTAAAAACATGAGATGAGAGCCAGAGCCTGTGTTTGTATTAGTGTGCATCTGCACATGTGTGTAAGCGGATAGAGGAAAAACAGACAATATTAGGGCACTCAGCAGAAACAGGAAGTGAATGACTGCAGGAAAGTATATGATAAATATATAAAGAGAGAGAAGAGGCTGGTAAAGCAGAGTCGAGGTCGGCCGTAAACTGCGCTGGATGAATTGGTTTTTAGTCGGGATTTAAGAAGTCGGCGTCTGATTCGCTTAAAGTGGCAAGAGGCTTACTTCACTAGGAGGGTTGTTAGAGGGGAAGACTCTGTATCCAGCTGTTTTCTCCTCAGTGTGTGGACTGACAAGGTGTTCTCCACCCTCTGAGGGGAGAGTGTGTGTTAGCTACGGAGAATAAGTCAGGCACAACTCCATCTAATGCCTTGGAAGTCAGACGTAGGACGTACTATCAATTATGTGTACATAAGGGAGCCACTGAAGAGCGAATCAGACAGGGGTAATGTATTAGTGTTTGCATGAGAACAGCTGCATAGTGACACATTGTTGATTCTGGAGGAAACAAAAGTATAGATTCATTACTCTGGACCATTAAAGGAGAAATTCCTTATCCTCAAGATATTTTTTCAAAGCACACACTGAGTCGGACAAAAGAGAGGTTTAGAGTAAAGGGAACAGCATGTTTTTGGAAAAAAGAACGTGAAAGTGAGAAGTTTTTTTGTCCACAATTTTATCTATGTTGAGACAAGTTGTCCTTCCTTCGTGTCATATTTAAATGAAACTATTCGAAATTCAAATACAGCCATTCTTATGAAAAGTCTTAAAGATTTTGGGATAGCCATTAAAAAACTGCACGACAGTCACATGTACTCTTATTTTCACACATAAAAAGCACAGTGTGTTCTTGTTCTCCAGTGACAGGCCAGGAGATTTGTCACACATAAACACATCTAATTTGCATAATACTCACATTCATTCTCCCCCCTTTATTATCCACTGTTGGTTGTTGGATTGCATTATTTTGTTAGTTTTATCTACAGAGATTTACAGGCTTTACAAACATAGCAAAAATAGTTAAACTTTCTTGTTGTTTGACAACAGAGAATGGTAATGACTGCCCTCTCCCTGCTGTTTTCCAAAAGTGCAATAGCAGTCATCGTACATACTTACATCAGCATGTGATGTACCGTAACGATTAAGCTGTCAGTACCACAATGAATACAAAGAACTTGACTCATTTAGGTGAGGTACCTCGATCATAATAAGCATTATGTGGCTTATAGCAGTTGAGGAATGAGGTCTTAAAAGCACGGCATGCAGGAAGCATCAGCATGACTCGGTTAAATGAGATATAATTTCAAAGCTTGTGTGACTGTCAGAGCATTAAAAGGGAAAACACAAAGCATATAATAGAGTCAATCCTACATTTCCTCTATATTGTTCCCCAGGCAACGAAAGACTATTTTGAATTTTAAAATAGGTAACACACAGTATATGTACATAGGTAAGTAGTCTTTTGGAGCAGCATTTCCTTTTAAAATAGCCGTCTTCATGATTTTTTCTTTGAAGAAACCAAATGTACTTTGTGTACAGACTTGTTGAAAGATAGGTGCATTGTTGAATTCATCAATATTCATCAATTGAGTCTCAAATACACCAAAAATTATTCAATTAACATATAATGCCCAGTCATGCAGATTCTCATTGTAGAGTGCCTTCTGTAAATTCTACCTAAGAGTCACAGTTATTTCAAAACAAATCTTTTTGGAAGTGCTCTGCTGTTAGTCATTCAGAACAGTCTTTAATGCAATAAAAATACAAGAAAAAAACAAATAGTGAAGAAGACAGCAACTCCCAAGGGTGTACTGCCCGATGTTCACGTCATCGCTCTCAACTGATGTGCTTCAGTGTTGTGTCTTCGTTTGCATTAGCACCCGCTCCTCTTCTCCCTGGCGGATAGACAATCGGAGTCAAGTGTGCCGCTTGCCACTGCATATCAATAGCGCTAAATGCTTCAGCACCAGTTGTCAATAATATGCAATCACCATTCCATCTTTGTAAAATACAATTAAACAATCTTTATATTTAACTAATTGTGTTCCCTCTAAACTGGTGAAATCCATTCACGTATCATTAAACAACCTTCAGTCCGTCCTGAAGAAATTTAAAATGCATGATATCAAGATTAGAGATTTGCAGCATATAATACTTTACTTAAATATGCTCAAAAAGTGTCACACTGTGATTTATATTTCATCATAGCAAAGCTCCAGTGTAGGTTTCTTTTTTATTTGGGTTTAGGGTTCACACTGAGAAGATTTGTAAGAACTGATGTCTGACATGGCTTTTAATACACTTAACACATAATTCAGCAAAATTGTGCAAAGGCATCCATTTCTTTTATGACGACTTGAATGGTGCCAAGTTTGAGTTCTTTCCCCGTTTTTATATCATGGCTGGTACTAGTGAGCCTGAATATTTTTCTCAGCGGAATGTAGTTGACTCATGTAATACACAAAGATGCCATCAAAGCCTGTTTGGTTGGGATTTAAAGGGAAGACAGACCCCCCCTGGGAAGTGAAGTCATATGGGAGAAAAGGCAGTGCCTTTGAAGCCTGAGTAAATGAGGCGCTTTTGCTCATCTGGGGAGTGGAGGAGAGAATGAGTGAGAGGAGGCCTGTGATGCAGACAGACATACCTGCAGATGGATCATTTCACAGCAAGGACAAGTGCCATATCACTGCAGCAGCCTCTATATCCAACAACTCATGTAGACTCTAAAGTGGAGAGGTATGAAATGAATCGTGCAACAGTGCTGGTTTGAGTAAATGGTGACGGTGTTATTTTCATGTTCTTCAGGCAACATTGAATCAAGAAAAATAAAATAAAAGAGAAGTATGTTCTTCTGGCAAAACAAGGCAAGAAATGAAACACAGATTTACAGAGCAAGTGAGATGGAGTGTAACTTCCGTTTTAAAGGAACAGGGTGTAAGATTTAGCTGGATTTAGTGGCAGCTAATGGTGAGGATTTCAACCAGCTGAAAGTACTCACAATTAGATTTCTTTTAGTGTTCACTGTTCAAGAGGTTTTTACCGGCAGCTGAATTATCTGCAGAGGTCTCCTCCTATCCTAAACAGTTGGACCAGGTGATTAAAAATGGTAAAAACACTGAATAAAGCAGTTTCATGTAACAAATCAGTGTTTCTTCTACACTGCATAGCAAGTCACAGAGGCCACTCGCCCAGTGTCTGCTATGTGTGCTCACCGTTTTATTCTGATAGTTTGTGCTCTCCTTATTTTTGATCCAGACATTCAGGAGGTTTTTACTGAGAGCTGAATTATCCGCAGTGGTCTCTTCCTCTCCAAAACAAACAGACCTGGTGATTTAAACAGGTAAAAACACAGAATAAAGCAGTTTAACATCAGAAATCTGTGTTTCTCCAACTCTGTTCAGCATGTTGGAGATGTAGTGTTAGCCTAGCATCTACTTATGTGTGCTCACCTGTTTTGTCAGAGACCTTGAGATCTAGATGCTCAGGAGGTTTTTACTGGGAGCTTAATTATCTACCAAGGTCTTCAAACAAGCTGATTGAAACCGGTAAAAAAAAAACTAAACAAAGCATATTCACATTAAAAAAAATCAGTATTTTGTCTGATGCTGCTAGTCACGGAGGGGCTTCTAAATATAGTGGCCAACACCAAAATGCAAATGGCCCTATCTAGGGCCAATGTTTGGTTTGTCCGTTTTGGGCTTCTGTAGAAACATGGTGTTGTAACATTGCGGTATAACATGGGGATCTCTGTAGATAAGGACCTGCTCCTTATTGAGATATGAACAGCTCATTCTCAGGTAATGAAAACACAATAGTTCTTATTTTTAGGTTATTACACACCACAGAAACATACATATATCATATTCCATTCATGTCAATATATATCCCCGTACACACTGGACCTTTAAATCAGGAAATCTCAGCAGGCCTGCAGTGACATCAACAGTGTCCCTGTGTTTCTGTTTGTTTTTTAAGTCACTCTGATGTACAACTGAAAGGAAAGCCCAGTGATTGTAATGTACTGCTATGGTACTCCAGACACAATATCTGTCTCCAGGACTGTCTAGGACTGTGCGTAAATTGGCACTTTGAACACCAGGGTGCACCATGGCAAACTTCAATTGCAACCAGGCAAGCTGCACCTCCACAACAATAAAAATGTGTTTGTCAGACTGCAAGCTGCTTCAGTGTTTATATAGTGTGTTCCTGGGAGAGAGTTTATCATCCTAATTAACTGACATTTAGATTTCCTCTTGTCATTCTGTTCAATTAAACCAACTTTGTTTGTCATCAGATTACATTTTCACAGTGATTTGTGCTGTGACACTGTGTACACTCAGAAACTTTAATGTCTACATGAGGAGTTTGTATGGAGACAAACCAAATCACTCACAGATTCATGAAATGAACTTAGAGCAACACATGACATTTTGAAGTTAATATAATGGTAAAAACTGTAAACTTTACAAAGGGATATTTATGAATATGTGATCCACACACTCCCCTTTAAGTTGTTACATTCTAGTTTAAAAGAGTATGCATCAATTAATCATTTAATTACTCTGGTAAAGAAGAGCAAATGTGCTACAATAGGCCAGAACATTTCCATTAGGAGAAACGTGGTGCAGCTTCAGTGATGATCAGGGTCCAAAACTAACTTTTTCACTTACCAGCCAGGCAGATATTTTACCAGCCAACCAAATAAAAAATGCTTTTAAGTGTTGTAATTTGCTATCAGTATTATTTAGCATGTCAATTGGGTCTTGTATGCGATTCTCAATCAATATTTTAATAGTGTGCACTAATATTAATAATAATAAGTAATAATGTATGCCAAAATATGAATAACTGTTTCAACAGTTAAGTGTAATATTTGGGTTAATACATTCTGTAGTATTCTTACTACAGTGCAAAAAGAATCTTTCATTAAGACATAAGATTTTAGCTTGACCAGACTGCAACAGCAGAACCTGCCCTATATAAACATGAATGTCTGACCAGTGGTGGACAAAGTATTCAACGACATGACTTGAGTGAAAGTAAAGATACTCTTGGTCAAATATTACTCCAATACAAGTGAAAGTTGTTCAGTCATTTTTTTTTTTACTTAAGTGAAACTGCACCAACTGATTAACATACAAGTAAAGAACAGTCCCTTCATAAGTAAAGAACAGTCCCTAAAGTGCGGTGAGGTTTGTGGATGGTTACCTGTCACAAAGAGAGAAATGTGAATGGCTCGTTTCTCCTCTGACACAACACATACCTGTGTGCTCGGCTGTTCAGGTACGTTTGGGCAGCGATTGCAGCGCACCGAAATTCTTGCGCAAGCCCGTTCATATCAGACGCGCATTTCTCCATGCCGGTCGACAAGTGGTTCTGCTCCCAGCTGTTGTCTCCATCACATTTGGGGCTGTTTTTCCATCATGGGTAACTGCCCGGCTTGACCCATTCGCTCACGGCTCGCGCAGAAAATAGACCAGACGCCGAAACGATCACTACAGGGCAGCTCCGCGGCTGGTGTGGATGACACAATTGGTTAACATGGGTGCCGAAAGGAAACTGGCTTCGCTTCTCGGCGCTTCAAGGCTATTCACAGCGCTTCCGCGGGCGGTGTGGCCCTGGCGTTACGTGACTAAAGATCGTCTCTGCCTGAAATACACATTACTCTGCCAGGAAACCAGCCGATACCAGCACCGTTCTACAGTAACAAAAAATGCATTTTTCGCTTTTTCAGAGCGGCAAGTGGTCTTAAAATTTACCAGCCAGAGACAAAACGTAATTGGCAAGTGGTGAGTGTTTTGGACCCTGGTGATGATGATAGTTCAAAAACACTAAAATCCAAAATACATATAATGGAAATACCCAATATAAATAAAGAGCAATAGATTTACATAACTAGCGTGAACATGCTAGAGACGTTGACGCTAATGCTAGGTACATAAATATGTTTCTTTTCAAAAATACTCTAAAAAAAACTAAGGCCAAATGTATAAAAAAATACTATCTTTTCATATCACCTCTTTATTTACCTTCTCTGCCTTCTTTAAAAAAACAAAACAAACAAATCCCATTTAATTTAGTCTTTCTCCAGTTGAAAATAGGGCAAAAATCAAGCTATTCCACTTAGCACGCACCCTGGAGGCTAGGGGAACTTACTATAAACCACAGATGTGTAACGTTTGGGCATTATTACATTGCGGATATGTTAAACTTTATGTTTTATTACCTCTCAACAATGCTGTGCTGAACCTGTGATTATGTTCAGGCAAAAAATCCACTTGGTTATTAGTAGGAAAAAATATAACACTTAGTTTTGGTGCCACAATCACAGCTGGAAATGCCACAGATATCTTGCTATTGTTTGTTGGTCCTGAATAATGATCTGCAGTGGTCTGCAGCTTGGCAGCCATTTGCGTAGGTGTCACATTACCCATTTTAACCTCCATCTCCCAATTATGTACATATAATCAGAACTATGTCACTTTAGAAAAATTGATATGATACGTCTGAATTGTACAAATGTAACGGATCCGTGGTTTGCAGCAACATTTGGTGCCAGCATTTTCTTATGGTGATTGGGCTGGAAATATTCTGTTGTGATGGCTGGATATGCAGCATTTTTCTGTTGCATTTGTTCTCAGGGATTGTACATTTCGATTCTATGTTTGCCATTTATTAACTGTTAATGTATTTGTTTTGTTTTCTGCAACATGTTTTTTCATATGCAGCTCGTTTTTGTTGTATTTGTTTTGGACTTTTGTTGGTGTTTATGATTTGGCAGTGTTTCTAAAGCTGCAGCATGTTTCCCCTTATGGAAATGTTTAGGATTATTGTAGCATGTTTGTCATCGTCGGCCACCCTACTCAAATAACCAATAAACAAATAAATAAACATGTACTTAGATATAGGAGTGATAGGAGGTAGCCATCTGTTAATAAACCCAGGGTATATTCAGGTGTGCAGACTTTTGATCCAAGGGTGAATTATAATGGAGAAATCTGAGCTGCAGTTTCTTTACTGCCAAGGAGCTTAATCCAAAATAATTCAACAACAGCTGCAACAGAAAAGAGCAACTTGTATCGATTTGCAAAGTCCTAACAAAATGCCCACCACTGTTGAGACTCATGCAGCCATATAGTTATTTTACAGCTCAAAGTACTGTATGTTCCACGCTCTCTTATTTTGATGGATCTTTTCCCGTGGGACTAATTATTAAGAGATTCTCGTTATACCCTGCGAGATGAGTTGTCTTCTTCCTAATCTTCAGCCATGTGACATTTGGTGTAATTAATTCCAGTTGAGCCTTCTATTTCTGGCCGCACTGTCTCTGATGAGAGCAGGATGGTGCAGTTTTATCACCTCTAGCTAACACCTCCTGTGTTCCTTCCAGGCTGAGCAGGTTGGAAGAGAACACCAAAATCTCAACAAGGTGATTCCTGTAAAATCAACCAGTCCAAGGCCACATGTCTTTAATACTTTATGACTTATCTCATCTTTAATTTGAGTCTGAAAGATGACCTAAAGATATTCAAAATAACCTTGTTCTTAATTTTTCATGATGGCACCCTGGTTAGCTCATCTCATGTAGCTGTGAGGGAAATTATTCCAGGATACTATTTTGTAAGTTATAGCAAACAAACTAGCATAAAACTTATACTTCTGCATTTATTTGTTTGACACTGTCAAACAAAAAACAGTCCAAAAAATTGGAGGTGGGAGAGTGAAGTACATTATACTGTGTAGATGCCTTTTGGCAGTTAATCTCATGGGACTCCAGCCAGTTTTGTTTTATATTAATGCACAATGCTCAAACTTGGAGTTTCCACATCACTTGAAGATTTCTCACTAACATGACCTTGACAGTTATTAGGTAACCATAATGAAACTAAAAGCAGCATGGGTTTTTGCAAGTGCATTTATAGGATATGCTCAGCTGTTTCTAAGTGTTAAAAAAAACAAAACAACAACTGTGAAGAAACAGACTATCACATTGTGCCCTATTAGTGCAGGAAATAACACCCCAAACAGTATTTTAAAGGACTAGTTTGACATTTTAGGAAATGTCAATTATCGCTTACTTGTTTTTTTCCTGGAGAGTTGGATGATACCATTTTTAAGTCTGTGCAATGAAAATGTAGCTACAGGTAGCAGCTGGTAAGTTTGACATAAAGACTTAAAACATTGGGGAACACTAACCTGGGGATAAAATGTCTTTATTTGTGATCTTTAGATGTGCAGGTAGGTAGATTTTGTTACCTTAGGACAGAGCAGGCAAGGTATTTCCCTTTTTATAGATTTTGTGGTAAGCTAACCGGCTGCTGGCTGTAGCGTCACGAGAGTGGTATCAATTTTCTCATCTAACTCTCATCAACAAAGTGCAGCCTGGTCTCATTCCCGGGTCACCAAATACCACCATTTTGCTATGTCCCTTTTTGTCTGATAAGGATGCACATGGCTTCCTTTAGCATCTGTATAAGATACACTGGACTTTCAGCTAACTCCAGTGTAAACCCATCTGCAGCAATACTAGATGCTTAGAGCAATTGTTGTTGTATAGTACGGCTGTTATTAATCAAAGTAAATCTTGGTCGACTGAAATTCCTATTCCGTTGATTGGTTGGGAAAAAAATCTGCACAGGTTATCTCTAGATAAACTAAATCGCCACAATGCACTGAGTGCACTCTACCTGTTAGGTTTCTTTGTCTACCAGGGCTCAACATTAACACTTGCCCAGGGCAGGTAAACACTCTGTTCAGGAAAGCAGAATGACCTGAGTCGAACATAAATGTGATGTACGATGTAATAATGTCCAAAAATAAACTCTGTACATGTAACACTTTTCACCCTGACCTGCTTGTGTTAGTCCATCTCACCACCAAGTGTTGAACAGGACTGATTAGAAAAATCTGACACAAAGGACACTATAGAAGAACTCTGGGGTTGATGACGTCATAAAGAACATGACATTCCTATTTTTAAATATCTCTGTAACACTGCATGCGAGAGAGAGACCTACTATTTTTAATCCAGCCGCTAACGTTAGCCATCCTGCCTCTCTGGTGTGATCCTATTCCTCTCAGAAGCTTAATAATTCAACCTTTAACTGCAGTGTTTTTTTGAAGACTTAATAATATAAATCCACAGTGATAAAATCTGACACTGAATGTCTTCTGGGATTATTTCTTCATTCCGATTTATTTTTCCGATTTAAAAATGAAAGTTGAAAAATGTTTAACTTTGCGTAAAACACTGCTCTTGTCACTGTAACCAGCCGTCCAATCACAGTGGAGAAGGGGTGGGACAACCACAGCAAACACCAACCGTCACAGGACAAATTCAAGTGCTTAACAACAACAGCTGTCATTTTTCAGCTGGGTAAAGAAAGGCTTTCCTAGACGAATATTAAAGTACCACCAGCGATTGTCAGACCAATGAGAATTTGGTTGTACAAGAACATAACGACCAAACAATCGACGAACTGACCAAAACTTCACTGCTCTATTGTATAGAGAACGTGAGAGTCTGCTGACAGAGGCAGTTGTGTGGATGGATGGATCAAACAAAGATAGCTGTTCATGTCCCGCATGAAATGCACAAGTAAATTTTGATTTAATTTAGCATGACGTTACGCAGATTAGGCTACTTTGTCACATAACATCAAGTATTTACCTCACATTACGTCTAATCCTAACCCTGTAACAAATACTACAGCGTAACAGACCTACCTATTTTAACCCAAACCATGATCTTTTTTCTAAAACTAACCAAGAGGTTTTGTTGCCTAAACCTAATGGTGACTATTTTACAACTGACCCAGGAGACAACTGTGCGTTTCATTCAGACACTATAGGGTTCCCTGGCATCAGTTTTAGACACAGAGGGGTCGTCACAATGCGTCAGTATTTGACAAACTGGGAATGAGAACGGGTTGGAAAATGAAGCGTATTTTTCGAAATGTCAAACTATTCATTGATCACCTTAAGCTCTCTGCTGGAACAGCCTAAAGTTAGGACCCTTTTTTAAACTGTACTTAAAAGTCCAAACTGAACTGCCATGTTGTTTTCTTGTTGTCTTGTAGAATGTTTTCTTCACTTTCCTAACAAGCTTTGTTGCATTAAAACAGTCAGGCTTGTTGGAGTAAGACCTCTCTCAGCCAGTGTTGTGTGATGTGATTGGGTAATCTTTTGGAAAGCCAGTAAGACTGTACCCGTTACACCGTCTGACCACAGTGGCCTGTCACCACCCTACACCTACATGGTCAATGAAAAAGACACTGCCAGTGCTACACAAATGAAACACATTTGGTCTGCTCATGCCCACTGACTTTGATACTTGTGCACTCAGCTTTCTAATTCACAGCTGTAAAACACAAACTAATGAAATGGTTGTGAAGGCCTTTATTTTTCAGAGACTACCATCACAGCATATTGTCCCAGTCCACATATAAAGCTGGCTGTTACAGTACTCTTAAATACCGGGATCAAGAGAGACATACTGCTTGTGCTAAAACTCCTGTATTTACCCTTTAGGGCCTGTGTCTTTAGCCCCCCCCCCCCCCTTTCGATAAAGCCCAGTCTGCTCAGATTGGTCAACATTTGTGTTTCTGCTCGATATTAAAATTTTCTGAAACGAAATCTTCACAACTGGACATGCTCCAGCTGGAATATGATCCAAAATCTGGGAGAAATCCATCCATCACAAGCTGATGTCACCTTGTCACGTAGGTAGAAAAACATCAAGTCATGATTTAAAAGTTTAGCCACATTTAATATGAACATCCAACACTGTAGCATTATAAAAATGACCCAAAATAAAGAAAAGCATGATAGGTCCTCTTTAAGCAAATGGGACGACTGACTGACTCGAACAGAAGGCCAAAAAAAAACAAAAAACAAACAAACAGCTAACATTTTAATGACAGTACTGACTCTGGTGATGCACACCTATTGCTTAAATTTCCAGTGAGTTAGCGTCTTAATTGTGCGCACCATCTGCAGATGAAATTCAATAATAAAGAAAAGAGAGAAATGAAGGGCAAAGGAGAAAAGAGAGATGGAGGGCAGAGGAAGAACATCAAGCTATCTGGAACTGCTGAGCTGTAATTTACTTGAGAGACGACAGGAAAGATACAAGCAGAAGTCCCAGACTGATAGCTTCTGGTTATGAGGGGAGTGGAACATCAGTTATCTGGTGGCTAAGTGACAGAGCGTGTTGATTGTACACAACACAGCCACAACTCTTTGAAGAGGAACGCCGGGTCTTAAATCAAAGAAAATTCCTGTCGTTTTTCTCTTGCCCTCCTTGGCAATCTATTTCTCCTTAATATTTCTTCACACGCCCCTGCACTGTATGTTGGCTTGTTTCACACTTTACAAATGACTAGACAGAAACGTTGGCCAGCTTCACTCTGCTATACATTTTTAAAGCCAACAGAAAATATGTATGATGTGACTCTGTGTACAGCTCACGCCAGTATCAAGCTGATATCTGTAGATGTGCACTCACATGCATTTAGTATATGATCACATATATATTGTATACACTTTATATACACTTTCCCTCCCTTGAATAAGGCGAACTTCGGAAGACTACTTCAAGTAAGCACTTGACACAAGCAACTGTGCCATGATATCAAACAAAAGCCAGTGTTACCCCAACAGCTACATAGCAGCAGGCAGCAGCTCCCATGGCTGAAAGCTTGAATTGGGCTGTCAGTGCAGGCTTGAAGTAGTAGCGCTGGGCCTCGAGCAGCAATTATCAGACTGGCAGCTGCTGATAACTGCCACCAGACAAAACAGGACCGTGAAATATTACCCCTCTCCGCTCCACTTTTTTTTATTTATTTATTTTTTTTCCATTTTCACATCCTCCACTCCACACCTTTGCTACCACTCCTGCAGCGGGACTGACTACATGTGCTCACCCAAGCTTCACTTTGAAATGATATCATTGGGTTCTAACTCTCTGTTAACCCAAATATGTGTTTCTTTTAAAATGTGATCATACAGGCACTTTTTATTTGATAAGGCTTTGGAATTTTAAGTGGTTTAAAGTGGTTGCCAACCTTTTTCCTTTCTGGACCCCTTTTCTATCACTGAGTAAACTGACGACCCCTGGCTAGGAGTTATGTTTCATGGATATTCCTTATTATATTTCATGCATAACAAACACAGTGCAGAACAACTGATAAACTGTACAATTAACCCAAATGCGTAACTGCAGGAAGTTTGTGTTAATTTAGCAATTATCATGAATTTTAAACACATTATTTTCTGGGGATACTGCATCATAGACGAGTTTTCTTCGTGAGGCTGTGGTAACCCCTAGTGGGGGTCAGAACCCCCAAGTTGGGAACAAGTGATTTGAAGGAGAGATATGAGTTTATATTGTTTGTTTCACTTTCAATAAAAGTCAAATGACTTTTACGAAGACCTTTCATACCCCCTTTCTAACCTCTGCTATCGCAAAAGTATCAGAGATTTTTATGTTTTAGAGTAATGGAAATACGTATATCACTCATACTTAGGATTCAGGACAAAGCCTTATTTTGGGGGTTTTGATTTTTACTCTTCAAGCTGAGCAAATACATTTTCACTGTCCGAGGGCTGCTGTAGAATGGCAACGAGGATGTCAGCTGACCAACACTCGCTACCCGGTCCCTGGTTGCGGCGATTTGCGATGCTGGCCAGCTAGGAATGAACTAGCAGCCAGTACAGTACAGTCCTCTCTCGGCTAGCTAACATTTAGCCGTGTTACTTACTGATCCATTAGAAAGAAAGCTAGCTGGACACCAGTGTTGAAGCCTCTTTGGTCACAGAGCTCCCTCCATCTCTTGAACGCCTGACTGAGGTTTCCTCTTGTTTTTCCTCTTCTTTTATCACTCTCCTTTTTGTGCATCCTCGCCTCCTCAGACAGATTAGCTCGTTTTCTTTTGGGAGGCCGTTTTTCACTTATCTCCAAACTTTGTCCGTCTGCCATTGTGCTCGTGACTCAACTATCTCATGCCCTGGCCAGTTCCTCATAAGGACCAGCTCCAGTCCGTGATTGGCTGACCGACCAGTTTGGCAATTCATGACGCTTTTCCTGCTGTAAAGCAGATTTTTTCTGCGAAAATTCGTCCCCGGCTATGTATACGCTGATAGTCTGATTTTACTGTGTATACTACCCTGTGCAACCCATTATTTTCAAAATGATATATATAGGCAAAAATGCTGCCTGTTGCTTCTTTAAATGATAATTTTGTAGAAATCTGATTGAACTGACAAAAATCTGGGACATATCTTAAAAAAATATATTTTAAAACAAAGATGGTTTTAAAAGTACATTTTAACACTGATGTTATCAGTACATTCTGTTAGTTTTGGATTTTGAAGGTAACCCATTTTTGTTTGAAGCTGTAAATTCTCGTCTGGTCTAAGAGTGTTTTCTGGCACAGAGCAAGTTTAGAAGTTTAAAAAAAGAAGTTTAAAAAATGGAAGTAGATCAAAATATTTTAGAAATCATATTTATTTCATACATATAAATTCTTTAAAAATAATGTTTCACCCCAGACATGGAATTATTGGATTGATAACTTATAATCGTAAGTAGGGATGGGTACCGAGTTCAGTACTTTTATTGGTACCGACCGAATTAGGCCGGTAATCCTGAGTATCGATTCACGTAAAATCAAACGGTACCACATTTCGGTACCTGAACGCATCCTTGGGACTTTGAGAGTGGAGGAGTGACATTTTCGCTGCCTATTGTGAATGCAGCATTGTACGCACAAGAGCGTGATCACGTCAGTGGCAGCTATCAACAATGCAGCATGGCTGAGAGAAAGAGGTCGAAGGTGTGGCTCCATATCTCAAAGTCTGATGCAGACTACGCGCGCCGCAATATTTGCAGCGCAAAATGCAAGGCCAGCTACGGAAATACCTCAAACCTGAGGAAGCACCTGGTTAAGCACAAGGTGTTTTTAAAGGCTGACGACTGCACAGTATTTGATAGCCTAAGTTAAGGCTACTTCTCCCGGCATTATCACACCTACAGCTAGCGGCTCGTTGTCATCTGCAGCCAGCATCGGGGCAGAAGAAGTGGGATAAACGTTCAGTGATGACAACGGTGATTAAGTGGGGCATCAGCTACATCGGTTCCAGGTAATTAATAAGCTTAGTGTTTAAGATGATTGGCTTTGTTCTGGTCATTCTAACGTTAGCTTCGCATTTTAACTTGCCTTAGTTATCATTATCAGCTCATTTCCTCGTATTCTCTAACTTTAACGTTACACTCCCCCACACACATTTTTCCCAGAGGGGAAAGAGGAGGAATAGGAGGTAGTAGGAGTGGGTTTATTTTGTGCAATAAAAAGAACTGCTGCATAGTCAATTATATAGGCTACCTTTTGATATTATGTTACAAACAGTGTTAGATGTTGTTTTATCCTGTTTGATATTGAGAAATAAATGTTAGTTTTGACAAAAAAAAAAAAAAAATTCTAAATGAAATATCCTTTATTACCACATATACATGCAAAAAACAGTACCGAAAACAGGTACTGTTCCGTACCGGTACCGATTCCCAGGTACCAGGTATCGGTACCGTATCGGTTCAAATGTGAAAGGTACCCATCCCTAATCGTAAGGGTTGTTTTGCATATTAAGTATTTGTTCATTTACTGTACTACCCACTGTGTTTTCTGGCCAGTTCACCTTAGATAAAGCAGACGAGGGGCGTCAGTGGCTTAGTGGTAGAGCAGGCGCCCCATGTACAAGGCTGTTGCCGCAGCGGCCTGGGTTCGACTCCAGCCTGTGGCCCTTTGCTGCATGTCTTTCCCTCTCTCTCTCTCTCTCTCTCTCTCTCTCTCTCTCTCTCTCTCTCTCTCTCCGCCTTCATGCTTAAGCTGTCCTATCAATTAAAGGCTAAAACGCCCAAAAAGTATCTAAAAAAAAAAAAAAAAAAAAAAAGATAAAGCAGACGATACACTGAAGATATTTAATAGTTATATGATGCTTTTACTTACACTGGCCTGAATAAAAAAAACATTTAAACAGTGTTGATATACTGTATTGACATACTGTAGCCTATAGAATATTATTGTTAATTAAGTTGTATTTTAAAGATAAAAAAGTTGTAAATTATCCAATTAAAATGAAAACATCAGAGGTTTATAGGTGTAGTTAAAGAACACCTATTTGTATCTCATTAGCAGTCGAGGTAGAGAAAACATGTAGATCTTAAACCTAAACCAAATTCAACAATGATGCTCTGACTTCATCACCCATTATCCATGGATTTGAAGTTAACTGAGCGAAACTTTTCCTTATCTTTAATTTAAAGTGAATTAAATTTGGGATAGATGAACTAAAGGATTAGACAAGCTCTGAAGGTGACCCTCTCCTCATTCCCTTGTCTAAAAGTATCCTTTCTTTCTGCACACTGTGGGACTTCTGAAGAATAATAGGAACGAAAAAGACACTTCTAAGTCTGCAGACTTCCAAAAAAATCTGCAATTTGATATTGTTGGAACTGAGCAACATGTTCTCCATTTAATAAATGAAAACTATAGTGCAGGATTTTTACATATAAATGAACATCCGTCACATTCAAGCCCTTGCCAAATGAGTTCACACAATACTGATAATGCCATCAGGGAGAGCTATCTGTATTTCTCAGTATCAGAGCCGGACCAGCCATTGGGAAGACTTCTGAAGAGCCGGTCCACTCCAGGCCGAACCGGCTGGTGGTCAAAGAATTTTTTTATTTTTTTATTTCTGATGTCAGCAGTCACTGTGTGGTCCTTGACTGTATACAAGCCAGCCTGCTGCCTGGCCCTCACAGCCACAGACAGCACAGAGCTGAATGCTGCCTGTCAGACTGGGCCAATCTGATACTTTCAATATTGAGGGGGATACGAGCGGCCCCTCCCAATGTGGTGGAAGGGCCAAGTTTGCTGTTGCCTCTGGTAGCCAGGCCATTGATGACTGTTGGATTGCCCTGATGCTTTCTGGCGATGTGAGGTAAAAAAGTCAATTTGTTTTTGGGATTTAAGAAGGAAAAGGTGACCTCTGTGTTGTTAGAGACTTAGGACTTCGTTCTAGGTTTTGATTATATATTAACTAACATTGAGTATTTGAGTGTGCATATATGTGTGAGCATTTGTAAGTATTTTAGCATGCTATTGACGGACTGTATGTTGTGAAACAGATTATAGCAGTAGTTGGCAGTATACTGTGATTTCGTGCCCCAGCTCACTAAGGCTTGCCTGGCCTGGTCTTGTTTTTAGGGCAGTGGGGACATGCTTAGTCAAACTCAGGAGGCAGGTGACAACAAGACACCCTAAAGTGTCTTTGAGGTCCTCAGTATGATCAGATTCTCTTCATACCACAAAACAGTGTCAGTGTTAAAATTATTACCAAAAGAATTTCATAAAAGGCCTCACTCCAACTCAAAGTCCCAGACTGAATTTCACTCCCAGTGCGTTTGATCTTGGCCATCTGTGCCGACTTTCCCATGTCAGGGCATATTAAAATTGTCATCACAACATAATTTAGTACACAAACATTTAGTATACAAACGTGATTTCCAGGACACGGGGTTGGCAGACCACATTGGACACAATGCCCTGTCTAAAGGAGTAGTCCTTGTGCACCTCTTGTGGTAACCCATTTTCATTTTAAACTCGCCAAATGCCAACACTTAAGTTAGTGGCCCTTTGCAGTGGCATTTTTTGATGCCCCATGCAACTGCCATAGTATAAAGAGCAGGAAAGTCTGCATAGGGCGGGCAGGAGGGGAGGTGGATGGGTCAAACAAACTCCAGACTTTAATCTGGGAGTCTGCTGTTCATGTTCCCTGTATAACCAAATGTCAAGTTATATTCATAAAAACGTAGTGTGCTAGTATGTGTAGCATACTACATTGGTGATGTATGTCACTTGACGCATGTGATGTATGTCACGTGAGGTTACATTACATAAGAAACAAATGTACTTACTTTTCGCCAAACCATGATGTTGTTTTGCTAGTGCTTTTGTCATCTAAACCTAAGGAAGTATATACATTTTTTAGGAGCACATTTCTTTTCCACTTATGTTCTTATTTTGAAAAGATACAAAATATTTAACAAGTCTTAATTGTGCTGCAGTCCCTGAGTATTGAAAGCTGAAGCTCGAGGGGTAACTAAAGCATCATACTTTGATTTGTAGGGCCACTGACGAAGTGTCGATGTTTGACTAGGTGGGGTGAAAATGTGTTGCTCGTGGTTGACAGTTTAGCAGTGGCGGAGTATGTCCTTTGTGTTGGTCTTTACTCCATTTTCTTTTTGCTATTTTCTCTACCACTGCAGTAGTTGTGGTCCAACATGATAGGTGAGCCTCAAAGCCCTCCTTTAGGAAGTTTTTCTTTTGATGGTATTTTTGTGTGCAGAGAATGAAAGCTTGAGTTGCCTTGTATGGATGTTTTTGTTCGTTTTTTTTCTATTTTGCATGGAAGCTTTTCATCCATTAAAGGTTCTCAAATGAAACAGAGTTTGGTGAGAGTAAGGGGTTGATGCTTTCAGCTTTAGAGGTATAGGGGAGAGGCTCACACCTCGTTCTTCTCTTGCCACATACCCAGCCATACACATGACTGACGTGGTACAGGACAGAGGTCCACATCTCTTTTATTCTGGTCCGTACAGGTAGCATCTCTATACTGACAGTATTTTTATGAGTCTTATGCCCTTATATAACTCCTTCTTTGAGAGATAAAAGAGTTGACTTTGTGACCCAGATTCTGTTGACACACACAGTATCGTTGCTACACTGTAAAGTCATTTTTGATTTGCACTTAGTGGTGCTGAATCAGATGCCATTATGATATAAAATGATTTCAGATTTCAAATGTTTTGTTCTACCATGGGTAAAATACACAATAAACACACAATAATATTTTGTCATTATGTTTCTGTTTGCATATGCACTGTGTGTGTGTGCGTGTGTGTGTGTGCGTGTGTGTGTTTTAATAGTTACCTCAGGGTTTTAAAGAAAATCATCACCTCAGTTTTCTCAACTGGTATTTTCATTTAATCCAGAATTCTGCATCCCTCACCTATTGGTCCAAATGGTGACCACATTGATGAGTTTGAACTTGAAGTCTTTTTTTATGCCACCTTTTTTAAGGGGACCTTTTATGCTTTTCATTATTTTCTGTCACACATATAATGCTACAATGTTGGATGTTCATATGGCCAAGTGGCAAGTATTTTACATAATTAGGTAAATGTATGTAAAACTAATTCCTCACGCTTCAGACCATTCTGAATACTCTGTTTTTGGCTGTTTTTTTTGTTTTGTTTTTCTAAATGTGAGACAAGCTAATGTCTGATCATGATGGGTTTCTTTATATGATCATCTGCTCCAGGCAAACTACTGCAAGTGTTTACATAACGTAGCCTACACTGCTACATAAGCTACATGCTGATGTCAGGGAAACATGTAATCTTGGTCACCGATGTTGTCTGGTTCTGAAGATTTTGGTTTAGAAGCTTTTATTGGTGAAAGGCTGACCTATCAGAGCAGACTGGGCTTTTATGGGAGAGGGGCTTAAAGAGACAGGCACTAATACGCAGCCTTCTCAGACAGTGTTCCAGCACAGCACAGACAGTATGAGGAAAATAAAGTCTTTATGAGCAAGTATGTAAGCATGTTTTAGTGGAAGCACAAAATACAGATATGAACCTGAAAATGAGCATAATAGGTCTACTTTAACTGGGGACGTATCCCACAACGAGACGTCTCACACGTGAAACTTGTAGAGAACCAGGGTTACAAAAGTAACCTAAATTCCTTTGCTCCAGCACCATTGCTGTCAACTAAAATGCAAATTAAAATCCCAGTGTTGACAAGTAGAAACAAACACTCTGTAGCCACATATTTTGACTGTTATTAAGATGGAAATATGGCCACAAAGGGCTGTGATTGTTTTGAAAAATAATCTAGAGTGGAATTATTAAAAGGCTATCCTGGGGAAACCATCAGATGATGGAGGGGGATAGACTACATGGAGGCACTTAAATAGTAATTACTATCACCAGTACTCCTCTGGTGATGCTGTTGAGGATTTGTAACTCCTTTTCTGATGAGGTCAGGTCCTCATTATAATTACTTGCTTCACTTAAGTATACACAGCTGCAAATTGGAGCGCAATAACAGGAATAGTAATTAGTGGACTAGAAATTATTAGAGGTGAACTGCTAAACGGGAAGGGAGGGAATCACTCTTTCGTTAAATCTATGAACAAGTCAAATAAATAATGGAAATTAGATTACAATAGGTTATAAAAGAGGGAATCCGCGCCATATCCTAAAGTAAATCTGCTATTTTTATTAGAGTTGCTGATTATGTGTCTCTCAAACTGAACAAAATAACAGTGAAAGTGGGAATTTATGTTCTTGAGTTGCTTTTTTGTGTTTTATAGCATTTAGAACCAAACCCAGATCTATAATGTCATCTCTATGTTATTGTACTATTTGCAAAAGTGGAAACCTGTCCCTATAACAATCTACAGGTAAGTAATGTTCAATCTCAGATAGCAAATGTCCTGCTTAACCACATTTGTCAGTCCCTACTTAAACTGGTCCCTGGCTGCTTCTTTACAGTGTTATTTTATTGACCGTGTGCTTGGTCATAAAAATACTCTACTATTATTTATTTGTAAGAGTGTAAATTAGCTGACTAAAGTTGGACTGGACAGTCTGTTTTAGTTTTCCTTGGGGTGATAACATACACTCTTTTCCACTAATAAAAACTGCCCTTAGGTTACAGACAGTCATATCTGAGGGCTGCCCAGTGCAGCTACAGTCTTTATTATAGGTCACTTAATTAAGGGGCTTAAAAGGCACCTTGACAGTTACTGTGGAGAGAAGACAGGGCTTTTCTCATTCACATTCCCAGCTCAGATTTTTCTAGCCAGTAGCTAAATATGCAATGATTAGGTCACATTTAATGTGTTGGGTATCAGTGTGATTTTTTTTTCAACTAGAACAGGTCATTCTCTTAAGACTAAACACTGTTTTCTAAAAAGAACATCTTTTGTGAGCATCAAACACCAGGCTCTACATTATAAATAGCTTGCATTTTCTTCTTCTTCTGTAGCATTGCTCAAAAGGTATATTCGTCAAGTCTTGTCTAATGTAGATGCATGTTGATTAGCATAGTTGTGTATTCAGCTGCTTGGCTCTAGCATATTTTGAGTTAACCGTAACTGAATTTCCCTGCAGATGTGCTCACGGCACATAAATTATGATTAGGGTAAGGTCAACAAATGGGTTTAAGTTGGAGAATGATATTGGTCATGGCCGCTAAAAAATGCCAACATTGACTATTAGATGGGAAACACACTCTGGCTGCAATTGTCAAAAGCAAGTGCTTGTACTGTACGAATGCACCCATCGACCACCCTGACCTTCACATCCTCTTCACTCTGCTGTATGAGCATCACGCTGCTTCTAGTATTTGTGCTCAACATTGCCATTGAATATAAAGTGTCGATGTAGAATAGCTGTATATGAAAACAATTAACAGGAGACAGTGAGTGTTGTCAGCCAGGTTGTATAATAAAAGATGAGTCACTGTGCAAAATGTAACAAGCAGAATTATTAAGTAAATAATACAGTAGATAAATATTCACTGGGGCTTCAATGATGGCTGGATAACTGAACAGGCTAACTGCTCCCAGGCCCAGGGGCCCTCTTGGCCCTCACGCAGATTGTTACTCAAATTGACACATACTGATCAGGAAGAGACTCAAAAAGACCACTAAGAGATGCAACGAAATCACACAGACACAAAATGACAATGTAGAGACACAACTTCCCCTGAAAAAGGCACAAGTATACCTCAAAGACACATGAAAGGACCTCAAAGAGACACTATATGACCTCTAAGAGATGTGAAGGGACTACAAAGAGACACAAAACAACCACTAAGGGGTACAACAACAAAAAAAGACATATAAACCCCAAAGAGATGCAAAATGACCTCAAAGAAATGTGAAGGATACAAAGAGAAACAAAATGACTACTGAGAGACACGACGAACATCACAAGCTCACACTGAGCATGTGTGAGTATGAGTGTGTAATTTGATCGCGTGAGTCAAAAAAATGTACGTTTGGGTGTAAGTATACATTATTGAAAGAGAAACTGCTTTGAATTGCACACTGCTTGTACGCTGGGAGGATGAATTAGGTTCAAAGCCCTGTGGGGGTTAACTTGTGAGCACTGCTGTACATTTTCTGATAACACTGAATGCAACATCCTGTGTTTGATTACACTAATACCAGTTGTTTGACAGTTTCTGGACACTTATTGTGTGTCTGCAGTAAATTTGTGTGATGCATTCATGACTATATTTTTATCAGGAGGCTTGTGGCCATGTCACTTCATGCCTCAACCAGGTATGGCATAGGCCAGATGGCTGGGTCTGTTATAAGAATAAATATCTAAAGACAAAACTACTGCTAGATAATTTATAATGTGGGAACATAAAGGCTGGGTTCACAGGTTCATGGTGTTGGGAGCAGAACATGCAGATATGTTTTTTTAAAGATATTTTTTGGGGCATTTTTAGCCTTTACTTGACAGGACAGACAAGTGTGAAGGGGGGAGAGAGAGAGGGAGTGACATGCAGCAAAGGGCCACAGGCTGGAGTTGAACCCGGGCCGCTGCAGCAACAGCCTTGTACATGGGGCGCCTGCTCTACCGCTAAGCCACAGACGCCCCAACATGCAGATATGTTATTTTCATGCATCACTTCATGCCCTGTGGCTTGTGATTGTGGTTGCTAATAGATCCTCCAGAGAGCTCCTCTAAACATAAAACAAAGTTTGTTATGATTTGATTTTTTCTGAGCAAACACTTCAGTCAAATTACCGCGTTAATGCAGTGTGTTGCAAACAGCCATACAACATTTAAATAAATCATTTTTAATGGACGTGAGCAGTGTAAGTAACTGCTTGTTTTCAAGAATAATGGATTTGAGTATTTCTGCAGATTCCCAATGTATTCCCTCATGTTGTGTTAACATAGACAGTGTGAAATCCTTATGATTTTATTTAAATGAGAAGGATGGAAATCAAGTTTGATAAAACAACAAAACAAAACAGAAAAAAAAAGTTGTTTAGCAGTTTTTACAAGCCAGATGGGAGAAGTAGACAGCTGAGGGTTGTTTGCAGTGGCGAGGCAAAATGTTCCCTTCTCTTTCTTACCCAAGTCATCAAATGTTCGATATGTGTTTGCAAATGCTAGACAATTAAAACAGCATGAAAACCTTTTTTTCAGGATTCAAACACAAAACACATTGGGTATTAGCTTTCTTGAGTTTGAGAAACATAGAGTGGTGAGAGACTGTGAGCGCAGTCCATTGAGTGGGACTCACTGATTAACTGATAGAGAAATACACTGCACCATTAATACACTGCTCAAAAATTTAGGGGAACACTTTATCGTCACAGTATAACACCAAGTCACCAAGATATCAATCTGTCCATTTATAGGAAGCACAAGTGATTGTGAATCAATTTCACCTGCTTTGGTGACACTGACAACGGGTGCAATGGAGAGGCAAAAGCAAGACAACCCCCCAAAAGGGAATGGTTTTACATGTGATGGCCACAGACAGTTGCTCTCTCCTTATCCTTCCTGACTGATTCTTCTCTAGTTTTGTGTTCTCCTAGTGTCCTTGTCACTACTGGTAGCATGAGGCGGTACCTGCAGCCCAGTCAGGTTGCACAGGTAGTTGAGCTCCTCCAGGTTGGCACATCCAGACGTGCCGTCTCAAGGTTTGCTGTATCTCCCAGCACAGTCTCAAGAGCATGGAGGAGATACCAGGAGACCATCTGTTACACAAGGAGAGCTGGACAGGGACATAGGAGGGCATCAACCCAGCAGCAGGACCGGTATCTGCTCCTTTGTGTGAGGAGGAACAGGAGGAGAGAAACAGACTCCACAAGGGTGGCATGAGGACCCGACGTCCTCTAGTGGGACCTGTGCTCACAGTCCAGCACTGTGCAGCTCAGTTGGCATTTGTCAGAGAATACCAGGACTGGCAGGTCCGCCACTGGCGCCCTGTTCTCTTCACAGATGAGAGCAGATTCACACTGAGCACATGTGACAGGCATGAAAGAGTCTGGAGATGGTGTTGTGAACATGATGCTGCCTAAAACATCATGATGCATGACCGGTTTGGTGGTGGGTCAGTGATGGTCTGGGGAGGCATATCCTTGGAGGGTCTCACAGACCTCAGTGTCATAGCCAACAGTACCCTAACTACAGTTAGGTACCAGGATGAAATCTTCAGAGCGATTGTCAGACCTTATGCTGGTGCAGTGGACCCGGGTTCCTCCTGGTGCAGGACAATGCCCGGCTTCATGTGGCCAGACTGTGTAGGCAGGTCCTGGATGCCATTGACTGGCCCTCCTGTTCCCCTAGCCTGAATCAAATTGAGCACCTATGGGACATTATGTATCTGTGCATCCAACACCACCAAGTACCGCCACAGACTGCCAGCTATGATAGAGAGTGCACATCCATATGGCGACTATACATTTTTAAGGTGATTAATATGTGGCTGTAAACACTTAGAGGCCAGTTACAATATGGTCTAATTACAATTCTCCAATGCAGCCGGATTTACCATGCTGCACCGTCCACGCTGACTCAAACTTGCATACATAAGCTGGACAGAGACCTCACAGTCACATTTATAAATGCCAGATTTGTGTGGAATGACCAGACGCCTTGTTTTCACAATGAGGGCCAATGTGAGAATTTGGTCCTAAATTTCAGACACTGTCGTAACTTTGCAACAGTTGTCGTATTTGTAGTTGTACTTCACTCTGGCTTTTGTCAGCCACAAAACACAGCCCTGGAAAAGGCTGGCAAGCAAGACACAGACAGATCAAGAGTTAGAGAGACGGAGCAAAGATAGACACACTGCAAGCGAGCACATCAGCTTAATGTTAATGTTATGTGCTGACATCAAACTTGGAGAGGAGAGAATGCATGTTTACCTGATTGCTGTAATTCCTCTCAGTGTGTTTTTCTCTCTGTATTTGCAACCATAAGGATAGTTCTGCTTCATTGTATAGGGCTGCCCAGCTCTTTGGCGAAAGCCTGTGTTGTATAAATAGGAAGTTATTTTCAGTCATATGAGTGTGATACACTGTAGGAGTCTGTCAGTTGTCTTTTAAGAACTGGTGCAGTCCAACTCACCTTCATTCAGTGCCCCCCATCATCCTGATCTTCACCCAACTCTCCTCACTACCACCACCAGTGTCTAACTCTGGAATTATTCCTGCTTTACTAACCATGGCATCACTACCCCCATGATGAAGTCTAACTGGCAAAGACTCTTAACAATTCCTACTTTGCTGTGCACCATTTAATAAATGTATTTGTTCAATCTAAATGAGTCCCTCCTGACTCAAGTACATCTAGCCTAATGTAGACTTTGGAGAACTCTGAAAAAGTCAATAACAAGGTTTCTCTGCACATATATTAAATTTTTTTTATCTCATAATGAGACCAGGAAACAAGCAGTTCTTCTCAAGTATTATTCAAATATCAGGGAATTAAAAAATGACTTGATTTCATTCGCAGTACTCATCAGTCATTGATTTGTGTTTTAACAAGCATAAAGCCAGGTGAAATCAATTTAAGAATCCCATAATGATCGGTAATACCATTCGGGCATGATGACTCATGAGTGAGTGAAAAGCAGCTAATCCTCATTTTATTTTGCTGGAGGCTGAATGGAGCCCTACTCTAATTTTATTTTCACAATGACTGACTAATTTCTGCATGTGTCTTGCACTCTGCGTTTTATCTGTTTTTCTTGCAAATTATGCAGAGAGTTACTGTTTATCTCCATTACCTGATTCCAGCATTATAGCCCAGCCCATTGCATTTTCATTATTTTCTCATTTCTTGACATCCCATGGGCAGTGTAGCATATTGCAGGAGGCTTCAGAGGTTGGCTCTTTGGACAGTGAACATATCACTTTCTGCACATGCTTTGGTTTCCAAATATATGAGAAAATACTGTATGTGTAATGGGGTTGCTTGAAGAGGACAAGAAATGCATTGAGCACACTTGGCCTGAAGTTCATTCACTTAAATGTGTAATATTGGAGCTGAATTCCACTCAGAATATGTCTTAAATTAAACTTTGTTTGCACATAGTCACTTTCCAAGCCAAAACTGTGCACTAAAACTAGCTATTTACAAATGAAGAGGGTTAACCAGTCGATAGAATGAAACTTAAAATGAACAATGTTTTCGTCTTGCCACCACCAAATTATTGTCTTCCCTTAAACCCAGACATGTGATTTTTACTGTTGCTAACAATGACTGTATATAAAGACGACAACGTGTCTCCACTTCCTCCCACTGTACAAAATGAAGCCAAAAAATCCCAGATATGGCTGCTGCCATCTTGCGCTGGTGATGTCATTTGGAGGAAAGTCTGCGGAGTTTTCCATGATACTGAGTTCCCACCATCCAACCATTTGCAAGCAGTGCCTTGCAGGCACTCATTTGGCATACACAGCTGTCAGTCAAGAGATCAAACCCCCTTTTTATAGCATCAAATAACTAGTTAAAACCAAACTTATCAGACAACAAACAGTTGAACAAACATCAGTGTGATTACAACTACCTAAAATGACAGGAACCATCTTTGGGAAAAATGTATTTGATGTGTGTTTAAGTTTGGCACGTCCTATCCACTTAGAGAGGGAGGGATTTATGACCTATACTGCAGCCAGCCACCAGGAGGCGATTGAGATGTTTTGGCTTCACATTTGGGGAGCTGTTACGACAGCCATCTTATTATATAGTCTATGGTTGCTACTGGTGTCCTATGCAAAATCCTGCTTCAGTCCTTTTACTTCCTCTGTTGAATAATTGTTACCTAAAAGCTTCTAACCATGCTAATGTAGTTTGTGAAAGCAGGCCTATGATTTTCTAAATCTTTCTTGAAATATTAAATTATATTAAAACACTTGGAGTGATAATACAGACTAAAAGTTTCTGGCATGGCTGATGAATGTCATAGTGTTTTTCACATCCTATAGCTCAACAAGTAGCAGCTGATGCCAAAGCTGAAATAAACAGTAATAGATTTAAAAATGACCATGTAATTTATAACAGTTAGACCTGATTGGCATTAAGTGCTTTGCTTCATCCTCTGCTGTGGGACCATGTCACAAAACACAAGGCCATCCTGCTGGCTTCAAAAAAAGAAACTCCCAGCATGACTAATAAATGAGAAAACTATTCATTGGTGTATTGCACAGTACTGTTGTAACCAAGTGTCATTATTTATCTCTTAAATCCGACAGATGTGGGCTGAATATTCACTAATCTTTGGCTGCTTTGCAAAGTTTCTGGTATTTTAGCTTAATTCTAGATTGGAACATTTCTGTATTTCACAAAGCCTGTATGTGTCTCTGTGTTGCATTACACAGACTACAAATCACTGTAATCCCATCATTCAAAGGAGACAGAAGAATCAGTCCAAAACTTAACTCATTTAGTTCTGAGTGCTGCCTGTGATATCGTTTTAGTGTAGTTATCCTCCTGTTTGTGGAGGAGCGTATGTTTTCTTCGGGCACATTCTCTCATCCTCATGTGGCATCATTAGCTCCATAGATGTCCCCTGTGTAATGCAGAGAGAGGAAGACTGAGTTGACCTTGTTGTCACTGTCCCATTGCTGCTTATGGGAGAAAGACTCAAGGCATTTTCATATTAGGTACGATTGATTCGAACCGTGTCAGCGGATGATTGCCCCCCCTCTCCAGTCCCCTGCCGCTAAGCTCTCACATTAGTAATGTTGTCCGTACCCGAGTATACTTGCATCATCATCTATGTGAAATTCGCTTGTTGGCTTTACAGTGCAGAAAAGTGTGCTGTTTGCAAGATCCTCAGTCATACAAAGGAGTTGAGCCTTGCATAATGTCTATTATTGTTTGTTTTTTGAAGAAACCGTCAAGAATGCCCGCATGCCTGCCTTCTACTTTATAACCTATGTCCATGAAGTTCAAGGAATGAGATTGCCCCACTGAGAGTTGTATGTCCAACTCTACTTATGTTAAATAGCAGTTTACTTCCATGTTTTGGAACAGTTTTTTTTTTATACTGGATGTGAATTGTACCCAGGTCCACATGAGCTGTACTGGAGACTTCCTCTTTTCAAGTGAACCCTGACACTGCTCGATGAACTGTGCCCAGGTATGGTACACAGTGTTTACACTAACCAAACAAACTGGACTCTTGGGTCAGTTGGATTTGGATCCAGGCCCAGGTCCCTGATGTGAAAGCCCTCTTAAAGATTTGTGGACTGCACTTTACAATCCTTATAAGTATGGTTATTTAGTGAAATATTGCATTACAAAACAACCATGACACCACAGATCTCCTTTCCTTCTTCAGCTAAGCATTTTGCTATCACAGTGAGTTTCATAAATACAGATGACCTTGACTGATGATTGTACCTTGGAAGTAAAAATAATAGTAACAGAGGAGGGTCGCACTCAATAAAAAGAAGGCATTTCATTTGCTGAAAACTGTGAAAGTTGCCTGATAACAGACAGAATAATCAACTTGTTATACTTTGTTTCCAACTTCAGTCGATATATTCCCTAAACTACCATGAGAGACTAGCATTTCCCCCTGAATCTAATGTCATTTACACTGATGTGTTGCTGTGCCAACATACCTGTCATGTTGGCACAGGCATTGAGAAGACATGTCAATTCAGAACAGCCTCGACAGCAGCATCTATCTTGTCTATATTGCTCTCCATTGTTGTTATTACGCCTCCTGGTTTCAACGTACCACGTGACAACAACTTGATGATGGCGTCAGTCCCAGCCGTAATGCTGATTGGCTAGTTGAATCTACCACAGTACTCATTGGTTGTTTATATTATAACCAAGAAACCGCTGTTTCATGTCGCAATGCCCTACGAATCAGTCAACTCAGTGAAGTAGGCGGATTCAAAGGTCTGGACCCAGGCAACCATGAGTGGACATCTATGTTGCTGCAACGTGATACAAAAAACAGTAGGCTGATGACATAAGTTGATGTCAACGGTGAGTCATGTTTGAGTTTTTGCCTATAGGCAGGCAGAGGCAGAACTGAGACATGACAGGATTTGCCTAAGAGAGGGTGTGGGTGGACCTTCGAAAGGAGAGGAGTGTAGAACAGTTTTTGTTGTACTTTTTTGTCACCTGTGTTGGATTTTCCACCAAAGTATCACGTCATTGTGGTCCATGTAACAGCAGAATTGTGAAGTCCCAGATTTGAACTAAAGGTGAGAAGGCTAAAAGACAAAAAATTATGTGATAATGGTAATCTTAGATCGCTACCAAACTTAACCAAATGACTGTCTCTTCACAAAATCTCTGCTTTTAAGTGTTTTGGCAAAGTTTGCTGCCAATGTTGTTGGCAGAGGTTACAAATCCAATAGATCTATGGACATCATGTTTTAATCTTTTGAAATAGTTGAATTTACAGTAGGAATATTTTCCTTGGCATGCTTCCTAAGTTGTTTTTTTATGGATTACATTTTATTTACATTTTATAGGCTTCCTAATTAAGCTTTTCATAATGACAGAGAGTCCAACCTCCAAGCTGGCCCCAGATCTACAGTATGTACAGGCATCCAGGGATTCTTCCCAGTGCAGCACTCTCTTTTTTATTCCAGCATTTGATATCTCATCCAAGCCTCGAGAGCCCCCATACCTCCACGGTATTTCAAATTTCTGTTAATGAACCTTGATCAGTTTTCTCTTCTGATACCCTTGGTGTATTTTAGTAAGCTTCTGGTATATTGTTTGTACTTAATTTTTCCATAATTCTATATACATAATCTAACATAGCACCCACAGTTTCCCCTCTTGAAGCTTTTTGGACTGACTTCATTTGCTTTCTTTTTGCTCACCAAACACATTATTGGCACTGAGGATCTTTTCATTCTCACTGGATATGCTGAATGAGTGATCAAGGCAAGTGGCGAGCATTAACATGTTACAGAGGCTTCCACATTCTTATTTTTATTGTTCTTTGTTGTTTGTAAGATCTTTTTTCTTGAGCAGTTTTTTTTCTTTTGTCTGAACCTTCTTTATCAAGTATAGTCTCTTTATTTTGTGTCTCTGTGTAACTGGATGAATAATGTGGTCCACATAAGAGATGAGAAGATGGCAACAGGTAGTAAGTGAGATTACATTTTTCAGTCTTGCTACTGTACTGTTTTATAACCAGGGATAGAAAGAGTACAGCAGTGTTGTACTGAAATTAAAGTATTGTGTAAAATTTTACCTGAAAGCAAAAAGTACTGCATTACAAAAAGAGGGGGATGAACATCTTCAGGTTACAAAATAAATTGCATTAAATGTTAACATATTCACCAGTGGCACTTTGGGGCACCCAGTAGCTCAGTGGGTAGAGCTGGTATTGGTTGGCTGCCTCAACTCTTTTTCAAATTTGTTGCCAATGTGGCAGCTGTAAGACTTGTCTTTTCAGACCTAGTGGGCACAGTTTAGATAGATATTTGAGATTGTTTCAATTAGAATCTGCACTGATTTCTTAATAAAACCCCTTCAAATATCTTTATGCACTGGCTTCAGCAGTAGCAGTCGTCGTGTTGTCTGAATTGTCAGTTGCACTAGGCCGTGTTGTGTTGAAGTCTGCTCTACCGTTGAATACCATTGAGCACACACTGTGTTGCACTGCCAGGCCACACAGTGGTTGCTGACGATCTCATTTGGAGAGTGAGTTTAATGAGTTTGTTCTTGTACTTACCTGTCTGAACGGCTTGGTGTGAGTCTCATGCCCCGCAAAGTTCGCCCTAATGTGCTCCAAGTTCATCTTCTCTGCTTGTTTATTCAAAATGCATAATATACATAGCTTCTCTGTCCCACTGATCTCCTAATTTCAACATGTTTTTAGCTGAAAGGCTCTGCAGTCACACCAGGTATTATTCTCACAAACTGCAGAAGGCATCACACACCTCACTGAAGGTAAAAGTTCCTCAGTGACTGCAGAAGTCACAACTGGAGGATCAACCAAGAGCATTTTAGCATATAGCCAATTACCTGTTGGTGTGTTTGATTTGGGTCACTTAGCGTGCTTGCTGTATGGTGCATTATGTCAATGATCCATTAAGGGGGATGCAGCCTTTTTTAATTTTACAATGATGGATTATTGTTCTTTATTTGTACTGTTTAGCACTGTTCTGACACTCAGCAGGCAAACCACCAGCTTCTTCTCTGTTGCAGCTTATGATTAACTCCGTTATCTATTCTTTATTTCATTATCACACAGTTTATCAGGACTTTCATGTGACTTTTGTTTTTATTCTGCAATGATATGACTTGACATGTAGCAAAGTACGAACTTGAATAAAAAAATACTTAAGTAAAAGTAAATTTACCAATCTTTGGAAATATTCAAAAGGTACACAACTCTTTTGTGTACTTGTACTTTTTTCTAAATGTAATTCATTAGCTACTTCCACCTTTTATCTTGAGTTGCCCTTATACTATAAGACAGAAATGAAGTTATCAGGAAATTCACACTTCATTATAACCAATTATCCACAAGGAAATGGAGTCCATTACACAGGAAATTCAAGCATGTGGGAGAGACACTTTTGTATTTGATATTTGTAGCAGAAAAACGCAATTTGAACTTAAACAGGTCCAGAACGACAACATAAAAATGCACCTTTATACCAGACATATAACTAGACATCTACATGCTACTTTCCACTTCCTCCCTTTGCTTTCTCGAGAATGGCAGTTCAGCAATGGAGATGACTGACATATTATAATGCTGGTTCAACTTTAAAGGCCAGAGTATAAACATTACTTGAGAGGTGAAACAGTGCTGTGAGCCATGGGACTTTAAGTGAAGATAACCATTTAGTCCACATTGCCCACACTTGCTATGAACATGCTACCCACTGCTGCTTAATTATTACATATGTTACAAAACTATTCAATAGTTGTTTATGAACTACTCACCATCAATCACAAAACATGGAGGCAGGCAATCTTTGATGCTGATTATCCAAACATAACATTCCTGTGTCTAAAAGTTTTGCCTGCAGGGCGTCTCTTTACACATTTCATGGCTGAGACGCCAGTAATAATTACTGTAACCAAATCAGCATCCCTGAATGCTAAGCAGAATTACACTGAACGAATAAAGAAGCAGTGTGATTAAAGGGGTGTTTAATTTTCATTGTTGAATCCACAGCCACCACTGGTATTGGACCACACCTCAGTGCCTGTTATGTAAATGCACCACTTTTGTTACAGCTAATTTGGTAATAATTAGCTGCCACTGTTGTGTAATTGTGTTTTGATAAGTGAATTCTCAGCAGATTTAAATGTGTGATCTCCTTGAATGTGTTTTGTTTGCACGTTGTTTGTCAGTTGTTCTGAGCTCTGCTGGCTTTGTGGCCTTTGTGACACCCAAATTAAATGCCTGACTTAGGTAATACAAAACAAGGTGGAAGGTGTGACCTCTCAGGCTTCTTGCTACGCAATAATGGGAAAAGTTGCTCCATTAGTGAAAACGCAAACTAACTAAGAGCAGCAAACATCACAATGTGCTATAATGTCTAATGTTGCCCTGTACATTTTTGATTTTTTCAACACTGAACAAATATTTATATAAATTCTAGTCATTTTAAAATATTTGCATCATTAAATTGTTGTGGTCTTCATTTTTTTTAGCTGTTTTTAACATATATAAAAGAGTAACAGTAAGAATTGACAACAATAATGGTGCATGTGTCACACTTACTTCAACATGGACAAATGGTATGGTCCGACTCATCAACCTTTAATGGGACCATGCTTACAATTTTGGAATTGGTACAAGTAGAAATAAGCAGGGCAGAAGCAGTTTTTAGTTTCTCTAAAAGAAAAATGTGACACAAACATCAGGGGGAGAGTAATATGTTTTTATTCTGTATTTCACGTATAAGTGGCGTAAACATAGAACCCACTGGAAAGAGGAAAACCCCAAAAAACTAATTAGGTTAACATATGTATATCAGGTTACCATGAGAGGAAATGGCTGTTATGCACACACAAATCAAATTGTATTTTACTTTTATGCCACCAAACTGCAGTAGTAACAAAGCAATGCACTTGCTTCTACCACATTTACCTCTTCACAACGTGTCATCTCCTCCCATCCCCAAACTATTACAGCTGTGTAAGAAAACATGTCTGCTAACCTCAAGGAATTCACTAAGTGAAATTTGCACTGCAGGGATGTATTCCAAGCAATTTCATGTAGTGGACTGTGTCAAGGGAAACAGCAAAGCTTTTTACACATAAAACGTCCTGCTCCGATGGGAGGGGGGAAAAATAGAGAAACAAGCAGCTGAGAGTAGGTTGAACTCTTCCTGTTTCATTAGAACGGGAATCTTAGGAAGGTCACACAATACAAAAGCACGACAGACTGCAAATAAAAAGTAACCAAATATTTTGATTTACTAAGAGAGTCCTTAATAATTGTTTTACTGCTTGAGTCACACTTTTGACACATTGTAGATAAAAGTTGCATTTTTGTTGTTTAATAGCACATAAACTAGGTGATCTTGGAACCCACTGGCTATCGGTCTGATGATGTAAGCCCCTGGGGGCAGCAGCCAGCCAAGAGCCAGTGGATATCAGAGCCAAGACTTCCTCTTCTGTGGATCTGTCATTTCGGCTAAACAGATATCTACATTTAAGCCTTTAAATAGATAATAGATATAGATAGATATCTAGATAAGGCCTGAATTTAAAAAAAAAAAAAAGCTGATAGAAGGCTAAATTCTTGTCAAACAATAGCCCATGGATTTTGAGATTGCATTTTCACCAATGCATTCTGCCTCTTTTTCTCCCCACAAAAAATGTTTATGTGATTGGTTAATGCTACTCGGACTACAAATGGAAACTAGAACACTTTTGATATCAAAATCTTGTCCCTTTAATTTAATTTATTTTAATTTAAAAATAAAATGAAATAAAATAAATGTGAAACTCTATACGGAGCTGTGCCTCATAACAATAAATCGAAACTGGACTGGACCATGTGGGAATTTAATTTGAAAGGACAGACACAGGAAGAGGCCACGCTCAGCAGTCAGTCAGGAGTAACGTTTATTTACAGGGCAGGTACCTGCGGTTAATCCACAGGCTAGTTAATAACATGTCGGGGAGGGGAAATCAAAGGTGTGGGATCATTTTGAGAAGGTGAAGGATGAACCCAAGGTGATATGTAAACTCTGCAGGCAAAACATTTACCTATCATTTGTCGACTACAAACATGATGTATCATCTGAAACATGTAAGTAGCTACATGCCCATTAGCCACTTAGCACAATCATTACTGCTTTGCCGACAGCGTCATTAACAGGCGGCTGGTTCAGTGTGTAGCGTGCACTTGTAGATTTAATATAGGCTGATATTAATCAAGGTTCATTAGTAAGGTTTTGTATTTCTCTGTAATGTAGCACATTGTTAAGAGTGTTACTGATACTATTCTTTCTCAGACAGCCTTCCTGCATACATATGCAGATATCTGTGAGTGAAGGCCAATTATTTAAAAAGTTCTCAGTGTTAGATTGATTGTAGGGGTGTAAATCACCAGTTTCGTCACATTACCATATTATATCGATTCTTTGGACAGCGATACGATATTTGCCAGTATTACAAAATCTGCCACGATCTGATTTGAATTCGATACGATTCCGGGGTCTGCGATTGATATTAGGCGATATTAAATGCTCATTTAACACAGTCAGTTACAGAGGAAGCTGCCACCCCTCTCTTTTTTACATTTGGTCATAAAACACATAAATAATACAGTACAATATAGTTCACTTTAAACTTACTCCACTGACACAAATAAAAAAGCATATGGGATGAGTTGACCATCAGGGCTTTCTGTCAGAGACCTTTTCATTTTAACCCAAATCATCATCTTTTTTTTTATAAAACTTTAGGACTATCTGGCTTAAAGCCCTGAAGGTAAACTTTTCTAAACAGCCATAAAACACAGATTAACAACGAGATCATTCAACAAAAGTGTAACATTCAGCTGAGTAATAACTGTCAAGGTTCATGGAAAAAACAATATTTTTTTTTTGCTAATCACCCATTATTAGCTTAAGCATGTTTACATCGCATAAATTAGCCTAGTGGCTGGCGGACATTTTTCCTCTTCTCATAGCTTAACAGATGACGTGGTTTAAGTCACACCATCTCCCTATAGAATTTCACCCTGCATGCACGTTTTTTCAGCCGAACATTGTTAAAACAGAGCAGCAAATGTTGCCAAAACAAGACGTTAGCAGAGTGCAACGCTCGTCCAGGCAGGTAACGTTATGTCATGTTTTATCTCGTAGCATCATTGTTTACATATCCCATGTGTGTTTGTTTGTTCTCCTGTATTTTCTCCAAAATCCAAAATATTTCCACTCTGCTCATTTATCCCTGAATAAATAACGTTATCCTCATCATCTCTCTCCTGGCTGCTTGCCATCTGCCTGCCGCTGTTTGACGGTGACACAGACTTTCAAAATAAAAGCCTATGCTAAAGATGATGATATGGATTGATGTTTTCATTGTTTATCATTAAATCGATATATCGATCCAGATCCATGGATCGTTACACCCCTAATTGATTGTTTGACATTTTTGGAAATACACTTATTCACTTTCTTGCAGAGAGTAAGGTGAGAAGATTGATACCCCTTTGAAGAGGTATCAACCCTCTCGTTTAACGATTGAAAAGAGAGCAAATAGGTGTCTTTTTATCTTAGTGTTAAGTGGGAGTGTAAACAGTCTTTGATGAGAGGAAGGAAAACCAATTTCACCAAACAAGACAACCCTCTTGCATTTTAATCTTTCCCAAATTAGTCAGGAACAAATACATCTTGTGTTTTAAACCATAGCACCCGATTAGTCCAATCAGGATCATTTTGGAAACATAGAGGTGAGGATTATTCCCCCAGTTACAAAAAAATAAGATCATGTTTTGTTCATTCCACTGTGGGAACAAAAGGCAAGAGATGATTAAACTGAAGAGTCAATCAACAGCTCAAAGTGACATTTTGTCTTTCCCGTCCCCTCACTGCCCTATTCACCTATTTCATTTGTTTGTTCCTCAATCACTTTCACTCCGCATGGCTACAGATGTCCAAGGAGCCAAAGAATATTGAGGTTTTGTGACAGATCTGCTAGTATCTCATCTACCCTTGTTTTCCTTTCTTCCTTTATTGACACAACATACAAAAATGGCCTTTCCCTGCCCGAACTCCAGACTCCCCCTCCTCTTTTCTATTTCTCTCCCACTTCTTTCACTGAGGCCTAATTACATGGTGGACAGAGTAATCGATACAGGAGAGAGTGAAAGTACCCAGCAGGCAGCGTGAGGACCCTCTTAACTCTCTTCAGTCGACCCTTCTCATACTTACACTTGCACACTAGTGATCATCTTGACTTTTTGCAGACATTAGAGCCAAGCTTTCCTATTCCCATGGTGCACTCCATGCTGCATAAACAGCGGAAGTGCATTACGCTTTACCCCAGGGCAGAGCAAATACATGCAATCTTGGAAAAAAAAGTCAGGGGAAAGCTGTGCAGCCTCCACGTTGGTGCTGTTTAAATGGTTGAACACGAAAGTAATGATGAGCCACATTTATTTTTAATGTTATGTGTATTTGGACACCCTGTTGTTTTGTTGGCCGTGTTGTCATAGAAATCCTGTGTCACACATCAGCAGGCAGCAACACTGTAATGCTGACAATGCTTTAAAGACTGTGGCAATGCTATCAAGTTAGCTGCAGTTCACCTAGCATGCATGTACCAATTTTGTAGACGGATTTTTTTCACTCCTTTTTAATGTAGCTCTTAAGTATTTCACTGCTGGAAATAGAGTGAAAACTAGGTTGTTGGTGCAGTAGAAAGATGTGAATACTTTTTGAAATTGGTGCTCTGTGACAAGAGAAAACAGAGAAAAGGGGCTGTGGCATTTGCTTTTGCTCAAGAGGTAGAAAACGTACAACTACCAGAATGCACTGAACCAATGAATGCTCTTGCTGATGAGTGAGGTAATGTGAGTGTGGCTGTTTTTCCACAAAAAACAATGGGGCTGGTATTAAATGATCTTGAATTACTGATAACGGTAAGCTAAAATATGCTTCTGAAGACACTTAAGTCGTAAAATAGTCAATGCAGTAACAGAATCTTGGTTTATATTTCATCAGCACTGTCTAGTTCTACAGTTTGATCAGAGTTTGAGAGAGAGAGGGGGTTGGAGGGTCTCTCTATCTGGTCGTTTTGTTTCATCCATTGGGTTTCAGCTGAGAGACGAGCAGAGAGATCTAGGGGCTAGTAAGATAGGGGGAAGTTTACCACGGGTCATTGACACATACATCCCACATTGTTCTGATACAAAGCTGGTTGAAAATTGTTTAAGTATCCCTTTAAAATCAGCTTGCTGTAACATGGAGAATTGGCCTGCATCCCTAAAATTGTCAACACCTTTGTTTCAGTAAATATGTTGTTGTTTTTTGTAACCTATCATAAATGAGTGTTATGATCCAAACACTTTTTTGTATTATTGTCCAAATGATCCTGGACGTATAGGCAGCAAAGAGTTAAAGGTTTATGGGCAATAATTTTTATGAAAATATGTGAGGCAATGAGATAACAAATAGTAATGCTTACATGCTGCATCATTTCTTGCCAATGTGCTTGCATAGGTAGGCAGTTTTTATCCTGTCACTTTGCCACTAACAATGAAAAGTACAATATGGAAAGGTAATTACAGAATGGAAATACAACAAATGGCTTTTTCTTAAAAATGCAGAGCATACAGTATATAACCTAGTGTGATTTCATGCCGATCTTTAGGATTCAAACTTTAAAGGAAAAGAAAGTAATGATCATTTCAATTTGGCTGGTATATATATGTCTGTGATGGACAGTTAGGTGTGAGCTTTATTTGCAGGCTAAGCTGGTAAGTGAATAATCAGTTGAGATTTTATTGATCCTATTCTTTTCCAATACTGCAGCTGAACCAAATGGATTCAGCCCATAGACAATGGATCACTGGATAAATGAAAGTATGTACAGTACAGGCCAAAAGTTTGGACACACCTTCTCATTCAATGCGTTTTCTTTATTTTCATGACTATTTACATTGTAGATTCTCACTGAAGGCATCAAAACTATGAATGAACACATGTGGAGTTATGTACTTAACAAAAAAGGTGAAATAACTGAAAACATGTTTTATATTCTAGTTTCTTCAAAATAGCCACCCTTTGCTCTGATTACTGCTTTGCACACTCTTGGCATTCTCTCCATGAGCTTCAAGAGGTAGTCACCTGAAATGGTTTCCACTTCACAGGTGTGCCTTATCAGGGTTAATTAGTGGAATTTCTTGCTTTATCAATGGGGTTGGGACCATCAGTTGTGTTGTGCAGAAGTCAGGTTAATACACAGCCGACAGCCCTATTGGACAACTGTTAAAATTCATATTATGGCAAGAACCAATCAGCTAACTAAAGAAAAACGAGTGGCCATCATTACTTTAAGAAATGAAGGTCAGTCAGTCTGGAAAATTGCAAAAACTTTAAATGTGTCCCCAAGTGGAGTCGCAAAAACCATCAAGCGCTACAACGAAACAGGCACACATGAGGACCGACCCAGGAAAGGAAGACCAAGAGTCACCTCTGCTTCTGAGGATAAGTTCATCCGAGTCACCAGCCTCAGAAATCGCAAGTTAACAGCAGCTCAGATCAGAGACCAGATGAATGCCACACAGAGTTCTAGCAGCAGACCCATCTCTAGAACAACTGTTAAGAGGAGACTGCGCCAATCAGGCCTTCATGGTCAAATAGCTGCTAGGAAACCACTGCTAAGGAGAGGCAACAAGCAGAAGAGATTTGTTTGGGCCAAGAAACACAAGGAATGGACATTAGACCAGTGGAAATCTGTGCTTTGGTCTGATGAGTCCAAATTTGAGCTCTTTGGTTCCAACCGCCGTGTCTTTGTGAGACGCAGAAAAGGTGAACGGATGGATTCCACATGCCTGGTTCCCACTGTGAAGCATGGAGGAGGAGGTGTGATGGTGTGGGGGTGTTTTGCTGGTGACACTGTTGGGGATTTATTCAAAATTGAAGGAACACTGAACCAGCATGGCTACCACAGCATCCTGCAGCGACATGCCATCCCATCCGGTTTGCGTTTAGTTGGACGATCATTTATTTTTCAACAGGACAATGACCCCAAACACACCTCCAGGCTGTGTAAGGGCTATTTGACCAAGAAGGAGAGTGATGGAGTGCTGCGGCAGATGACCTGGCCTCCACAGTCACCGGACCTGAACCCAATCGAGATGGTTTGGGGTGAGCTGGACCGCAGAGTGAAGGCAAAGGGGCCAACAAGTGCTAAACACCTCTGGGAACTCCTTCAAGACTGTTGGAAAACCATTTCAGGTGACTACCTCTTGAAGCTCATGGAGAGAATGCCAAGAGTGTGCAAAGCAGTAATCAGAGCAAAGGGTGGCTATTTTGAAGAAACTAGAATATAAAACATGTTTTCAGTTATTTCACCTTTTTTTGTTAAGTACATAACTCCACATGTGTTCATTCATAGTTTTGATGCCTTCAGTGAGAATCTACAATGTAAATAGTCATGAAAATAAAGAAAACGCATTGAATGAGAAGGTGTGTCCAAACTTTTGGCCTGTACTGTATGTCCTCGGCCCCTAACTGCATTTTTGGGTGTATGATCTGACTTTTCCATTTTGCTCATATGAAAGACAGGATTGATGTTAATATTCATAATGAGCATTTCACTAACCAGACTTAATTGGACAACATTTTCAACATTTTAATTTCATTCTGACTTATAAAGGACAAAATTAGATGCAGATGGGAATGTCAACTCACAAATTAGGGTAATTTTCAGTATTGTGTTTTATGAAACAAAGAATAGACATTACATTAAACCAGCTGTCCTAATAAAACACATCTTACTTCCATTGCCAGGTTGGCGTGTGTGTATGCAGCTCAATCCTGTTTTTACAAGTGCACTTCTAATTAACTCTGAGTGACCTTTATCGTAGGACAGAATTTCAATAACTGTCATTTCGAGCACACACCTTTACAAACTGAGGAAGTGTAATTTGATGAACTTGCTTATCAGCGAGTTCATAAGTTCCTCATGGAATGACAAGTCTATTGAAAATCACCACAAAACAAGAACTTTTACCACAGCAGAAAGACCTGGTAGTCACAATCACAATTTTTGTGTGCATATTTCAAATGTGTATCGATGGTGAGCAATGGCTTATGCAGAGGAATGAGGGTTTTACTGTGCTTAGCAACAGACAAGTGTTTTTTTTTTGTTTTGTTTTTTTAATTGTGAGCTGGATACAGTGCTCTGTCTAAAATATTTCTTTGTTATAACTGTAGATTTTGGGAGATATGTTACATTACACACCTTGTTGGCGTCACCAAAATAACACCCACAAAAACACACACACACACATTGAAAAACATTATTGCACAATAATTTAGTGCAGGTTACATAATGTGGACTGAAGGATTCCTCTATTAATTTTGTAGACCTTGATTCATGTGTTGCCATAGCAACTTAAGCCACATGGACTTGTTGTTTTGTTACTCTTGAGTTTTTGCAATATCTGTGTGACGTAACTCGCCTATAACAGAAATAAATGACAAAAGCAGGACCTGGCGTCAGCTATGCTCTGAGAGGCTGTATTTATGCACAGCTGTGCTTCAACACCAGCATGCCAACATGCTCACAGTGACGATGCTAACATGTTGATGTTTAGTCACAGTCCAGTCACCAGAAGAAAGTGTTGGCATCTTGGGTATCCTGCAAACCATGGATACATTACATTAGTACATTTTATTCGGATCATGTTGTGAAAGTAAAGTGATATAGTTTGGATAACATGTATATGAGCTGACTTTGTAATTGGTTGAGGGGACGGTGGATAGCGTGATCGCTATGCAAGCTGCAGATCATTGTAGGCCAATGTTAAAGACCAACAGTTATCACACCGAGTTAACCACATCGTTTGAGAGAGACGTAGAGAAAAGTTTCAACATATTCGCTACATATGAAATGTACAGATGTTACATATCCATGGTTTGCAGAAACGTTCAATGCCAACATTTATTCTCATGGTTGGTTTGTAAGTAGACAATGTTTATTATGGTTGGCATCTTTGTTTGCATGTTTGTATTCTAACATTTGTTAATGATGGTGATGTTACCAGTTTTGCAGTCATGAGTATTGGTTAAAAAATAGTATTAAAGTTTAAAGTATTGGACAAATTACTAATTTGAGCTGGTGACACAAGATATAACATTTGGTAAATCATTTATGTTATTACAATTTATTCTCTCTGTACCAAATTTCATAGCAATCCATTCAATCCATTCATGGCTCTTGACGTTTGTTAGGCTTGTTTTTCTTCCTTTCTCTTATCCTATTTCATATCCATATTGTGAATGAACCAAATATTGAGGCAAATTCCTTGAAAATGAAAACCTTCCTTGCTATAAACCTGTTTCTGATTCTGGGAATCCAACACATTGCCATGCACAGAGCCACGTCCCTACTGTGGCTAAAAGTCTTTTGTCCTGCGTCCTAAAAGCCACTTTTTTATGCCTCTCACTGGTGTGGACATGTACACCTGTGCTTTTGTTCGTCCCATTCTCAAGATTATGATATCTGAAAAATGCCTTGAGGAAATTCTTCAAATTTGGCACAAACATTCACTTGGACTCAAGGATGGACTGATTAGATTTTGGTGGTCAAAAGTTAAGGTTACTGGGACCTTCTGTCTCATTTTTTGTGAATGCAGTATCTCAAGAAGGCCTTGAGGGAACTTCCTCAAATTTGGCTCAAATGTCCACTTTGACTCAAGGATGAAATTACTAAAATTTGGTGGTCAAAGGTCAAAGTGACATTGACCTCACAAAACATGTCTTTGGCCACAACTCAGGAATTCAAACATTATTAGTGACAAAATTTCACACAAATGTCTAATAGGATAAAATGATGGAGCGATGGCATTTTATATCCAAAAGGACAAATGTTCTGCAAAAACAGTTTTCTTTCCATTATTCAACTCAGGTACAGAAGGAGAGACATTTAGTCAGATACTGAATTGGTGACAGAAATCTTTGGTGGCCACATTGAAACTGTGCTGATTATATAGATCCTCTGTGCTGCTGGGGGGAAGATGTGTGTGAAGCATCCATGTTTTCGCAGACATGGATGTAAACTGTAACTGCAACTTAATGGGTTAATGAAGGCATACAACCGCAAGGTGGTAATTATAGTTTTGCCAGTGTTTTTTTCTTTCTGCAGATGCATTGGTACATCACTGTATAACTATATGTAAGGGGAAATGCAGATGAAGTGGGTCAGCTTCAGTTTACCAGCATATGTATCCAACCGGAACACTGAAAAACTTACTCCCATTAGAAGACTGTGACAAATACCTGACCTTTTCTCAGTGTTTCCTGCTCTTGTTACTGGCAGCCTTAGGAGAGAGGTAAGAATAAGTGCAGGGCCAAAGAAACTTTCTCATTTGGGGATCTGATGATCCAGAGGATTTGGGTGTCTCTTGGTTAAAACCTTAAAACTGCCCAAGAGCATGCTCTCCCTCTCTGACACACACACACACACACACACACACACACACACTTCACATGTCTGAGAATTGTAATTCTATATGAAAAATGCAATTGTTTCATTGAGTGATGCAGTACTTGTGGGTAAAGTGGTCAGACATCAAGTACGGCAATGATTACAAATTATCGACTTTTAACAGGTTGCCTCCTCGATCATATCACCCCAAATTCATCAACGTCCATTTTCATCTATTTTTAGCAAGTGTCTCATCTCGGTGAATCATCGCTGATAGTGAACTTCTCCCATCTCATTTGGCTCCCTCTCTGGCCCGTCTTTGTTCTGGCCACATCTTGAAGGCTGAACATGGGTGTACTGACACTACAGGATGAGAAGAGAGCACAAAGCCAGAGCTAATTAAAGTAGGCAAACTTCAGCGGCCTTGTCTCACTCTCATTGACCTTTATCAAAACACTGGCATTCATGTCGCGCAAATGCTGGCACATTCCACTGAAAGCAGTGTAGGGGAAGAGGTAAACAAACACAGCCTCATTAGATTGCACCAGAGACCGTCCTATCACCCCGGTAATCTTGTGATGCTTAACAATCCCCCCCCCCCCCCCCCCCCGCCACCAGGGATTTTAAAATGTGGATGGGTTAATGGAAGCATCACTGATGACAATAAATTACAAGTCCCATTTCATATCAGCGGATACAAACAACCAAAAGTAATCATCATATGACCTTCACAGTTGACCTGCTTTCTGATTGCTACAACTTTTTTCTATATATGTTTTCTTGTCAGTGTACTCTTGTCTACATGTGAGATGTCACTTTGCTATTCTGACGAACAACACTGTTGACCGAGAGCTGTAGGGAAATGCTCTGATGCTACTTATTGCAGTGTTAGCCTGAATTGTACTGTATCTGTTACAAGTGTTTAGATGATGCACATGCAGGATGCAAAGGCAAAGCCAACCTGTTCTCATTCCCAACTTGTCAAATACTGATACTTGTTCAGTGGCACTTGGCATCAATTACTGACACATCAAGGCACCCTTTCGCATCTGTATGAGACACATTAGGCCCTGTCATAATCTGATGCTTTGAGCAACTGACGTAGTATAAAGATCAAGAAAATCCATATAGAGCAGGACAGAGGGTGGTGTTTGAGTCACTTAAACAGGAATTTCACCTGGAAGACTTAGTGTCCCATGTGAAACCAAAAATCATTGTTGAGTATGTTATTTTTAGAACATAGTGTGGTATGTCATTTGACATGTGTTACGTTAATAAGAAACATACTCATTTTAATCAAACTGTGATCTTTTTCTCTTAATGTAACCAGGTTCTTTTGTTGCCTAAATCTAGGGAAGTAAAACCAAAAAGCAAAGTAAATATACACTCGAAGTTTAATTTTAAATGAGACTGTATTAGGTATCAGTATCAGCAGATATTTAAGTGAACTATCGCAATCGGCCAACATGCTAATAATAGTGGTACATCATCATCATTATCGACCAGTATAATTTTTAAATGAACTATCAGAATTGGCCAACATGTTTCTTCTTATTTTGCACAATGAATGAATATTACAACATATTTGTCATATATGTCTCCATCTGCTGGTGAGGCATCACAATAAGAGTATGCATGCATATTATGATGTTAATTCCACTACAGCAGAGACTTTTTGATCACTAAAATTAGTTGGGGGAAAAAGTGGATTTATCCAAATCAGTTAGCGGCCAACCAGGTTGGTATATATTGGCATGTCGGATAAATAATCTGCAAATAATCCAATATTGTGCATCCCTAGACTGTATGCATTTAATGAGGGCCAATTGTATATTTCTTATGAACAAGAAGTTTATTTTGGAAAGGAACTACACATGTAATAAGCTGAAATTGACATAGCATTCCCGAGCGTCCAAAATTGATGCTAGAGTGTCATTGTTTGATGTGTAGGGCGACTGACAGTTTCGGTATTAGACATTATTATTGGGCTGCTTGCAGTGAGAAGTTGTTGGCAAAGAATGTAGAGTTAAAAAGAGGTTTACTAGACCACTGAGGCTGAATGGCAGGCAAGACAATTTGGCAAATAATTAAGGCTTGTGAGCAGGTAGTCTGATTAGGGCAATGAGGGGCAGGTGTGTCGGCAGGTCACTGAGGAGTGGTGGTAAGAGGTGAGGACACCTGCTGGGCAGGAAGGCAACTGCAGGGTTTGGCATAACAAAGGATTGTGGTCGGCGGGAAGATGCAACACTGATGTAGAAAAACATCAATGTTGAAACAATCAGAATTTTTAGCCTGGGTTACTCTGGAAGGGCGTGTTAGTTTGATAATTAGAGATAAAGTTGCTTAGAGATAAAGCTTATTTAAGCTACCCAATAGTGTATAAAATGAATTACACCTTACAGCAGTAAAATGCAACATACACATCAATGCAAAAATAATCCACAAAAAAATCATATATAAAAGTAAACTTCTGACAGAAACCATTTTTCTGTAAAATGACTATTTTTAATTTTAATACTTTCAATACATTTTATTAATAATACTTACATACTTCCACTCGTGAAATTTTGAAAACAGAACTTTTACTTTTAATAAAGTATTTTAACAGTGTGGCATTGTGATTTTTACCTCAGTAAAGAGTCGGAATACTTCGTCCACTGCTGTCAAAAACTAGTACTCAGTCAACACCAGCAGGTTCTTTTGATGTGCCTTTGAAGAGTTTGAAACACCCATTGGTCATTCACCTCAGATAAACCTAAACAGGCTACTACAGCAACCCTGATATGAATACTATGTTATGTTTCTGCTAAAAAATGAAACCCAACAACAAGATGTTGAATAATGCATGCAGCACTAATGTAATTATCCATCCATTTTCTATACCCTTACTGCTTTGCAGAATTGTGGGGGGGCTGGAGCATCCAGCAGAGCCAAACATAAATAAACATATTCCTACAGGCAATTTAGAGTATTCAATTCACCTGGCCTGCATGACTGAACTGCGGGAAGATACGGGAGCACCCAGAGGAAACCCACGTGAACACAAGGAACATGCAAATTGTACACAGAAAGATCCCAGTTGGCCTTGGTTGTGTTCAGACCCAATGCATTTTTGCTGTGAGGCTAACCACTGAGGAAACATGCCATCCTGCTGTGATTAATACTGTGGAAATATAAATTATGCTGAATTGCCCATCCTGAACATTTAGATAATAAAAAAACAGCAATTACTGGAGGCCTTTTAGATTTTTTTTTTATGTTAATGAATGAAAAATAAGTTTTGAGCACTAAAGAATGCTTTATGCACATACTGGTACTAGCTAACTGGTTTCACTGCAGCTTAATGATTTTGTTTATTATACTGGAGATACTGCGAGCCAATCAGATGTCACTGTTGTCCCATATGGCCAAGATGTAAGGAGCTAAGCAATTATTTTTGAAAGAGCAGAACAAACAGAAGAACCCCTAACGGAGAAAAACCTGACCGCTTCATAGACAATCTTTGCAGCAGGCGTAGGTTCAGGGTTATTTTTTTTTTCTTTGGTAAGGAAAACAAAACACATAGAAATAAAATGACTCACTCGTGGTTTGATTATTCAGTTAAATTACTTGGGGAAAATGTCCCAGGAGTATAAAGTCTGACAGGAGGAGACAATGTGTGGTAGTTCCTTCTCATAGAGTCCAGCCAGCTGAGGGAATGAATTACAGCATAGCCTCTCACCTGGACTGTTCCCTCAGCACCTTAGCCTAGACATCACTCTGACCTCAGCCAGCCATCGCTGAAGATTAGCCATGGGGAAGAGATAACTCACACTGTCAAAACTCTGTATCCAGAGTTTGAGTCATTCTCTTCAAGCTCAGAAAGTGATACTTCTGACAAATGCAAGCAACTATAGTTTATTTGCTTCTTCATTGCTTCATCTTTCTTATGCTTCTACGTGTCAGTGTTCTTGTATATACTCAATTCTCAATCTACCACAAGGACTAAGTCATTGCCAGTTTGTGACAGCTCTAAAAAGAAAGACAACCCTTTAGGTGAGCTGAAGAGGACAGCCAAAGCAAATGTTCAGAAAACAAATCTGACACAAATTCAAGGGCAGCAAGTTATAAAATGAAAGAAAATTAAAAGGAAAAGATACAAAAAGATTGAATCCACTAGCCTGACACCTCCCTACTTATTTGCAAATGTAAACTAGTCTCCAACCTCTTGGTTAATTTTCTGTTTACAAAGGTTGTTGTCAATGACTGTAGATCCAAATGCCTTTGGACACAATTGGATATACCTACAACCAAACAGAGCAACCAAACATGACTCTGTGCTGAGTGACGGACTAATGTAAATAGACTACAACGCACAGAGACAAGCTGTGATGAGGTAACATTAACATGTCTGTGAATGAGTGTTGCAGTCTGGCCATCAAAATTTAAAAATGGTACTTTGACCGAAAGTTCCACATCAGCTGCCGCCATTTAGGTTGTTACTGAAAATGCCTCAACAATGCTCATCTTGTGCCATGCCATTGTTCTGATGGCCTAAAATTTCAAAGCCCCATTCTTTCAAAAAATGTCCGATTTTGACGTGACCTGATTTTGAGCCCATTTCTCCAACAGCCACCATTGCGCCAAAGTTTCATTTCTCCAAAAATAGACACTTCGGAGCAATTGCTGTTCATTTATAGAATAATGGACAGGCAGAGAAATGGACTTTAGGTCCAGTGGTTCATTTTTCACATTAACCAGCTTCAGAAAACAATGTGTCCCAAAGTTTGCTTAGAGGCCAGGAAGCAATCTCTGGTAGAAATCTATTCATTTGAACCCAAACTCCATTTTTCCTTTTTCCTTACCTTACCCAAGAAATCACTCACTGGCAGAAAACCTTTGAGGCAAAGTTCTCCCAATAGCTAGTGTCCCCAGCGTGAGGTTGCACGAGCCAAAAATTACATCACAAGGTTCTGCAAGTTGCCAGTCTTCGTATCAAAACTGCCCCATTACTAAACTAGTGGTTCTTAACAGAGGTCCAGGGACTTCCAGGATGTCCTTGAGGGAGTTCAAGGGGTCCCCAGAAAAATGGCTAATTGTGTATTTTCACTATTTAATTCACTATAAAGGTGAGACCAGTGTTGGTAAGATTTATAAGAGTGTCTATTTTTATCATAGGTGTCACTTTCTCCACCATTATCTATAACTCTACTGTTACAACTAAATAATTCTGGTCTTAATCTAATTTTACAACCCAGTTATTTTCAGATGGAGGTCCCTGATGCAAATTCTTATCAAACAAGGGTCTGTTACCTAATGTGTATCAATTTATGGGTCCTTGACATGAAAAGGGTTGAGAACCACTGAGATAAACAGATGTAATCGGCCCAACCAGGGCCTCTTTGGCTGGAAATGTTTGAATGGAAGGGGGACCAGACGCATACGCCAGAGCAAATAAAACATGAGCTTACAGATTTGTATTGTTCCCATGGTAAAAAGCCACACGAAGAAACAAAGACTTGTTTAGCTTTTTGCAAAGTTCCAAGCTGCCGAGTGGTCTCAGAGCAGGAATCAAGCATCAGAAATATGCTAAAGATCCAGATTTAGATCAGATTTAGATTTATTGTCCCAGAGGAAGATTTGTTTTCACAGCCAGTACAACGCAACAACATACAGATATAAAATCTTCATGCATACATTCATGCACCTTCTACACAACAGTGTCACAGGGGCACTTTGTTCAGGGCTGCTGTGGCAGAAGGGACAAAACTCCTGCTGAAGTGAGCCCCTCTCCATTTTAAAATCCTGTAACTCTAACCAGATGGTGAATTGTTGATTGAGGGGGTGATCAGTCTGTTTGGCTATTGTGAGTGCTTGGTGTATGTGATGGCTCTGACATTAATGTTTGAGAGACTGGATGTGAGAAGACAGATGATTTTGGCTGTTTGCTCGTAAGTTTGTGTTTGATGGATACGGTTTAGAAGCAGGTGGAACTGTACAACAGGATGGGGATGAATTATGCTTTTGTAATGATTAAGGTGCTGACCGAAATGTCTCTAGTTTGAGTCCAGCAGGAAACCTTTGTTTCATGGCACTCCCTATCTCTCTTGTCTCATTTCCTGTCATCTCACTACAGTCAGCCTTGCCTATTTTATTCTTATCTAAATGTGAAACCTTTTGTAGCACTAAATGTTGTAGCAAGCCAGCCATTGATATCTTCATCTTGGGATGCCAACCTGTTCACATTACATACGTACTGTAAGGATGGGAATCGAGGAAGCTTTTAAGTGAGCTTTTAGACAGAGCCAGCGTGTCTCTTTGTGTCTCGCATCAAGTCGACAGGAATTCAATAATTCCGGGGTCTCATTAAGTGTTGGCAATTTACCTGCTGTAACGTGTCAGGAGCACATCTGCAGTGAGAGCCCCTTAGCACACCAAGTCTGGAGTGCAGCACAATCTGCAGCAGCACCAGCAGTTATTGTTCATGCAGCACCTCACCCTGGTTCCCAGTGCTTCACAATTCTTATTCAGAGAGAGACCTTCTCACAGCTACTGCGCCTCCCATCCCTTTGCTTTGCCACCGACAAAAAAAAAGAGAGGAAATCAATGAAACCAGGGATCAATAGGACTCCTCCATTGCCAAGCCCTTCTGCTCCTTTTTAAAAAAGATGATGTAAAGTTCAACTGTGAAGATAGCTGCAGTCTGACATTAATTCTTCCCACCGATTGTTGTAATTTATTGTGACCAAACTTCCATTAAAAGTGGTCGAAAACAATGCTTTTACAAAATACATGGTATTATTTGGAGGTATATTTGCCTGAAACCATACACTATTCAACTATAAGAGATTTTTGCACTTCTTGAATTACATTTACTTTTAAAGTCTTCCACCCAAGGAGCCACTTTAGCCCCCTGACATTTTGTCCAGAAGGCTTCATGCTCTGTGATATGAGAACAAAATGCAGAATAAATTAGTGGATCTTTGGGACTTGCAGTAGTTCTTCTAAAAAAGACGCTCTTACAAGAATCATGCAAAGTACCCAAGAGGATCACATGTTTTTTTTTCTCTTGCTTTAACAAGCACTCTTTGCTTTTGCTTTTTGGGTTACCAATATATCACAGTACAGTATCTTAAAAATACACATTATCTGCCTGTTGTGATTCAACCTTCACACGTCAAAATGCATACCTTCGCTCTAATATTATCTCACACTCTCTTTTATCTTCATTGTAACCAGGCATAGCATTTGTAACTGTTATCTCCGTTATGCAATGAAAGATGGTGTAGTGTCAAAGCTGACTTTATTTAGAATGAGAGAGAAGAAAGGAGAGAGATTGCACAGATACTGTCGAAGAATAATTTATACCAGTGGGACAATAAACTAGAAACAACACACAAGTGATATAACCCTGCAATGTACAGATTGATGATGTAAATGAAGAAACAAAAACTAAAATGTCTTCATTATGTCCGTTCATCCATCAATAAAGACTCTACTGGCAGCTGCGAAGTGATCCCTTTAATTTATTCAATAGTGCTCCAGCCAGAAATAACTTTCTTCTTTAAAGTTACCACAGCAGAGCATTTTCCTCACTTTGTTGCCTCCCTTGATACGCTCCATTAAAGACCCAGACTGTCATATTTTGACAGGTATATTCACATATGGAATGGGAGAGTTTGAAATCTAGATGAATGTGCATATGCATGTGTTTACAAAAATTATTGATGTAAACAAACTATCCACAGCATCTCAAAACATTAATGATTTACAGATATAGTTAGGGGAATTACATTTATTGGCTTTTGTGCTGAGAGTTAGGTGAGAAGATTTATACCGCTCTTTTAACTAACGGTTATATATGAAACCACAGCCAGCAGCTGGTTAGCTTAGTTTAGGAAGAAGACTGGGAACAGGGGGAAAGCGGTTGCCTGGCTCTGTTCAAATGTAACAGTATCTGCCTACTTTTGTAGGTAAAGTGTAGTGTGGTGTAAAGACGATTCATTGTCTTGTGAAGGGTGTTTGTGTTGGATGATTTCTTGACCAGAACTGTGGGGAAAAATGTGTTGCTACATTCACAGATCGGCCAAAACATTAAAACCACTGACAGGGGAAGTGAATAACTTTGATTATTTTGTTCCAGTGCATTGTTCTGCTGGGAAACCTTTGGTTCTGGCATTCATGTGGATACCACCTGACATGTTCCATTCACTCAAACACCGTTGAGTGCCGGTACCCCAGATGTACCCCTAATCTAAGGTGAGGCCTCCTTGGATTGGACTTGGCTCTGACCTGTCGAGGCATGGACACAGGATCTCTGGGAGTGTCCTGCGGTATCTGGCACCAATGCGTTGGTGGCAGATCCATTTAGTCTAGTGAGTTGTGAGGTGGGTTAATGGCACGTGCCACAGATGCTCATTCAGATTGAAATCTGGGGAATTTGGAGGCCAGGTTGACACTTTAAGGTCTTTGTCACATTCCTTTGGCCATTCCTGAGCTATGTTTGCAGTGTGGCATGGTGCATTATCCTGCTGGGGGGGTACTTTGTCTCCGATGGCGTTTGAGTGGGTGGAACACGTCAGATGGTATCCACATGAATGCCAGAACCAAAGGTTTCCCAGCAGCACAATGCATTGGAACAAAATAATCAAAGTTATTAACTTCACCTGTCAGCGGTTTTAATGTTTTGGCTGATCGGTGTAGAGCCGCGGGATTGAACCATTTTTTTTTCTCATTCAAGTTAACGGCACACTAAACCAGAGTAGCTGGCCCAGCCAGTGGAAGTCTCTAGTGCACCTGCTCTATGGGCCACACAGTAGGAAGCAGTGCCAATCATCCAAATAATTTAAATAGCGGCAGATGAACCTTTTTGGGTTTATGCGCCACTGAACAAAAATGATTGGGGCCTTGCATCCAATGCTGTATCCAGTTCTCTCTATACAGCCATGGCTCAACCAAATAAATTATTTGACTCTGTATCTGCACTTAGAAAGGGCGGGGTTTTAACCAGAAACCCGGAAGTGTGTGGGACCTAACCGGAAGCTGTTGTTTTAACCTTAAGCTTGTGTTGCCAGACCTGTCTCCACAGCTCTGTGTTAGCACTCGATAAAGGTCTTGAGACACCCACTCTGGGTTCTTGGAATTCCTACACCAATCAATTGTCTTGGGTAGCAGTAAGCCCAGGATGCAGGGAAAGTGCTCTTGCAAATCACTAGCATGCAGATAGTGGAAGGAGAGGTAAATGCTGGTTGAAATAGCCAGCTAATGCCAGGCTTATACAGTCTACATCCAATGAGTGGGACATTAATATGGGTTCATTAGAAGTTGATATATTTATTAGGTAATAGAAACCTATACACAGCCTTATAATTAAGCGTCAGATGATTTTTGTTTATAACAATAAAAGAACTTTTTAGCTACTCAAATGAGGATTTTCCGTCATGATGAGTACAGGTATTGACACATTCTACTCGGATGACAGTCATGCTTTTAAAAGGTCCATTATCTGTACTGGATGCTCATTTTATCTGAGTATACTTTCATAATTTGTATCCAGTGTTTGTCTATATAATTAAGAAATGTCACTTCATTTGGGAGTGATAGCTGGTTGCAAGACTCCACTTAGGTTGTTGGAGCAAACCCTTTTGTTTACATTTATGTCACGTACTGTGAATTTAATATGGAAGGCGTTTTTTATGCTGTGGACACCAAGCACAGAGCTGAATATCTGTTTTCCCCTGATGCACTCTCAGCCTGCTTTTAGTAGTTATCAATCATGTATGACATATTAGGTTGCCTCATTTCTGTCTCCACTTTGAATGCACTAGATCTAATGTGTATTATTAAAATTTTATCAAAACAAAAAATATGCTTTAATACTTAGATTTGGAATAATATTACATAAGATTAACAGTTATATAAAGTGTTCCTATCCTGAATCAGCAGATTGGCATGGACACTGTCACAGTCTCCTGTAATTACATTCTCCTACACAATGCTTGCAGGGCAGCTTTAGCAAACTGGAGTGACCCAGTCTCATTTTTTCCTGCTTTTATCCCTTAAGGCACTGACTACTTCCTGTGTCTTCTCAGACAAGCCACGTAAAGATATGGCGACAGGTGATTGATTGAATAATCCTTCGCAGCCCTTATCTCAGCCTACTTCATCACTCCATCCAGCCTCCAAAGCAAATCTCCATATCTCCTCATACTAAAAGATGGGCTACAGGTGAAAACAGTGCTTCTAAGTCTATCTCTAAACCTCTCTCACTCATTTTCTTTCACTTGTCACATCCCTTTGTTTTGAGTTTTTCCTCACACAGTTCAGTGAATTCACACACTGCATGTCATTGCTGAGAGGGCAGGCATTAATTAATAACAACAAGCCATTATATTGTCCGATAGTTTGTCTCTAATTTATTATCATCCTCTGTGAAATGTCACCCTACCCATTTAAACATGCAGTTAACATGACAATCTGAATGTTACAGTGTAAAACCTAGTGGGCTTTCTATGGAAGAAATCACAGTTAAATTATAGAATTGGATTATTTTTTCCAGCTGTTGGCTCTTTTTCTACATCATGTGGCCTCGTCCAGAGGCCTGGTTTTTCATTCTCATTACAGACATTGAAGGCAGACAGTACAAATCAATGCTTGACTCTTCACTTTAACCTTGGAATGTCATTAGTGTCTGCACATTAAAGCCAGGCTTGACTTGAGCTAATTTAGCTAAATGAGGATCTCTCCCAGCTGAGATGGAAAGATGAAGGGGAACCTTGGCAGCATGATATTTCTACCTACAGGAATGACTATGGATTCATTGTAAAACACTTTTTGGGCTACAGTATAAAACACATGTGGTATACCATTGCTTTCATCATATAGGGAAAATAAAGCTTGACAGAATGTATTTTTTTCTTTTCTTGACAGTGTCATGTAGATTTTATACCTGATGGCTCCATTCCTAAAGCAGACAAATTTTACTTGTAATTATCTGCATGGTGTGTGAACATTTTAGAGTCTTACATAATAATGACTTATGATGTAGCATAGATTCTTTAAAATGCATGAACATGCATTATACATTATAGACTTACTTACCACTGCCAATAAAACCAGCACAGTTGCAAAAAGAAAATGCTGGCATTGGTACGTTTCTGCCGAGCTCAAATACATTATTTATATGTATCATCTCAATATTTCTAAAATGATGTAATATATGAGCTGAATTTGTTGTCTGGGGGTGGAGGGGATGGTGGATTGCATGACATCTAGGTGAGCTGTCTGTCAAGATGCAGACGACTGTTTGAGACCAACAAACAACAAAAGCAGTTGTGACTTTGTTCCCCCTTGGTGTTTTTCCAGTGGCTTTTGAGGCACCAAACATGGGTGTACATAGTAGTGATTTGTCAGTGTGTTTTTAGCTGCTTTTTATGCAGCAGGGTTTTTTTTGCAAGACATTACTGCTTTTCCTGCTGGGATTGTACCTCTCAAATCAGGTATTTTAAGCCAAAACACAGTATTTTCCTAACCATAACCAAGTGTTTTTTGTGCTTAATCTAAACATACATTACAGCATATTGAAATGTAAAGTTTCATAATCTGCTACATAATAACGTGCAAATATAACATATTCGTGGTGTGCCGGAATGTACAATGCCAACAATTTTTCTGGCGATTGGTTTGATAAAACATTATGGTAGCCTGCATCAGTATGTACTTCACTTTACTGAACACATACAATAACGCATAATACTGCATTGACTGTGAGTCCTTATTGTATTTGATTGTTAAGGTGTGTGTAGATGAGTATAGGTAGTCATAATGCATTATAAGCCCCATCAGTCAACCTCTAGTTCATAAGTAGTCAAGAACATCCATGAGACACTTGAAATGATACATCGATTTAAGTCACATTGACTTAAATCGATGCCCAAATAACACACTTTAGATGTGGCCTTCATAGAAAATGTTCCTGAAACATGTCGTCCAGTGCAACAATTTAATAGTTTATGGACAATAGAGCTCCATGGTTGGATACACATATTACTTAGTAGGATCATTTTATTGTTCGTTTTGGTCTTTTCATTGGATTTGTTGAAGAAATATAGAACACTACATCATCAGCCTTTATTTTGCTTCAGGAATGTACTATTTTCTAACATTGTGTTTTAATGGCTATGGCTGAATGTATTTAATAAAAACTGTCTGACAAAGAGACAGTTACAATTCCACTATCACGCTCCTGCTCACTCAAACATCTTATCACCACACATAAAGAGATGCCTTACCTCATTTATGTGGTTTTGTATGTTTACTGGTTTCTTTGTCAACCATATCCATCACCGATCAGTCTCCATTTGACTCTTGCATCTGGGTAATCTTGAATCCAGCTGGGATGCCCATTGTTCTCGCTGCCATTCTACGTGGAGATATTCTTTATGCCACTATAATACCAGATCAGTTCATCACATGGGTGAGCTCCTCTAGCCTGCTGCTTGGCAGACGCTCATTACTGCCAGAGTAAGTCTTGATTAGAGTAATGGGAAATTAAATATTTTAAGAGGAAGGATACCCGCTCTTTAAAGTCTTAATCAATTTTATAGATATTGTCAGAGAATTAAATGAGTGAGATAAAATTAGCATTTCCCCAACTCTATCACTGAAAGCCTCCATTTCCTACAGATACATTCTCAATACAGAATCACAAATAGAGGAGAAGTAATGAGTATTTCCAATGTAAATGTCTTCATTTAACTAATACGGTTAGCTCTGAAGGAGGAGGTTACTTCAGGTTTCAAGTCTGTGTATCCCATGTATAGATAATGGAGGAGTGGAGGAAATCCTTCCTAGACCCTGGACTAAAGACATGCTGGTGGGGTAAGAAAGCATATCTGCTACCCAGAAAATATGTCATGTACACAATATCCCCAATTCCCTAGCTATTATTCTGACAATATTTTTCTCTGTTTAAAGCAGCTTGTGCCCTAGTAAATTGGCTCATCGCTTGGTATGCTGAAATGTTGCGTTCATGTCTGCAGCAACTGCTCAGACAAACAATTTGATGGTTAAGGATTTACCTGTCATTTTCAACAATAGTATTAAGAGGGCCCATGTTCTCATATGCTTGAGAATGACCTGTCAGAGAATGACAGATTGTATATAATCCCAGTCTTCTGAGAAAAAAATGATTAATACAAAAACAAACATTAGGCTTGAAGACATTGAAATGATTTGAGTGCAGAGCTGAAAGAGCATAACTGTGAGAATAAAAGTATGTACCTAGCATGATTAAAGAGGAGCTATGGTAAATGTACTTTAAAGGACTTAAATGCTTACTTGTGCTAAGGGCGTACTGTGGAGGGTTCATAAGAGCATGAATTGTTGCTTTGCTTTTATCGCACTCATTCCCCTCTTTGAAAGAATGGGACTAGCTGCCATTACATGCATTGCAAAGAAGGGTTGTGCCATTATGTCCACACTGAGAGAAGAATTACCACTCATGCTGTATGTTTACATCAAACATTAATGCTGTAAGATGGAATATATGGAGCAATGACGCTGAGGTTGCATGTACATTCATAGTCACATTCGTGTTTTCAAAGACTCAAATAGTGAGGCTCTTCAGAAATCATTAAAATCCCACCCGCTTCCCCCTCACCTCCCTCAGCAATGCCAGATAGGGCGGCAATAATTAGCAGCAAAAGAGAGTGCCAGTGAATAACTGAAAATAAATGAATGAATAATCATTTAATTGAGGATGCTGTGGAGGATCGTTGAAATTACTGTGAATAATGACCATACAAATGAGACAGAGCGCCCCATTGGCGTAGTGTAGATGATACCGCTATTATTCAAGTACTCAACTCCAATCTTTGCACAAGTCTTGACAATAGGGAAGAGGAAGCGTTGGACAGGTATGCACAGTCTGCACGTGAGACTCAGTGGGCCTAATACAAGAACATTGTCGTAATCCTAAACGTCTTATATTTTTCTGTGAAAGTTGTTGGGTTCAGCCAATAGTCTTAGCTTCACAAACGTAATGTGAGTTGCTCTTTTCAACCCGACAAATGCCACCTGTTTATTAGGAGGCGCATGTCATCTGCTTGATTAACACCCCAGAATGGATATATAAGACTGTGTTCAGATCGATTTTCGAAAGCATATCTACCATCTTGAAAATATACGTCATGTACACACTATGCCCTATTCCCCAGCCATCATATCAACAGTATTTTCCTCTGTTTAACGCAGCTCATGTCATAATAAGTTGGCACATCGCTCGGTATGCTGAAACACTGAGATACTGTCTGTAGCAGCTGCTGAGAGTAGTGTTGTCAAGACCACATAAACCAAGACCAAGTCATGACCAAGACCAGAGTGTATTGAGACCAAGACAAGACCAAGACCTTGAGGGGTTGAGACTGAGTCAAAGACCAACATCAGACCAGTACAACTCCCACACTGCGTGACACACTTATGATAGAATGTGGAACATGCACGCCAAAGGCACTCCACAAATTGATCTTGGAGATCCACATTCCTATAAAAACACCCACAGAAAACAAATGATTTCTCTTCATTCACCTTTTGTTATCATCATAGTGTATACGTATTTGTGTGTATGTTTAAATGTGCTATGAGAAATGTCTTGAAAACGTAATCAAAAGCATTTACAGAGGTGAATTTTATGCATTGGAATTTTTCTTTGTTTTGTATGAGCAAACAACTACAAACATTAAGAAGCTGAAATCAGCTTTACCATCTTCATTCAACTCTCCCTTTTTGCACAGGCAATAAAATCCAGAGTCCTCTTTGTCTGAGACCGAGACAATGATGAACGATGTTGAATGCGAGTCGAGATGGAGACCTTCAAAGGTGGTCTCAAGACAGGTCTTGAGTACAACAACACTGAATGGAACAAAGGGTTTAATGATTAGGGTTTACCTGTCATTTTCAACAATGGGCCCACGTTCTCATTAACTTAAGTCAGGCATGAAAAAATGCAGCCCCCTCATTCGTTTGAATGAGGCCAGTTCGAGGATGCAACAGAGGTGCCATCGCAGAGTTCCTGCTGGCAAAAACACTTGAACCTGGCATAACTTTTGCCATAATGCAATGCAGCGTCATCCTATGAGATGATACTTTGTACCATGAATGCCATATTTCTACTTTTAATCTATTTAAGCATTTGATAAGCCTTCAAATTCATGAATCTGTTACTACTTCGTGAATTGTATTTCATGTATTATCAGTACCTGACTCGACACGTCCCTATGCAGCCCCTTGTGCAGAACAAGCAACCTTATGCAAGTGTTTGGACCAGACAGCACAAGTTTTATTCAAAAAATGTTACTACAGTGTAGAGAAAATATCTTAATACTGCAGAGCTTCAAGTCCTGCTGTCTGAAAATTTGCAGACAAGAGAAACAGAGAATGGTTTGACTTAAAAATGTATGCTAAGACCACTGTGAATTTCATTCGTACCTTAGGGTGCTTTTAGACCCTAGAGTTGTCTTGCTTTGGTCCAAATCAGGTACTAATTTTGTAACAAAGCTGCATAATTGCCTAGAGTTGGTTTGTGTCGTCATGGCAGCATTCACAAGCGGACCAGATAAAATTCCTTGCGTGAGAAAGCTGCTCCTGATTGGTCAGAATTTCCAAGCAGGAAAAATACAAGAACTAAACAAAACGTTAAAGAAGAGTACACTTGCCAGATAAATGCGCCACTTTCTAATGTCACAATGGAGGGACAACTACGCAGGTTGATTTTAGCACTGGTCATTGTGTACTATTCATTTTAGGCAAACCATACAGTTTGAAAACGAGGCGCGGCTCCAACTAGAAAACAGTGTTTTGATGCATTGGATGAATGTGCATATTAAGGCAGTACAGGAGGAGGTGCACATTAATAATCCTCCAGGACTGTAGCATGCTCATGTTTAACCCAAACAATGTGTAATGAGACTGCAGTTGGTTCGGCTCGAGGTCGGAACACATTCTCACCACAAACGAACCGCACCAGAGTTTGTAACCGAACCAAGACCACCTCAAGGCCTCAGTCTGGTTGTTTTGGTGTGCACCCGAGTGCCGTGTTCACGCCTTCTCAAATGAACCGCACTTAGGGGGCAAACAAATTTGAGTTTGATTGAACCAAATCAAACAGGGCAGGTGTGAAAGCACCCTAAGAGAAAATTCAAAGCACAAGAAAGATGAATGCAACAAATTCTCTTAAATCACTCGTACTTGCCGCTTGAAGAGGATTCTGTTCGTTCCAGTGGTTCTTGCACAAGGCTCAATGTCCCCAAACGAACAACATATTTTAACCCTCAACTGCTATGCCTGGTTAATATGTGTGCAGTTGAAGGCTTAATATATTTTCTTACTCATCTACCTTTGCTTTAGTGTGTGACATATGAAGGGGTGGTGATGAAACAACCTCAGTGGATAAACTGATAAATAATGGGCAGGGTTTCTCAGCTCATTTCCTTTGATTGACTCAAGCTCACACTTAAAAGGAAATGAACCTGGGCAGGAGTGACAAGCCTATTCAGTGTAATGCATTGTGGTCTTCCAAAGACTTCAGATTTGTGCTTGCTGTCTGGAAAAAGCCACCATCCTCTGCCATAGGAGTGGTTAATGAAGTGTGTTCCTGGGCCCTGGTTGGCAGTTTGACGAAACCACAGAATGAGGCGATCCTCTTCCCTTCTCCAAAGAAAGGACAGGGGAGTAAGATGGCTGTGAATCGGCTGATTTTTCTTCCTGTCAGGAGCAGACATGTGGAAGCAACCAGCCTTTACCTTGCAGCTGTTTAACACTTTTAATTGTAGCTCCTTCCTGTGCTTGGAGTACAAGTAAGCTCTGAATTATGAAATTACTTCTCGCTTTAATCTTTGAAGCAAATTATTATGCTATTTCAATTTCAGGACTATACTTTCTGCGTTTTTAGCTGCTTGACTTTTCCCTTTCATGCATGGATTATGACAACCTCAGACAGGATTTTTTTTCTAAGGTGTTTTTATTCCTCTTTAGGCTTTAAGAGGAATCTCCCTTTTGAAACATGTATTTTTCAAGGAGTTTTCACTAATGTGTTCCCATATTTTAGCACATTCTAATATTGTTCAGTGCAATGCAAATATGTCGAACCTTGCTCCTAGTTAGTGCAGATGGAAGTATTTTCAAGAACAACTAAGTAATAGTTGTTGAAATATAGCCAGCAGTGCATAATGTCCAATTTAGTAGGCAGATAATTTTCTCCCAACATAAAATTAATACTTGGAAATTTCAACAGATGTATTACTTCTTAGTGACTTCTTAGCTAAATTTTATTTACCAGCAAGGGTCTCCTAACAGAGCATGTAAGTGTTGCAGGGCAAGAGCAAGGAGTGCAAGGGAATGGAGTTTTGGATGGAGCGCAGAGTAGATTTTTTAAAAAGGTGGAGCGTCACCTTATCCCCTCCATCCCACTCCAATTTCACTCTAGTACCTCTCACACCATGAGTCTGAAGCATGCCCGGCCTAGAAATGCATCTTTGTATTTCTTTTCTTTTTCTGTCAAAAATCAGCCACTGCAAGCTCAACAATAGAGTTTACAAAATACTTTGAAAAGGAAACTGAACGAGTGGTGAGCGATTTGAGTGGTGCTGGGTGAAATCTGAGTTAAAGGCGGAGGGATATTGAGCGGAGCGACCTGTAACAGCTTTGAGCAGGGGAAAGGAGGGAAGGAACAGCTCCGTGAGTGAGGAGCAGAATTTCCCCACTCCGCTTATACGCTCTATCTCCTACTATAGAGGGATTGATATTCCTGAGGTGTTCAGTGTTTCTAGTCATCCATTGGCCGTCGTGGTTTTTAGAAGCTTGCGTTGCATGCACAATGGCTGGCCAGTGAATGGCAGTGTATGGAATGATGTTCTAGGTTCCACTTTGGTGGCTAATGTGCAACATTGCCATTAAAACCCATGCATACACAAAAAAATAGCTTTTGAATAGTTGTTCACTGTAGTGGCCACTATGCGTGAAAGGGTTTTAAGTATGTTTCTCAGACAACTGAAAAGAGGGGTCAGTGTTAGAATTCATCAACAGGCTTTAGTTGAGCCCTCTAGGCAAAATCTTTTCCGAGATGTTGTTTAGACCATTTCCAAATGATTGCCCTTTGAATGTCCTCTCTCTAGAGGTTTACTTATGGAGGTTTAAATAGTTCGAGGAGGACCGTGGTTTCTACATGCCTCATCATTAGTTGGTGTTTTATTGGCTTATCTTCAACCGACAAGAAACTTAAGTCTTTCAGTTAATGCATTGGGTTATTGAGGCATGTAAAAGTAATTTCTGCTTTAATCCAAGAGAGAAAAGAATTTAGGCTGATAAGAACCAATCCCACTGGCCCACGGGTGACTAAGTCTGTTTGCCTCACAATAGCAGTGACAAGACAGCTCAGCTGACCTTATGTTAACAATACTGGAACTTTTATCTATATTCTGTCTTATGCTAGAGGTTCTGTATAAAGCTTTAAGGGTGTTGCCTACCATAACATACCATCAGGATTTGTGGTCATTAGTGGAACATGGTCATGTTGGATTGGGCTGCAAAACATGCAAATAGCTTCTCTCAAGCACATACATATGCATCAAATAAAGGTACATATGTGGGACTAGTGACTTCAGGCTTTTCGCTGCTTTTAAAATTACAGTCGAAAAAAATAGATGGTTAAACATTTGAGAGAACTCCATTTGAATATGAAGAAACTGAGGTGGACACTACTGGGGCCTGTATAATATTTGTAACATACTGACATAGCAAGCTTGCCAAATGAGTTTGCATCACAGACTCTAACCCCTGTAACTATACGAGTCTGCTGTGGAAGCACACACCATAGTGAAGGGCACCAGAGCAATGCACAGTGCTAAGTCATCAAGTGTACCCAAGGTCCAGCTTTTTCTCTCAACTGACCATCTGGCTGATGCACTCTGCATCTCTGGTCCCGTGGTGATGCTCAAATTGTTTATAATAAATTATCTTGAGTTAAGAGAGTAAGCTCTCAGCAGTCACCACCATAGTAGACAGGGTGTGTTTTATGTAAGCAGTGCTTGTATGTGACAGACCCCTATGAAAAACTGTATTAACAAGCCACTGGTTCTTGCTGTAATCATTGCTTATAATGTGAATTTCCAGCTATAGGGATACTTTGCAGATTTTCAACCAGCCTTGTAACATAACAATGTAAGTCGTATGTGTAAAAAAACAATAGTAAATCTTACCAGCTCCCATATCTCCCCGCTTATGTCATCCATCACGGGCTTTTGCTCCAACTAAAGATTGCACTTTTACATTTTCGTATGCCTGCCCCCACGGACAGTATAGAGATAGAGAGAGACCCGACCCTCTTTCTCTCTTCTCACTCAAACTCTGACCAAACTCTGTTCCAATGCTAAAACTATATAAACCAAGATTCTGTAACTGCAATGCCAATTTCCTGGCGAAGATGTCTTCATGAACACATTTAAGTGCACTGTTTGACTGCAATATGAGAACAAGAAATGGTTGCCATACTGTTTACTTTGTTGTGAAAATGGAGGCTGAAAAAACTTCAAACAGTAGAACTAGGCAGCACTGTGTTGCCTGTGTTTGACCCTGAATATTTTCAGGAACATTTTTTGGCTTACTGTTTAACTGTAATTTGAGATCCTTTGTTACCAGCCCGCCGCCATATTGTTTCCTGTGTCAAAATGATCAAGCTTGTATTATGTCACCCACCAGTGGTAGCATTCATTGGTTCATTGCAGCGCAGTCCATTGTGGTAGCTGTAGGTCTTCAACCCTTTGAGCAAAAGCAAATGCCACTGTCCTTTTCCTCAGTTTTCTCTGGTCATGTAGCAGGAATCTCAAAAGTGTCTCTTTAATGCATAGACAGCCCAGTTTTATGAGAAGACCATCTTTGCAGCAGTGAAATACTTTTTTTAAAGAAAGCAAGAGAGAGAGAGGGACAAAATGTAACTGTTGCAACAAAACCTGGCTGCTGAAGACAAAGTTTCTGAAAAGCTTCCAGTGGATAGTGGAAACAAGCCATGACCAGTGGACACTGCAGGTAAATGTGATGTAGTTTTACTTGGATAAGCACTTTTAGAGTCCACTCTGTTCCAGGGCTGCCAGGTAGCCATTGACCTGCTTCCTGTCTCTGTCTGAGATAGCATCCTGAGCTGAGACAAACACTCTGCTGCCCTGTAGTGTCTACCCTTATCATACACACCCTTACTGGGTGATTACTGGAGGAAACTTTACTGCTGTAACCCCCTAATTAAATGAGGACAGTCAGTTGCTCATATTGTGAACACCATGCTGGAACAAACACTGAAACATGGTTACATACTCTAACGTGACAAACCATTAAATGTTTGAAATTTTAAGGGCAATAGAAAGCAACTACTTAATGACCTAGCATAAACATTTTTATATCACTATTTAGCTACAGTAAATGCAACAACATGAGACTCATATACAGGCCAGTAATAGCGAAAGTAACTGTAATGCTAACGATACTAGCCAAGTCATTGTTTTGCAAGACACAAGTAGTAAGTCTTTGCAGTCAAATCCCAAGTCAAGACAGGCAAGTCCAAAGTCAAGTCCCAAGGTGTAAATCATAGGCGTCATTTAGGTATGGCGAGGTATGGCAGCTGCCATACCTTGGAATTGGGAGAAAAAAAAAGAGAGCGGTTCTGTAGTCGTCTTACTCGAGGCGCACTGGCTGGTTGTTTTCATTGTATTGCACTTAAATAGCTCAATAATATGCTCATCAGTGAATATGAGTGTTAGTGAATACGAGTGTTACTGAATCAAATTGTTCGCCACTTCGCTCCTCCGCGAGTTATGAGTTATGTGAGTTATCTGTGTGTTGTAAAAGCATTTTGCTCTGCTGCTGTAGACAGCCTGTCTAAATGATGTCTTGAAGCCTGTCTGATTGTATGTGGGGTTTTTTTCTTCATGTCGGCATGTTAAGCTTGTATTTTCGGTCTCTGGAGACACTCCAATAAATTCGCCTATACAGTATTATACGTGCTGACGTATTGCGGTAAGCGAGTTGTGTCATTTCCGGTGTTTCTGTGACAGCGTCTCTGTACTGCTCTGGTGAATTCTGCTAGCCTGCTTTCTCACCTCAGTTGCTTTAACGCTGCTTTAATGTCTATTTCAAATCATAACCCACACTGGTTCTGTTTAAGCACTTATAGCTCTCCTTCTTTCTACGACTTTCTCGCTAATCTCTTAGCTGTTGTTTGCACGCTCTTAGCCTTGTTAGCTACTTTAGCTTAGCCATGGCTTCTCCTTCTCCTGCTCTTTCTTGCCCGGTGTGCCAAATGTTCAGTTATGCCTCTGCCTCCTTTAGCGACAGTGGTAATTGTAATAAGTGTAGCTTATTTGCTGCGTTGGAGGCGAGGCTTAGTGAATTAGAAGCGCGGCTCCGCACCATGGAAAACCATTCAGTAGCTGCGGTAGTTAGCCAGCCCCCTGTAGCCGGTGCGAAGCCACATAGCATAGCCTTAGCCTCTGCTAACTGTCCTCCGGTAACTCCCTTTCAGCCGGGAGGTTGGGTTACGGTTCGCCAGAAGCACAGCTCCAAGCAGAAGCCCACGGCTCACCACCAGCCTGTTCACGTTTCCAACCACTTTTCCCCACTCAGCGACACACCCACTGAGGATAAAACTCTGGTTATTGGCAGCTCTATTCTGAGGAATGTGAAGTTAGCAACACCAGCGGCCATAGTCAAATGTATCCCTGGGGCCAGAGCGGGCGACATTGAATCAAATTTAAAACTGCTGGCTAAAGCTAAACATAGATTCAGTAAGATTGTTATTCACGTCGGCGGCAATGACACCCGGTTACGCCAATCGGAGGTCACTAAAATTAATATTGCCTCGGTGTGTGAATATGCAAAAACGATGTCGGACTCCGTAGTTTTCTCTGGACCCCTCCCAAATCTGACCAGTGATGACATGTTTAGCCGCATGTCATCATTTAACCGCTGGCTGTCCAGGTGGTGTCCAGCAAACGATGTGGGTTTTGTTAATAATTGGCAAACTTTCTGGGGAAAACCTGGTCTTATTAGGAGAGACGGCATTCACCCCACTTTGGATGGAGCTGCTCTCATTTCTAGGAACCTGGCAAATTTTATTAGTAATTTAAATCCCTGACAACCCAGAGTTGAGACCAGGACAGAGAGTTGCAGTCCTAAACGCCTCTCTGAGCTTCTAGTTCAGTTACCCAGCCATAGTTTTCATAGTTTTATACAAACGGTGTCTGTCCCCCGACCACCTAAATTATTTAAATCTAAAATTAAACAAAGAGGAGTTGTGCATAACAACCTCATAAAAATTAAAACCTCTTCTGTGACAGAAAGACAAAACAGGATAATTAAATGCGGACTGTTAAATATCAGGTCTCTATCGTCTAAAGCAGTGTTAGTAAACGAATTAATATCAGATAATCATACTGATCTACTCAGTCTCACTGAAACCTGGCTGTGTCAAGATGAATATGTTAGTCTAAATGAGTCCACTCCTCCCAGTCATAATAATACCCACATTCCTCGAGGTAGCGGCCGAGGAGGGGGAGTTGCAGCCATTTTTAACTCTAGTCTGTTAATCAGCCCTAAACCTAAACTAGATTATAATTCATTTGAAAGCCTTGTTCTTAGTCTTTTACATCCGATCTGGAAAACCTCGCAGCCACTTTTATTTGTTATAGTGTACCGTGCTCCTGGCCCGTATTCTGAATTTGTATCTGAATTCTCAGAGTTTTTATCCAGTTTAGTTCTTAAATCAGATAAAGTTATTATTGTAGGCGATTTTAACATTCATGTCGACGTTGATAATGACTCCCTGGCTACCGCGTTTATCTCATTAATAGACTCCATTGGCTTCAGCCAGGGTGTACATGAACCCACTCACTGTTTTAACCATACCCTCGATCTAGTTCTGACGTATGGAATTGAAATTGATAACCTAAAAGTTTTTCCACAGAATCCCTTGCTATCAGATCATTATCTGATTACTTTTGATTTCTTTTTACTCAATTACACGCCACTCAGCAACAGTTACTATACTAGATGTTTATCAGATAGTGCTGTCGCAAAATTTAAGGAAAAGATTACTTCGTCGTTAAATTCAATACCAATACCTTCAGTAACAGAGGTTTCCCATGCCGACTTTAACCTCTCCCAAATTGATCATTTTGTTGATAGCGCCGTAGGCTCGCTGCGAACAACGCTCGACTCTGTAGCTCCTCTTAAAAAGAAGTTAACAAAGCAAAGAAAGTTTGCTCCTTGGTATAACTCTCAAACCCGTAGGTTAAAACAAATATCGCGAAAATTTGAAAGGAATTGGCGATTAACCAAACTGGAAGAATCTCGTTTAATCTGGACAGACAGTCTCAAAACTTATAAGAGGGGCCTCCGCAATACCAGAGCAAACTATTACTCAGCATTAATAGAAGAAAACAAGAACAACCCCAGGTTTCTTTTCAGCACTGTAGCCAGGCTGACTGAGAGTCAAAGCTCTATTGAGCCTTGTATTCCTTTAGCCCTTAGCAGTAATGATTTTATGAGCTTTTTTAATGACAAAATTCTAACTATTAGAGGCAAAATTCATGACCTCCTGCCCTCAGATGGTAGGCCTACCTATCTAACCTCAAACACAGCTGTAGAACCTAATATATATTGAGATTGCTTCTCCCCAATTTCTCTTCAAGAATTGACCGCAGTGATTTCTTCATCTAAATCATCAACGTGTCTCTTAGACCCCATCCCAACTAGGCTACTTAAGGAGGTCTTTCCTTTAGTTAACACTCATATATTAGATATGATCAATATATCCTTATTAACAGGCTATGTACCACAGTCTTTTAAGGTAGCCGTAATTAAATCTCTCCTAAAAAAGCCCACCCTGGATCCAGAGGTGTTAGCCAGCTATAGACCAATATCTAATCTTCCCTTTATGTCAAAGATCCTTGAGAAAGTAGTTGCAGACCAGCTGTGTGATTTTCTCCAGGATAATAATTTATTTGAGGAATTTCAGTCAGGATTTAGAGTGCATCATAGCACTGAGACAGCTCTAGTTAAAATTACAAATGACCTTCTGATTGCTTCAGACAAAGGACTCGTCTCTGTTCTTGTTTTATTAGATCTTAGTGCGGCGTTTGACACAATTGACCATCAAATTCTACTGCAGAGACTGGATCACTTAATTGGCCTAAAAGGTTCAGCACTAAGCTGGTTTAAATCTTATTTATCTGATCGTTTTCAATTTGTTGACGTTCGTAATGAATCATCCTTACATACCAAAGTTTGTTTTGGAGTTCCGCAAGGTTCTGTACTCGGACCAATCCTATTTACTCTATATATGCTTCCTTTAGGTAACATCATTAGAAATCACTCTATAAATTTCCTTTGTTATGCGGATGATACACAGTTGTACTTATCGATGAAGCCAGAAGAAAGTAATCAATTAACTAAACTCCATAACTGCCTTAAAGACATAAAAAATTGGATGAGCACCAATTTCCTGATGTTAAATTCAGACAAAACTGAAGTTATTGTTCTTGGCCCCAAACAACTCAGAGACTCTTTATCTGATGACATAGTTTCTCTAGATGGCATTGCTCTGGCCTCTACCACTACCGTAAGAAACCTCGGAGTAATATTTGATCAAGATTTGTCTTTTAATTCTCATTTAAAGCAAACCTCACGGACTGCATTTTTTCATCTGCGTAATATTGCGAAAATTAGGCCTATCCTGACCCGAAAAGATGCAGAAAAATTGGTCCACGCTTTTGTTACCTCAAGGCTGGATTACTGTAACTCTCTATTATCAGGTAGCTCTAGTAAGTCCTTAAAAACTCATTCAGAATGCAGCAGCGCGTGTACTAACAGGAACTAAGAAACGAGATCATATTTCTCCTGTTTTAGCTTCTCTGCACTGGCTCCCTGTAAAATCCAGAATTGAATTTAAAATCCTACTGTTAACTTATAAAGCTCTAAATGGTCAAGCTCTGTCATATCTTAGAGAGCTCATAGTGCCATCCCACTATCCCACCAGAACACTGCGCTCTGAGAACGCAGGGTTACTCGTGGTCCCTAAAGTCTCCAAAAGCAGATCAGGAGCCAGAGCCTTCAGCTATCAGGCTCCTCTCCTGTGGAATCATCTTCCTGTTACGGTCCGGGAGGCAGACACCGTCTCCACATTTAAGACTAGACTTAAGACTTTCCTCTTTGATAAAGCTTATAGTTAGGGCTGGCTCAGGCTTGCCCTGTACCAGCCCCTAGTTAGGCTGACTTAGGCCTAGTCTGCCGGAGGACCCCCTATAATACACCGGGCTCCCTCTCTCTCCCTCTCTCTTTCTCTCTCTCTTTCTCTCTCGTATTCTATTACTGCATCTTGCTAACTCGGCCATTCTGGATGTCACTAATTCGGCTTCTTCTCCGGACCCTTTGTGCTCCACTGTCTCTCAGATTAACTCATACCGCAGCGGTGCCTGGACAGCGTGACGTGTTTGGTTGTGCTGCTGCCGTGGTCCTGCCAGATGCCTCCTGCTGCTGCTGCCATCATTAGTCATTAGTCATACTTCTACTGTTATTATACACATATGACTATTGTCACACAAGTATACTGTCAGATATTAATACATACTTTCAACATATTGTACCACAGTAGCCAGAACTATAACTATAATATTATTACTTTCATTAATGTTGTTGTAAGCTACTGTCATTACCTGCATCTCTCTCTCTCTCTCTCTCTCTCTGTCTCATTGTGTCACATGGATTACTGTTAATTTATTATGCTGATCTGTTCTGTACGACATCTATTGCACGTCTGTCCGTCCTGGAAGAGGGATCCCTCCTCAGTTGCTCTTCCTGAGGTTTCTACCGTTTTTTTTCCCCGTTAAAGGGGTTTTTTTTGGGGAGTTTTTCCTTATCCGCTGTGAGGGTCTTAAGGACAGAGGGATGTCGTATGCTGTAAAGCCCTGTGAGGCAAATTGTGATTTGTGATATTGGGCTTTATAAATAAAATTGATTGAATTGATTGATTGAAATTGGCCTTTGTTTTACTGTGTTTCATACACCGGGCCCCTTGGTTATCTTCTAGAAATGAGCTTGTAATTAATTTATTTTCTTTATTTTCTGTGAAGTTAAACACATGACTAATGATAATTAAACGTCCGCTCGCTGTCCGTGGTGCTGAAATATGCGCCGAAATAGGTCTGATGTTTTCACTGCCCTCACCAAGTCGTGCATTACATGCAGACATGAGGTATTATGAATGTGAGAAACAGCTTCATGTCCTTTGAAACAGTTTTCAATAACATAGTATGTACTTCTGACAGGTCAAAGACCAAAGTGAAGTTTTATATAAGTTCAGATTTTTGAAACTCCATCATCAGTAGCTCTGTGACGTCATGTCATATTGCCATACCTTAGCTTTTGCTGAAACGACGCCCCTGGTGTAAATTTTGAGCTTCGAGTCTGAAACAAATCATAATGCACTCTTCACCAAATGGAATACCATTTTAACAACAGAGTAACAATGTTAGTTAAGCATCAGTTTGCGTATTACGTTAATATTACCCAAATTAAAGGGTTTTCAGTGTTTTCAAAATTTTTTCTTATTTCTTTTTTTTTTCTTTTCTTTTTTTTTTTTTACGTTTTAGCAAGTTTTTAGGAAGGATGCAAAATTGCAATGTTGGGCCTAGTTGGGAGCAAAATTTCTTGATGTTTACTCACATTGTCTGAACAAATATACAAAACAACTACAGGTTCATTTGCAGTGTTGATTGCTTATTTAGTACTGTAACAGTATACATAATAAATAATAATCACAAAACAGTCATATGTTTTATGAAAAGTCATTTATTAATTAAAAAACAGGATAAAGTTGTATTTACAAACATAATATCTTCGTTGACCCAGTGTTCAACCATGTTCATTTGCGATGATAGTCCCATAGACAGTTCTTTTCCTCCTGAAAAACTCCAGTGGTGTGTGGAGGGAAACAGCATCATTGGTGATATCTAGACCAGAAAATTCCGTTTTGGGACCATAAAATTCTTCTTCAGTCAGTGATACCTGTCACAGGGCATGATGTGTGTGTTTGTTTGGGGCTAAATATCCACATAATCACCAGCTGGACCATCATTGGGTTGTTGGTTTTCTTTATCCACTTCACTGCCATCTTCATCTGCCTCTTAGTCACTTGAACCAATCTGACTCCATTTCAAAATCACTCTCCATTTTGGATGCCATCAGTCACACCCTGCACACTATAGAAGACCTCTTTAAGCTGTTGGTAATTTTGAATGGAAATGTTAAATAAATAAATAATAGAAATGTGTATTATAGTAGATAACCTGAAGAAATAGATAGGGTGCTGGAACAAGTGTTTAGGGTAAAGAGCTCAGTATTCCAGGCTAAATCGTTTTAATGCAAATTAATCCTAACTCTATTTACACATATCACTGAATGCACACAATACTGTCTGGTTAGCATATTATGCTTTCTACTTATCATACTAAAAGGAACACATGCACCCCCCTGGACACTCACATCCGCACATTGAGGAGCACTTCTCACCTGTCCCTGAACAAAGACACGAGCATCTCTCAAAACATTCCAGAACATTCAGAACCTTTTTCTGCCCAATTCAACAAGCTGATCCTTGGACAAACAAACAAAGCCCTGAGAAAAACAGGATCACTTAAAACTTTACAGTTTGTCAGGATAGTTAAAAGTGATTTTGTAATTTTGCAATGATGGGCTTTTTTCACATTCAAGTATAGGAACAGAAGAAAAGAAAACAGAAAAAGAAAAGCAGTACGAAGGGAAAAAAAGGACAAATATGAGGTCATGGGATGTTAACAAAAACCTGACCAATTTTCCTAGTTTAAAATAAGGTCTCATATGGTACATACAATAATCATATGGAGTCTCTCTCATTGGCTAAATAAACACACTATTTTCGCCACCATTTTTCTCCCAATTCTTTTTGAAGTCCTTTGGAGAATGTCATCTGTTCCAGAATATGTAAGTGTTAAACAGTATTTATAAAGAGGCTAGCATGGGGCAGTTTTTCTGGAGAGTTTTTTTCAAATGGCCTTTTTACTTGCTGCCAGCAGGATCTTTAGTAGATAGATACCATCTTTACTTAGTCTATCAGGGATGTGTGCAAAAAAAAAGGGACGTGAATGTTGTACTAATACTAAAACCCAAAGTTTTTGAAATGATTGTTGCTACTTTGTTCCAGAAAGTCTGAATAGAAGGACAAGACCAAAAGATATGGGCATGGTCTACCATGATTTACTACTCATTTTTTGTTGACCACTACTTAGTTTTTGTATGCAAACAAACATATGTTTGATATCATTTTGGCATTTGGCTTTCAGTAAGGTAACATTAGTTTTTCATGGTTCTCTCTTGCAATTTGATCGGATGCCTCCTTATTGATTCAGATAACGGGTTGCGGGGGGAAAAAGTGTTGACTTGATGGGAATGAATAGAGTTAATGTTAGCTGTTTCAGGAAATAAAGGAAAAAGAAATGATTCCTGGCACACTTTTTAACTAACATACAAAAAGTGACAACAACCCCACCCATATTTAAAGGTACTGTTTGGAGTAGAAATGCTAGGGTCTAGGTACCATGTCTGAAGGGTTACTTTTGGTTCCAAAGGTACCATAACGAAAGTGGTATGACTACAAAATGCTAGTGGATGCATGCTGAGTGGGTTAAGTGCTATTGTTATAATGACACGGCTCTGACAAAGACTGGCAGGGTTTTGATGAGTCAGTGTCATGGTCTTTGTTGTGTTGAGGAATTCCAACCACCAGATGAACACTCTCTAAGTAGTTACCCCTGAAAACATCCAGGGTCGGCTCATGGCCCACTTGAGTGAATGCTTCACTGATACTTGTCCTGCATGAAAAACTTAATGTCTGGGAAATGCTGAAAGGCTAAATGAGTCAGTTCTTCCCTTCTTATACAATTACTACCAGAGAACAGGGTTTATGTGACATAGGCAATACTAAGGTTAATACAGCTATTTCCTTAGATTATATCACCACGGTGTGATGGGTGAGTTTAACTACCAATGATCTGGAAAAAGCAATGGGACATCTGCGTCCTTCATGGGGGGAATTACTCCATCGCACTATAACAAATCCATTGATAGTACACTGAGGAAAGAAATCATTTTTGAATTGGATTACTACCATACATTCATTTACTCACAGATTAATCTCTCATCCTCAGCCACGGTGTCATATACATTTAGACAGCGGGCATCGCTCCAACCGTGTGCATTACAAAAGAGCTCTCTGTTGAGAAACCACTTGATCTAACTGTTTAATGAAGTGAAAGACAAGAAATCTTTAAGCACAAGAACAATAGAGCTCCGTGGCCATTAATCACTTATTCAGAGTGTGTCTGCCTGGTCATCCCTTTATCACCACACTCCAGTCACAACACTGCCGCTGAGCCATTTTTGAATCACACTGACAGCCGGCTGCTTTTAACACATTGTTTTGAAAATCTTTAGGATGTGATGCTTCAAATCAATAATGTATTAAAAAACCTCTAGACTCAAAGCTTTGGGAAAAAATAGCAGAAAAAAACAGGTGAAGAGAGTGACAAAAATAGATTTATAGGAATAGGAAATTAAAATGTACCATCTGTAGCGCTGACACTGTAACCTGCATTAAAAATAAAACAAGTCCCATAATCCTGTAGTTACTCAGAAGTAATGTATCTGTGGGTATGTTGGTTCATATTTAAATAACCATATTATTTACCATTGGCATTTTGTAGCAGACGCTTGTCAGTATATTCACATTTGGAAAAGTCTTCTGTTTATTCTGTGGCAGGCAATTACTATGCAAAACTCAAACACATGTACACAGGAGGTGGCGCGAACTCACATCCCACTGCACATGTTGAATGCAAAAGAGAAATGCTGGTGACTTGTCAGCTGACAGCTACAGTGACTCATAGGCGTTCTGTTATCCTCATAAATGAGATACAGCACACACCTGATGGTAGCAGGTGACAACTGTGCATGGGGTTATTTACTATGTGTGTACCCTCATGATTTTTTTTTTTTTAAAGATATACTACATAGAATTTTGATTTAAAAAAAACAATGTAGAGACTCGTACAAAAGTAACTTCTCTTAATCATCAATTATGACCTTCATAAAAGTGTGTGGTGGTGTATTTACCTGCACAGACCCTGCCCTCTGTCTGTATTTTCTTATTTTCTTCTTATATTGCTGTGTTCGCAATGTTTCTGGGCACAGCGCGCAGATGAAGTTGGGACTTTATAAGAAGGTAATAGCCAGGTGTCAGACTGTGAGCTGCACTCATTCAATAGGAATCTAAAATAACTGTAGACACAATCTCCCCAAAAAATAACAAACAAAAGTATTTCCATCTTCATCTTCTTAGATTTTGTGCTGTGGTGCAGGCTGTTCTTATCAGTCCCTCCGGGACTTTGCGTTGTTGTTGCCATCTCTACAGTATGAATTCTGCGCAACTGTGCAATTTTATCCAATCACCACAACTTTTCCGTAATTTTGATCAGTCTCCTGTGAGTTCCACCAATCATAGCAGTCCCCCACGCAATGGTAATGGACGTATGTCGCCGAATTCACTTCCTTGTTTATGGTATGAAGATGCAGACATATGCGATTCTAATGTCTCACATTTACCAACAAAAATTACTGCTAAAGACCGTGCAAAACAATTCCCTGATGTTCTTCATAAAAGCAGAGGTAAACTGTTTTGCACCCTGTGCAATATTGTGGTGGAACACAAACAAAAGTCATCGATTGACAAACACTTTTCGGAGAATGGCTGAAACGAGTGGACCACGAGTCCAGACGAATCACTGTGACAGAGCCTGTTGCATCCAAATCTGTTGCAAGCGCTGAAAGAATGAAGGGATGTTAGGTTAAGTATGCATGATTGGCAGTAACATTAGTTTATTATAACTGCAAAGTAGGAGAGGTGTGCATGCTTGTTAATGTAACAAGCTGTGTGCATGTGTGAGAAATTCTGTAATCCTAAGCCTTTTTGGAAACAGTTTCAGTTTTATTCCACCTGGAACAAGTTACCTTTGTTAAGTATACAAAACAAAGCAATTTTCTTGCAATTTTCACTGTCTCCTGCAATGTCATCGCCACAGATATGCTTAAAACATTGCAACTCTTATGGCAATTTTTTAAAAGAGCTGCCGTGACTGTTTTATGCACTGTTGTATGTGTACCTATGAAAAGTAATGCACCACAGTTTGTATATAACCCACATAATCATGAGCTAGTGATTTGTGTATAAGCTATGTAACTGATCATGTGACCAATGTACTGATGTGGGTAAAGAAGGAAGTTATAAAAGGCAAACGTTTGTGTAAGGAGGCAGGTTGAGGTGGTGGATTGGTCAACATGCACAGGACTTTCCCAAAGGAGGCTGGTGTTCAGGACCATGTGAAATCAAATGACCTTTAAGTTATTATAGGATCTTCATCGTGTTTCTTTTCCTAAAACTAACCAATGAAACATTATGTTAGCTATGTAACTGTATGTTCAGTACATAACATAACATCATACATCACAGGTTGCTAATTCATTAGATTGTGTGATTGCAGTTGTGTGGTGGCAACCAGGATAGACAAAAAAGCTGGACTTGACCTACATGTGTAACCTTTTGTAATTCAAATATACTGTGACTATCATACAGTAAGTAGATGAACTTTCTGTCTGTCCTGTTCAATTTATGAGACGGTTAACTCTAGTGCAAAAAATGCCAAAATAGAATTTATAGGATTTTATTTTAAAATCGCTTCTTAGCGTAGTATGAACGATACTTAAGATGTGTTGTGTGTGTGTGTGTGTGTGTGTGTGTCTGTCTGTCTGTCCCATGTTCTTTTGTTTTTTCGCTATTTTGGGAGGTGTTTAGCCTGTATTCCTGTATTTAGTAAAAAGCCTTTTCCATGGCAATAGCACTGACAATCCCAAACGATAAGGCAAAGAAGCTGCCATAAAATGCTGGGATTACTATTTGTGATCAGCAGGTGTGTCAACATTCTCCTTTTATCAGGCCATTTCACACCAGCTTGCACTCCAATGAATATTATTCCACATTATCATATGCTTTACAGATACTGGCCAGTGATACGGCTGCTCCTTTGTAACTCTTTCCAGCACTCACTGATCTCATGAACTTTGCCAAGTTTAGCTGATGTATAAGACTCACAGTTCAGTAAAGTCTGAAAAAAAAATAAAAACAGAGATTGAATCATATCCAGAGATGTGATCTTGTGTGGGGGTAGTTTGATAAGACTTTGTAAAGGTCACAAAAAGCAATAATGATTCATTTTGTACAAAAGAAAAAAAAAGTCTGCTTTAAGACTGAATAAAGCTTCCATTTTAGTTATTTGCAAAGTACTGAACTCTAAGAATTCCACCTAGACGTGTGTGAAATTAATCCTGTAATAGCTGCACCTGATGGAACAAGATATGAAAAATAAGGAATGATGCTGCATGCTTCAGTGAGGATTAATGCCCATTTCCTGATAGGACCAAGGTCAAGGTTTGGCCTAATACCTATGAGGCTCTTGTTCAAATCCATTATTCATCAGAAAGTGTGTAGAAATTACACACACGTTCGCACACACACAGAGATCTTGCAGGTAAACAGTTGGTTACTTGTTTATTTACACGTAGTTATTAGAGTCCCCAAGGCAACACGGGCTGAAGATCTCATGAATAGTGCACATAAGAGTGGATGAAGACCTGTGAGAGGGAAATCAATCTTTCATCTTTCGTGAACACAGGAGCATTGCGCTGCCTGAGATCATCTCATGCGATCTACTGACCCAATCTTTCAGGAGGAAATTTCTCAGCTTGTCTGGAACTGCTGGACCCAGTGGCCTGGCATTAAGATTAAACACTCTGGGTACAAGGAAAATGCTGTGCACTGAATTCACTATGTTCAGAATGCAGGGCCAAGGAGAGCGACACCCCAGGTGAACCCCAGTATGATACATGAATGATCGATACAAAAACCAGTGTTTGGAGAGAAGTGCTCTCAAACCCACCAAGACACACGTAAAAGCCATCTAAACAGGTTTCTAACACACATATTGATACCAGAATCAGAGATGAGATACTTGACACCTTGACACAAAAAGCATTCACTTCAGCCCTGACATCTGACTGTCATTCAGACCTCTATTCTGATGTGTTCCAGTCCGAGTGGAGTAATGGTTGGCTGAGAATGTCAGATGCTGCTGTGAAACCAAACCACTAAAAACATTAAAAATTAAGCCGCCATGTGCAGATTTTTTTATGAGAGTGTGGGGTTTGTTTGGTGAAAACTGATCCAGTCTATGTGTTGCTTTTTGTTGAGGTATTCTTATTGTTCTATTGTCAGAAAGGTGGAAAGGCCTGGTCGCACCAGCATTTTAAATGGCAAAAGTTTGCTGAGATTTCCACTCATTCCAATAAAATCGCAGATACAAGCTGTGAAAATGAGTTTCCTCAGTGGCGTGGCTTGACTCAGCCTTAGAGATTGGGTGAGTAGCTTCTACATCCAGGGGGAGCTCCTTCACTTTGAAAGGGGTCAGTTGAGGTGGTTTCGAGCATCTGATCAGGATACCTCCTGGGCAGGAGGTGTTTCAGGCACATCCCACTGGTAGGAGACCCCGGGGCAGATCCAGGACACGCTGGTGGGATTGCATATCTCATCTGGCCTGGGAACACCTTGGGGTCCCCCAGTGTTTCTGGGGAGTGGGACGTCTGGGGTGCTTTGCTTGGCCTGCTGCCTTTGCGACTCGGCCCCTGGTAAGCGGATGTAAATGGATGGATGGATGGAACACAATCACAGCAAGTTTAACTTTGGTTCAACTTTTGGTAAACTTTGACTCCCTGCCCCCAAATAGCTAACAACAATAATAATGATAACAAAAAAAAATAAGGGAATACTTGATGTGCACACTTTCCTCTTCCTCGTGTTTTTGAACTGTGCCCTGGATGGCTGTCACGTTTTCACTCCAGCTTTTTTTTAATGTTCAACTTTTTTAAATGTCCACAAAAATAATATTGTGTGTGTGTGTGTGTGTGTGTGTGTGTGCGTGTGCGTGTGCGTGTGTGTGTGTGTCTGTGTGGTGGTGGTGGGGTGGCTGCCTATGTACCTTATAGGAAGATCTGCTAATGTAGATTATAAACAAGTCTCAACTGCCGTTCGCTTGCAGATTATATGTGGAATGGCAAACATTGCTTTTTGTTCATTCTTGTTTGTTATAAACACTAAAATCCACTCAGCACTTCAATTTCATGCTTGTGTGTTATCCAGCCTGCTATAAATAAGAGTAGACAATTCTGAGGGGTCATGGAGTGCACGCTGGTAAAAAGTACAAATTTTATTATGAATGTATTAAATGTTTCATGGTTGTTAAAACACTTTAAACCAAGGCATTCTAGCTCAAATTTTAATGGGATAAAATGACATATGGAGAAAAACCCGAGGGTCACACAGTTACCTCTCTACACTGCTGTGCTGGAGCCAAGCAGTCTGCAAACAATCTACATTTTGGGTTGATAGAACAAATATGTTTGTTCAACCAGTTTTACACTTAAAAAGGCATGGATAATGGAAATACAATGAAAACGAAACAAACAAATGCAAATACTGTGGGAAAAAAACAGTAAGGGTCAAAAATCAATTGATTCAATAATTCCTGTATCTGATGTCAATAAGGAGTCAAGCAATTTGTTCCAGACTGTTTGCTCAGCCTCTGAAAGCGAGGTTCTAATCTGATTTTTTGGCATGTTAAGGCTTTCCTCATGCATCTTCAGTAGGGTCATTATGTATAAGTCAATACAATCAGTAAACTCATTCAGGCTGGACATGTGACCAGCTCTTTGTGGTCCACAATCCTACGTTTCATTAATTCCTCTGAAATGAAATTCAGAGTTGCAATGTCCCTTTCCCTATCTCCAAATCTAATAACTGTAATGATACAGATTTCTAAATTCAATCAGCTTTAATCTGGGGGATACAGACGCTCTCAATAGGGAGCGAGAAACGGTCCCAGCTGGTGAGTGGTGAAACTCTTATGAAACAAATGTGGCTACTTTAGAGGGACTAGGACTCAGACATGCTGGATACATTTGCTTAAAAGACAATCTGTGTCTTTTCAGTAAATGTCTCCCTGCCCAGCGTGCTTCCATTGTTATGGAAGGAGACTCAGCTTTGAGCTTAAAAGACCTCTTGAGGAAGACAAACTTGATTATCAATGCAAAATTGATTTAAAAAAAAAAAAAAAAAAAACAATCAATGGTTGCTTCACCCTTAATATTTTAATTAGTGCATGAAAAATGTTTATGTGACCATTGCAGCTCATGAAATTAAGCCAACAAAGAGCCTACGACAGAGACCATTCAGTCCAGCCTCTTCTGGTTATAGTTACCCTGAAATAATACTCTCATCACAGATTTAAAAAAAGACCATATCCTGCACAGACGGCAGCCTCATTTCAATGTGTTTCTGTAAAATGAAAATCCAGAAAGTCATATTATCTGGGTCCATCATATACAGTGCTTTCATTTCCAAATTGATTTTGTGATTTCAAGACATTTCACAAAGCTGCTATGAGCAACTTAAATCAAAAAAAATAAAGGAACCCCTGAGCTAAGTGAAGAGGTGGGTCGACCCCTGTGGCTATGGATGACATCATGTTTCATGGATGAATTATCTCACTATGATTGACTGACACGTGACCAGTCTGTGTCACTGAATGTAAAACAAAATATTCATCAATGTAGAGGAGAGCAAGGAACAGATCAATCAATAATTTTATTACATCATCTATCATAGTTTCATCGCACTGCCACCTACTGACAAGAGGCCTAATCAGCCAGGATAACACCCGTATGGGTGTTTTATCTTTTAATTATACCTGGCACAACAGTCACGTACAGTACAGACACTGGAATGCAAACAAAATCAGGACTCAAGATAGACCAAGCAGATGGCATGGACTGATAGTACAGAGTATGTTGCTAAACTCAACTGTAAGTCCATGTTGGCCAGCTCTTCTTGTTTTTGCCAGGTGTATCTGTGTCTTCTATAAGCAGCCTTACTGCAAAACCAAGAGAGCACATGGCTGCTAATCAGCCTGATAACATGCAGCTGTGCCGACTGCCTGGCTCAGCCACCTTGGCTCTCCACCCACAGCAAATTCTGAAACCACATCCCTCTGCCACAGCCTTAACTCAGTGAGAGAAAACAGAATAAAATCAATTTGTAATCCTTATTCAACTGTGGGTTAAAGGGGAAAAAGAAAAAAAAAATGTTATTACATTAACGCCATAGCCCTTTATACACAGAGATCCCACAATATTGCTACAATGAGGACCATTCATTACGCTGGCTTTGCTTTTTTACACAGTACAAAACAGCAGAAGCATCATATACACCCTGGTGTTGATTTAGATAGCATGCTGGAAGCAAAAGAGACGTGATGTTTAACACAACAGTGTCGGCCTCTAGTGGCACATATACGCATCGGGCAGCGCTTTCTAAACGATAACAATAACAAGACAACATAACATGGCAATAACAATCATTTACCGTCCCTGTTTTATGGTTGATGTTGTCCTCTGCTCAGAGGTTAAGGAGCTCCCGGACCTCATTGTCTACCCAATTTTCGATTGCTGTTCTTCTACTTTGAGTTAGCTGCTAACTGCTATAGCAGCTGTGGGTCGCACAGATAACACATCGTCAAAACATTACATCAATGTTGCCAGCATGCACTTTTTACACAGACATTGATTTGGCTCTCTTACTATCTCTGCTGTTGCTTTAAAGGGGGAACCCCCCCATTTTGTTTTTGAACCTTTATTGAAGCCCGAACACATAAAAATAAGTATCTTTGAAAATAAGATATAGAAACCTCTCACTGTTAAAATTAGCCAAACCTATCTGTTTTTATTACAGCAAAATACTCTCCACTACGATGGTGTCTGACATGAAGGAGAGTAGTTTATCTGCCAGGAAACCTTCACCCAAGAGGAAAGTAATGTCCTTGTGCAGAAGGTTCAAAATTACTATGAGTAAATACACAGTTTCTTAAATTAGTCTGGGAAAGATAAATTAGCTTGGGAGAATATTGCTTACACTTCTATGTTCCTGCGGTCCTGTAGGAGATCCACCGCCCAGTCTAAGAAACAGTTCAATAACACCAAGGTCCATTTACATCTGCTTGTGCCCTACACATTTTCCTCAAGATATATGTGATTACAGTATCTTGGCAGCCAAATAAGCAATGTTCACTCAGAGTCATTTTCTATGAAATTACTGTTAATTGACATGTTGAGACAATTATTAACGTGAAACTGACAACCAATTGTGTGGCTGACAGTCTTCATTCGAAAACCCTTTTCTCATGCAAAGTAAAAAATGGAAACATACTGTCTCAAGCAATAAAGCATTAATTTTAACCCCTGTCTTGCTTTTTCATATAATATGTAAGCTAAGCAGCCAATCTGTGTTATGTTACGTAAGATGTAAGATGCTGTTTCCTTATTTTCTGTCTTCTATATGGATCATCAGCTGGTGAGATTTTTTTTTATCGTGGGTCATGTAGCTTAACTGTCAATCTTTAAGCATGGTAACATGAACTGTATGTAGCAAAGTGCATATTTAAAGGTCTAGTGTGTAGGATTTAGTGCCACCTAGTGGTGAGGTTGCAAAACTAAAATTCTCCCAAATTCATTTGTCCATTCTGGGCTATTGTAGAACAATATGGCGGACTCCGTGGGAGAGAGCCAGGCCCTCAGGAACGAGACAGGTATAGAAGCAGACACATTCCATTTTTAGCGTATACAACACACTCTGACAAACCCACCCATGTGACAGTTATCTGAACCCTGCAACACGGCAACATTGTGATGAACAAAAAGGGCCAAACGTAGCAAGAATTCACTTTGAAATTCAATATACATGAAGACGTGATTCACTTTTTAAGAAACAACATGTAACCCTTCCCATTGCCCTTAACTGCCTCTCTTATAAGCTAATACTTCATAGCTAGCTAAACAACAGCTTTCTTAGCATTTTCTTCATGACTTCCACTTCCAGATCAAGGAGAGAAGTGGGCGCATCGTGGACTGACGAGCAGGTAGTGGTGGGCAAGTCATGTCGTTAGTGGGCGGGTCAAGTAGCTGGTCTAGCTGCGGCTATACCTACCCGCCAGGAATACCACTCAGACTTATTTCCAGTTTTATCCAGTGGCCACTCGTGGTATTGCAGCAAAAATATCCCCTATGGCCTGTAAAAGAGACATCTGTAAACGCACAACAGTGTCAATTATGACACTTCATATTATGCATTTCTGATCCAGGGAGGTTTTATATTTGTAAAACTTATTTTTGAGCTGAGAAAAGCTATTTAAAAATCTGTAATATCATCACAATGGAAAGTCTGAGAGCCTAGCAGGAACTGGTGGGCAACGCCAGTGGGAGAAACCCTACTGTGCATATTCAGCGGGCTGAATACTGTGTAAGTAAACCTGGAAACTCCAAACTTTTTCTGGCATATGCACCAGGTGAGCAGTTCTCATTTGACTGAGTAGGCGTCATCTTGGCACATGGTATCTAGTTATTATACATCTATGGAGAAGACCTGCTTCGTATGTAGATATAAATGGCTCATTCTAAGGAAAAGGAATTGCAAGAACTCTTACTTTCAGGTAATTATAAACTAATGAAAACATATATACTTTTTTTTGTTTTTGGTACTTCATGTACTTTAATTGTTATTTGGCACTGTTGTTAAGCACTTTTGGTACCTTTTGGGTTTTGTAAAGGGCTATAGAAATGACATGTTGATTGACTGATTGACTGAGTGCTTGATTGACTGATTGATTGATTGATTGATTGATTGATTGATTGATTGATTGTATTAACAGTATGGTGCCATTTCTGCCAATAGATGCCCCTAAAATCTACACACAGTCCTTGTCATTTTAAAATGGGCCAGCTAGAAACATTAAAAAGTCACCCAGAGACAGTGTTTTCTTCCTGCTCATGACGTCAAAGTTAGCTTAATTAGCTAGCCAGCTGCAGCTGATAAAATCTTACAGTGACAGTTATTATTTCAGTTGGCAAAATCGATGGTCATTGGTGAAAAATATGATGCTGCTGTTAGTATAATTGGTCACTCAATCGAGACTGCATTCAGACTGCATCTGTCATAAATAATGATGGATGGTTAGACAGAGAGGACAGAAAGGAGATATGTTCTATCCCAATATGGTAAAATTGTGTGCCCACTACTTTAGTTTTAATGAGGAGCTGAAAAAAATATTCACACATGTTTTATCCCCCTTTTGACTTCCAGAATGCTAGAAAATGCTTGTGTGTTCCCACAGTTACCAAATGTAGACCTTAGATAATCAGAAGTTAATAAGATCCCTTCCCTGCCAGCTTCTATGATCAAGTAGGCCACATTTTAGTTTGCTAACTCATGCAAATGTCAAATACTTTACCACACATTGCTTTTATTGGCCCACAAAGCATTCTCGCCACAGCAGAGTTGGAGGGTCATGTAGCTGTCAAGTGAATAAGGCCTTAAACTAGAGGAAACTACTTCATACATTTACAGTGCTCAAAAGATATGCATCTGGTCACAGAGAGCCCATCGTGTGTCTGCTGTGGTCCTCCTTCACCACTGTTTTTTGTATTAAACAATAGTCCAACATTTTGGATGACTATATTTGATTTACAGGGAGTTAGATGAGAAGATCAATATAAATTTCATCTCTGTGCATTCAGTAGAGCAGCCAGAATGTGTTTAGCCTGCTCCGCAGAAAGTCTGGAAGAGGAGCCAATTGTTTTGCGAACCGCAAAAGGTCAAAAAAGTCATTCTTGATTTGGTCAAATATGTGCAGCATCCTAAAACTGTTTGGCCTACAGTCGCTGAGTTAAAGTCATTTTCTCACTAAGCGGATAAAGATGAGACAATTGCATCTGAGGACCACAAGTACACAAAACATGAGTATATAGGAGTGCAAAAGAAATGTATTTTTAGCAATATATGGACAGATTAGTGGTTCGAGGCAGTAACCTATCTGGAATAATTCTAAGATCTGGTCACATTAAAGAAGACAAGCAGCCTCAGCAGAAGCAGAGGAAGAAAAACTGCTGATTCTAAGTACAATTTGCATTGTTTACATATTTTTGTTTACTTAAGAGAATCAATTGATTTTAGTGCTCGTGATTCTAAACTTTTGACTTGGGTTTCTTCAGAAAGTGAGAGATTACTAATGTATGAACAAAGAGCTGCCTTATCTTGTCCCGGTATGAACCCAGGAAGCTTAGACCTCTATTAATCTTGAATGCACTATCTCTCTGTTCTCCTCAATCTGTCATCACAGTGACACAAGCAACTCTGTAACCTCAAAAGTCGAGGAAATATGTTTTTTAAACCCTTGCAATATCTAACTCTTCCAAAAGACAACCTTTATTTGTTTGCAGTTATGACTTCTAGGTTTTTTCTTATATGGAACACTGACAGGTTGAAGGTTTACTCGAAAGATAATCCACTTTCTTTGCCCAAAATTTGTTTTAGTCTATCAGTTTCGCTTGTGTTATACCTTATGTCTTATATGTTTTCTAATTTATTCCAATGTGCAAGTGTTTTGCTTCAGTTCAACTGGCATTTACAGTGTTTTGGCATTCTACTACTAAAAGCAAACCTTGAGGACTTGACCAATTTTGTGATGTAAACCAACCTGATAAAAAAAAAAATTAAAACATTTTTACAGTCCTGTAACTTCAAATGTCAAGTAAATTGAAAAATGAAAATAATAATAGTAAATTAATAAATCACAAAAGCATTTAATTACAAGCTAGCAGCTACCAACATGCTCATACTATCGAAAGTTTTAATGATTAATGATACATCATAATGATTAATGATTCATGATAATTTATACATGGCATGCATGATATATATTAACTAACAAGATTCGCTGCAACTACTTTGAGACAAATATAAAGTTGGTGCACTGTTGAGAATAGAATACCTTACACATTGAGCAAATAAAGAGTCTTACAGCAGTTTTATTTTTATTTATTTTACCTTTATTTAACCAGAAAAACCCCTTGAGATGAAGAATCTCTTTTTCAAGAGTGCCCTGGCTTAGACGGGCAGCATCATAAAGGCACAGACAGACAACATAGAACAAAAACATAAAAAAATATACAACTGTAAAACAAGAAATATTAACCCCAAAATGAGATTACTACAAAGAAAAGACAAAAAGTATGTTACTAGAAGTGAACTATAAAATCACCAAAAAAGGCGACTAAACATGATTAAAAAGACCGTTGAAAAGACACCCCGACACTGGCATAGTAGATGATTGTGTACTGTACAAAAATCCTGCAACAGTGCTTTGAAACAGCTGAGAGGAACCAGTGAGTGCAACTTTAAGTCCCTCTGCAGAACATTACACATATAAGGAGCTGCATACATGAATGCTCATTTGCCAAACTCTGTACGCACCCTCTGTATAGACAATAAAAACATGTTATGTGAACAGAAAGCATAGCAATTTTCAATTTTTTGCTTAATGTACACACATAAATATGCTGGAAATAGGCCAAGAATAGCTTTGTAAACAGGAGAATGCAATGGAAAGGTCTACAAAACAACCTGAGCATACAGGATACAGTGATGAGTTATATCATATTATACTGTATCTGTTCAGGTCTCCAACACCTCTAAGCTGCATTAATATTCATATATACAGTACAGGCCAAAAGTTTGGACACACCTTCTCATTCAATGCGTTTTCTTTATTTTCATGACTATTTACATTGTAGATTCTCACTGAAGGCATCAAAACTATGAATGAACACATGTGGAGTTATGTACTTAACAAAAAAAGGTGAAATAACTGAAAACATGTTTTATATTCTAGTTTCTTCAAAATAGCCACCCTTTGCTCTGATTACTGCTTTGCACACTCTTGGCATTCTCTCGATGAGCTTCAAGAGGTAGTCACCTGAAATGGTTTCCACTTCACAGGTGTGCCTTATCAGGGTTAATTAGTGGAATTTCTTGCTTTATCAATGGGGTTGGGACCATCAGTTGTGTTGTGCAGAAGTCAGGTTAATACACAGCCGACAGCCCTATTGGACAACTGTTAAAATTCATATTATGGCAAGAACCAATCAGCTAACTAAAGAAAAACGAGTGGCCATCATTACTTTAAGAAATGAAGGTCAGTCAGTCCGGAAAATTGCAAAAACTTTAAATGTGTCCCCAAGTGGAGTCGCAAAAACCATCAAGCGCTACAACGAAACTGGCACACATGAGGACCGACCCAGGAAAGGAAGACCAAGAGTCACCTCTGCTTCTGAGGATAAGTTCATCCGAGTCACCAGCCTCAGAAATCGCAAGTTAACAGCAGCTCAGATCAGAGACCAGATGAATGCCACACAGAGTTCTAGCAGCAGACCCATCTCTAGAACAACTGTTAAGAGGAGACTGTGTGAATCAGGCCTTCATGGTCAAATAGCTGCTAGGAAACCACTGCTAAGGAGAGGCAACAAGCAGAAGAGATTTGTTTGGGCCAAGAAACACAAGGAATGGACATTAGACCAGTGGAAATCTGTGCTTTGGTCTGATGAGTCCAACCGCCGTGTCTTTGTGAGACGCAGAAAAGGTGAACGGATGGATTCCACATGCCTGGTTCCCACTGTGAAGCATGGAGGAGGAGGTGTGATGGTGTGGGGGTGTTTTGCTGGTGACACTGTTGGGGATTTATTCAAAATTGAAGGCACACTGAACCAGCATGGCTACCACAGCATCCTGCAGCGACATGCCATCCCATCCGGTTTGCGTTTAGTTGGACGATCATTTATTTTTCAACAGGACAATGACCCCAAACACACCTCCAGGCTGTGTAAGGGCTATTTGACCAAGAAGGAGAGTGATGGAGTGCTGCGGCAGATGACCTGGCCTCCACAGTCACCGGACCTGAACCCAATCGAGATGGTTTGGGGTGAGCTGGACCGCAGAGTGAAGGCAAAGGGGCCAACAAGTGCTAAACACCTCTGGGAACTCCTTCAAGACTGTTGGAAAACCATTTCAGGTGACTACCTCTTGAAGCTCATCGAGAGAATGCCAAGAGTGTGCAAAGCAGTAATCAGAGCAAAGGGTGACTATTTTGAAGAAACTAGAATATAAAACATGTTTTCAGTTATTTCACCTTTTTTTGTTAAGTACATAACTCCACATGTGTTCATTCATAGTTTTGATGCCTTCAGTGAGAATCTACAATGTAAATAGTCATGAAAATAAAGAAAACGCATTGAATGAGAAGGTGTGTCCAAACTTTTGGCCTGTACTGTATACACTGTATCTAAATTAAACACTGGTGTCTTATCTTAGCTCTGTTAACATACATGGAAACAGTGTTAAACTATTCTTAAATGGAAAAGACAGTTTTTTGTATTTTCAGATGAACTGAGCCTGACAACACTGCCATCGTCACTGGTCACATGGGACACACGAGGCAGTTTTTCACCACTGAATTGAAAGACTGATTGCACGGCAATTGCACCAGACATGAGTCTAAAAATTCTGGTGCAGGGGCCATCTTGTTTGGATGAAACACGCATCAGGCATGCTCAGCTGTATGTGGATAAAACTTAGATATCTTTAAAATGTGCACCTAGAATTAATGGAATTAATGGACTCTGTAAACACACAATTGTGCAAAAAAATATCAGTTTCAAAATCACGAAGTCCAAGCACAGCATTATACGAGGATTATTTCTTTTACCTTTGTGTTTCCTGCCACTGAGCAGCTCCGTATATTTCATTCTTCGAGCTTTAAGTGCCTCGTACAAGGACATCTTGTTGATGTTCTGAATTAGTGCTCATTTACTCATTCATTCAAATGCCTAACTTTTACACACTGGCCCGAGGATTACCAAGGCAATATCCTTTAGTCATCAGCCCACATCCTGGACTTTTAGCCTTACCCTGTTAATTGTTCCATTCTCTAAGTAGTTACTGGAAGGAGGCTGACTGTTTATAAATGCAACTAGCAGTCCAGTATTGAGGACAACCAGGATATGATGATTCTGCTAACAGCAGTTATCATTGTGAAAACAAATGAATATAGGCTACTTTCATAGAATAAACACTCCAAAGGAAATGGAAAAAATAAACTTTGCCCTTACTGGTACTTTTTTTCCATCCTTATGAATGCTTAGGTAACACAGGCTATACTGTACATGCAAACTATACAGGATGTGGTTTCTTTTATCATTCATACAGAATGAAATACAGTACGGACCTCCTTAGAGATGCTGGAGAAAGTAATAAATATACAATGTGCTATAAACATGCCATAAAAAATAGAGTACTCCTTGCAAAAAACAGGGCATTAAACACCCCTTGGGTATTTAATCATTCAGCTGGATCTCATAATAACCCCTGAACTGAGAACTCTTGGTTGGCTGTTTTTTTAATTTTCTATCATTTGCTATGTGGGTTGCAATAATTCCACCAAATTGATTTTTCACATACTATAAACATATTGCAACAGAAGCTGTTGTAGTTTGCAGTAAGGACCCCCGTGCTCCAAGTGTACCCAGACCATCTCTGACTGCTTCCCATCGTTTGGTTCCTCCACCAGTGCGATCAATTAATCAATCGCAGCAGTTTTACAAGCCTTATCTCCAAAGTTGCCTATGCCATAAATGTCCGTGGATGGATGCTTATGGAGGCAGAGGCGCTGTCCAAGGTACTGCATTCAGCCCCTCCCCGGTAGACATCACTGAGAGACACGTGATACGCTCTGTCTGAGGCTCCTGACAGTCGCTGGATAAGCTCAACAGGGAAACCAGATTGCACCTTCTCTTCCACAAAGATAACTGGATTTTCGTCCCGCGCTCCCCATCTCTATACTCCATCCGGCTGCTCTCATTTTCTTTTTAGTTGTGTGGTTTTTTTTGGTTTCTTTTTCTCACCGGGAAACAAACTTGGAGGACGGAATATTGAAGGTAATGTCTTATACATCACTAAGCCTGTGAGGTTTTTAGTGGAGTTAAGAGTGAAAGTGGACCCGTCTCCTTCTCTCTTTCTCTCCTTCCCTCCTTCTCTCTCTGTGATGCTGTGATTCACTTGAAAGCGGATCTTGATGTGAAGGTTTCGCCAGAGTGGATTTTTTGAGGTACAGGCTCTCAAACAGACCGAGAATACGCGGACAGTCGTGCTTTTACAGGAGCTCAGCCCGCCGTGTTTTGCACGAAAACGCATCTCTTGTGCCAACTATTTAGGGTCCCGTAGAAGTAAAGGTGTACGCGCAAAGGTAAAAAACAATAATAACGCCTCATGTTGTTTTTGTAAGGATTTTTATAGTTGTGAGCGGGTGAAAGAATGCCGCAGATATGGGCATAAAATAACCCTCTAATTATAGTGCGCCCTTTACAGCTGTCATCCAGGGGAACATGTTAAGGTATTATTGATGACATGATGTCCCGTTTTGGTGAAATGCAGCCAGTGAAACGCAAAATTCCGCTGAGGATTACCCCATATCTTATTAAGCATGGTGATCACTTACTGGGATTCATTGCATTTGCTGTTTGTGGAGATGTTTCAGTGTGTTTAAAGTGCGGTGCATAAGTAAACCCGATCTACATTCTCCTCTTTGAAATGCAAACTAATTGCGGAGGTTTAAAATCTGCTTATTTTTTATTACATCAATATTTAACGCGTCTGGTGTTTTGAAGGAAAATCCGTCTCATGGTCCGAAAAATAGTGACGAGGCCAATATTAGGAAGAGCACATTTTAGGGGTCTGGCTGAGACCCAGTGGCAGCCCCGACTGGTTCGTCGTACACAAACCAACCATTGTGAATCAAATGACGCACTTTTTCCTCATGTCAGGTCTTCAGAAAAGGGCAGGCCAGTGAATAGCCTACTGTATATCGGAATGCTGCTGATAATGGTCATGCACGGCTGCAGAAGTTGTAACGAGTGAAAGCAAGAAGTGATTTTCCTAAGAGAAATAATGAGTTGGAAATCAGCGGGTTGCTTTTTTTTTTTTTTTTACTTTGGTGTGAGACTGTCTGCAGGGATTGTTTGAAGAGATCATTTAGGTGCGAGGCTTTATTATCTTTATTTACTGATGTTTTTCTTATGCATATGTGCACGCTTTTTTTGTATCTGCGAAAGATTGCATGCTTAGGCAATGTTTCCGACACACGAGATGAAGTCATGCCTGGATTCAGTGATACTGTCTGTCCACTGCTGCTGTATAGGCTTCCTGGAAAGCCCTGGTGATATTCATCTATTGATACGCTCATGTTTGTTGCAACAAAGGCCTTTCTGGATATAAGTGCCTGATTGGCTGCGCTTCTGCCTCAATCATAGTATTAACTCTGACTTTTGATTAAGGCTTTGGCCAAAGTGGATTTGGAAATGGATATGGTGAAAGCGCTGATACTGTATTAAATTTGCTTTTCTTTTGCAGAGAGCTTTTTGGACTGAGGACTGCTTTGACAGACAGACTGCTTCTTTTTGCTGAGCTTATCAGCCAACGTGTCTCCATATGGCATTTTTTCTCATTGCTACGGAGGATGCAGGGTGAAAAGCCCCGAGCAAGGCTTCCAGTTACCCGCCAAAGAATGCTGGCATGAACATGAAGATTAAAGCTGCCATTTCAACTCAAGTGAAACCGTGCACACACTAACTGGCACCAGAAGGGACTGTTCCATAATTACATAAATTAGACCGAGTGTGCCCAATGGATATTTGAATCCCTGTCACTTTGCTCTAAATAGACATGGCAGAGAGGACCTTTAAACAGTTCAAATTATTTTGGCGCGAACAGTAAGAGGTTTGGCCAGTGGCCTGGACAGTGTGAGGTAATGGTATTTGCTCCAGGAAATAAGTGTTGGCCAAGCCTATTGCTATGCAAATATAATATAGCATTTAACCTTTTGTCTTACAATGCATCAGCTCACACTTGTTTATCAATGTAGACAGTCACGTATATGCCAGTCTACTCTCTATCAGTCGACCCAGTATATTTCTTGCTTAAACAAAGGTTCTTATAAATAAATTCAGCCCGATAAGTCCCTGTCCACCTGCACAGATTTTGTGATCACACGATGGTTTTACAAAAGCCACATGGTGCCCATATCATATGGGTTGGGCTGCTCATTTGTTGCTGTGTAGAAATAGGCACTTGTCTAGAATTTACAGGTGCTGAGGGCCAGTGGGCTCGATTTCCAGTGTGGAACGCATGTTGCGAAAGTGAAATGAGCTTCAATATGAAAACAAAGAGCTCCCACGGGCTGCTAGTTTACTTCGACGATGAGGGATTTTGTGACTTTCTAGAACTCCTCATACTGAATGGTAAACTCAGCCTTCGCTTCTCGATCTTCTGTGCCGAGCCTGCGACCGTCGTATCTGACACGGCGGTCAACGACAGCCAATGGCACGCGGTCACGATAAGGAGAAACTTTAAGAACACAACCCTAAAGGTGGACAATGAGACGAAATGGGTCGAGGTGAAGTCAAAAAGACGGGATATGACTGTTTTCAGCCATTTGTTTGTTGGTGGAATACCACCGGAGTTACGATCTGTGGCGTTACGACTCACATCAGCTGCAGTCAAGGATCAGCTACCTTTCACTGGATGGATAACGGACATAAAGGTCAACAACACGGAGTCTGTCGTGATCGACAGTGAAGGGGTCTTAAAGGACCTCTGCGGTTCAGCCAACATGTGCTTAAATGGAGGAGTCTGCAGTTTGATTAACAACGAACCAACATGTGACTGCTCTCAGACGGGGTTCCAAGGAAAGGACTGCAGTGAAGGTAAGACATCTGGATTCAGTTCAGACATACAGTCGGTGCAACATAGCCTCTGTACCCTTGCAGTCAGCCGCAATGTGGACTGATCCAAACAAAATCAGGTACCCTATTGTAATTACCATCAGTCCTAAATGAATGCATTCCCCGCCTCTATTTGGCTAAAGTCATATGTTTGTTTTAGTCTGACGATGTGTATCATCGATCCGCAATACAGTTGTTTGTAATGAGTTAATCTCCTGCAAGGCCTCATTAGCAAAACATGCAGGTGTTCTCCATCCCCCAAGGTGTCTTCCATTCTTATCAAACAGGTCCATGGGGATTGGTTGACCTATGAAACATCATCTCCAATGGCTTACCTCAAATGCAAGAGCAGGAGTAATCATCTCTGAGTTTGATGGAGTAAACATGAATGATGTCATTGATTTAAAATGCACATAATTGACTCTTATAGTTGGCAACAGAAGATTGAGGTTTTGTATCAGTTGACACAGAGTTCTTATTAATGAATTGACACTTTAAGCTCACCACATTATGGTATCATTATCATATCATTAACAAACAGCAACAAACTGTAACTGTAGAATGACTGAGCCACTGCTTCCCCTTAAAACTGTGATCCTAATTGATTTAATCATTCTCACAGATTAAAAAAAATATCAGCCGTGTAATGCAGCAGAATTAAATAGCGGGAGAACCAGCTAATCAATACACAAAGAGTACATGCTGTTCTTTGAGGTATTGAGAATAGTGTCACTCTTTCCGTTGCCAAATATTGTGCTCTGAATATCCGGATACTCTTTTAGTTCTCATCCTTAGTGTTGTTTGTAATGACAGTGTATCAGCATTCAGGGTATTGAGTGCAGAGCTTCCCACAGGTTGGCAGTTTACTGCTGTGGTGGGGAGGAGCAGGTCTGTTGGTCAGGCAGAGTGTCGATGGGGGAGGGGTGTGAGCGTGTGTTGTTTTTAATAAAAATCATTTTTTTCAAGTTAAGTCAAACACTGATGGACTCTTTTTAACATATGGTTGAATATACAGAGAGCATAATTTACATCACATTTCATATGCTCATGTATCTTTATTCAAGCACATACATCTTTTATTAACGATTAGCTCATTAGGCCAGCGTTGGATATCTTACTACTGCAGCATATGATATTCCCATCTGATTGTCATTAGTCATTGAGGCACATATGAAGTACCACTAATTAAAATGCCCTCTACACACTGTGTAATCTATGTTTTATTTTCTGCTGTATTCATGTTCTGTTGATGGTGTTAATACAACAGCAGGCAGCACAGGGTCTTTTACCAACCTCATGCACTGACAGAATGAATGATTGTTGCTGTAGTTCACTAACAGGCTTTCAGTGTTGGGCAGCATTAAGTATTTGTTTGTTTAAACCACTGCACATCAGTGAGAAATAGCAGGCGTTATTGCCATACTGCATCAAAGCAACCCGAATAAATCTAGATTCATAATTAACTGTTGCAGTAAATATATTTTGGACTTGCCACCCAAATGGTATCATTGTTCTCTTTCTTGCTCTTTTTGAGTACAGTCTATAATCACAAGCCTTTAATGTTGTAATTAGTATGTGTTAATTGCACTAACATGCTATGTCCCATTTAGGATATTACTGATAATTACAGAAATAACTTGCCAACCTGTCAGGTGGTTCACAGTGAGAGATCAGTTTGCAGGTTGCATTTGGCACTGGTACGTTTGTTGATTTCACTCTGGCTATTTTTTGTTTTAGCCACCAGATTTAAGAGTTTATTTTAATGTACAAGAGCCCACTTGGCATTTTTCATTTGCTGTTAGGTGAAGAATCCAAACAAGAAAAATACCCCAGCCTCCTAAAAAGACTCTTTTTGAAAATCACAGTGCATCTTCACTAAATATATGGCAGCCATCTTCTTCCATGGTACGTAAAATGTAGCCTGATTAAAGGTCATCTCAGGAAAGCTGTGATACTCTTGTACTTAGGAAACTAATACAATGAATTGCTGATGATTTTTAACCCTTGCATGCACAGTGTCCACCACAGTGGAAGCCATTTTGAACCCCTTCATCTGTAGTACTATATCCCATCCACCAGGTTACAGACCCCCGATGTGTTGTCTACACTTCCATTTAATTTCTATCCATGTGTTCATTTGAGATATTGCATCATGAATTCAAAATGGTGGAGGGAAAATGAAATGCACCAAGTACCTCAGAAATAACTGTTAAATATTTTATTCTCAGAAAATTAGACATGTAAATAACATATTTTTTTAACTAAATACATTTGTTAGAAATATTTTTATCCAGATTTTAATATTCTTGTACATTTTTTTCCCACGACTGAAAATTCTGTCCACTCCAATGGATGCGCCAAAGGGTGTACACCTGTGTCAGTGCTTTAGACACTATGCATCTATGGTATAAAAAGTCATTCAGTGAAACTCAATATAGGTCTTTGTTGTTATGTGTTTTCATACCATTTGCTCCTAATTTAATTCCATAATTATATATGGTTTTTTGAGTTCCATTGAAACACTTTTCATACTGTTGATGCTTGGTGTCCACTGCACTGGACAGATATGTAAATCATCCAAAATGAAAAAAACATCAGAAAAAAAAGTTAGTGGCATGTTTTTCACTTGTTTTAAAGAAAAGCAAACTTTTTTTTTAAAAAAAAGTATTACTTTTTGATTTAATAATTGATGCATGACAGGGTTTTATTACAAAATGCATCTGCAATTATTTGTTGACAGAAGTATCTCATTATTTTTGACAAAATATTTTGTGCTTTTGTTGAGGAAATTACACCCTTGACACAAATTCTGGGAATTAAGCATATTTATTTCCACATGTAAAGATTAATTATGAAGCATGACTAAGTGTTCTGCCTTCTTACTTATTTTCCAAAAACTCATTCCCAAAGATCAGCTAATATTATTTGCCTGAGATGAGTTGGGTCAAAGCAAATTAGTATGAGGGATCCTACCTGTCACTCAAGAACACTGGAGGAGGATTACTGCACAGCAGACAAATTCAAAATGATACAGACAAACATTAATTACATTACCTGCAAAGTTATTTAAAAAAAAGTGAGATAAAAATATTTGAATATTGTTCAAACAATAAAACACTGGTTTAAAAAAAAAGGGAAACTTCCCCTCAATACTATAATTTTGTACTATAGCTTAAAGTATTAGTGCTCAGGGTTTTGTTTATGGGTGGCTCTAAATTTAATAAGACTTTGAAAATGAAATTAGCATGTGCTGTTGTGTCTGTTTCTTGTGCCTGAGTGTCATTAATAATAATAATTAATAATAAAAAAAAACTGTAGGAAAAGATTAAAACCTTTACGCCGGGGTGACTTCTGATGTTAATAATTATATGGCCATGAAAGAACTAATTGGTAATGTTATTGCAGTGTTAAGATGAATGATGTAAAAGATATAATCTTTGTGCTGCATGAAAGACGAGCAGTTATTGTTTCAAAAGGTCCATGTAATGAATATAGCATGGTAATTTGGACCAGGTCCATTATAGTTCATGAGTATGATAATGAAAAAGAAAATCATAAAAATATGGTGTAATCACTTGTCAATGTTAGATGTCTATATGTACACGTACATGGGAGTTGGTTGTCTCATGCACTAGTGACTTGAAGTTTGATGGGATGTACTCTGGACGTGTTCTCTTATAAATCTCAAACAAATATATTCATGACTGAATTAAGTGTGTCCTTGTTATAAAAAACAAAACAACTGTAAAGACAACATTTGAGACTCCCAGTATCGCACCGTTCATCCTAATTTTAGGTGCTGCGGTGAAAGATACAAAGGAGTCAATCCCAGATTTAGAACTCATTTTGTGAGTTCCAAGATGGTGGGTGAGAAAAGCACTCAGAAAGAGAGCAGCATTTTAAACTCACCCTGAAGGTCTCTATTGAATGTTGTGCATGTGCTCGCTTATTATATATATCTTGCCTGAGTTACCACGTCAAACCATGGGAGAGAAAATACAGGTTATTAAATGGAAGTCATTAGATTCACAAGATCACACAACAGAAGCCTCAAAGACAAACAGGCAATATGTCAGTAGAGATGTCTGCTGCCGTCACCCCAGACAGCCAAAAAGCACAGTGTGAACTGTAAAACTCCTCTCAGTCTTGCTCCTGCTCTGCTTGATGGAATTACGTAAAACATACAAGCAGGTTCAGTTATTTTCTTTTGCACAGTCGACTAATGGTGAGTGTAGCTTTGAGTTTAAAAGATTTCCCTTATGGCTGTTTTCAGAGGCAGTGTGTTACGTTATCGTCTAAATTTTCTTGTCCATAGATAGCTGACAGGTCTGACATGTCTCGTGGGGCTGGTCTTTTATGGACTAAAAGCAGTAGTAGTTGGGGTTTTTGGCCACTTTAAGGCAGCATGTCAACCTGGAAACGCAATACTGATAACTACAGCTTTATCATATTCAGTTGTTAAGGCAAACATGGTAGCAAAACGATTGCATAATTAGGCTATATATCAAGTAGACACAAAGCAACATTAGCATTAATTTCCAGTTGCCCAATGCATTTAATTGTGATATTCACTCTTTTTGTAGCTCAGTTTTGGTCTCCACGAACTCCTCAGGGAAATTCTGGCTCTGTAGCTGCTAAATGCTTCAGCCTGTTCACTAGCATGCTGCTATTGTTGCTAATGCTAATGCTGTTAAATGCTTGGCAGGTATCATACAAGGGGTATATCAAAGTACTGACAACAGCTGCCCCTGGTGTTGGAAATGGTCCTGATTAAAGCAGTTAGACTGAACTAAAGCGGGATTTATACTTCTGCGTCAAATCGACGCTGTACCTACAGCGTAGGCTCTGCGTCGACATAGAGCCTACTCTGTAGCCTTGCGTGCACCTCCCTAGAAATGTAACTACAAGTCGTGGGGGTACAGACCTCCTGTCTCTTTTTGTAAGCTGAAACCATTTCCCTCAGTGGAAACAAAGCTTTTATATTTACTTTAATTTGACAGATAAGAAACTATAAACTATGAAGACAATAAAGCCTCCACAAAATAATATTTTAAGTCTTGTGTGTGATTTGTCCTTGCTTCATATGAGCAGGGGAAATCTCCGCTATTTGCTAGGCTAATTTATAAAATGTAAAATGGCATAGGCTTGTGCTAATAACATTAGCATGTTATTTTTGTTTGGAAAACATGTTTAGTATGACAGTTGTTTTGTCAGTGAACCTTGTGAGCTTTAATGGAACTGAAGTTTGTAACGTTACCTTTGTTAAATGTTGCTGTTGTACCTGGCTTCATACAGTATGAGTAGAGGAAAAGTCTCCTAGCCGCTAGACTAATTTAAACAATGTAAAATGCCATAGGCTTGTGCTAAAAATATTAGCATGTTGTATTTGTGGTAAAAAAATGTGTCAAAGACAAATTGTCGCTGTTAAGCCTTTTTTAATGTTTGTTTTGGGTGTGTATTGAATCAACTCAACTTTGCCAACTAGTGTGTTGGACGTGTAACTGCAGAGTGACACAGACACACCACCACACAAATATAAATGCTCACAACGTAGGCCACCTGCGTAGGCTACAATGTAGGCTCTGCATAGACTCTGCATACACAAGTATAAATCCAGCTTGAGATGTTAAAGCTTTCGGTTGTAAAAACAAAACAATGAGCTGAAAGACACTATAAGTCCCGTACAGCTGAGGGGAACCACACAGTTGGTTGATGACTCTGTGGGTTTGTTACTACAAACAGACCCACTCACATAACATGTCATCCTATATAAAAATAGTGATCTGTGCAGCTCTAAATCTAGCTCCATGCTTTCAAATGCAAAAATTGGAATGCCTGGCCTTGGCGTATTACATCACTTCCTGTGTCTGCTTGTAAGTAACAGTTTCCCTGGCCTTTCAAGTCGAAATACCACAAAAGAACTGCTCTGAGTTAACAATGTGAATTCTTGACGTGCCGTTTGTTTGAGCTAAACAACTGGCAGACTGTTGGTTCATGCCGAACTCTTTACATCAGCTGTTTTTCATGTTTCTGTCCAACCGTGTTTTTAGTGTCACTATATCTGACACCAGACCATAGAAAACTCTGTATTATTACCTGCACTGAAGAAAGACTGGTGGCTCTTAATAGCTCATTTCAACATGGCATCTAGCTTTGCAAGACGTAGAGATTCAATTCCCAACAGAGCCATCCATGCTGAAATTGTATGAACTCGTGGTACCTTAAGTCACTTTAGGTGAAAGCATCCAACCAATTGTACCTTTGCCAGCTAATTCAGTATTCTAGCAAGTACAGAGATATTTTTTCCACCTCAAGGTAATGTGGTGTTGCTGCTTGCTTTCTCGCCATCCTGAGCTGCAGGGGGGAGGCAAGCGACAACAACATCCACTGCAAATGTCTGTGCATGGAGAATTTTACCAGAGCATTCATTTAAAATAGTGATTAAAGCTAGTGTTCCAGCCTAAATAAATGGTCTTGTGAAATTGTTTTAACCGTAAAAATCTGGAAGCATTGTAATACAGCTAAGTTTACCTAATGCCCATACATCGATTTATCTCCAGAGTACATTGAAGTTTGAAATTTACCTTTCCATTAAATAATTTAAAAGCTGTTGTGTTACTTTGATCAGATGAAAGGATTACAGGATTTGCCACCAGACCTGTCAAGTCTCCCCTGTCCAACCACAAGCTTGCACATTGCATGACCTCACACATGCACACACACGCACCCATAAATCCCTTTGATCGGTTAAAACAATTATTTAAATGCACTTTTCGATGGCCAGTAAGTTCCCAGAATCTGTCCTCCTTTTTCTCATTAGATAAATAACATAGATGCATCGCACAGCTCCATATTTTATCCTGATAAAATGAAATGATGTTTATTTCATCGTGCATCAGCTAAACATAAATCAGTCCAGGTTACAAAAAAAAAAGTAGGGCAGATCTAAACTAAGACTGTGCAGCATTTTATTTTTCATGTGGTTCATTAAGTAATTCAAAGGCTAACTCACATTGACTGGATACAGTAAATAACTGTGAATGCATTGCATTTTGACTCTGTGTTTTTGTGCTGAGAGCATAGCTTCTAGGTCCTTGTAAGTTATAGTTAGAAGTCTCTGAAACTAATGTCACTCACTGTAGGACTGACACTCTGATGACTTAAGCCACTTGATTAAGCTGCTAATGCATGCTGACAGAGTACCAAGTATGACTGTAGCCTACAGTAAGTGAAATTATGTCACACCTTTTTTCACATTTGAATCATAATCATCTGCTAGCTTGGTGATGTGAAGTCTTTTAGTCACTGAACACCACAGCATCACTACGCATTTGTGCCTACTGCAACATTAAGAAAGGGATGTGCTGCAACACGTGCAGGAGACAAAATGTTTAATGGATTTTTGACTGTGCCTTGGTCTTTAAGGGTGTTTTTCTAAGGCAAATTTGAGTCTTCATTATTGGTGTGTTAGGTTTCAGGTTAATATCTGAGAAATGATTTACAAATCGAGGAACCTTTGCTGAATCTCTTCCTGCAGCTAATAGTTTGAACCTGATCTTACAGTGTCACAAATTTCTGTACAGCTACTGAAAATATGTGGAGGTTAATCCGCTTTCTATGCTTATCTGGAAGTTTTATTTTTGCTACAGGGTGGTACAGTCAATGCTTTCTTAGTGACAGGGTTTTACTTTTACATGTACATATAATACAAAAAAATGCATTTTGTATGGGGTTTTTAAGTATGCCATTGGGCTCTTTTAATGACGCTGGTTCCTCGCCTGGGTCTGTCTTACACAAATTGATTTTTAATCAGTGGCAGAGGGATTGCCAAGTCAAATGTTCTGCCAGTAAAATTTGAAACGTGATGACTTTGGCAACCCGTTGATTACATTAGAGGTGGTGTTTTACATTATCTGTCACAACAATGACTTGCCACCTGCCATAACACCACTCGGTATAAAGAGGGGGAGGAGGAGGAGGCGTGAAACGTCATAATGCAAATTAAATACTGGGACTGGATTGAGAGTTTTTTTTTCACAGAAGCCTGCAGCCTACATTTTCATCAGTTAGGTAGTGCTCCCTTATGCATTTTTTGAAGGCGAATATTTCAGGTATAGCTAAGTTAAACTAGAGAAGGTCTTTTTTGTAACAAGTTTGGTATTAAGTATGTTTACCCAGTGCTAACAAGAGAGTCTTGCTCAGTGTTCTGGAACAATTTGTCACTGCAGTGCTGACGTACAGTATATATTACTGTCTTAGTCACTTCACTGAGCCTGACTGAACTGAGGTAGTCTTTCCTTCAGATTAAAGCAGCAATTAATATCTTTGGCCATTTGGGGGCAGCACAAGCTGTTATCAGAAGTTGATGCAGTTAACTTGTTAGCAAACTTATTAGCAAAAAGTTGCATATACAGTAGCAAACACAGCAGCATTCATATGGAGTCATGTCTCTGACAAACATCAGCCCAATATTTAATCTCCTTTTAGCTTTGTTTTGGTCTCCACCAGCTCCTGAGGGAAATATTATCTATTTAGCTGCTAACTCAACTATATTCACCAGCTAGTCGCCAACCTTGTCTTTCTGTGGTTTGGTGGTGAGCAAGTAATCTAAAGCGCCTTAGACATTTTTACATGAAAATAGTTTACTGTTGTAACCGCAAATGACAACAAATCCGCCATCTCACACAGCCATATGGGTCGTGTGTTCCTGCTTCTGTATGCAACTCAAATTAATTACCTAAATTAGCGCACCCACCGGTGGACGACAGAATAGATTGTATATGACTGTTGAGTGTCACACTAGGTTTGGTTTAGAGAAAAGATAATGGTTTGGCTTGAAGTTAATATGTTTATTACAAAGGAAATGTAGTCTAACATGACATGTCTTACGTGACATGTGTCACGTGACATATGCCATGTACTACGTTAGGTTTTTAAAAACACTCAGCATCGACTTTTAGTTTCACATGGGACTAAAAAACATCCATCTCCTGGATGAAAGTCCTGTGCTTGTTTAGTCTGTCCGCCTCACCTCCTTCCCGCCCTAAGCAGACATTGTTGCTCTGCCTGACTTCCTCGTTTGATCCTGTAGTAATTACTATAGCCACTAGAGGTCGCCACCTGACAAAAACATAAATATGGGTTGTCATTTCTGCTTTATAATAAGACGTATGTGATTGTATTTTGGAGGAGGCCAGTCTCGGAAATGAGACTGATGAGAGCAGTGACAGTGAAGCAAAGTCACACATTTGTGGACCATGAAACCAAAACCAAAACCAAAAAGTGAGCTGAAAGATGCTAAAAGGCTCAGTGGGGCTGAGTGGAACTGCACAGTTGGGTGATAATTCGCTTTTTCACATTGTACAAAGTCATTTGATGCTTTGTTCCTAAAAACTTGATTAAAGCAGTTTTAACATAACATTTTAGCTACAGAGATACCAAGAGACAGACAGCCCTCTGCTGTTGATCAGTATAAAAGAGAGGATTTCTTTCTCTAGTCAATAATTGGACTATCCTGACTACTGCAGTACATCTAGCAAGGAACTCGTTGGACACTGTTCTTCATGCTGTGTGTTTGTTTCTAAACGAAGAGGCCAAAAACTTCAAAGTGAAATTTCTGTTTGGTTGACGCTCTGGCTGTATGCCTCCAGTCAGTAGTGGACATTTTGTGCCAAGTTGTTTCCCTAAGGAGAATTCAACCTAGCACACTAAAAGAAACAAAGGAGTGGAGAAGTGGGCTGGCGCATTTAACAACTTAAAAAGATAAATCACTGTGTCCCCAAGATTACAGTGGGAGGAAATTAATCTTGTGGTCAGATGTGGACTTTAACCAAGAACATTTACACAAGTACTGTACTTCAGTACAAATTTTAGGTACTTTTACTTCACTACACTTCAGAGAGAAATATTGCACTCTTTACCTCACTATAATTATTTGATAACTTTAGTATTATAGTTGATATACTTACCCAGAAAACACATAATAATGCAAGCTGAAGTGCAGCTGAAAGGATAAGTCAATTGACTGCTTGAAAAAAATACTATTTTTGATAGTCCTTTGTCATTTTTCATACATAAACATTTCATTGTTCCAGCTTTTCAAATATGATGACTTGCTGCTTTTCTTTGTGATTGATTAAGCTGATTTAATTGTTTTATACTTCTGCTTTTAATACTTAAAGTACATTTTCCTGATTGTACACACTTTTACTTAAGTTACCTTTTCATTGCAGTACTTTTAACTTGTAACAGAGTAGTTTTACAGTGTGGTAATAGTGCTTTTACTTATATAAAGGGTCTGAATACTTCCCCCACCAGTGCTTGTGGATAATCTTAAAGGGGAACACTAAACATTAGGTACTCTTAAACTAAAATAAGTCTCAAACTTGTGATGTCGTCAAGTATAAAATCCAGAGGTGCTCCACTGACAGTGAATGGGATGCTGATTTTATGGACCCACAGAAGGTTTGTTTTCTTTTTTATATCCAAATGAGCCTTATTCAACTGTAGTGTTCTCAGTTCTGGAACAGAAAATGTACCCATATACTGAGAACATTCCCCTGGGTGCTCTCAATGTCGTCTATAAAACCTCTCCCTATTCACTGTCAGTGGAGCAGCTCCAGACTTTATACCCTGTGACATCACAAATTTGAGTTTTAGCACTCCAGTTTTTGGGGGCTTGGGCGAGAGTTGTTCATGTTCACTAATATTTTTGGACTGTCTTAGACCATAGGAATAACCTGTATGAATTTTGAGTTCCACCTTAAAATGATGTCCCTGTGCAGCTAATGACACCAGTAAAGTTTGGTATTTGAAGAAGATGCGTTTTACAGTTTGGGAATTTGAAGCAACTTTGAATATATAAGAACAGTGATTCTTACACACCTGTGCACAGACAGCTGTATAGGTAAACACACAATGAGTCAGAACACATATGGAGACAGTTAAGTTCTGTAAATGCAATAAGTAGCTCATATTTGTCGAAAGCAAAACTATCATTTTTAGATAATTTATATGGATGGCTCCACGTGAATGACATATACAATTTCTGACCACCTGCTTTTAAGTAATCAGCAGCTTTGCTAATGTTCACATATATGAATTAAACTAGGACATGCTGTATAGGAAGGCTAATTCTCAATTTGAAGGAGCAATCCCTCTCAGGCGTGTCTGTCATTGTATGTAGCACAAACCATGTGGCCTCACTGTATCTCTGAAACTGTCATTCTGTCTGGGAGCCTCCTGCAGCTTCACTCAGACAAAAGCAGATTAATAGTATACTGCTGTCTCTGAGTCCAAAGACAGATATTGGGATCAAAAGATTAGAGGGATTTTCCCGGAGGATTTTTGCCTTGTTTAAATACAACTGCTCCTGACTGTCAAAGGGTGTTTGTGAAATTCTTTGACACCAAACTCCTCCTTTAACGGGATTCGTCCCACAGTACAAATAAACACATCCCAATAACCATGCACCACTCACACATGCTCATATTTAATTGGGCTGTATAGTATGTTTAAAGTGAAGCATGCTAGCTGGCATATGGACTACAAAGTATATCACGAGATGCATAATTCATCGACGGAATCCTGTTATCTCTTAACAACTGCCATGAAGTGATGTCATGTATCTGTGACATCTGGCGGAATTCTGCCTGTCAGCTAATTTCTGGTCTTTGTTGGTTTATCATAGATGACGTCCTTATTCATACCTATGTTTTATGAGGGAAAATATCTTGCTTTGCACAACTGCTGGTTGCTTTCTATGTAATCTGAGTGATTTGATCTCCCCTACACAGGTACAGAATAAAAGCTGCATAGAGGTGAAAATTTGCCTCTTTAAATTCCAGGCTGAAGATGATATTTTCACTTTGAACATCAGTTGCCTTTGATGCTGCTGGTTGGGTGTCATCCTTCATGAGAGTCATCTGAAATACTAAAAACAAGTCGAAAGTGCACTGCCATAATTTGAAAGCTGTCATGCTAATGATAGAGGGTAGACAAATCACTTTTCAGGAACATTTTATGTGACTTTGAAACCCTTTGTGACTGTAACAGCACAAATAAACCTGACTTGAATGTAGTGCAATGCAGGTTATGTGTCACAGTTAGGGACTTTCTACCTACAGTAGAAGAAGGAGAGTCTTTCCTCTTTAATACCTATATCATTACTCTTTATATTGATTCATTGGTGAGATTCAGAAATCAGTGGTTGCATTTTAATTTTGTTGTACAACTCTGTCTCTTTTGTGATGTATAATGGAAAGGGATGAAGCTCTCAGTTCACAGTACTTAGAGCTTAGCTGCATTTAATGCTCAGTGTGCTTTATTAATACTTTTTTTTTTTTTTTTTTTTTTTTACTTTAGCTGAAGAGCTGCTCTTCAGATAGGGATTTGTCACACGTCAACAGTGAGAGCCACAACTACAGTTTCCTTAAGCAACTGCTGAGCGTATTTAGCTAGAAAAGGTGCTTGGCGAACATGGGCACACATTGCTTCAACACGAGGCTGAGATTTCGATTACAATAAGTTACAATAAGCTGAGCACTTACTTATAAAATTGCAGTTTACATTGATTCTTAGTAGACATCTTAGTTCCCCTGCCAGGCCTAATATTCAAGTGTTCAGCAGCTACTGCATCTCAAAAAAGATTTACTTCACATCTGTAATACTATCCTAGATATTGTCAATCCTGGGATTAAGGTTATTAGAACTACTGTATAAGCTGCTCTGATTATCCTGTTGGATCATTCCAACCCACAAGATGTAATAGAATGGTGAGGTCTTCGGCACATCTGCTCGCACAATCCTCTCTGTTTGGGTTGTCTCTTTGGAAATATCTGGATTGATTTATATTGTCCACAGCCCATCTGTCCCCTGAAACATGTAGTAGCTGAATAATAAGATTAATTAAATCACTAACACTAAGGCTGTTGGAGTATATTTAATTAGTGAAATGAAAAAATGTGCATGTGTATGCACCACTGTCTTATTCATAGAAGAAATGATGAAAATGTAGAAGAAATGTGGTTTCTATCACAATTTTATTGATTAGTTTCCTTAAATGTAGTTATTTTAATAAACAAAAATAACTTTCTCTTTTATTCTCTGAAACCGTCACCAGACAGTAGTACAGCAGACAGATAATCTATATAAAAATGATGATTCTTTGGCTTCTCCCAGTGCAATGAATGGCATCTGCAGGAATTCATGACCCCTAACTGAACTGTTTTCAATTTTTGGATCCTTTTAGGACCTTTAGCTTTCTTCACATCAGAAAACCTGCTCTCATGATTACTATTGCTTTAACTTGGGCTCAGTTTAACTCTTTCTCTTTAGCTTGCATTTCATCTTCTGTATTCTTCTGCTTACTTGTCTTGCCATGTACGCAATGCAGCATGTGTAACTGACATGCTTTAGAGACTCCTCCCAGTTCTGATTATTTTCACTCGAGCACAGCTGATTCTTGCAAATGCAGTTAGGAGCACTGGGCGGAGCCAGATGAACTTGATCTGTCTCAGGTACTACTGTCAGGATGTAGTGACAGACTCAGCAAATATAGCAAAAGTTTTTTGGGTTTTTTTGTTTTTTTTTTCTTCTTCTTTTTTTAAGTTACCTACTGTAGCTATGCGGCACTAGTTTGCAATTTTGGGAAACACTCATTCACTTTATGGCGCAGAGTGAGATGATTGTTACCACTCTCATATCTGTGCGTTGAATATTTGGCTACAGCCAGCAGTCAGTTAGCGTAGCTTAGCATAAACGGAAATGGGGCAGCAGCTAGTCTGGTTCAGTCTACAGGTAACAACATTTGCCTACCACACACATTTTGTCAGCTTTCAGACAAAGCCATGCCAGCTGTTTCCTCCTGTTTCCTGTTTTTATGCTAAGCTAAGCTAACTGCAGCCTTACATTTAATGGACAGATGCAAAATTGGTATAATCTCTTTCTCTAACTCCCCGAAAGCAAGTAAGCAACCTCCGTCAAACTTCCAATTTTTTTTTAAAATATTTTATTTATTTTTATTTTATTTTACATAGTCAAAATGTATATAATTAAGTTATATTTTATTTTTAATTTTATTTAATTTAACAGAACATACAGAACATACACACAAGCAAATCCCCTCCCCTCCCTGACCCCCCTCATACAAACCAAAAGAGGACCTAACTCAAAAGGAGTAGGTAGTAATCCAAAAAAAAAAAAAAAAAAAAAATAATACAGATAAATTAGAAATAAATTAATAAATAATTAATGAATAAAGAACAAAAAATGCAACATAAAGTAAGAGGCAATATAAATAATCCTGGCTTAATCAGAGAACTAATCTGGTGTCCTTTTTGTAACAAATCTAAAAGAGGTATTGGTAAAGTATCAGCAAACGTCAAGTAGGGCTGTTGAATCTTCAGAAAGGTGTTGTATTTGTTTCTTAGAGTATACAAGATATTTTCATGTGGGATGCAGCTGTTCTTTTCCAAATCCACCCGGCTATTGTAAGATGGGAATCAGACGACCACATCACCACTATGCACTTCCTGGTAATGCTCCAAACTATTTCCAAAGTCCTCTTTTGGGAGTTCCATAAAGAAGCACAAATGGTTGTTAAGTTCCCGAGTAGGTTAATTTGTGGGTCTAATGGAAAGCAAATCCTACAAGTTTTGTCATGACTTCACTAAAGCTTTGTACACCAAACTATTGCTTTTAGTCTGTCAGCAGTACTCAAGTAGAGAAAGACTCCAAATGCAACAAACTGCTCAGTAGCAGAAAAAAAACTTACTGTGGTGTAATGACAAGTTCTTTGCCCAGTAGCTGTCTTTCTGCTAAAATGTGCGACTGCACCCGAGTTATTGGACACTGTTCCATTTGGAGGAATCCAGTGTCAGAGGGGTGACCCCACAAAAGGGTTATAAGACGAGTGTATTGTTCTGAAAGTGTACATGTGGCACCCTTGACCGGCTCCACTGGCGAGAGTAGAAATTGTGCGTATAGCCACAGCTGTGGGAGCTATCAATTTCCATCAGAGTGGCTGGTCACTCTGCCTGTTTCCTCTCTCTCCACTCTTACTGTTGCTTGAGGAGGATAATGAGGGAGATGGTGAGCTGTGTAATGCCACTAACACTCCTCTGTAAGATAGATGCATTAGGTTTAGTCTGTGGTACTAAGAGATGAGCCCTCACTTATACTCATTACTCTTGATTTGGTCCAAATTGTAATTTAACCACAAATCGATCCTCTGGTAGCGCTGACCTTTGCTGCAAGGCTTTTACATTTTCCCTTAAAGCGTCTCTGCGACAAGGGATTTTAGAGCAGTCTTCCTGCTACTATTTTTCAAATTTACAACTGTCTAATGGGCTGACGATGGATTCAGTGCCTTCTGTTCCTCTTTGTTATTGCATGTATGGTGATGACATTAGTACCACACTGCAGGAAAAGGAAGGGAAAAAACCACAAGAGCTCTTATTTTATCTGAGATTTCATGGAGCTCCATGTGTGTTTGTAAGGGAAGACCATGTAGAGAGTGCACATTTTGTTTGCGCAAATTATATTAAAGGGGCATTCCTCCATTTTTATGGAGGTCAGTTTAGCTACCAGTATTACACGGGTTTTGAAAACAGACAACAAATTTCCACTATAGCTCTGAGATGGGCGTAGAATCGGTTCTTAGATTGATCACAATGCAGACATGGACAATTCAGCATTGAGAAATGTCAATAATCGATTATCTAAATGTTCATTAATAACGTGATGTTGAAGGAACTCAACTGCGAGGTTAGTGTAGCACCTAGACAGTCTATGGAGCGTGTCCACACTGTAGACCACGTTGTAAGCATGTTTTAATGTAATGTCTAAATGATTACATTTGTGAGGCAAATGTGATGCATATTGTGAATATTTGCTCATGCCATCACCCAGAGACTAAAGTTAACGGAAGTTGCGTCAGCATGCAAACTTGCTGAGCAAAACACGCTGCAGCATTAACCAACTAAAAACACCTCTGTGGTGAAGAAAATCAATCTCTGCTCAGCCTCTTGCACCTTTAAAACCCTGCGCCTGGCTTGCTTAGCGTCTTGGCTTTTCCTGTAGCTAACAAAAAGTGAGAGGCTGCTCGCAGCTCCACTGCTGGCATAGCGTAAATAACGACACAAAGGAGCCGCAGAGCACTCCCCCCCATATTATTGAGGGGGGAGTGCTCTGCTCCTACACACACAGGAGACTTTAAGGTGCTTTCAAATTAATTCATTCATTCATTAATACAATATTCTTTTTACAATAAAAGGATGCAGACCATTTATTATTTAACAGATTGTGAATTGCATACTGTTTCTGGAGAAACACTGGACCCTACACCAGCATGTATATACACCATATATACCAGGACAAGAGCCACAATGTGTGCAAATAAACTTGTCTTTTCTACAAACACAGCTGTGTTTTAGAAGTGCCACGTTGTCACACAGTGAGAGAAATAACTGTGTATCTCATAGTAAATGTATGTATTCCATAAATTTCATTAAACTCATATTTTGATTAAAACAATTTGATCATCAAGATACATAGATAATCGTTTTATTGTCAAATCGCAGCCCTCTGAATTTTAATCTAATTGAATCATGAAGTGAGAGATTCACACCCCTACTGCAGCCCTGGAGGAAAATGTGAAGAATTACTCTGTCATCATTTAAAGACACTGAGTTGCATTATGAAATTGTAGGATCTCGGGTCTCTTCAGTATCTGAGGAGGATTCCAATCAAAATGCTCTCTGTCACTAAGATAATAGACAGTGTGCATTATAATTTGTCAGTCATAAATTACAAATCAATGCTTCAGACAGCAGTGTTTGCTGCATCTTTAAGGGAAGCTGGACTCACTATGTTTGTGACAAACGTGCTGTGTGCAGTTTACTGACATCACATTGCATCGTTTCTCTGCAGCACCTTTAAACAGATGTCCAAATATCCACATAGTTTTTTTGGAATGAGAGTTTTGGTTTTCTCACAGTGAAACATAGCGGTAGCTGACCTACTTTTTCAAAGCAACGCTGGCATGATAAACTGCTTCAGTTGGAGGCTATTTAAGATGGAATTGAACTGCTTTCATTAGGAAGTGTCAGTTGCTTAATAATTCATAATATTGAACATCATTTAACATATTACTTCTCTTTATTTAATTACATTGTTAATACATTTGGCGTATTATACAACATGCCCTTATTTGAGTGACTCTCTCACCTCCTCACTGACCAGTCCACTAAATAAGCCTAATACTATGAGAGAGCAAGTTAATGATCCCTGAATAATGACTGTATGAAATGATCCATTATGAATGCAGAACATGAACACACAAACAGCTTTCGGTGTCGCACGTCTTTTTAAAAGTTTAAGGTAAAGTCTGACTCTCAGATTTTCCTTTTTTTTTTTTTTTTTAAATACACAACTTTCTAGGAGAGAATGGGGCCATTTGTTTAAGAGCTGCTACATTACACACACAATTAAGCTCTCTTAGAAAAGGCTGCAGAAGTAATGTTTTAACTGAAAGGCAGCTATGATTGCATTCAGTCTTTGAATACAGAATTTAGGGGTAAAAAATAACAGATATAGACATTTTCCTGGTGAGGTTCATGTTGACAAGCAGCTGCCTGAATACAAGCCAGGTGGAAGTTTGTTAACCTTATTTGTGATGGCATGCAGTTGAGTCCCCACTCAACCTTGACAGAATATACATCATTTAACAGCATAAAGCTTCATCATTATATCTGCAAAAACCATTTCAAGATCCTGATATCACTGCAGCAATGATTTCTTACTTTCTGTACATACAAAACAGAAAAGAAATTAGGTGGAAACTAACCACATTTTTCCATAATTTTCTCCTGTACATTTAGTTACAGAATCATGACTGTAATTAAAAAGGTTCAAGGGCAGTTAACATTTAATTTTGCTTGTGCTACTCAATGGAGTGCTTGTTAATGGTGCAGCATGCATCTCACTGTAGAAAGACAGTTTCACTCCCATGTTGTCCAGTACAAATGCTTTGGTTGGTGGTTTAGTCTGACTACCAAGTGTCAGTATATGACAACCTAGGGGTGGGACTCAACAAGGAACTATAGCCCTGTTTCCACCAAACACTTTCTGTATGGTACCTTTGGAACCAAAAGTAACCCTTCATACATAGTACCTACACCCTAGGTCCGTTGAGTATTTCCACTGCAAACAGTACCCTTAAATGTGGGCGGGATTATTGTCACTCACTGCTCCAACCAGCACTCACTGTATTTCCTCCTTACTGGTGACACAGATGGAAGTCTGCACCTCGTTACTCGTCCGCAGAAAGAGGCTGCATGCTGACATTTTCAGAACAAAATAGAACAGGCTGCAGTGAGAGTCTCTCTGATGGGATATTTAAAAATAGCGGCTTTGTGCATTCAGTCCTTCTCAGGCAAGCGCAGGGGTTTAGTGTTGCCATAGCCTGATGCTCCACGACCCTTTTTTCTCCATGTGAGGATTAGAATATATGCAGTTCACATAATCTGGCTGAAATTAATAAATATAAACGCTTGAAGATCCACTCATTACTAAAAGTGTAATGAGTGTAATTACTAAATTAATGGTCAAAGTTGTCATATGGAATATTTAAGGTGTGTTGATGGGTTCATGTCTCCACCTCATGCATTGAGTAACTTAACAAGTGAACGTTCAACCTTAAAAGTCGCCGGCAGTCGGTCCAGTGAATTAAGTTATTTATTACTCCAGCTGCTGTGAGGCAGCAAAACATCCTCTAATTTTATAGTTACAGTCTACTAATAAAACTCTCCACGGTATGAACAGTGGTTACATGAGCGTTAAAACCAGCCACAACTCAGCCCTGAGCAGAGTGTCCGTCCACTACTTACTAATCAATCAACTTTTAGTACCAGATCTGTGTGCTAGGTACCCCAACAGAAGGCTCACCAATAATTCGACAGTATGGTCCCATGGGTACCATCCAAAACCTTTTACAGTGGAAAAGGGGAAAAAAAGCATACCGAACTGAACTGTACTGTAGTGCTCTGTGGAAATGGGGCTTATCTTTCTTCAGATTTGCATACTGAACCTTTAAGAGTTTGAAATAAAAATACCTCTTGAATTCTGGATTTACACTGTAAAACCAGCTGAAATAAGGCCAAAGTAGAGGCAGAGAATTCCAACACACCCAAAGCGCTGCAGTGCTGATGACAATACGAATGGATGACAAAAGGTTGATTCAGGCAAACAGGATGTTCCGAAATTGTGAAATGGCAAAGAAAAAAATGGATGTTGTGTGTAGTGGATGTGACACGTGTTCCCTTATGTGAAATGTAGCGTCATCCAGAACGCTCCCTGCTCTTGCTACGTCTCTTCAGCCAACTGCATTCAGACACACTGCAGGACAGGCACGAGTGTCCTAATGGCATTTTGTCGAGCCGGCTGATGGTATTTGATGCGTTGTACTGTATAGTGAATTGAGTGCTGCTAGTTTGGCTCTCTACTGACTGCCGCTTTGGCCTTAATCAGTTGTCACAGTTTTGAGCTCACAGTCAAAGTGTTAAGGTTGTGTTGAGGTGTCAGAATCATGTCTGCAGGAGGCAAATAGAAAAGAAAAGAAAATGGATTCTTCGATAAATTTCCCATCCTTGATTTTTTTTTCTTCTGCTGTGGCACAGATGGTTCATTTAGTTTGGCATCAACTTGAATAGTAATGTAATTATTTTCCATGAGCTAAACACCATGTGCATGATCAACAGCACAAGACCATCAGAGATGCAGATCGTCTGATAGACAGTTGAGTACATTTCGGTGTAGTGTTACCAGCACAATAGCACTGGGATCACTTTGTCAAGGGGATTAAATGGATTTACGTCTCTGGATTAGGATGTAACCAGCTGGGTACATTTGTGAAAGAAAGTGTGTGTGTGTGTGTGTGTGTGTGTGTGTGTGTGTGAGTGAGTGAGTGAGAGAGAGAGAGAGACAGGAGGAGGGGGTCTTGTTTTAATGGTCCCTGTCAGGTGATACTGCTGTTAGCAGAAAGCTTCTTTTCCTCAGAGCACAAATGAAACCTCGTTTAGTGTGGCCACAGAAGATTGCTGGAGTTTGATTCTAAAGAATTACTTTTGCCACTGTACACAATTTTTCAACAAATAAAATTTCCTGAGGCACCTATATTCTGTTTTCTCATGTACAGTATCATAATTAGAAATGTGCTGTTTGTATTATTGTATGATTCTCCCCTTTTGGCATTTCAGCTGTGTTTAGGTCTCTCTTAGTGTGGAGAAAATGTGCTCAGATCAGATTTAATGTAAGGCTATTATTACTGTATGCCTCTCAAACTGTACTTAATTAGGATAAATGAATCATTGTACTTCTAAATCTGATTTTAATTTGGTTTTGATCACCAATAATTAGAGGAAGGGAATCCCTATAACACAGTGTTAATTGCACAATAACCTCACACGCAGTCTAAAACAAACTATCAAAACAACGCACTTAAACTGGCCACTCTGTGAATTGAAACGCAGTGAGAGGAATTATTAGATACTGTGGAAAAACTCAGTGTCAGTCTTCGGGGTCCTGACATCAGCAAACAAGCCGTGATTCTTTTTACTTTTCACTTCTCATGTGGTCACTTTGCAACTGCCGGCTTCATGCTTGCCTTGTCAGAATGCTTCTTCAGCAGTGTGCTTTTCATCATCAAGCTAACTTTTTGTGAACAAAGTGCACTTTTTTTAAAGTTTCTCTCACAAAAGAATCTCATTTATCTTTGGTTAAGTGTTCAAATTAGGAAATACAATCTTCCTGATGCAAAAAGCTGCACACAATGCAACTCATCTACATTCAGTTTATATAAGCTTGTGTGCAGAGTTCAAGTTTTTTTCAAACAATTTCTTTTTGTTTGGGAAAAAAATACATAGGTAACCCAAATATCCTTTATTCCTCAATTGCTTGGATAAATGAGGCACTATTCAAATTGATAATAGGACAACTATTACAAAATGTATGTAAAACTGAGCTGAATTGGTCCTGTCATGTAAAGTTAAACTGTTTTATTGCCTTGTAATTTGTTCACAAAATGATTATTTGGTTTGGATTGGTTTTTTGTGCATGATGTCTGATTTGGAAGGGGAACCAGTGGCGATGGTAAGTTTTTGGTCAAAAAATCTTGAATCTGGGCGAGAAACCATTTTGAAGAGGTAGGAGTTTGTTTTGTAGTGGAAATTGGGCCTATTGTGCCCAACTGGCCGCATGGTGACAGTGACTGGACTGATTACAGGATCATACTTTCTGTTGTACAAATACTGATTAGACATCGCATGCTACTGTCTTCATGATTTCAGTTCACGATTCAAGAAATCATAATGATGTAGTGCCATCAAACTTTCATTTTAAACCATTTTGTGTGTTTCTGCTATTCTGATCTGAAGTATTTAACTATTAAATATGGAATCAGTCTCCGTTAGCACTTCATGGTGAATCAAACTGTTGACTGACTATTTTTTGTTCTTTCTATAGGCAGTCGGGCCCTTACACATTCTCATCTCATTGGTTTTTGCATGTTCTCTCAAACCCATTTATTTCCCCACTGGACGCATGATGTTCACCTCACCTGTTTGCTATTACTCTACACCAACATGTAATTCTCCTCTCAGTCTCCTTTATTAGTGACAGATTTGACATGGCAGTTTTCTCACCTCCTCACACCTCACTTTGATTGCCAAAATCAATGTTAGGGCAATTTCATTTGGGAGGCAATCTCCTTTTGCATTGGCAATATGTGCTCACTGGTCATTGCTTTCAGTTCGGTGACCAAATCACCTGAGTGGAGTTCCAGGCACGAGACCCCACTGAAACCTTAGAGGCATTACCATACCACAGCCAACTCTATCTATCTTAGGTTATTTTCTCTTGCAGTGCATTTCATCACATGCGGAGTAGGGCACTTTTTCATTTAAGAAGAAAACAAAACACTGCACACAGATTCCAGTGAGTCTGCTGAATTAAATAGTTGTTGATTCCAAAAGTTACAGTCCATCAGGTTTTTTTATTTAAAAAAAAAAGAAAAGTCAAATAAATAATAGATCTAATGAGCTTAACTCAACAGGATGAACCAGCCACAAGCCTGAAGATGTTTATCCCCTTATGCCTCATGATCAATACTGGTTCTTCAATCTTCTAACGGTGATGCCAGTTTTTATCCGCCGCCAACAGAGACTTGTTTTAAAGAATTTAACTCGTCAAGGTTACATCAAATATTCAGAGGGGTTCTGTCCTGTATTCCAGGTCAGTGTCCGAGCAAAGAGGGTGGACGACAAAAAGAATGCATAAATCAGCCTTTCCTCTGCAGGGGTTACAATAGGTCACTTGCATGTGATGTTTAATGCCTTGCATGGTTACGACATGCAACGGCCAGTACTAGTCTGCATGCTGCTTAATGAATGTCTTCCTCTCTTTCTCTTTGCCTGTCCGTGCTTCCAGAAGACAACTATACTGAAGGTGGGTATTTTATAGTTCTTTTTCATTCTTGCTATATGTTGTATGCCTACACGTTGTCATGGCTCAAGCTCCTCAAATAAATGTAAGAAAATGATTTATACTGGTAATGGTGTTGCTATTACTGGAGTGGTAAGTCTCATTAATCAGGTTTATGTTGTTGTTGCCGCCATTTTGTTTTTATTTTTACATCTTGTTGTGATAATTATGTTCATGATTAAACTGATACCTAAATCGAGAATGAAGAATAAGACTGTAATTAGGCTTTCTAACTCGACACTGCTTAGCAGTACTTTGAGTAGCCTTGGAGTTCTGCTGGTCTTCTCAACTACTAACTGGATAACTGGGAAGATTTCCATCCACCTTTCAAGTAATATTAAGTGCTCAGTTTGATCGTTTCAATTTAAAAAAATGCCATCTTTAAGTAAGATACTGTCATTAAAGTTTTCTTAGAGAATCCCTACTAATCATAGTTACTACAAAACAGCACAATATAGACTAATTTTTTAAACCGGTATTAATAAATGATTTAAAATGACCAATTTATTTATGGTAATTGCTATCATCATCTGACGCTATGTGATCGGCCAGGTTTTCCAGTCATTAATATGCAGTTTTTATTTGTTTGAATATTAGAAATGTTTTGTTGGTTGACACAAATTTTCAAACAATGCTATCTTATTTATTTTAGCAAAAACGCATTTGCTTTCCTTGTGCTAATAATAGAGAAGAAGCAGAAATGTCAGTGCTTTCAGCTTTCAGGTGTTTGTGGAAATGTTTGAGTTACATAAAGACATGTCAGAAGAACTCTTGAGAGGAAATGGATGTACCAGTCAAACAAAGGAGTTGGTACTCTGCCTAAACCCTATTGTTCATGGTTAATATATATTGGTTAACTGTAAATCAAATGATTGTAATGCAATTAAACGGTTATTTTAAGCAATTTGTATTAATTGCTACTCAAAATGGCACGGTGACCAGACCATGTCCAATCATCTTCCTTTTTTATTTCTGCATGACACAAGTATGAGTCAGTGTTGACAGATGTTGAAGGTCAAGGTAAACAGTCTCCTGCTGTATTTGTGCATAGGATTCGCTTTTTCATTGGAAGGTGGGATGTGTGCTTTTAAAAAAACAAACAAACAAAAAAGTCAGCCTGAATTTATATTTCTGAATGATGACGAGTAAGTGGCTGATGATGCATTGCAACCTGCCTCGGTTGACTAAATGCTCATCGCGCTAACCCTGTCTGTGCACCCTCCTCTTTCTCTCCGTCCCACTCTTCCCCTATCCCAACACTCCTCAAGTAACACAGACATCTGCTCTGAAAGAGATGCCTGCGTGTCGGTGTCACACAGCTTCCCATGATCCCTTGTTCTCTGCTGACTGTGCTCTTGTTTTCCTTTAAGGTCTGGCACACCTGATGATGGGCGACCAAGGTATGAGCTCTGTTCCTTTTTCCTGTCATTCCTCCATTGTCCCCCCCCTCTAACGCTTGTGCGATGCTCAGGCTTGAAGCTTTATATATGGGCTGTCATTTCACTTATTTTAAACGACCTAGTTGATTTCTTTCTCCCAGTGACTTTTTTTTTCTGTATGACCCCTTTTCCAAGCTCATTTGGCTTTCTACTCCCCACTCTGCTGGGTAGCTGTGTCATTTCTCTCCATATTTTCATTCCTTTTAATTATTCACTTCTACTGTACATTCTGGTGTTTTACGATGATGTGGTTCAAGTAAAAGAACATTTGCATTAACATTATTATAATATAATGCACGGTGGTGGAAAATAGCTTACTGAATTTTTAACATCCTCATCTGTCATGCATGTTGCGAGTGTCTGCATGGACGATCTGTCCGCTCTATCTTCATCCATCCATTTGTGGGGTTACTGCATATCGTTATCATGCAGCAGAGCAGGGGTGTGAAGTGTTGTTTGCCTCGTTCCACTTTCCTTTGTTAGTCCCCCTTTTCGCTGTCACACATTTCCTCGCCAGTATTTGCACATATATGTAGCCATCAAGCCTCTTTCTCCTGTCGTCTGTCCTTTTTTCCGACTTGACCGCGACACTTATCGGTGTCTCCTCTCCTTTTGTTCTCCCTTTTTGTCTGGAATCTGCTTTCTTCATGGAACATTTCATCAAATCTCATAGGTAAAAGTAAAGGTACTACCCTTTTAATTCTCTGATTCATGAAACTATGACAGCAGTGTTTGTGGCATTATATACTCACGCTAAGTGAAGTATATAAAGCCATTGGCATTTAAAAAAAAAATTGCTTTCTCAACTTTTAATGAAAGCTTTTCAAGGTAGGTGCCGCTTTCGCTTCGCATTCACACGTTTATGAAGCTGTGTCACATGTTTCTTTTCTGCTTGATGCATGAGAATCATAAAATGGGCATATGAACACAATAGTTGCTGTCCTAGTTCCAGTACTCCACCACCACCCAGGGGTAACTACACTCTTTTTGTTCTGATAATGAGTTTTGGGGTTGCTGGGTGAGGCTTGATCATAGTGTTGTGGGCCTCCCATCCTGGCTGTGATCCTCACCTCTTCTCCCTGTGGGGTAAGTGGACTTCTGATCTTTGCCATTTGACTCTCCTCCTCAGGGCAGAGAGGGGAAGTTTGGCTACTAAGGTCCCTACTGAGCATTCAAGGTAAAACTTTGATTTTTTCAAGTTAGTTACTGAAGTTCAACCAAATGTGGCAAATCATCAGTAGCTTACTGAAGTGTGGGAAACTTGAATGTCCAGTGTGTGTGCTTTACTGATTGAAGACTGATTTATCAAACACAAATAATACTTCAAATCTGAAAATTAACACTACGACATTAAAGTGTTCCACTCGCATACAGACACAACATTTGTCTTGATTTTGCTTGCTCTTGTTGCTTTGGCATTTAATGTGGTATTAGCCTCGCAAATTCTTATCAGCAGCTTTGGATCATTCCTATTTCTTTACACCAAATAGAAAATATTGTGTTATGTTAAAATGCTATCTCTTATCATATACTTGTGAAGCATCAACTGAACAGGTAAGTCATCAAACTGCCCTGTGGGTGTACGGTGTGAGGTTTCACTTTATGCTGTGTGAAGAGGAATCATAGCTATTGCAATGTTAGATATTTTGCTGCTAGAAGTCGAAGCTGCGGTGATGTGTATGTACATAAATGTAACACACACACACACACATACACACACAATTGAAACCATTCTCCATTAGTAGAGATTGATTTTTCCATCTCCTAAGGTAAGTGTCATTTCCACAGCCGTTTCTTATGGTTCGGCAAGTGGATGCATACCAGTTGTCTTTTCATTACACACTTACTGTACATACAACAAATGTAATTCAAAGTTGAATGTTGGATTTGAATTAGACATTAGAAAATCAACCCTGTGGGTGGCTCCAAAGCTATACATTTTATGTAACAGCTGTTGAGTCATGCAAAATCCTTGGATTAATAGACTTTAGTTGCCATTGACCTAATTGTGTATGTAAGAAAAATCTTGGCATTTGGTCTTCTGTAAACATGAATGCCAATTTTTTGTGTAATGGCATTTTGCTGTCTGCAACGTCACATGTATACATGAGCAAAACTACTGATGATACTGGTGAAATTATACAATCCAGGGGTGTCAAACATACAGCCCGAACACCAAAACCAGCCATCCAAAGGGTCCAATCCAGCCCACTGGATGACTTGGCACACTGATGCACTTGTGCAGGCTATGACGTGTCAGGTTTCAGGAGCAAGTTAAAACAGTGCAGACTTCATGTAAAATGCTGCTTCAGAGGCTTTTCCACCCTGTACAGTACAGAATACAGTTCCCTGAAAAAAAGAACAATTATTGTGTTCATATATGAAGATATTGAACATTGTGCAAAATGTTGTCAATCAGCAGCTTCAACAAAAGAATCTGTGTCAGACTCCTATCTTAAAACAGTATTGGTGCAACCCTCTTACGAAGGTGCTGCCAAAGCTTTTCATTTGTACATGGTTTGTAAGGCAGGGGATAAATAACACCTGCTTCCTTGTAGCCTTCACTTTAGTTTGGTGTGGTGATGCCAGCATTGCTACACAGGAATGGAAATGTATGGAAAATGTAAAGACAGTGAGTAGTAGACTGAATAAATGTGGAAAAACTGAGACAAATTGGCTGTTAGGCTGTTCATTGTCTGTTTTGAAAATGGACTTCTTCACACTAAAAGTAGGGAAAATTTGGTGGTTCATAAGTTATAATGTAATAGTTTTACTGGTCTGACCCATTAAAGATTAGATTGAGCTGAAAGGAGTTTGACACCCCTGATATAATCCATGACTAGTCAGTTACTGCCCTCAGTAATCTTACACTAGTTAAGTCGTCAGATAGTTGAATATTAAACCCCTTTTAAACCCTCTAAAGCACACTTGATGCTGACTGGTGTTTGTAGTCTCCACTATAAGGCTTTATCTTAAACCTACAGGTTTTCATTACACTATACCAAACACTGGGTTTAGCTGTGGCAGAAGGGAAGCCACAGGGAGAGATTGAGAGAATGCTGATGAGGCACAAATCTGACATACGTAGCGCAGTGCTTCTAATTTGGGCCATTGTTAGCTGTCCCCTGTGTCGTACAGTGTGAAACCTAGTCAGTCCGGTTATGTAGTGTGCAGTCACAAATACATATCCCCACTTGAGCATTAAATCTAGGAGCAAGGACAGTGCCTGTATTCATTGTCTGCTTTGAGCTTGTGAGAATATCATGTATTGTGGTAGCCCCCCACCCCCCTGAGGTCCTCCTGTGTCACGTTAACCACTTGTATAGTTTATCCTCTGTTTCATGGCTGGTCCCTTGAGGACGGGCTGGTTTCTGTGTACTGCTGCTTTCAGCTGGTGCACTGACACCGGATTCCTAAAACCTCGTTTCCATCCAGCTCTAGAAAGCAGGGCATACAGTAGGATAAGTCATAATACTGCTGGCACACGAATCACTGGGTATTTAATTGCTGTCATCACAATAAACTGCCATGTGCAGCTTAAGAGGAACTGCAGGCTGTGCAGACAGGCTTACAGGTACCACTGGGCTATTTCTAAATTAGTGTACTTTCTAATGTAATTGCTTTCACTTTCTAAAGATGGAAATTGTCCCTTTTCATTATACTGTACACATTCCCGGGGATTTCTATGAGGTGGGCGATCCCTTGGCTAGTTTGTTTGCACACGATGTACTATATTGTACGTGTCAAATTAAATGGATGTTTAAAATGCACTAATTCTCTTGTTTTTATTGTCGAGGATACTGACATGCCACTGCCCTTTAATAGGCTGTCACACACTTAGCTGACAGATGCTTTCAAATAGTAACTTAAAGGGACAGTTCACCCCTTAATCAAAAATGTTCCTCTTAAATGTAGAGCTACTTATCAATCTGGATTTTTTTTGGTGGGAGTTGCAGAGTGTCTTTCTGTCTTTTCTTGAATAAAATGGCACTAGATGGCACTCAGCTTGTGATGCTGCGGGAATGTTTCTTCAAAATCCACAGACCTTGTTGTGGGCAGTTTCATGTAGGAACTATTTTCTGTCTACCAAACTACACCTATCAACCATACCACCATGAAGAAGGTAAGCATGTAGCTACAGTCAATCCAGGTAACAGTTATGAGGAGAAATTGCTTTATGATTTTAAGATATCCAGCAATCTGTCTCACATTGCAAAGCTTCTGCTGTTTAAGTATGTTTGCTGGCACATTTCTGTATCCTGTAGTGTTCTCCCTGTTTTGTGTGAACTGATGTAGAGACTAAATGTCAAATAATTAAACGTGACAGTTTCACCGCTATTGTAGGAGTTAACAAGATATGTTCTCACACATATACTAATCCGCTGTGGTTTGTGGGTTTCACCGGTAAAAAGAAAACATACAGCTGACACATAAGGACCAGAGTTTTGTATGTGTGTGTGAGTTTATGGTAAATCCATGGATTTTCTTTATGTTTTATAAACAAACCCTACGGCACATTACACAAACACAATGCCAGCATCAGTGTTTGCTCTACACATAGCTGTACTGTATATTGGCATTAGTACAGTGCATACAGTATGAATCATTAAATCACATGCGAGATAGAGACAGAGCTATGTACAGTAGCTCGATACTAATGTTAGCATCTCGTCTGATCCAGGGCATGTTGACTTTCCCCTGAAGAAAAAGCATCTTGTAAGGAGATGTGCGTATGTTTGAAGTCCTTATGGCATAGCGCGGTAATGGATAGTACTTAAACTGGGATTCAGCGCAGCTCAGTGTGTAAGTGCTGTAGGAGTGTGTTTAGGTCAGTGAAAGACATTGAAAAAGCATCACTTGACATACAGTATGTGGGATTTTGAAGCACCACCCATTTACTTCAACACAAGCTTGGTAAGATGCTTTAGTGTTCAGTATTATGCAAAGTTTGACTATCTGCATAACTGCAAAGGTCATGATAGACCAAAATTTCAAGAGCTCCAACACTGGATGCTTCAACTCACGCACTTGAAATAAATAGCAACATCGACAGGCTACTTTTTATTTATTTATTTACTTATTTATTTTTTATTTGAAAGGGATCATGTACAGTTTAAATCATAAATTTCACCATACCAGATTATAGGTAATAGCTAATATGCATCTGTACTCCCTTAGAAGGTCAGAAGAAGGAAACAGCACAATAACAACAAACAATACAGAGTGAAAATATACTATAAAAAGAAGAACACACAGAGCTACACACAATAGCACATCACTAGTGTACAATATGCTTGTTAAATAAAAGCGAATCATGAGGACCATAAAATGGAATTCAAGGTCAGTGAGTGCAGAGCTGAGCAGTTTTTTAACGGACTATTTAAGTTGGTTTTTTGAAAGTGTTGATAGAGCCCCTCACATCATCAGGACGTACATGTATTTGGAACATTTTGAGTTGTATATAAAGTAATTTGTATCCTTTCATTCTGCTGTCCGGCTTCTTACTGTGAAATCTGTTGAGGCTCTGCTTCAGTGACTTTAGTCTCTGTAACTTGTTTGTTAGGATTGGCTTGGCCTTAAGTCAGTTGTTCCCAAAGATCAGTTGTGCTGCAAATAGAATTAGTGTCTAAGTCTCACATATTAGTGACTGTGATATCGTTTCACAGCCATCAAACAAAGATGTCATGGATTTTAAAATGGTCAAAGAAACTGAACGTATGAAATCCTTGTTTAGTAATTAATTCCAATGCAGAGTGGAGTGCTTTCCTGTCTTCTCTTTTCTGACAGCATAGTGGCCAGCTGTAGAAGTCATATTCATTTTCTGGTATGGTTTTGGCTCTCATATAAGCGACGTGACCTCGCCACGGTTATGTATCAGAGCAGAAAGCGAGTGTCAAAGCGGCAGCTGAAGAAAATGCTGAATAGCAGTGCAAGTTGGTTCCACGTGGGCCCGTGTAGGTGTCGAGTTCTTTGATTTACAGTTAAGTTGCCAGGTTTGTGAGATGACAGGTAAAATGTGTCTAGGTACAGCAAGATACTGTTACACATGTGACTGTACAGGCACATGTCAGTCAGAAATAACGACTGTTTCGACAAGCAGTGGAAATATTTGTCACAGCTTGTAACAGATTTTTATATTGTCATTTTTAGCTTAAAGAGGTGCGTGTGTGTTCATGTGTGTATGATAGTGGTAACAGTGGTGGTGAAAGGACGTTTCAGAATCCCTACTTCCTTGTTCCGTTGGATGCTCTGAAATCTTAAAGCTTTACATCTCTTTGGTTTCTGGGAGAGTGTTCCCATTTTAGTGTAGAGATGATCTTACTTAGAGTTGCCTAATATTTTAGGATGATAGCTGTAACCAAAGAGTAGTCCATCCGAAGCAAAAGGCGCATTTGCAGTGAAAACGCAACAAGTTCTTTTAGATGATGTGCAATGGCATGTCAGAGTTCAACCTGTCAAGACTTTCTGCCTTCTTTATCTGACAGCTAACACAATGCCATGTGGTGTGCATTGAATCAACAACAGATGTTGCCTTTTAAGCTTCACATGAAACCTGGAAGACTGTCAGTGAAATACTTTCAGCTCCATTGACTCCTCCAGGATTGCAATTTCTCAGCTTTAATCCTAGATATTAAGCGTATCTGTGGTTGCGGATATAAACCGTGTGGTAGCTGTATGGTGACAATTTAAAAAAGAAAAGAAAGAAAAACAATAGTATGACGTCTTTTAGTAAGGGTGGCACTGAGTGCTCATTTCTGACGGTCTTGATTCACACTTTTCCTGGAGGGCACACTCAGAGATAATAACACCTTACAGTGAGTGGTCATCTGGACTCTCATTATGTAAAATGTCAGTGGATGTGCTGTTTGAGAAGCTGACTCAGAATTTTTAACAAAAACGGAATTGGGTTTATCTCTAGGTCTTGGCATATGGGTAATATCATCACCATCTGGTATGAAAACTCCAAACTTAAGAGCCTGATTTAATCTCATAGTCCACACAGATCAGTAGCTCCCAATCTTAAAATGATTGTGCCAATATAATAAGTGAAATGAAATGAAAAATAAACTGTGGCCTATGTAGCTATATCTTGTTAACTCAGGAGAAGATTTACTGCTGTGAAGATAAACCACTATAAAGTGTGTTCTTACTGTATAAACACATCCTATATACAGCCCGTCTTCTCAAGCAGGCAAAGCTTTCAAAACATGAGTAAAGTCAAATCCTGTGTGCGTGTGTACCATGCAATTTTTGTAATGTTCAAACAGCTCTTTAAGAGAAACTCACTGAGAAGGTATAAACATGGATGTGAGGAAAATGTTTACCATGGCATTATCTTGCAAGTGTCACAGTTATGCTCAGTTCCAGGTTTTAAGTCTCAGCAGCTATTCTTTTTTTCACATCTTTGCTAAGATTTTTGCTGAGAAGTCCTCAAGAAGTGTTTTTAAGCAGACCTTTATTTTTGCAAGCTTAGGCAGATATTCCTGTTGACCGACCTAAATTTTCAAAGCTGAAAAGGAAGCAGAGTCCTCCCTTAAATATCTTTAAATTCCTATGATGGACATAAAAAAAGGATTTCACAACTACTGATTTACAGTTTTATCTGCGCTAACACCCTCATTAGCTGCAGGCAACACACTGCTCAGGGCAGCTACTATGACGTGTAATTGTTGCTACATCCAAAAAGAATATGTAGACGACTACAGAAACAATAAAGTGGCTGCACATATATGCATTGAGTCAAGAGAATGCCACCGGAATTCTGACAAAACTAATTTCACACATATAATTACTCATGCTCCTTTTTAATGACAGTGTGAAAAACATGACAAATGCTGAGGGGAAACGTGTGATAAATAACTGTTGTCATATTTATTTAAAGAAGAAGTAAGGAATTTGGTTGTACAGTCAGGAGGTGCTCAAATAGTAGCCTTTGATTAGTACATCACCAATCAAAGTCTCCAGAGCATTTGTTCCAGTACATTTGTATTGATGAAAAGACATGTCAGGATTAGTTGAAAAACATGCTCTGGTGTGTGTTTCAGACACTGGCAAGTGTGAAGTAAAATTTTTATATCTGGAAAATGTTCTACTCCAACTCGGAATCTAATTTGGATCGTTTCAGAGTAAGGACGTCTGGGCCAGCTTTAGCAGTTTGTGAATAGTACAAAAAATGCACATGATGCAATAAAACAAGGAGTGATGTCATGTTTTGAAGTAAAGATAATCATAATTGTATCAAGTTATAGGTTTTAAAAAGGTTAACTCTACCTCTATCAACTACTGATTTAGTACACCACTTAGGGAGCACACTGATTGACCCAAGTCGAACACACCCAGGATGCTGCCGGACCAACAGCTTCATGCTGGGTCTAGCTAATATACTCATTGTCCTTCTTCATGATCCTTCTTCATTTGCTTCGGAGCTTCCTCCTTCAGTGAGGTGTGTGAGGCTTTTCTGCTGTGTGTGACAGTAATATCAGTCGTAGTTGTGACTGCTGAGTCTTATTCATTTCAAAACATTTGAATTTGAGGAGCACAGTTGGACCGAGAGGCTGAGTGGACTTGTTATGCTTTGAGAATAAATGAGCTGATTATGGTGGACAAGACTCACAGAATGTCGTTCAGGTGAGTACAACAGCAGACTTACTGATTATTCTGACTGTCTTTATAGAGGAGGACTGCAACAACTATGTTGCCCTGAAACTAAGCATTGTGTGTGCATGTGCTAAAAAAGTGTGCAGGCTCTCTTTTTGTTCTAATGTGTTTGTGGACTGTAGCTGTTGAGTTTATAATGTTGACTTATTTTCTGAAGGTCAATTCTTGCAAGGCTATAATAAGGAAGGTGGTTGTTTGTAACTGATGATCAATTGTATGCACAGGCTGCAAATCTCAATCTACAGAAAATCAGTTTATTGTTGGTTTTGACGTAAGGACTCGATAGTGCTGGTCACAGCCTGGGCAACAGATGCTTGGTGAGTGGCCCTAAACATAGGTTACCAACGCAACAAATCCAAAATGTTGCCTTAGTGGTGCAGTTTTAGTTTTCTTACCATGTCTCCTCTCCTCACCTCAAAACACATGAACTTTGTTGTAAACAAACACAGTATGCACCACTCTGCCCCTCCCATCTCTTGCAATGTGTGCTCTTTCATGCTGCTGACACCAGCCTCGGCTCACTGCAATCATCAAGCAGTCAAACACTAGTGGCTTCATTAGTCCATTTTTAAACATAAAATTATGTTAATCATATTGTCATATTGCTTATTACTAATGTAATGCATGTCCAATTCAGCGCCATGATGCCATCAGCAAAGGTTGCCAATGTAGACTACTTTCTAATTTGCCAGAGGGTGTTATAATGACAAATGCCTGTTCAGTTGGTTTGCAACCTAACCAGACTGGCCATATAAAGCCGAAGGTTAACATTAAATTATTTGAAAAACTTAGCAACATATGTGTCTGTAAAGCAACATGTTATGTGACATACATCAAGTTTAAGACATTATGTTGCCAAAACCTTAGGTAGTAAACCTATGTTTGAAGTTGACACACCATCCCTGAGCATCCAAAAGTGACGCTAGAGTGGTACCTAGAGTGTCACAGTTTGATGTGTAGGGCCACTGAACAAGTGTTGCTAGTTGAAAGTGAGATTGGGTTGCCAGGTTGTTGTCTTACTTGTCTGTTTATATTGACATGTTGATGCACTTTATTTTGTGCTACAGGTGCTGTTTAACCTAATAGTTATATCACAGTAGTATTTTAGTCCTCTTTCCATCTCTGCTACGGACAATTCCTCAAAACTGTGCAGCCATCAGGATTTTCCAGTAAATCCATTGTTTACAGCAGTCTTAATAAGGGACTGGCGTCCTTGTTTTCTCGGTGGGCTCAACAGCACAGGTTGTCCAAACACACATTATTACATTAAAGATTTCATACACACTAAATTCTTCCCACTTCTAGTTTACTTAATACATAACAATTTACCTCTTTCATGCCTTCACTGTGGAGCTTACCTGTTCCATATACCACCCCAGGGCCATCAGTGTTTGTTACAAACAAGGTAATTGTACTTGATGGGTCACAGAGGCAGTTTTCACAGAGATGGGGAAACAGACTCCTTTGCAGTGCAGAGAAAAAAGGCCTATAATTGCCTGGAGTGAGATTTGTGTATCTTGACATGGCAGATTGGCAAGACTGCACTAAAGCTCCACAGATTAGTACATTACCACAGATTCTGCTGCTGAGGGGGAGTCAGGAAGACACACAGGAAGAGTGAAGGACTTAAAGCAGACAGAGAGAGGCATTTAAAGAATGAGCGCAAGGAAATGGGCAGAGAAAGGGAGAGGGGGTACTATGTGGAGAGAATAAATGTGATAAAGTGGGATTATAAAACAGAGCCATGTGATTATAACAGACACAGGGAAAATATAGTAATGAAGGAAACATGAAAAACACTCAGGCTGTTGCCTGAAGTTGTATGAGAGTGTTTTCTTTTTGAAGAAAATTAGGTTTGTTTGTTTCGAGCAAACATTTATTTTCATACATCAGACCTGCCTGCCTGGCTTTCTGATAGACATGTTTTGCCTCTTTGTGCCAGTCTCAGCTTCATCGCCAGCATCCTGAATCAGATAAGCAGTAGCGTGCCTTCACTTCTCTGAACTGTCATAACAGACAGATTTTCTGAGGTTGGAGGCAGGTTTCAAAAGCACCCCTGTCTTCTCGTGTACATCGTCAATGATAACAAAATCCAACATCAGACTTCGGATTAGTTATCAATGCCTTTCCCAAAGAATATTTATTATAAAAGATGACAAGCATATATATTTTTCCCAACCTAAGGAAAGGGCGAAGGAGAATGTAGAATAAAAAGGTTGGATCAATATGAACAGGGCTCATCTGGCTCCCCAGGTAGAGTGGAAGGAGATCTGCTCCAGATCAATATTGCTGGTCGATGCCAGTGAGAGACTGCAGTGATGAAAAACTCTATTTCTTGGCCCGCAGAAGGGAGTGGATGAATCTTAGCAGATAATAGATAAAAAGGAGATACAAATGCCTCAGCTGTAGACTGTGAAATGCATCCTTTGCATGTTGGTTTGTTTAGCTATAGTTCAGCTTTTACATCATGGATTATGTCCATTTTACCGGCCTCCACTGAAGGAGTGCTGTCAGGTGTTGCTATGATGTGCTGTACGGGGTATGAAATCATATTTATCCCTTCAGTATATAATACGAATTGAGATAAAAATGTGCACAATGCATGTTTACAGAGCGACGTATGGTTCTGTAGTGCTGCTTTGTGTGGGTGATTTATGAGGGCGAGCCAGTGGCTTAGCCGCTTTCAAAGAGATTGTTATTCCCCCCATCTTTAATGGTCCATTCATCTTCTCCCATTACACTGTTAGTCTGCAGTGTGTTACTTTCCAGACATGTTGGAGAAAAGGGATACAGTGTGACTAATTTGTATGGAATCACTCACACGCCGATACATATTCATTTGTCCTTCCTGTGACTCTTTTCATGGTGGCATTGTAGTGTATGCCGGTAAATACGGAGAGGAATACAGTCAATACAGCAGAGACAAATGTGTTCTCCATGATGATTTTTAAATGTGTCATTGTGAGTGCAAATGCTTTCTTCTATCCACAAATGAAAATGTTCAACCTGAATGCACGTGATACTATTTTGGAAATGATTCTTTTAACCTTCAATGCATGTAGGTGCTAGTTTAAAACTTGGAGAGTGTAGATTTCCAGGTCGGGTACGATTTTGGATCAGCATCTGATCAGAAAATATTTAAATCAGTTTCAGTTCACACTAATATAACATGTGTTTGTGGTTTGGAGGGTGTGGGAAAAGTCTCCACACACACGATGAAAACATAACCACACCGTTCAGGTGGTTTACAAGAATGAAATATGAAAAAAAAAAAAAAAAAGGTAATTATCATGCACAGGAATTGTTTTAGAATGTAAATGTCATTAGATTAATGAACAAAATGACAATATTTGTAATACCCAACATTAGTTAAGGTCACATTGTATTTATTTGTAAAACTGCACAGGACCATGCTCTTATTATCACCATAAAGTACTCGAAAATCTTTCCATAGATTTGTAAAGCCTTTTCAAATTTTATCACGAACTATGCATTTGTCGCTGTTATTGACACTTATTCCTCCCCATAGCTTTAAATACAAAAAACTAACAGAACAAACCAACCTTTACTAATCTCAGCGGCTGATTTTAAAAACAAATATAATAAACTCTTATTAGGACCTGAGAGTTTTTGCACCTTTGCTACATCCTGTGAATATTTTTATCCGACCGACCAAACCCTTTTCAGTGATGCAGAGCGAGGAAATGGCAAGGCTCCCTGTGGGAAATTGAATAGTCCATTTCCAATCGAGTGTGCCCTGGAAAATCCATGGGGGTCAGTGGCAATTTGTCTCAGGGGGTCTGCACCAAGAGTCATTACGCTCAAGACCAACATGTCTTGAGGGACACAACTATTCTTTAAAGGGAGACATACATCCCCTTTATGTCCATAGAATATATCTCTCCTTCCTCATGCAAATAGGAGTGATTCCCCCCCCCCCCGTTCAGAGGAGTAACATGAATTGCACGTTACGTAACGGCATAATAATGTACCCAGTACAACACTTTCTTCTATCATAGTGGAGCAGCATGTCATTAACCTCTATTTTTGGGTAGCTCATCTTTGTTTAACAAATTGCTCATGTCCCTTGTTTAATTACAAGCAAAGTACCATATCTACTCCACTTGGAAGACAAATTTGGTTGTTGCTCCGATTGAAGGTGTCAGGAATTTTAATGGACAAAAAATGTGCAGCTATCAGTCAGCACAGTTTATTCATGTTTAAGCAGGAGGAAGGCGACTGTTGAGGAAATGTTTCATGATCTATAAACCAGAGATCTTTTTTTTTTGTTGCTGCCGTCTGACTTCGCGTCTCAGTTTCAATTTCCTCGTCTTGTTGTTGATGATCAATTCACTAAAACAAAAAAAGTGTCAAGACTAAAAATGAAAATGAGCAATTCACAGATGAGAGATTCAAGATCTGTGTAGTGTCATACTGAAATGGCAGCAGCGGAGCTTATTCTGAGACGTGAGGTTCACATTTAAAACCGTCCTCCTTTATTAGTGTGCCTATTTCTGCTGCTCATCTTAAGTGATGTTTTTTTTTTTTTACTTTTGGCTTCAGTAGATTCATCCGCCTCTCTTATTCATTTGCCCTCCCCTTTCATTTCCTGCCTTGGCTTTTTCCTCTCTGCTCCTCGGATTCAAATCACCTGTGCATTGCCCACACATCCTTAGAGAGAGAACAAGCCGATGAAAGACAGTGGGAGATCACATGACCCCACTTGATCCATAGCTGCTGTATCAATGAGTTTGTAGTCGTCAGTGCACTCTCGCCTTTGGCTTGTGGATGAGATCCACCTCGGAGCTGCATCAAAATGGCTGCACTAGTCCTGTTCTTGATTTCATTCTTGTTAGAGGATTTTCCGAAGAGCACAATAAGCGGTTTCATTACTAATCATTATAATATTATGCCACAAGCTTTTGCCAATAAACACAGGAAGACGTGATAATTCAGAGCTAATAATGTCTATAATAATTCCTTGTTATCATAGTCAAATGTGTGTTAGAGCATAACTATTTTCATGGACTATAACCGTGAATTTATCATCCTCATCTCTTCTCTCCTGTGGTATTCACACCTCTCTTTAATAATTGATGAAACTAATTGTTTCATTTGTGGGTATTCCCCATAGCGTTTAAGGTAATCTATCATTTATCTTCCTCATCTCTGTCACTGTAACAGGTGTGTTTTTCACAAGCCTCTTCACTACGATTAAGCTACGTAAGGAATAATAATCTTACAAAGGAGTGACTGCTGTATGTGTGACCATGTTACTGTTGTTTTAGTACATTGCAACAAAGGATAATATGATGCCAGGCATGTTGGAGTTGAAACTCAATGGATAAATTACCTAGATTTGCATTGTCTGTGTTAGAATCAGTCCAGGTTTTTATCAGCGTTTAAAAGCAGTACTTTTATTCCCATTATAATCTTAAAACAACATTAATATTTCAACAACAAAAATTAGACTTTCATTGGGATGTTTATCCAGGAGCCTTTTCCCCTGTTTAAAACTCAAAGCTGCTTCTTAAAAAACAGTATATTTCATACTTAATAGTGCTTGATAAACCCTGTGCCGCCTGTGGGGAATGACATAATGAACTGTAAATATATTGCTTTCAGACGGCCCTGCTGAGGCCATAATTCCCTGTCCCTGAGCTCAGGTGAAGGTCACCGGGGAGCTGTCAAAATGTCCATGTTCCCATGAACGTGCTACTGCAGCACAAGCTCCCAAGAATTAAAGTGGCTGTCTGAGTCAAGCCAACCGGGATCATTAATTTTCATTTTTTTGTTCATAGTCAGCCGTTATTTATCCTTGGGTTTTATCATTCTGAGCTTGTGGGACTGGGCCAGATTTTCCTATAAAGCAGTGAGTGCGTAATTTGGCAAAATAGCAGCAATACATTACATTTATCCTGACAAGTAAAACAGCGTTGGATGACACCTCTACTGATCAGTGAGGAACATGTAATGCTAATCATGACATGGCATTATTCCAGTGAAATCTCTAATGTACTGATTTTATGTGACATAGACTTTGTTTGATGTGAGTGCAGCAGACTGTACACTGATGTTTAACATATTTGTTCTATTATGGGAGAAATCATCGTCTCTTAGCTCTGCTGGGAAAGGCTTTTTGGCATTGTTCGGAAGTGTATAGTGCCAGCGTCTATTGGTTTCATTGAAGGACTCCAACAATGCTCGCGAGCACTTCTTTGATTAAGGCTACAGTAGGCAAGATTTAACATAAAAATGGATTTTTTATCCGGCAGCATCACAAAGTGGGGATATGTCAGAAGGGCATCCTATCCACCGTAATTGAGATCACACACATTTTTCCTACTTGCTGAAATTAAATTCTGGCGTGGAGAATGGTCACTTCACCCACAGGATATTAAAAATCAAAGCTCAGTACAGAGTTGTCTCCTAAACAGCAGCGAGGGAGTGCTCTGTTCAGAAAATCTCTTTCTCATATCCTGCATCTGTCTCTCTGTTATTTAGGTATTATAGATAAGATTTGTACCTCTGCCAGCCAGACAGTGACATTCAAGTTGTACTCTCAATATTAAGGTTAAACAAACAGTAATAATGAAGACAGTTAAGCTTTGGACCAAACAAACAAGCTAAGATGGAGCTTTCTTATCTCGTAAAATTAATGTTATGATAAGGAAAGATACACGGAGAAACACATGGAAGTATAGCCGTTACACTGGTGTGGATATGCAGTGGATATACTATCAAACATTTGATCAATAAATTATAATGAAAAGTCAGAATCCAGCACAGAGGGAGGTGATGTTCTTTTAATTATGTATGAATACTGTATGCTGCCCTACTTTGCTGCTGCCAGAGAATCGTGGCATTAAAAAATTCAAGGGCAATACACTTTTTGATTCGACTGCCAAACTTAATGACGTTTTATGCAACAACCTACCAACCCATGACGCAGCAGTTAGAGATAAATACCCCGCTGCATGTGGTGTATATGTGGCATTTTCTGATTCATTAAACTGATAGGCTTCAGAATGGGATTATAATGAGGCCATATAGTCGTTTCATGCAACTTTTGATCCTACATTTTCATATGAATATTTAGTTTACATATGACTGGTTCAAAATTCCAAATCACAGCTGGACATGTGACATGTGGATTGAGGATTTTTTAAATTTCATTTGATATTTTCACATTTATAATGTGATGATTTATTATATTGATGCTATGTAATGTATGCACAAATTCAGTATGTTAACATAAAAACTGTATTTTAAAGGTCTAGTGTGAAGGATTTAATGCCATCTAGCTGTGAGGTTCCAGAACTGAAACTTGTAGGATGTAGAACTAAGGTAGCAGACACAAAAACAGCCCTATCTAGGGTGCGCTCCGAATCGCCTACTTTTTCTTTTTCTTTTTTTAGGTACTATAGCTGCCCTTAAAAAGTACGTACTGTTGCATGCAGTATGCACACAATCAGGACATACTACTTTCTTGTAACTATATGCCCTGAATTTGACCCTCTTGCTTTTATATCCGTTACCTGGGAGATAAAACAAACGCCGTTTATTGAGTTGGCCGGAGAGAGAGATCAACCCGGAGAGCTCTGCTGTTGTTACTTTGCAGTGTATGTAGTTTAACTTTAAAGTTATAACTGCACAGATTGTAGATTCTAACATATCATATTTGCGACAGTGAAATTACATCTGCAGTTCTGTCATTGTTATTTTCATAGTTATGTTCTATTGTTGTTTGTGATGCTTATGATGATTTTGTTACCTAAACAATTAATACTCCTATTATTACTATTTGACTGGCCATCAGTTACTTGAATGCGCTGTCATCCATCATTGGGACAGCTGTCATCTGTCATCAGTCAATGGGACATATCGTCCGCTGTGCAGAGGATTGTGGGTCAGAATGGCCAAAATAGCATCCTGGCTTGCATACTGCAAAATTTGACTGGATGTAGTAGAACATCCTGGTATTTTTGGCATACTGCATTTGACATACTATGTATTGGCACATACTTAATCTTTTTGCTGACATACTATATAGTATGGTAGTATGGGTGTTGGAACGCACAGCTAGAGCCAGTGTTTGGTTTGTCTGTTCTACTGCAGAACAACATGGTGGACTCCATGGAGGAGGACCTGCTCTGTATGTAGATATAAAGACTCTCTCTAAGGTAACAAAATCAGGTGATCAGAAACCAATAAAAACATAATTATGAATATTTATTTCTTCCAGTAGATGCGCCTAAATCCTACACACTGGACCTGTAATACTTACAGTGAATCTTTTCAAGAAAAGTGTGAAAATGATTTCACTTAACCTCTGCAGCAAGACATTCTGAAATGTGAAATTAAATTGGCTCAACAGTAATTATTTGTTTTGCCAGAGGTTATGGAAACTGCCTGACACACTGAGCATTTAATCTGCAGATCTCTGAGACTTATAACATGCACGAAACTTAATGGAAAATCGAAAGAATTAGGTTAACCGTAGTTAGACAGTTGGAAAACTGGGGTCAAATCATTTATCATGTTGTCATATAAGTTATTAATGTATGCATCTATGTTTTCAAGGTGGCACAGTGTAGGATGGTGGACTTTATTGTTTTTATTTGTATGAACTTGTCAGTATTGTGGTTCTGAGGAAACATTATATGAACCGTTTAACACTGCTGGGGCTGCATTTGCTGTGTAATTTAGAGGCAGTGTCAGTGACTAAAATAGGCCTGCAGATAAGAGCTGAGGATGCCTTGCACATCATTAAGTGTGAAATATAACAACACGCCCCTGAGCTGCCTACTGTTCCCCTGGAGAGACGACAGCTAGATAGGGCTCTGCACAATTATGGCTGAAGGAGCCACGGACCTACCTTCCTCACACTGCTTCATTTTAAAGCAGTACTGATGGAAAGTATTGCAGTGCACCACTACATGAAGCACATGATAACAAAGGTACAAAATCCTGTGAATGCTGTTTGTTCTCTGGTCCGGTGATAGTTCTGATTAGGTTCCTCTTCCTCCTGAAGTTCTCCTTGTACATGTATTGCAATGCATGAGCCTAGATTGCACCTGGAGGCAGATTATCAGTGGAATTATTTCACACCACTCTGAGCACTCCCTGGAAAGGGAGAAAGAAAACATTATATTATCTATGAAGATACTGCTCTGGAAAATTGAAAAGTGAAGTATACTTTCTCTAAAAGGCAGGATGTTGCGCTTCTCCGCCTCGTCTTCCCTTTTTATTTCTTCGCTTGCATGAAAAGCCTGACTACTTTGTTCTGTGTAACTGCGTGCTTATTTTAGAGGTACAGTAGGTTTGGCTGGGAGTGTTGGCAAGGCAGCGTCATTGTCATTCCGTCAGCTTTTAAATATAATCAAATACCACTTCAGTGAGTCATTTCATTACACGTTTGGAACAGCAGAGTAATTAGCAGCATTATAACACAACAGGAACTGCAGCAGATCCAATCAAACACCAACTTTAATTTATTATACATTACGGGCAGCTTCGGCGCTCTCTCTCATAGTACAAGTAATTCATCTGCACATGTGATTTTACACACAGAATCACCCACACTATGCTCAGCTTCACAGTGAATAGGCAATGAATCATATACATTACAGAAAAAAATGCTATATGTTGACATTGGTATTTTCCAATATTTCCAATATCCCTCCCACTGCAATACCCTGGGGATCCAGAGATGAGTTAAAAAAAAAAAAAAAAAAACTCCCCTAACACTGTTTTTTTAGACTGCTGACAAGCTGTTCTCTGGCTATTAAATCCATTTCTCACTGTCAGTGGAGCTGGAGCAGCTTAGATTTGAATGAGGAGATGCTGGTGCTCCTGCTGCTGTGGGACCTATATATACACCGAGGGTGATATGGAGTCCATACTGTGCATGGTGTCACAACTGATGTACAGATTATTGAGGAGCTGGGGTCGCTTGGGGACTGTCATAAGAAATACTTTGGCATTTTGTATTGTTTACATTTTACTTAAGGGCATACACAAGGTTTCCTTAAATAACAGTGTTAGACTCCGTGCATATATAAAGGGAAAAGGGTACAGCATTGGAGGCGGGGTCCTGTTCATTCCTATCAAAGTTGCTCAGTGGTGCATGAATCCAAAAAAGGATGATTGGCACTGCTTCTGCACCATGTGGCCCTTAGAGCAGGCACACTCGAACCTACGCTGGCTGAGTGGCTTACGCTAACTTAAATGGGGATAGAATGATTAAATCGTGAGGGTCTTCTGTACTTTGCAAATTTTATCAGGCTGAATGAATCAAATACGACACATATCTTTTGCCATGTAAATCTATGGCAAAAATATTTTTGGGCCAAAGGGCATCACATGACAAATGCAATTACACTGTTTGGCCTCTACGAAAATTGGCTTCAATGCCAGGCTTACTTTCTGGGCGCTGGTAGACTCATACAAAAGTAATCCATCTCAGTCATCACTTACCGCCCACTAGAAATGTGTGGTGGTGTGTTTATTTGTAGAGACTGCCTGTATTTTCTTGTTTTCCTCTAATGTTGCTGTGTTTGGCATGTTTCTGGGCACCGCGTACAGCTGAGGTTGGCACTTTATGAAAAAGGTAGTAAAAAGGAAGTGTCACTGTTTTGAAAATTAATCAGTCAGGCAACAAAGAGATTCTGGATGAAGGCAGATTGTAATTCATGTAAATATGGGTAAATTAACAGAGCACAAGGTACATCAGCAAAAATACAATGGGAACAAAGGAATGGGGGATACTTTATAGAAAGAGGTTGGTGACGTGCACATAGATATGAAAGCATCTGTGTGTATGCCTAAAGGTGGATGCGTGTGTTTGGTATTCACATGCATGAGTGTCTGAGAAAGATTGTAATTAAGTTTCGTACCATATCATTTTGGACTTTAGCACACTGAAAGGTAACAAAACAGCTCCATAGATATAGAAACCAGATTTCATTACATACTATAAGCATAATGAGCCTGGAAGCTTAGCTTAGCTGTCATAAAAGGACATGGGGTTCAAATTCAGCACACAGTTCAAATGCAGAAAAATATGAAAAATAAATGAAGATAAAGAGTACAAAATAATATAAAATCTAAAAAAGATTAATACAGTATTTAAGCATACAAAAAGCATCTATCAGGTAGTGACAAATGCTAAGCCACAAGCAGAGTGTATCCATGGGGACGCTTTATAAATTGCATGCACAGGGCTGAAAAAAAACAACACAAACACAGCCTAATTAGAGTTGACTTTACTTTAATTTTTGCTAGTGATGCAATTTACAAACAATTCTGCTCAAAAATTCCTTCAAATACTTGCAGTTGTAGCAAAAAAGGTCTGTTATGTCCATTGTAGATGTCTTCATGGATTAGATTGGATGACCTGGGACCCAACCTGGGACCACTATGGTTTGGGTCTACCTTTAATTATGGTCAATCACGTCTGTGTTGGGTCCTATTCCATTACTGGGAGTCCCAGGTATCACTATGTGTGGTACCCAAGAGGATCTGAGAAGCCCTGTGATCAGCGCGGATCGTGAGAGGAACACGTGTGTGTGTGTGTGTGTGTGTGTGTGTGTAACTTGTGTGATGATTTTTAGGATCAGATTACAATAGCAAAGGTAGGTGAAAATAAAGCGTTGAGCAACAATGATTTTGAGGCAGAGCAAAGGAAAGATGAATACCCTCTTCACTGAGGTGAACAAGAAGCAAAAAGGACATAAGTGCAATATATTTGTTATATTAGAAAAAGTTTGTGTTACAGCTTTTGTACAGCCATCACTTGAAGTGTCTTTGTTGACATGAATTGCAGGGCTTTGTGTGTAGAGGGAAATCAGAGGCAGATAAGGTAAACTCAGGGACTTTATTATAGATATACAGGTTGTGTTTATATGTATTTGGAAAATTACTCCATCCAATTGGGCCTTGGAATAAATTGCCTAGGTCCATTAGGGTTCAGATTCTTCATGTTAGACTTGTAAAGACCTCTAGTCTGTTGAGCCCCGCCATATTTATCTATCAGACTGTGTACATTAAGCTACTGCGGGTGCATTAAGTAACACATAAATGCATAAAAATAAGAGGGAAAAAGATGAAAGGAGAAGGCAGGGCATATTAGGTGAACTGTTCTCTTGGAAGAGGTAGGACTTGGAGCGATTTTTGATGACAGAAAAGGGCTCTGCTGACTGAGTCGAGTTAGGTAACTTATTCCACCACCAAGGGGCCACACAGGAGAAGAGATTTGCTGCCTCGGGGTGACGGTAGGGCTCGTTCATTTGCAGACCGTAGTGAACAAGAAGGCGAATCAGGGAGATCACGGCTCCACGTCATTGGTCCAACATCCCATTAGTCCGACGTCCCGTTGTTACGATATGTGATTATACTAGGCTATACTGTATTTGTGTACCATAGATCAGCAACGCAACAAAAGTAGGCTACTGGTCGAGATACAAGTATCATAGAGAGGAGAGAATGAAAGACCATAACCTCCTGTTATTAACTCTGGGGTCCGGGTTGTGTGGGGAGCTTTCCGCGGTGCTGAACAGCTCCTGGCGGGCGTATTTCTGCCTTGATGGTGCACCGCGACCGGCTCTGGGTCAGTTGGGAAAGGCTTGAGGTGAAGCAGGCTCATGGCTTATGTGTTTGCCACTTTCTTTTTCATTTTAACCCACACCATGATCTTTTCCTAACCCTAACCAAGTGGTTTTTGTGCCTAAACCTAACCAGACCTTAACCACGGGGCATCATGATGATTTCAGAACAACGGGACTTCGGAACAATGGATTTAATATGGTCGGAACAATGGGTTGTCGGAATAATGGGCTGTCGGACCAATGGGCAGACCCCGTAGATCACAAAGGTGGCCACACTATAGACAGCTTCAGTGACTTGAACGTAATGCCAGAGCCAACATGAAGAGAAAGTAATGAGAACTGGAGGGGTATAAAGTGTTTTTGGTTTTGATTGAAAACTAGACTTGCTTCCAAATTGTGGACCATATATAGAGGTTTTACTATTAGGAAGGGTTAAGATGGATTCAACATTCTCAGTAAGTCAGTAAGATTTAAGTCACGATGCCCAGATTTCTTGCAAAACAATTTAAACTACTGAGTTAAGATTCGGATAACTCATTTTCATGTTTAAAGATACCATTGTTGGCTGTTGGTGGGAGGCAGGATACAAACTGGCTTCCCTGGGGTCAAACTTCAATCCCAACTCACGGTCCAATTAATAGTTTTTCCGGAGGCTTTCAACCATATAACACGGTCTTCATCAGCGGATAGACTTTGCTCAGTTGCCATGGAGATAGACTTGTTGATATTCAAGTGCAGTAGCTTTTATTACCTCACATACGTGTGGGCTTCAGATTGAAGCACAGGATCTTATTCTTGACCTTGGAAACAGTAGTTTGACAAAACAGTTATAACTCAAGGTCCAATGACTTGTGTCTTACAGACCTTGTAATCATATTGCATCGTCTATAAAGCATAAATTGATATAAATTATTGAAATGCTGCCATTATTTGCATGACCAGGTTGCTCTCCAAGAAAATGCGGACATAAGTCCTTTGAATAAGTGGCCAATGCCATATTTGTTCTGTTAAGGAATGACTACTTATATGATGCTCCATATAATGTCCTATACATCCAATTCATACATAGCATGCAGACATAATTGTATTAACAGAAAAACCCCACACAAATCACCGTTGGAAACTGATAAGAGGAGACAAAGGATTTCTGGTATCAAAATGATTGTTGTGAACTTTATTTTCAGTCTTATTTGAGAAACAAATGGCCCTGTCATCAAGAACACACCATCTATAATTCTTTGTCCTTTTTTTTTTTTTCCATAAACAGTTATTCCGCCTATGCCGGCCTTGGTGCCAGAAGATAAATAAGGGGAATTAATTTGTGTCAGGATGACAGCAAAGCACTGCTCTGTTTGGCAGGAAAAACAGAGCAGAGAGTGTTATTAATGACCAGATGTGTGGACTGCAAGGACCACAGTCACTCAGAAGGAGGTCAGGAGAGAGGGAGGCGAGCGGGGGGGGGGTGGGGGGGTGGGGTGGGGGGGGGGGGGGGGCAGGGTGCTAACATAAGAATAAAGGGAATATTTGGTAATGTGGCACATCAACAGAGGAAACTAGTCTTGAGGATGTTAGAACACCCACCACTCCTCAGCGCTCCTTGTTCCTCGTAGTTTGTAGTGTCACCAGCTTTGCACCAGTCCTTGCTGTGTGATGGTGTCATAAAAATAATGGGGCACCTCACTGACTACTGACTGGAGAGCTGTGTGTTGTGTGGAGACAGCAGGCTGCTCTGTGAAGCTGGCCTGAAGAGAGGACACAACTGCTTTTAAGTTAATGTTTGTTAACAATAAGCTGCTGGTGGAAATCTCCTTTGTCATGTACATACATATAAACAGATCTGAGCAACTGGGGGTGAGATATCAAGAGAAAATGGTCTTGTTGTGTACAGGATGTTGGGTAGCCTAACAATAAAGAGTGGAGAAGGGTTTGGGCTTTTCAGATTTTTGTCTATAAAGAGAAATTATGTTCAAAGACATCTCGGGACTCAACATATGGCAGCAACATGTTAAATGTTTTCTTTATTTCACATTTTTTTAATCTCAGTCATCTAAAATGCATGTTTGATGCTCTCATATCTCATTAATAACAATAACACAATAACTAATGTTAGGTTGCAACCTAATTTATCTGTTGGGCCATGGACTAAAGAAAACAACAGCTTGAGGTTACCCAGAAATAACAGTTAACGTTAGCCCGACTGGCAGTGAGATGTTGCTGTCGCGGAAACTGTATATTTGGGTTTACAAAGATGGTAGCAAAGTAACACAGTACAAACTGCACACACTACATACTATATATCTTTAAAAATGTTACAGTTATGGCTGAAAATGACAACAGGAATAAAAGAGTGTGTGGATAACGTTTGGTAGAGTGACATCTCAGTGATTCGGTCTACAGCCTTGGACAGAACATGATTTTTGAGTAGGAAACATCTCCAAACTCTGTGTATGTGAGTGTTTCAAATCAGCCTACAAGAGCTACACTGTTATGTGGACTGAAACATCACTGATCAGTTCAATAAATGGACAATTCAGGACGTTATTTTTTCTTTTTTTAAAGGCCCTTAGCACTTGTAATTACATTAAAATTAGAGGTGTAATGTGGTAGTTTCATCAGTAGTTGTCAGTCAGTGTAGAGAATAAGGGAGAAAGATCTAACCACAGCATTGCTTTTTTTCTCTTCAGTCTCTAACAGACAAGTAAGGGAATACAACTGTCGTGATTTCCAATACTCACAGTATGAACAGTGTCAGAGTCATAATGGTGATATCAGTGCTATTGTTTCAGTGTTAATGCCCCTGACTTTGCGGTAGTTCACGCCACACTTTTCACAACTTGCTGTATGTTGTCACAATAGCAAGTTTCTTATGAATATACCGCTGTTAGAGGATTTACATATCTGATTCAGTATGCAAAAAGCGTCAGACTCACACAACTTAATGGAATGGTGTCACTTCTTGTGTTAAGGATTATATTTCTGACAAATATGTTTCTACAGACATGTGAACGCTTTCTCAGTCTGAACAACATCGAAATGATTCCCTTTATTGCATGAACCTCAGCTTTGCTGTTTATTTTCAGCGATGGTGCATTAAAGGGATAATTTGCCGATTTTCAACTTGGTCTGTGATACAGCTATGTTGGGAGTCTGTGTAGAAGACAATGTTAAGGGGAGCTCCCCACCTGTCTGCCAGCCAAAATCCAAATGAAGCTAAACCTGACATTGATGACAAAAATCAGCGATGTATCTCTTTAAGCAGTTATCTGGTCAGCCTGCTCATTTTTTTGACTGCTTGAACAGCTGATGCAAGTTAGCCAAAATACATTTTCCTTTTCAGAAGTCAAAAATTGCTCTCCTAAACATTAAATATATAGTTTACCTGCTTGCTGCATCTTCTAATTGAAACATACACTCAGAGAAAGATACTGAATTAAAACAAAACAATACAGAAGTTAGCCTTTTCTGTTTGAAAAGTGTACATGTTTTTCTGTAAAGCTAGCACCACAGTGTCACTGCTGGGTTGGCTGATGTAAGCAGGCAAGCCACTGTGAATGTCAAAGAAACAAGTCTGCATGGTTACACACTGTAATATCAATATGCAGCAGAATAAAGATAACTGGTGTGTTCTCTCAGTGAGAACTTAAAGCAGATGTGAGGCAAAAAAGCCAGTTTTCAACCAAAACAATGGACACCCTGCAGCCACTGAGACGTCAGCACTGACCCAGGTTATGGTGTGAATATTAGTGTACGTCTGTAACATCTGTAAGAAAGGGATGATGCAATTGTATCATTTCTCCACATGGGTTCTTTGCAAACATTCAAAGGGAAATTCCCAGTTCAAAAGTGCAGGAGCGAATAGACGACGCGTTTGAACAAACAGCAGGGTGAATACAGGTCTTTCTAGGGTTGGAGTGATCCTAGCATTTTTGTAATTTAACATACTGAAGATCTGCTTTTAAAACAAGTAGTACACAGCTATAGGGGAAATAAAAAGTGTTTTATGCAAGTAGCTGTTCCTTACGTTGAGTAATTTATCTCTTTATCCTCTGAAATCAAACTTTGTTTTCTTGTTTTTGTATTTAACTATTGTTATATACTTTGTTTGGATCTTGATAGGGCTTAAGAAAATAGGATCAACCAAAGCTGACATTGGCTACAGGCTGCAATAAACACCAGTTGTTGGTGCTCTCAGTCCACTCGGATGCAGCGCCAAAGCAAACATAGATGGCGTACAACAGATAAATAGCTGTCATGTATAAGGCAAATAGATAAGCAGCTCCTCAAGCAGCTGGACAAACAAACATTTATATATATAGTAGTGTATTGCTGTTTTCATCTTGTATTAATGCAGTACTTTAATACAGGCATGCCAGTTACTCTGTTGTGTTTTTTTTTTTTTTTTTAATCACACATTAACTGCTCAAGTAGGTGTGTCTAAACAATTACAGCTAAACATAAGCTTTTAGTGTCTGTCATTGAAATTAATTCTGCCACACTCACATTAAGTACTATAAGTGTTGAAAACCACTTTGCTAATTGCACAGCAGTGTGTGATATGCTTTTTACAGCATAAAGGTCAAGCATGCACTTCACATTTGTGTGCATGTGTGGGTGGCTGTTTGAAGATAGCATCTCCAGAGCATCTTCAGCCATTACACCCACATTGGAGAACACAAAGTGGTCCACAAAAGCTGTGCTGACCTCACGCGCGTCACACACACAAGCATGTAATAGATGCTTATTGTGTTTTTGCTCAGTCTTTTATAAGGCTGTCTGGCAACGTGAAAGTGCACTGGATTCCACAAACATTTTCTCTCTTTTTTTCGTGTTATTAACAATCTTCGATACTTATTTGCAGAGATGACCATCTTTGTTTCTCAACAAAGGAATCTTTATACTAGTAAGTGTGCAAGAGTCAGGCTGTGTGTGTTTGTGTGCGAGACAATCTGACAAGAGACGCACAGTTTGCGTACTTGAGATTGCAGGGGTCTTGACAAACATGTGATTATTCCTCAGTAATTAGCTTGTTGGCATCCCTGTGGTAAAAACAAGGGTGGTAATTATGAGGAGGAGGTCTTGGGACTGCTGTCTGCCTCTCTGCGAGAGACATAACTCACCGGGGGATAAGACAATGAGACAGGAACAGGAGGGCACGGGGGAAGGAGGGGTGGCATGTGTTGAATATGTCCATGCTGTCAAAGAAGACAAAACAGCACCGTAATTGCCATGCAAGGAGGCTAAACATGGGAAAGGGATGCAATGATGTGGAATTAAGTGAATTATAGAGTGTATGACAGAAACTGCCTTTTAGAAGTCATTAGAGGAAGTGTTTAGCTGTATGTTGGTGCAGATGGGTGCACCGTAAATAAAGGAGCTGAACTGAAAGGAAACTCTCCACAAAATTCCATCTAAATTTGTCGAAATTTAATACAGCTGGGACAGTTTTACTGCCAGTAAATCCACATATTTTGCTGCTTACACCAAATTCATGGCTCACAGTGTCCAGCAGGCTGTGTGGATCACGGACGCTCTGTCTAAGTCAGAGGGCCAGAAGGTCATTGGGGGCAGATGAAGATCCATCACAGACTTGACTAGTGCCGGTTGGACCACTAGGCCACCCCTGGACCCGCAAGGCCCCAATTGCTGCAGTTGCTTGGCAACCCTCGCTGTAATTAGTCCTGAGATGTAGCGCCTCAAGTCAGAAGCCCAGTCTTCACTGCTAGGTCAGACCGCAGTAGGAAGAGAGACACACCTACACAGGCTGCGGCTACTCAAGTGAATTCATATTAGAGCGCTAAGCACATTGTCAGCATATGAGCACAGGAAACAACTTCCCCTAATGGCTGTAAAAGTAATTTCCTTTGACTTACTAACTGAGGAAAAATCAGCCCCTTGGATTTTGTTTTTGTAATTGCTTTTCGATTAAACAAAAATGTTGAAAATTTGTTTTTATATTAAGGATCCTTTAGTTTTACATCAACTGCATGGAGGAAAAGAACAACATGAATACTTAAACACGAAAAACACGATGTGCTGATATCAGATAACATTTGCTGTCATGAAGCCATGGTGAGGCATGAGTGTTACAATGTGCATGTATCACCAAACTGAAATATTCCTTAAAATGTGAAACGTGACAAATGAGGTACTGAGGAAGCTAAAGGCCACTTTTGGCAGACTGGAAGAGAATGACCCAGCAGCAGTGACTGAGAAGGCAAATGGGGACTTAAATAAAGACAAATTGCCGTGGCCATATTGTGGTGAGATTGCATTTACTGATGGAGGAAGAGAGTAACAGCTCATTCTCCAGAGAGACACTTGTATAAATAAATCATGCCGCGTGCACATGAGAGTGACAGAACTTCTATGTGCAGGTTGTAGGGACTGTGGAGAGGAATGAAGGGAAGAGAGATAATGGAGATAGGATGGCGTGAAATGCAAACAAGTATCACTCCATGACTGCCGCGCAGGAGTGCGGTGTGAGGGCTGATAATGCCTGCTAGACTTCAAGTAATACACTGAATGTCATACCACTGTTGTAGATCAAATTGCTTCATACTATAGATTACGATAAATTAAAGCTAAAATAACATGACATGCTGCCTGGATCCACTGGGCTGCTGGGGTGGGCTGAAATATCCATGGAGCACCAGTGCTGCTGAAAGTATCATATTTACAGCTCTTTGAATACATTAGATCTTTCTGTTTTGTTTGTCACAGTGCCTGGCACTCCTGAAGACCTTGATATTCCCTGTAGGAAGCAGTGATAGTCAAGACTTGCCAATGTGAGAATTAATAGAGTTTTTAGGCTGGAATTGAGGTGCAGGACATATTTGTAGTGGATACAATAAATGGGCCGTGAATAGTTCACTGGAAATGGTGCGCAGAGCACAGGAATACCTGTTTTGACAGAGCAGGCTGTTGGGTGGATTTTACACATTTTATGATTAGAGACGAGGACACTGTTTGGGCCCAAACCTATTATTAATCTTTCCTAATCCTTTTGCTATGTAGAGCGCTAAGTCCCTCACCCTTTTCAAGCTAGCTTCTGTTCCACTAGCCTCACTGTATTTTCTATTAGAGGGCTATTTCCATTACACTTTCTGAAAGGCTGAAACATGATACAGGGAGTTTCTCTTCGTATCTTAATATAAATGGGGATCTAGTAGACATTTTAACCCAGATTTGAATAATGTTAGATTTATGGTGTTGAATAACTGTGGCTCAGATAAGGTTTGATAGTGTCTACAGTGTTGGGGAACATGTAACTGAAGTAGTACTTGAATTACATTTTGCAGCAGCTTGCTGGTACTTCAGCTACAGTCACATTTGCACATGATTCAAGTTGTTTAATTTCTTGTTTTGCCATTTCATGTGTAGTTAACTACTGACACTACAAATTTTATTTGGGCCATAAAAAGAAAAGAATGTTTTTATTTTGATTTTACCATTGCTTCTCTACTGTATTTGAACCCCCTCTGACCATTCTCGCCCTATCTTTCTTTCATCCTTACCACTGTGAAGGCATCCCCAGGCTGTGCACCAGGCATATTTGTAAAAGTAAACCTTAATATATTAGGTGTCAAGTCAAAGTATGGATTATGGCTATTTATTAACAATTATTTATTAACAAGCTATTTATAGTTGTCACATGGCTAACTGAGTAATCTCGCTTGGTGCAATACCCCAGCCTTAGGCCTGTACTATGAAGCAAGTTCAACTTTCCCAGGATATCACAGACATGAAGAAACATTGAAAATTCTATCCAAAAATGTACCGTTGGCTGAGTCTTAAATTATGTGTAGGTATCACTGAACTATAATTGACATTAGTTTAGAGTATTTTTTGATATTTAGTTGAATGATGATGCATTTGTCACATACAAAACTTCAAGAAAAGTCCTGTAGTTAATAACTGATGAGGTGTTTCTGACCAAAATGTTGCATTTATGATAACCAAAGCCAATTAACAGTGTGCAGATTATTTGTCTAATAAATCATTATCTTTTTTTAGGTGTTTTTTTTAGGTGTCTCTTGGTATTTTTAGCTGCAGTGATGGAATCAGAGTGTAAAATAGCAACACCATCACTTGCGGACTAAAATAAACTTTGCATAAGTTAAAATACAGTTAAGTTACAGTTTCAATGGGCATTTTTTTCTGCCATGTGCCATTTTTGTATTATATTTTGATGTAATTTTGTATCACAGGTAGACATTGTCAATTTGATCTTCTTTCTTTTTACAAAGTAGTTTGAGCTACCTTTTCTAAGCAGCTGTAGTTAACCAAACTAGTTTTCTCCCCAGGGTACCTTTGCTGTTGTTCAGCTTCTTCCAATTTGGAGTAATTGGTAGCTTGCAAAACTTTCAAAGTAGCATCCCCAAAGCTTTTTAGAAAGAGCAATCAAAGAATGGGAAATGTGAACCAAAGTGAATCAGAAGCTAATTCAGAAGCTGAATTCTTTTGGTCTTCTTTTTTGGTCACTTGTGGGACCAACTTACATTTGCATGTATTTGGAGTTGTGTCTGTTTTGCTCTGTTTTTGGTCTCCACCAACTCCTGAGGGAAATATCTGGCTCTTTAGCTGCTAAATGCTCCACTGCGTTCATCAGCTAGTTGCCAAATTTGTTTATCAGCTGTTGGTGCTGGGCAGGTTGAGTACAATGGGTTTATCTGATTAAAGCTACATGCTGTTACTGGCATGAGCCAAAACAATGAGCTGAAAGATGCTAAAATGTTCTGTAGAGCTGAGGTGAACTGCGGAGTTAGGTGATAATTCTCTGTGCGTTAATCACCAACAGGGATCCCTTTCACATTATATACAGTGATTTGATCAATTGTTAACATAAAAATATTGAGGATAACAGCTTTAAAAAAAAACAACATAACCTTATATATGGCCACTGTAAGCATATTTTAAAAGGCTGTTAAACATGCCTTCCCTGAAAACAGGCTTTAAGTCACGCAGGCATCAAAGGCATTGAGGTGTCTTCTATTTTTTTTCCCTGTGTCCCCAGATGGATAACAAGTCATTGACATAGGCTTGTTTGGTAGTAATTCATGACCTGCGACCCATATTGGTGACCCATAAAACCTCTGTAAAGTATCAGGAGGTCAGTCAGACTCAATAAATTCCAACACCAACCATCAGCATCCTCAGATAGAGCCGCAATAAAACGGACACAGCTCATAAATCAGGCCCTGTGGACCTAAAAATATTCTCCCCCACTGGTGTTTAAGCGGTCATTTAAAGATCCGACTTTTGTTGTCTTGTGCCATTTAAAATATTCAGTGACGTCTACTTCCTTTGTCTTTTACCCATATGCAGAGCTGCTATGCGATTACCTGTATGTGCTGCACCAGATTTCTGTTACTGTCAGTACACTTGGATATATTGTCGGCGTACATGATAATGCTTTCATGATAATGCTTTCATGTTCCAAACAAGTGTGAAATGAACTAGTAGTCCTCTGATTTGACTCTGGAGTGCTGTTGCTTTTACAACACATTAAGCCGTCTTGTACCCTTTTGCAGCGTGGCATTGATATCAATAGAGATATTCTATTTTTATCTGTTAAAAAAGACATTAAACAGATTTCCCACAATGTCCGTGAGTGTAGGGCTCTGTGTGACATGAACACTGTGACCCACATCTCTTTGGACGTGTTTCTGGATCCCACTGGGGAGTTCTGACATTTCCCGATGTGTTCCTTTTACTTCATTTTTTATCTTCGAGCCACGCGCCTGACAGTTCTGCCTCCTCGTTATTTTAGGGCTTTACGGGACTCTGCATGCGTCCCGTCCCTTCTCTTTCCCCCTTCAAAGGCTTCGTGAATTGCCAGTCCACTAGCGAGCAGTGACAATGAGCACTCCATATGGAATAGATTTATGAGGGCCAAACCTTAATAAAGGGTGACCCTGGGAACCACATCTGCCATTAAGTGCCATGTCTCTATAATTTACTGCTTGGACTATCTGGGCATGCTCTCAGTACTCTCCAATTCAGCGCTTTACATTTTCATTTATATACACTGTCTGTTCGGTTTGATCGATTGCCCATTAAAAATGTAAGGGTCAGAAATGGCTTTAATTCATTATTGTGACAAAGGTTATGATGTGCAGCCTGGACTGTTGATTGATTTGCAAGTTAAATCAATATGCTAATATCAAAGTGCTGACAATAATGAATATGGACTTAAAAAATATATTCTTTATACTTTGCATAATGTTTCATTGTCTTATGGTGTACAATACCAGACGTTAATGTACTACTGTAAAAAAGAGTGGGGTGTTTTAAGTGAAAATATAGAAACGCTGCATTGTTTTTACAGTCTGTGACATGTATGTATGGGGCTAAATACACATCCTGTTGTTTCTGCTTTGTCCCCACTGAGCCCTCTTCTATCCCCTTTTGATTCCCTTCCTAATGACATACATTAGGAGGGAGAGAAAAACACTGTTTCAGCCATGTAAGTTGAATGTGGGAGTATGTACTGCAATTCAGAAAGGCGTCCTGATTGGCTGCACTGTTTGTTTCCTGTGATCCCTGTTGTCTCCCCCCTCCCTCCCTGGTGACTTGCCTGCGGTAGCAAAGGCACCGGTGTGGATCCTATCCCAAGTTGGTCCCCCGAGGACCCTCATCTAATGAGCTACATACAGTATCCACTGTGAAGTTTGTGCTTTTACCTTGAGATGGGATCTCTCCTCTCTACATACAGCGCAGGGCCTGAGGGCTACATTGAATATAGAAATCAGTGTTACTGCTACATAATGGCATAATTATAACTTTGGTTTAACATCGTCAAGCATCCTCCTGGAGGTATACATATGGAACACCAACTGGTATTAATTATGTGTCTGCTTGATTTTAGCAATTTCTCATTACGCAGTTGTGTGGAGGTGTTTCAGTGATGAGCATCAGTTACAAACAAGTGGGAAGGATTTGAGTGATGTAGATTAGTTTTGAAGGTGAGATAGAGCATCTCTATTGCCAGACAATGATGTCCATATAGGACAGTTCTGAAAAAGCCTGGGCGTACAGTATGTTAAGTGACATCCAATGCCAACAATTTCTTATAATATCTGTGCATGACAACCACAGTATGGTAAAACCTTGTCTGAAAACAGATGCCTGCTGTGGTGCAAAATAATGTTTCACAATGAGGTGAAACTTGATAATAGCCACTTTAAGATGAGGGTTGTGGCTATTGCAAATAAACTATGATTAAAATATGGTTCAGGTTTACGCAACTAAAACACTGGCTAAATGTTAGGTAATGATACTGGTTACATATAAAAAGGCAAATGTTAATTGTGCAGCCTCCTCCTCCTCCTGTGGAGACCATCCCAACCTCCACACTAGGGCTAGGGGAGATGGAGAAAATCAAATATTCATAAAATATTGACACAATTTGTGATAAATAATCATCAGTAATTTGGTCACATTGACTGAGTGGGTAAAGGAAAATAACAGAGCAGCTTGTACGTTCAGAGAATTACATCAGTTTACTCTAATGCAGCCTTTAAAACCAGGAAAAGACAATGCTGTTACAATATCCAAAATCTAAAATGTTATCTAGTCTCATAATATGATATTGATATATTACCCAACCCTACTTCCCACCCTTATTGTGTGCCTCGCTACATGCAGGGCACATTACTTCTTGCTCCTTCACCATGGAAGTAATTACTGAGCTGAAGCAATACATGTTGGCTGCAACAAGCAACACACTAATGATTTGTTAATCATAGAGTCTCCATGGGGTTTGTTAAAACCAAACAGATTTGTCCCCTTTGGAGCATGATGTGCTCTGCAAATTTCAAGGAAGTTTGTCTTTAGATTATTAAATATCATCTGTGTAAAACTGTAATTTCGGCCATCTGGCATTGACATTGTAGCTGAGTAGGTAAACGTTAACAGGGTTATTAAAAACAGAAAATATAGTCTTCTGGATCCATGACCATTCAGCAACTTTCAGGGAACTCCTGCTGATAATGTTTTAACATCCATACTATATCATGTCATGGACCTGATGGTGCAAAAGGAGTAGTGAGAGGATCACCACAGTCATTACAAATGATCCCCTGTGAACCACGATAATACCCAATTTCATGATAGTTTGGCGAGTCGATTTTCTAGCTATCACTTCGTCCAATTCAGATCACTGACTTGTCCGGAGTCGTGCCCACATCTCTGAGTGCTGTTTTGACTTTTTCGTCTTCTGTGCTGCGGTGAGAAGCTCTTATCTTCGCTCCGCCATAACCTTCCCCAGGGTGGTCACCAACTAATATCCTCGCCTGGGTTTAGTCCAGGATAAAGACCTCTGCTCTCAGACTCTCTTGGTGACCACAGGTACACAAAAACAGAGCACTATCTCTCCGCCAGCTCAGTCTATAAAAGGGGAAGACCATTGTAGTGAAGCTTTTAGCCAGCATCCTGGGGAGTCCTGTAGCCGATGACATTTCTAAATGGACAAACAGAGCAGTCAGGGAGACAGAGGCACTTACTCCACAGAGACACTTTGATTCCCTTTTGTTATCCTTGGGTTTGTTCGCTAAATGCTTCTTTCCATACAAAAATATTCATTGTGCATGTCTATTGCACATATGTAACCTTTCCTGTATTTCTAAATGGGAGCTGGTTAAAACTTTATGTAGGACATAGTGGCAAAAATATAGGATCTTACATCAAGGTTGTTCTTATCTGGCTGTCCTGTTTCCTTTCACACCTGTTATATTAATATTAGAATCAGAATCAGTTCATCTCAGATACCATCTATTTTTCTAAAGCTGGGGTAACTTTGGTACAAACATAAATGTGATGAAACCTAATTGGGCACAGGCAGCCTAAATCTGACTGTTTATCACTTCTAAGATTTTACACAGATGCATCTTAATTTGTGAAAACTAACACGTCTCCACCAAAGCTGCAGACAAGATTGAATTTGTTTTTATTTAGGTGATCAACACGCATCAGATTGCTATGGAGGTGCATCACTGACAGGCTGCGAGACTGATGTTGTGGGTAGAAACAGCACAAACAAAGATTCCTCTAATATGTGGATACATTACTGGTTAGTTACGTCGTGAGTCAACTGAATCTGCATGTCATTATCGGTGAGGAACTCTTCCTGATGGTGACATAAATTGAAGTAGTCTCACAGAGGGAGCCTTTATGTCAGTATCAGTTTTTGCCTGGTCTGATTTAAAGTGACCAATCAGTAAACCTTTAGTTGCCAAATTAGCCTCAATAAACTCCTGAACGTTGTTAACAGAGAATCATCATTGCACCCCTATAACATTGTCAGATTCATAAAAAAAAGGACCAGAATAAATGCAGCAGAACCACAGATGTCATCTCTTTATTCCACACATTCTTCTTCCTTCTCAAAACCTAGCACTTACATGACCCACAATGCAACTCAAGCGGTGACAGTTAGGTCAGTGATTTAGGTGTGTTAGGCTAGTAGCTGCTAATGTGGCATCGGTTCGCTAGTCTTGAGCAGAGATGATATGGAGCCAGCTACAGAAGTCAGATAAGCTTACTTCCTCTAACTCCACGCCTCCAGATTGTGTTCATTTCTAAACTTGTAGTCTTTAGCCCCAACTGATGCTGACTCAGGTGACATCACTTGAGTCAGATTTCACGCAGCTCCCCATGAGCAGCAATACAACTTGTGTCGCATATGCAGAAGTACCTCCCAACACCCATAGGCATGGAATTCAGGGGGGGCGCAGAGGACACATCCTCCTCAGTATTTAAAACACGTGCATTTATCCCCCCAGTAACAACATGACAGTAGTGGGGGGTGTTTATTTTGATGAATTCAAAGACATTTCCACCTGAAATTGATGCAGAAAGGCACAAATCGGTGCATAAAAAATCACCAGAGTGCACAAATTAAGTGTTTGATGCTCAACATTTCCTGTGGGAGAACCCAGCAACCTCCCCGTTTCATTTGTGTCTACCCCAACACCACACATAGACTCCCCTTTAATACTAGTTCTTGAACCAATGGTTTAAACATCAACATGATAGTGCAGCTGCAAAGCTATTTTTCTAACTGTATTCATGAACTGATTTTGGTGGATAGTTTATGAGAAATGTTTTCAAAGCAGACAGCATGTTTTTCCAAGCTGAAAATCTGAAACAAAGACAGCTCAGTAAGTGGTGTGTTTTTCCAATCAGCTGTTGAAAGACATCATGTTGATGTCTCAGTGTGGAGAGAAATTGGAGTCTTCTATTGTGCAGTCTTGTTGAGAACCTTTGCCTCAAATTAATGTGTGGTTGGTGTTGCCAGACCAAAATATACAATGTGTACATTGCTGGATTGCTTTGCCAGACTGAAATTAAGTTCTTGGGTCTTGGGGTTGTAGCAATGGTGTCATTCATTGAGATAATCATAGGTGTATTTTCATTTTTGGGAGGTAAATTAAAGTACACTAAGTTTTCATTCATCTGGATATCTGTTTACACTGATAAATCTCATGTGTGTTAATTTGCGCATTTACAGAGAGGAACAGGCAGAACCATGACTTCCTCTTTTTAAGGTATCATCTTTGATCGGCCTTTGAATTTGTTTTTTCTATTCCTTCGTGTGCAGAAGACAAGTGGTTTGCATACCTGTGTTGCCTTGTGTGCTTGTGATTATTGCGTACATAACATAGTGTGTGGCCAGTGTCTTTTCTCTGCCTTGGGACATCTTTGTATTCTGAGCCATGTCTGCCTTGATGACATCTTTTTGATTATTTATGATGTTTATCCTCCCGCTCGTGCACTTCCTGTACCCGTGGATCATGGGGGGAAAAAAATATCTGAACAATTATGGGAAGTGAACCAGCAAAGTAATAATCTCCTTATGAATAATGAATCTACTTAATGGTCTGAAGTATCACTTTATGTATACAGGATGACTGGAAATGTAAAGTGATGGAAACAGACGGCATAGAATTTACCTGAAACACTTCCCATATACATCGCATAGTGTGAGTAGACAGGAAGTTCATACCCAATATGTATTTTATATGTATTTATTTCACGTGCTTTAGGAGTTGCTTTACATTGCAGTGATGCAGCAGATGCTTCTTTGCCCGAGAACCCCTTGAACATCCCTGACTCTACATCCAACAGCCTGGCCTTTAAGTGCTTATTGAGATCGTTGACTTTTTAAATGAAGTAATCATTACCTACTAATGGCTAGAGCTCATGCTGTTTAATTAGGACTGAACTGGAATGCTATCTTATTTATTAAAGAGGGAGGAATGATGCTGGAGAAGGTGAGTCTGACATGTCAGACTCTCTGCCATGCAGATTGCTGAATAATGCACACCCAAACCCTCAAAATAAACCCTCCTCAGCTCTACTCCCTGCCCTTTCTCTCACCACTGTCTGGAGCCTCACTAACACACTCAGCTCTGAATAAAATATACCAGCTCCCTTCTGTGCCGAGAGTGAGTGGATGTGCAAAAGAAGGACATTAATTTAAATCACTTTCGGGACATTGCTTGTGTTTGTGACCAGCAGGAGACAGCACTGATTTATTTGTTTTTTAGTATAACTGGATATCTGATTCTCAGATTCATGGTGATTGGCCTGAGTAGCCTTGCATGCATGGCTGGCCCCACAGACTTTTAGCTCCTGATTGATCTGAGATGTTGACAGACAGCGGCGTTTGATTCTGCTCCTGTTATCTGTAATGTAGCTGAAGCTCTCAATGGGCTGACAAGATTAGAATGCATTACTGTCAGAAAGCAGGGTGCCCTGGGGCTGCACCGTGCTTGTTGAGTGTTAATGACTCTCAGACTGTGCCTCACCAGTGCAGGGCATGTGCTGACAATCCACCTAGTCAATTGCATCCCAATCACCTCGGCCGGTTGCCAGAAACACAAAGAGTGACAGCTGATTTAACTTGATTGATAGATATGCAATATTTGAAATATTGCTGATATTGGCTGTATTAGATTTACTGAGTCACTTATGGGCCAGTTGATAGACCATTGTTGATATGAAAAAAACAGATTAGAGCTCACAAGGGACGTTGAGAGTGTGTGTGTATGTGTGTTTGAGAGAAGGCTATTAATCATTGTGATCCTCTTGAATATAGCTATGAGAGATTATTGAACTTTTCTAATCACTCAAATTCAGGTACGATGTAATCGCTGGGGAAAACAAATGAGATAGTTAACTTGAGCTGAAATACGATTTTACTTGTAGAGCTTCATGAGTTTGAATTTATTACAGCTCGACAATTGTTCTAATCACAGCCAGGAAGTATAGCTCCGGAAAGACTAGAGAAACTATGCAAGTGGGAATCTCCCGACCACTATTTATGCTACCAATATTTTATAATACTGTTTAACGTTTTAACAGAAGTGAGTGATACCTCCTGCCCAGATTTTAGATCTTAACTAGAGTATTTTACTCTCTCAGCATGTGCTGTTTCATTAAATAGTATCTTGTTGGGTGGTCCAAATCCTAGCTGTGTAATTGCTTAAAATTTAAAATGACAAAAATTCCACTTGTCTTCTTAAACTCACCTGGAAGGTTTCAATATTTAATGCACATTTGTTGTTATTGTAATGAAAAATCAATGCTGTATTGTTTTTATTCAGTATAAGTGCCTAGCATACTTGCATTGGCTATATTTGTGTGTGTGTGTGTGTGTGTGTGTGTGTGTGTGTGTGTGTGTGTGTTTTTTTAAACTTCTATGTGAGGCAGGTGAATTGTGCATTGTATCGAGTTGAGCATCCTGTCAGAAAGCAGCAGAGTAGTCCTCGAGGACTATGAGCTTGGGAATTGGATCATTAATGCTCAGGTCTTTAATAAGCGCCCTGGGGAAAATTAATATCCTCTTAATACTCCGTGCCAGAGGTTGCTCATCTAATAGGTTACCTATGCAGTGAATCCTGGCGCTTATACGCAAGCTCCACAATCCCACATAATGTATCTTTTCAAAAATGTCAGCTCCTTTGACTCCAGTGATTGACACTTTGTTCCTCACCTTTCTTTACAACCGCCCCTTGTAGACATTAAGCATTGTGCTTTAAAAGCTCTCCGCTGACACCCTCCTGTGTATGAGAAATTCAATACGGTGGACTTTGCTTAGTGCCTTTTATTGACCCACACTTTACACATGAGGCTTGTTTTTTTTTTTCCCTGGTTTTGCCCAGCTTCAGTAAGGACGCGTCTGCATGGCTCCAGCGGCCCACATGGGTTTCACATGTTTGCAGCACTGAGAAATAAAAAATACCTGTGTATGTGTTGAGTAGATGTTGCTCAGTTGACTGGTGTAGTCTTTGAAAACGGTCACCTCATTAGGATATCTTTGGCCCAGACTCCAAGCATAACAGATATGTCTACTGTTGCCATAGCGACAGGGCTTCTTCTATGGGTGACCCAAATTAATTTGCCAATTACAGTGTGTGGGACACACCAACACCACATTTCCCTAAGTGGAAAAGGTTGGAAGAGAGAATGGAAAGCGAAATGTTGAGGCTATAGAGTGTAACGTTATTTATCAAGAGATCGCAGAAGAGAGTTAGCCACATTTAATGTAAATCAAAGCCAATTACAGTACAATCAAATCCTTTTTCAGACACCACATGCATGTTGCTCTTATAGAGGTTGTATACAGGGATAAGAGAGTTTTCAGCAGTATGAGCACATTGTGATATTTATGTTAATTAAATACAAGAAAAGACAAAGTAAGTTGAATTCCAACCTTGACCCAGGTCATTAGCACGTATGCAAATTAAACCCTGACATAAATTTAGCACACTCATCGGCTGTGTGAGGAAAACATCTTTGATATTCCTCAGGATAAACAAAATCACTGAATTTACAATACTAATCCAACATAAAAATATTTCGGCTGACATTAGACCTGATATTGGCTTATGATTTACCAGAATAAAGAGAACTAATTGGATAATGTGAAAAGTACACAACAGCTTTTTCAGGATTTTCATCCCCGTGCACATCAAATGTTAAATCCCTGTGCAAACCGTGCTGTAAAAATGAATTACCATAAATATAGACCCACGTATTTAAACTCTTGGCTTTTATCTTGACACTTTTAGTCTTTGGCATGCAAGCGGCATCTCAGATTCATCAGTCTTGGTGGATGATTATGCAGCCTGATATCTTGATATGATTATGACAAATCTATGAATAGATAATTTGCATATTTTAATGTAATCAAGCAGTAAAATAAAAATTAAAAGTACAACAGTGAAACTGTTTTCTGTGAGTCTGTTTAAAAAAAAGTTATGCAATCACCAGACGTCATCGATAGTTTTTCTTTTATTTGTCTTTTTCTTGGTTTTATTATAGTCTTCGCTGCAGCCTTGTTGGACCTTGATCCGAGTCTACTGATGCTGCGGTTGTTATTCAGAACCTTTAAAACACAAATAAGATTTTTTAAAAATAGCTGCAAGCAGCAATGATCGGGGTACAAGCAGAGAGATTAAGATGATGAAAGAAGTTTGACTCCAGGCCAAGTCATTGTCAGGGTATTTGCATAAACATAAACTTGATTATCACAGTGTCACTTTGAGGTCAATGAGTGTCATTACATGAGCCTGAGCAGTGGGTGCAATTTGCAACCCACCTACCATTTTTGGTATTTCTAGGTCTTACGACATTTGTTGCGCAACACAGAGCGGAGAAAAATAATGAGGAATTCTCGTGGGGTCACAATAGGCAATGTTCTAGTTAATGTGACCTCAGTGTGAACATACCACATGCATGAATTGCCAAATTGCTGACACATGACTTGGACCCCTGTGGATTTGAACCTCTGACCTCTGAATCCTCAGTGAAGGTGACTTTCTCACTGAGCAATCAGGAAGACATGGCTTTTTAAACACCTTCTTTCAAGTTGGGACAATGACACCACATGCAGAACTGTGGTAAATTGTCTTAATTAGATGAAATATGGGGCAATCTTTAGCTCACCAGGTAGAATGTGCGCGCAATTTAGGCTGAGTCCTTTGCAACAACCCAGATTTGATTCCAACCCATGGCCCCTTGTTGTGTTTCATCTCTCCTTTCCTGTCATTCTTTAGCTGTCCTATAACAAAGGCAAAAAGCCCCCCCAAAAAAATCAGATCAGGTGCAGACTCACCATTTGACTGATCTGAACACTATTTGAATGCCTGTTTCAGTTTTGGTAGCATGTGAAAGAAGACCAGTGGAGATACAGATGTTGACAGACTTCTGATTGACCATAGGTTGCAGTTAGGCAAACTTTTGTCACAATTCAGTGGATATGCTGAAAAAATGTAGCTTTGCAGGATGCACTGGTGATTTATTTTTTAAAGTTTGGAATGTGAAAAATTTCAAAAGGCCATGTCCACTCCAATCAATCATTGATAAAGTTTATGCATCAACTAAGTCATGACCCTCAAACGTGTGAACCAAAACTACAAATGCTTGTGGCACATTGTAAACTTTTCGCATTTGTGGCACCCCCTAGTGGCAGAATTCGGCAAGACTGCATAGCAAAGCTTGGATCTAGCATCTGCACATGTGCACCATGTTTGGTCGCAAGTGCATACGCCAGTTTTGATTTATGATCATTCAATTGTAAAACTGAAATGAAAGACACAGGTCTGATAATATGTAATGTGGAATGGTGGTGCAGTTGTTTGTATTGTCACCTCACAGCAAGAGGGTTTCTGGTTCGGACCCCGGGGATGGGGGAGCCCCCCTGTGCCGAGTCTTCATGTTCTCCCTGTGTCAGCGTGGGTTTTGTGCGGGTACTCCAGCTTCCCCCCACAGTCCAAAGACATGCAGGTTAATTGGTGACTCCAAATTGGCTATTGGTATGAATGTGTGTGAATGGTTGTCTGTCTCTATGTGTCAGCCCTGTGATAATCCAGAGTGTACCCCACCTCTCGCCCAATGTCAGCTGGGATAGGCTCCAGCACAGCAACCCCAGGATAAGCTGCGAAAATGAAAACTTGGTGTTTATAGCACCACCTTGAGGTCAATGAATGTCATTTTAAGTGCTTGAGAACTGGGTGAAATTAGCAACCTACCTGCCAATTGTAGTCACTTTGGGTCATATGGTTTGTGCTGCACGAACACTTTAAGTTGAGAAATATAGGAAGAAGAAGAAGAAGAAAAAAAAAACACCAGAGCTCCAGCAGTGAGTGTTGCTGCTTGGACTCCTAATGAAGCAATCAGCATCCTCCAACTGTGTGCAGCCATATACTTACCCAAGTTTGCACAACAAAATTCCTGCCACGCACTGTGTAATGCTCAACATCAAATTGACGTAACTTCCACCGTGAGTATCATCCCACAAGTGCGGTGAGGTTGCAGTAGGAGTAGATAATAGTAAATACTGTATGGAGCCAGGAAAACCCCTGTTGCTTTTTAGGGCCTACAAACTAACCTTGAAGCAGGAGGGAATGTGCTCATCACTGCACTCTGGTAGAGAGCACAGCAATGGGGCTACAGATAATACGAGAATGAGACGGAGAAATACAGAGGCATCCGTGGAGTGGCTGAGAGGAGGGAAAAATAAAGCTCTGAGCAGGAAAACAACCTGATATCTTACTCAGGAGATGTGGGGGACCGGATAGGATAGATTTAGAGACCTCAGACCAACTACAGTAATAAAATATGTGCCTAATACACTGTACAGTATTACACATGTTTCAAAGGCTAGAAAAACAGTATCTAGGTAAATGTGTTTACTGCTGTTAATGTACCCCTCACAGGGTTGGCCCCAGGCAACTGTTTATGTGCATGATGAAAGATGTAACTGGCTTTTCCCAGTATTGGAAATGTGCAGAACATGTGACGCCATTCAACTGCTTATACATTACAGTGTTATAGGCTCATTGTTGATTCAGATTCTCCATCTGTGTTTCCATTTCACAAATCATCTCTGTGATAACATACCAGTGATCATTTTCTCACTTCAATCTGATGCCATCAGCAAGTCAAGAAAAAAACAGGACTACAATTATTTTAGCTTTATTAACTTGCTTTATCATGTAATCACCTGTGCTGCTAACCTTTTGCCCCTCATCAAAGGGTGATCCTCCTCTTCATTCCAGTCAGTAGAGGCTAAGTGAAAGGTGAATTACGAGATTTATTGCATGAATGGAATTGTTGAGAGACCACAATTTAGTGGTGATTAGACCCCTTCATGAAACTGTCGTCATGGGGGCAGATCTGCCTCTCAGATTCTGGTAGTGTGTTTGTGCCGAGGTGTAAATGCATTGCAATGCAAAAACATGAAAGTAGCAGAGAACTTTTAGTTTTACAAATTTAAGGAGATTTACGACATAAATCGATGCAGAAAAGATACAAAGTGGTGCATAAAATTCACCAGAATGCAGGAAATGAAGAGTTTCCTGCTCAGAATTTTCAAGCAGGGGACACCCAAACCCCCAGTGTTTGTTTAAAGTCACATTTTGTCTCAGCTGGGATGCGTTTACTGCTCAGCTTTGTGAAAACAAACTGAATCAGTTGTAGGAAAGGAGTTTAGAAAATGTCCAGACTAATGCTCTCAACTGTATTCAGTTTCCAGAGACAGCCACGCTGATATGCAGGTTAGCTGATACGTTGGTCTGGCTCACGCTAATTAAAATAACATATCTCATACCACAAAATAGACCACCGTCAATTGAATGTTAACTCGAAAATAGAATGTAGGCAGGCTCAATTATGATATCACTATTGCTGAGGGGATATGCTTTCAGCCTTCACCTTGCTTTGGCCTTGGGCCTGGATTGCAGGGCAGATGTACCTTCAAATTGAAGTTAGAAAATTGACCAAGTTGGAACACAATCAATCATCACAATGACAATAGGCTAAAATAAAAATATAAAAATTAACCTCCAGGGAGTTACATGTATGTGTCTAGAAATTGGTTAGAATAATCATGATAGACTGGAATTATTCACTGTAAGACACTGATTAGATAAAAACATTTAAAATGGAAAACATTCTCCCCTGACATCGCATTATCTGCAATGCTCTTACAGCCCCTAAATATGCCATCTTAAAGACAAAATATCCCTAAAAGTCTTCGGAGGCAGCCGTTGCTGAGAGACATGATTCTTAACAAAAAAAAAGAGCTTGGAGCAGGTTGAATAATACACCATGTTAAAACAGTGGTGTCATGTGTGTAAAAAAAAAAAAAAGAAATCTCACATTATTTAAATTATACAATGAATAATTCAAATTCCTTCAAGTTTTGTAGATTTTGCTATATTGGTGTATAATGACATGCTGCAGGTACAGTCCACCGATGACACCGAGATAGGACAGAGCCTGAGGGGTAATAAGAACAGAAAGGGGACAAAGGGAGAGGACATGCATGCATGTATGTGTGTGTCACAAGATGCTTGTCAGTGTGACGGGACAGCTGCTGAAACACACACAATTATGTAGCAGATGAAGGTGACATTAGCCCTGCAGGGCAGAAGCAGGTGTCTATGGGTAGGATATGAAACAATTTCTTAATCCTCCGGAGACAGATGTGAGGTAGAATATGAGCATTCCATCTCTGCGTGTTTTTTAAACTATTTATTTATTTATACTCACACATAATGTGCTTGACACAAAAAAATAGAGCCTCTGTTTCTAAAGAGGAAACTGCTATGTACTCTTGCAGAAGTCTAAGTACATAATTACCTCTTTTGTCTCTATAGTGGAAGTTACCTTTTATAATAGTGCATTTGTATTGCCACTCTGTCATCTTGATAGACAGCAGACAGCACCAGCATGTGATGTGATTATGAACTGTTGGCTCCAGAGTCTGTTTGCTCCTCTCTGGAAACAGAGTGGAGCATCACACTGAGCAAACAGCGACAGGATCTTGTGTAGGAGTCTGCAGTCTGCAGGTGAGACAGCAGAGGCCAAACGGTTTGATGAAGCAGTTTGACGGAGGGGAAAAGCTGCGCTTCATCAAATGATTTTGATATAAACCGATGTGCAGTCCAAGAGGATGTCAGTCAGAGACCTTTGGTGACTTTGGCTCAGCCTTAAGGCTACAGTCGCTTTGTTGTGTGTCTACCTGTGCCTTATCTACTGTAAAATAAACTCCAAGCATCCTTGGGCCATAAAACAACGGAGAAGTTTAAGAGTGTTTTCTATTAGTAAGGTTGTGATATATGATGTAGTAGATAAAGGTTTTAGTGATTGAAATAAATGCACCAGAACTAATGTAAGTTTTTAGGGAATCACAGGCTCCTCTCCTAAGTAAGACTCATATGACTCACTTACAGTAATGCTCAGTTTCCTTGTTCTGTAAAAGTTTCAGACTGATTTATTCTGAACGATCCTTCAAATAGTGCCAAAACCATATTTGAAGTAAACTGAAACAAATTGCATGGCGGGGCTGAATTGAATCAAACCGACTGCCTCAAATATATTAAAGGTGCTCTGAATTATTGAGCCTATATTGAGATGCATATTGAAGCTGTCACAGAGGGAGAGATGCACAGCCCTAAGATGTGAATTTTCTCCTGGTCCAGAATCTCATCCTGGCTTCTCGGCAGTGGTGCTGATCAAGATGAAATTGTTCCTCTACTGTAGAGCTGCTTAAGAGAAAGATGTTACCTGCAAATCAGCTTCTTTAATGCACAACCGAAATGGATGCATTTATGTGGCACTTCACTTCCCTTGAAAATTATTATGAAAATTATAAAAAATTACTATCATTTTCTCTTACATTATGACTCGTAGCCGAACAGATGTTGCTATGAAACGAGGTAAGTGACTGTCTTTGATGTCTTGCCTGGCCAAAGTCCCAGTTGTTTCCGACAGGGAAATGAGCAGTGTGTGTTTTTAGGTGCATTTATCGGTAGAGGCACATTTCCTTGTTTTGACATAAATGTGTGCAAACCAAATAGAATCCAATCCAATCCACTGGTTAGCATTCAGAAAAAAAAGTGACTCACATGCCAGATACACGTGCATGTGACTGGAAACCTTTCATTATTCTAGACTTACCTGCTTCCTGCTGAAAAGGGTTTTTTAGTCTAAACAGCTTTCATTTAAAGAAGCATCTCATTGCTGGAAAGATGGTCTTTTCATAAAACTGGGCTCTCTATGAAAGAAAATAGCAAATACTCCTGAAATTGGAGCTGGATGACCAGAGAAAACAAAATTAAAAGGGCTATGGCGTTCGCTTTTGCTCAAGAGGTAGAACACTTAGAACTACCAGAATGCACTGTGCCATATCAGACCGATAAAACGCTCTCGCTGGTGCGTTACATGATGCAACTTGTCTGTTTGAGACACGTGTAGCTGCAGCCAAATTCTGTTCAAAGCCTACAGGACACATCTCTACAAACTACACCTACTGTCAGTACAAAACAGCCCCACTAACGCCATGGTTGTTTGAACCGTGCTATGATGTGATGCTGAATAAATATGAGGCCAAACCTAGCAATAATCCACTTTAATCATTTACTTTATTCAATATACATGAAGACATGACCCATTATTTAAGTCAGTGGTTCCCAACTGGTCCAACCATGGGGTCCAGATTTCTCCTGAGTCATTTAAGGTCCACACAGTTTACATATTCAGCGTCACACTTGCATTTGGCCATGTCTTTCAGCTAGTTTTCTGTCTCTGTCAAGTAGCTGTCCTTTAGTCGCTCACTCTACAGCAGGAAATGGCACTTCACAATAAAAGCTCTGTGCCAGAAAGTCGCTATATTTCAATATAAAGCGTGTTTTTTTACAAAGTGCACCACGATCCACCAGTTGGGAGCCACTGATGTAAGTAACGAGATGTAGCCCTTACCCATACCCTAACCCTAACCTTTACTACCTCTCCTTGAACCAAATGTTGCATTCACGCCATGAGCGACACAGCGACAAGCTACAAGTCATTCCAGTGGAAGCTGGTGTCATGAAGCTACAACCAAAACGCCCAATCCTTGTCGCTGCTCATGGGTGTGATGCGCTACAGACAAAATTTGAGCTGGCCTCATCTTTTTTTAGCGCTCCAATGACATGGTGAAGCATCAACCGCTTATATGTTTTTGTTTCTAGCTGTGGTGCTTTGTTAATTAGCTTTTGTTAGCTGATGCTATGCTAGTTTTTTGTGTATTGCTGTGCACACAGGAATGCAGTGGGACGACAAAACGTGATGTTAAAACTTTAGATGATGTTCAGTTGAGGTGCTTTGTGCCATGTAGCAGTCACACACAAGCCTGTGACAACAAAGCTACTGTAACAAGTGCTTTAGCAGTGCTTCCACAGGGACTCAGTGATAATGTAGCTGGTAATGCTCTTGCTGTCTTGCTCATAGTGTGAACGCAGCATTACACTTTATAGCTTGCAAAACTCTAACTTAGCATTTTCTTCAGGACTTCGCTCCTGGGCCAAGGAGCGAAGGGGGCTTATTTGTGTAGGTAATGCCGGTGGTTCACGTAGCTACTGTGCCCGCAGCTATACCTAATTGGTTTTCTTGGCCTCAGTTCTAACAATATAGGAAACAGGGTGGCTGTTCATATTTATATATATCGTTTATAATCAGTCAAACAGTGCATTAGAATATGTTTCAGAAGACATTTTAAGCAAGAAATAGGCAATACAGTAACAGAATCTTGAGAGAGAGATCCACTTCTATACTCTATGTGTCTGTGGTGGCGGGCATACGAAAATGCGGAAGTAAAATCTGTAGTTCAAACAAAAGCCCAAGAACTAGCAAAAATCTTTGAACTGGAAGATGAGCAGGGAGATCTGGGTGCTGGTAGAGGGACGGTGGCTACAGTTCAGGATCCCTTTTAAGGATTCATAATAAAATTAGAGAGGCTAATATGATCGCTTGCTTGATCATTTCTAAAAAAGTGTTATATAACATGATGCTCAAGATGTGTAAAACATGCTGTATTAGGGCTATGACCTAAGGTAACAGCTAGCTTTCACAGTAATCCATATATGCATGAACAGGGTTACATTCATCAATTTTATTTACTAGACTAATCTGTAGTCTGCATGCCAGGTTACTCTTTGTACACTACAGTATGTTCTTGTTGCTCTTACAGTAACACCATGGCAACATACAGTACTGCGGAGGGTAAAACTGCCCTTGTCATATCGTGGAGGACAATCGCAGCAGTGATCTTTTTGTTACAAGGTCCGCCACAGAGAAATAACTGCAGGATTCTTTTAATTTCAGACACTCTCCTTTACATTTTACATTTCCTGGCCCTCCATGCCTTCCTCCTCTTTTAACCTCCTCTTCAGGTGTCAGTTTTACCATGCAGCGAGCTTCTTTCTTTGCCCACTGGCATAATGAATCACATGGCATGGCACTAGTTGGCGGGGCCTTGTCTCCTCTCAGCTGCCTGAGGAGCCATGTCAGATTGATGTACCAGTCACCTAGAGACTCCTTCGCATTGTGATTAGAGCAGCCAACCATCCGACCCAACTATGGAGGGCTTCACCACAGGACAGATACACACTCCTTTCTCCTTCACTCACACACACACACACATACACACACACGAACGGACACGGGACTTAAATAGCAAAGGTGATGCAGCAGTCACACGAGCTTTGTCACAGGGCTTCAGCGTGTTTGTGCCCCCAGCTATGTTTCCTGATGTTAAGCCACTCATTAAGCTCAAACCCATTCCCCTTGAACACAGCACGCTCCCAGCAATATTTTTTAATTAGTTTATTTAGCCTTCCCTGTGACTCAAGAATAAAACTGCCCTCCTCCAGCACTTGGCTATTCGTTAGGACTTCACTTCACTCTGCAGGGGCTGTAACTCTGGCAGGATTTCAAATGACAAGTGTACTTACAAAGGTGAGTCAGAGATTTCAGACACACATATAGTGTCCATGCCGAAGTCGTACTGATGTTGTGTCTGTGTAGACATCTTTGAGTAAAATGATCAAACATTAGATCATTTAATCATATTTAGAGCAGACAAATGAGGCTTGAGCTCTTTGGCAGCCCATTAGCTTAATCATGGTACATACAGTATTTCCCCCCCTGATATTTAATTGTGCCTCCTCAAGCCATTTCTCTGTTTTCTCAAGTGTAGTAGCACACGTGTTTCCTCTGTTGTTTAGATAACTCTCCTTGACAGCACCTTGTCACGTACATCAATGAAGTCGCTTATTTTCTAAATACAGTATTAATCCTGGTCATTTGTCGAGGTCATGTTTCTTGCGTTCTGTCCAACTACTGCTAAAGATGTTTATTTTTATCTGGATAGAGGGAAAGAATAATACTTATTATATAATACCACACAATACTGACAGATGTTCAACAGATAAAAATATACTGTGACAGATTTGATCTCTGAAACACTGTCTCTTAAAAAATGCTGCTGCTGTTGGAAATTACTACTGCATATACATCATTTTTAGGAGACAGTGTTTTCTGAGCAGAAACAGTAATTGATACACCCCGTGGAGTTTCCTGGTAAACAAACACATTTATGTTTGCATTCAGTGTTTCTTACGAAAATGCATGTTGAATGCATTATTTGGGATATTTTAATGGCTGCACTTTTACATCTGTGTTTATTCGCTAGCAGTCTTCTGCCTCTCTTCCTTTTCTGAGGGCATTGCTGAACTTCAGATTCAGATTCAGATTATATTTACTGACATTGTACAAACATACAACAAAATTCAGATGCACTCAAGGACTGGATTCATATATAAAATAAGAAAATAAATAAATGCCTCCATTCCTCTCACATTCTACACATTTGTACATACACTTAATACACACATTGCCAACTTATGCAGCTAAAATGGGTTTTAAAATATTGCTCATGCATAATATTGAACATAGAATAAGTTATTGCACTTAATAAAAATAAACTGTGATGCATTTTAGTGAGTTTGCTTCAGTTCAGGGTTAAGTGTGGTGATGGCTTTGGGGTAGAGACTGTTCAGGAGTCTTGTGGATGTTTTGATGGACATGTAGCGTTTTTTGGACAGTTCAAACAGGTGATGAGCAGGATGTTATGTCCAACAACTACTTGTAGTGCCTGCGTGCATGTATACACAAACAGGACAGAAATCCACCTACAGTGCATAAAGTAGTCTGCCCTTGATGTAGCAAGAAATTTTCCCCTTGTATTTTTTTTTTTTAATTGGAAACATGACCTTCCCCTGACCTAAAGTGTTTAAGTTGCCTACCTGTAACCATCCCATCGTTATTTAACATAATGTAGTGTTTTGCACATGTGTATCTACTATCAACGCTCTCGGCTGGCAACAGTGTTGGAATGTGAAATGTTCTTAAAACTGTATTATTATTTTGTTATTTGGAGGTTATCTCTGCCAGGTGTAAGCCTGGAGAGGATTATTCATTTGGTCATGTGTGTGCATGTGTGTGTGAGTGAGTGTGTGTATCTATCTGTCTGTCCGCAGCTAATTTCGCAAACTATTGGACCAATCAGCTTAATATTTTGTGTGCACATGTGTGACTGTATGCTGAAGGATCCCTCGTGGGTGTAGTGATTCACAATTGTTGACAAACGTGTTTTATTGACTGTTTTATAGCGTCTCTGACTGCTGATACCTCACTCCTCTTAACCAGCCAGTAGGGGCGCAATTTCTCCGGAAATTGGCTAGACTAAAAACAAGCCTTACTGTATGTTGCAGGCCACATTTTAGCCTTTGTCATGGCTAAATAACTGACATCCATAGAAAGGTTTGGTCTTATTTTGAACTGGAGCATCTGCGGATTAATTCCATACCCAGTTTGTTATGATCCACTAACATTAGGCACAATATGGGATAAATAAAACACCATTTTCATTATTCTCACCGCCATCTCAATTGTAAGGGAGTCAGGAGGGACAAAACAGCCAGCCACAGTTCTCTGTGGTCCAGCTGCGACCTGGTTTTGGTCTATCCTCTGCATATTTCAGGAGCAGGACATTTTGCCTGCTTGATTCTGTAGACTCACAGATACTGTTGTTTTAGCCATATTCCCTTGATGATTGTGCTTTTACCATAAGTAAGTAAGAAGGCAGTTAAATTGGTTATTTTCTTTGTTTGTGTTAATTGTGTTTATTGTTGTTATTGCCTAAGTTTCTGAGATAATACCATTAAAAGGCCAGTTGTGATTGACATGAGGTAAGAGATGAGGCTGTGTCTCACTTATCAAAATTACATCCATCCTCATAATTATATTGCATCCTCTGAAATGCACTGTGGCACGTCTGCTGAATTTACAAGAATTGTCTCGAGTGACTACGATCAGCTCAGACAGTCGGAACATGGCCGCCTGGTGGAGATCTGCGCTCTACTGAGTGCACTGTTCTAGTTCAGTTTGGGTCATCCTCAAGTGAAGTAGTACAAATGCATAATATGAGTTTTAAAAACAAGAATCATTGGATAAAATAAGAGTAAAGAGTTTCTACCTGCTGCAGTTTGCAAACTGTACTTTTTCCAGTATCCTACAGATCTACAGTAAATTAAATGGAGGGTTACACCGGCTGATACTCTGAACATATCTGTGAAGTCTGCACAGAGCATTGGCCAGAACAGTACTGGATTAAATTCTGATGCAAATTAGGAACATGACAGGAAGATTTTAAATGCAATATGTTAGATATGCTGGATGTTTAGCGGGGCTGCTGGCTGTTGGAGCCCTCTGCATGGTGCTTGTGACAGACAGTAAGGGACAGGCCAGCCAGGAGGGTGCTTTGGGTGAGTAGGCGTGTGTACTCCCCCTCCTGCCTCCGCCTGCCAGTAACACGCTGAGACGGCACTTTCCCCCACAGACAGAGGGATTGAAGGGATACAAAGTGCAAATCAGCTCCCCATCTCAGCAGGCCAGGGTTCATCTATCTGTCCATCACTCTAGTCTACAAGCGATCGGCCTCTATTTATTCATAAATCCTACTCACTCTTTATTCATTGCAGCCATTTTGTTTCACAAGGTCTTTGCTGAGGCTCAGACGTGCCGACACACACACAAAAACAAACACGCACCTTTTAAGCCCCAGTGTAAGATTGCATCTCAGTCGTGCCGTTTTCTGAAATTATTGAACGTGCTAAGGAAGTAATGCGGTGCAGACTGATGATATGAGAGGAAATTGGGAAATAAATACCAAAAAGGAATCTCCCCGAGTCTTACCAGTGTTAAAGTGCTCCCTGTCATTACTCAGCAGAGAGGAAAAACAGCATGCCAATTTAAAAGCCCTGTTTATGGACTTCCATCAAATTTATGACTTCATTTACTATCTGCAATTGAGGTCTATGACAAGCTATAAGGGAGCATGACCAGACGTGGGGCTGTGGGGAGGCTGTCCTCTCTCTGCATCTGAATAAGGGCTGTAAAAGTGAACAGACTGTACACTAACATACAAGGAACTGAATTAGACTATGATGCAAAAATGTATTATTGTTTATTCTCAGTGTTTTTAATAGACTTGGCCTAATAAATTATGGGAATGTTTACAGATTCCAGGTGCATTTACTATATAAACACGGTGGTTGTATTTCACTCTGATGAGGTGTCATGATGTGTGATGTACTAGTATTACACAGCCACTGGTTGCAAGGCGTGGCACATTGTTTTACAGTTCAATTTCACCCCGTCAGCAGCCCTTTGATATCACAGCTGTTTGTTTTAGCCACGAGAAGGATCCTCTGCCTTGTATGACATGAGGGCATATTTCCTCAGCCTATCATCTCGAAATCCCTGGCCCTGCTTGATGATGTCAGCACACAGTTTGGTATGAGATACACTCTGGGTGGCTGCTTTTTCTTCCTTTGCGGTCTACCGTTTGCTCGTGCCCACCTCTCCATCCTGTCTGCCTTCATCTGTCCTGTTTTTATAGCTGCTGGCCTGCCCTCCTGTGCTCCCGCTCACTGTCCTGACAGTGAGCTGCGGTCTGCAGCGCTGCTGGGATGGTCCGCATGCTAAGCTGGGAGGGGACTGAGGGAGCTGGGGCACAAGGCTAACACAGGTGACCTTGGGGCCGGAGGCGCAGGCAGCGTTCACATGGACGCAGGGAGACAGAAGGATAGAGACGTCCATCACATTCATTAGCCCCTCAGAGCATTGCCATTTAAAATAAACTAACCCATAAGCACAGATTTTTGAAGCACTTGTCATGAGGCAGAGCTAGGCCTCAGTTTCAGTATATTGCATTATTCTCTGCTGCTCCTTCCTTTTCTCTTGTTCTCTGTGCCTTCGCACTGGTGGCGGAGCCTCTGCTGTGAGTAATGAAGTTCCTCCCCCTGGCACAACATCATAGAGTGCACCTCTTTTTCCCAGGGCCTGGGGAAAAGCTTGGGCACCCACTACCTTGTATGAATAAATTCTCTGTCAACAACATTAATCTGCACTGTAATTGGCCACCACTGCAACAGCAGCCTGTGTTTTGTGAGCACATGCACAATGGAAAGATTGACTCAGTAAAGCTGCACATTCAGTGGTGTAATCTAATGGCATGGCTGTGTAAATAAGCAGTAGGGGAGACTCATAGATAACTGCACCCAGCAAGGACCACATGACACTCAGCAGGACAAAATCCACAGCCTCCGGTAGACATTATTATACTACTGTATGTAATGATATGGAGTTGTAGAGAACATATTTTTTCATGTTTATTTTGGATGATTCTGCAGCCCATGATTTATGTTTAATGCCTATGTTTAGTGCTAAGGAATATGTTGTTGATGTAGTATAGTAAAAAGTGATGTGTAGTATGGAGAAAAGGGTGTTAGAGGAGCATCATCACTAGAGACGTGGGATGGCATAGATGTCTCAGACCAACAATTGCTAGCCAGTCGTTCGGTCCGGACTGAAATATCTCAGCAAAGATGGATTCTGAAGACTTTGGTGATCCTTTTCCTCAACAGTGCTGCCATCTGGTTCACATTCTGGGATTTTGAGGGAAATGGCTCCACAACTCCAGGATGGATTGACATTAAATTTGGTACAGACAGTTATGCTCCCCTCAGGATGTATTTTAATAACTTTTATCTCCTGAACTTTCATCTAGCATCATCATCAGGTCAAAATTTCAATTTGTCCAATAGCCCACTTTGGTTTATTACCAAATACCTGCCAAATTGATGACATTCCCATCAGTCTCATTTGATGTGAGCATGGCCTCAGGTTCTCCCCTTCTCAGTCAACCAGTCAAAGAATACAAATGGAAACTATTCTGACTGTAATTCCTGAATGTTACATTTTTAATTCACTCCTGCACAGTGAGAAAATTGCTTGAAAAGTTGATAAAAACATCTGAATTTTACATTAAAATGAACGAAAAAGTAATGTTGTTAGTTTTTTTCTGTCTGGCAAATGAGTTATTTGCACTCTAATGCTGCCTGCTGTTGGTCTTAGATAACATGCCTGTTACTTTATTTTCATCTTTTTCAATTATTTATTGTAAAATCTGTTGGTGTGTAGGACAGGATTTGACATTTCATCTTTAAGATCTTATTGGGAAACGCTCCTCATCTCCAAAGCTGCAGGCACAACAGATGTACTGTAAGGGAGTGGAGTCGTAATGGCAGAAATGTGTAAGATAAGCATCTGGGGGAGAAACAGTGAAATATTTATCAACCTAGTCTCTCACTTTGCATGTTTGATGTTGCTAAAAGGCATTAGCATCCTTCCGGTAGACCAGCCGCTGAACTGACCGACTCTTGCCCCATATTTCAATTAATGTGCTCCAGAAATATGTGTCCAGAAGGCCAACTCAAGGAAAGCAGGACAATTAGATTTACAGTAAGGAGAGCATTATGAAATTTTCATAATGCACTTTAAATTATGTGGGTCTCTTATGAAAGCCCTTCTTTTTACTTTAATATCCATCTGAGAGCCTCTTCTGACACTTTTTTGTAACAGGTTGTTTGAGCAGACCTGTAAATGTTAATTAGAGAGGAATTGGCTTCTGCCAGTTTGCAATTCACTGGGGCATGTCTTTGGATCGCTCCGAAATCTCCTCTTAAGTTAGCCACAATACGTTGCAGAGTCACTCCTTTTGTGTTGGAATGAATCAAGATAATGGGGAACCGTAGATCCAGGCTGTCAGCTCCGGGGCCATATTTATGGCTTAAGAGCCATTAGACATTGGTTTGGTGTCAGTCCTGCCTGACAGACTGCCACCCTGGGGTCACAGGAGAAGGACAGTCTTAGCTTCCGAAAAAAAAGGACCCGCAAAGAGACAACGAGAGCAGAGTTTCCACAAATGACTTATTGCCTCTGGCTTTGTATCCCTCGGCTCTCTAAATTTGTTGAAGCTGCTTGGCTATTTTAATCTTCTTCGTAAGCATTGTAGTAAATGAGGGCAGACGTCAGTGTGGATTGCCTCCCTAACAGTGCAGAGCTGATAGCTGCTGGTGTGGGTCATTTGGATGTGAAGTCATGCCCTTCATCATGCCTGAGTGCCAAACCCATCATGCCCCCCCTGTGATTACTGCTACTGCTGTTTGCCTGAGGTTCCTGGAGGGAGACAGTTGTCAACACTATACACTGTTTGTCATTGTCAGTAAAAGGCAGTACCCTCATTTTGATTGTGCTCTCATCCACATTGTTTGATTGGCCGAGGTTCAATTCCTGGACTGGAATTTTTCTTTTGTTGTTGAAAAGGTGCTGGTATTTGCTATCATAAGGTCGGAATAGACAGGTCTCTGGATGAAAATAAAAAAAGAGAGTTTAAGCTTTTTTTTTAGTGTTAACTACAGTCATCCTCAGCGCAGGCCACTTGTAGGGTAATCTTCTGGTTAAAGTGGCTATATCAAATATTTTTATAATTATACATCCATTAAATAACTGTTTGTAATGTGATAGGATTTGCGAGTAATGACAAGCCCATAGTTCCCCTCAGCTCCACAGATCCATAGCCTCTTCTAGCTCAGTGTTTTGGTTTTCTACCTTACCACACTGTTTTCATTCAGGGTTGTTTTTAGCTGAAGCAGGAAGCTGTTTTCAGCAGAAAATGCTCTTAAAAAACTCACTGATCCCTACCTGCCCAGAACTAAAGGACAGAGAGAGCAACTACTCAGTGAACACAGGGGAGCATTTAGCAGTGAAAGAGCCAAATATTTCCCTAGGGAGTTGGTGGGGACCTAAAACAGAGCTAAAAGGGTGTGATTATTGGACTTAAATTCCCAATGAAACAAAAGTTAGAGCACCTTTAGCTTCTGTACTGTGATGTATCTCCCAGTGAAACAGAATATTTGAGCAGTGTACAGTTACCAGAGGGATTTGAATCAAATCCTTCGAATTTGATTGGACTGCTGAAAAGTGGGTGCGCTTAGAGTGTAGTGTGATACAGCGCTACAGCAGTGTCCGCTGCCAAACACACCTCCATCAACTGGGGCACGTTCAATCTGAAAATGGTGCGTGACGTTTTGCTACAATATCTGGGTTGACTGAAATGTGTGAAACAGGCTTTGAGTTACATTTCCTTCGCTTGGTGTGTTTGTCAAAGGTGTTACCCAATCAGCAGCGGCTTGTGAAACCCCACCATATTAAAAGGTAGTGCACTTGCGTAACACAACTGTGTTCAATGCACCACTGTTTCTGTTTCAATAAATGTTAGGTTGCACCCTTCTTGTTTGACACAATTTTACAGAAGGAAAAAAGACAGGGATTTTGATGGGGAAAAAAATCATATAATTATGATACTGATTTTGATATACAGTATATTTGGCATATAACAAGAGATAAATGATCAATTTACTCAGAGACAGAATTAAAACTGGGAATATATTTTTCACTGGGTCTTGTCAGGTTGCTAGAATCAGGACTCCAAAAAAAGCTAGTGTTGCTTTCTATCAACCAGATGTAGACATAGTCATATCAACCTAAAAGGTGATTGTCAGTGTTGTGCTCAGAGCTTGTTTTTACTGCCCCCAAGTGGCCAAAAAGAATCAGTTATGCAGGTAAAAAAAAAGAAAGTATATGACATTCCTCTTGACTGGGTTTTCAATTTTAGCCATCCTATAGCAAATTAAATTTTTGTTATTCATGTATTTATATTTCATATGTTTACTTTTGCTATTTTCTAACACGTACCACAGAACAGTACTAGTAATACAAGCCTGCAATGGATTCCTGTCAATGACCAGAGGGCCTGCCACATCTAAACACTGTCAGATCCATCAGTGGCCTTGGTCCAGCACAGGCCTAGAAACTGCCAAATTTTAAATGCAAAATATCGCCCACAAATCATGAGTGAGGTTTGTGCTTTGTCTCTAAACCGACTGTGTTGTTTATTGTTTCCACAGAAATGTAGGAAGAATACCACAGCCAACGCACCTTGGATACACAGGCTTATTGACGGTTAAAGCCAATAAATAACTAGCTGCATTGATTGGCTACCATTGTATCTCATCCATCTCTGACAAGGCTCTACAGAGATGAGGTCGATTCACTTTTCGACATGCATCACTCACATGTTCTAACATTAAAACATTCAGTCAGAGGGACAAACAACAGATCTATCTTTCTGCCAGATAATGCTCAGTTTTTCTCTCAATTATTTTAGCATTGTTTGACCCTGACTTCCCTTCCCTCAGCCAGCTTGAGGTCCACTGACCCTTAGGACTAGAAGCAGTCCGCAATTGCAGTCCAGTGAGACAGTGCCATGCAGCTTCCAGGGGTTAATGCACTGTGATGGCTCTGGGTGCATGGCACCGGTATGGCTGAGCGAACATCACGTTAAAGCACAGTGAGGCTAAACTCTGCCTCTCTAATGCACAGGCCACAGATTGGCCTTCTCGCATGAGAACACAAATGAGGATACAATCGTGAGTAAACAATGCAAAAGACAGGCGGGGAGATAAGCTATTATTGTTCCGGTGCTCGGAATCACCTCCGAGCCCTGCCACTGTAATACCTGAGCAAAGTGAACTCATTTCATCTTCAAGGGTAGTGAAGAGATAGAGAGTGGTGCGGCAGTGAAATGTCAGAGGGTGGTGGGTGTTAGCTGGCAGGATACCTCCAGCAGCAGAACTCTCCGTTTGATCCCTGTGGCTCAGCTCCATCTGGCTATACGCTGACCATGTTAGTGGACAACTGCCACTGCCTCATGGCAACACAACACTAGCTCATGTATGATAGTGGAGGATGCCTTATCTTGTAGTGAATCAGCTCTTATTCAGTCTTATTAAATACAGTGTGTGCCAGATAGCCAGAATAGGCTGCCAGGCCTGTATTAGCTGTTTAGCTCCACGTACACCACAGCAGATTAGGATTGTCATGCAAAAAGCCAAAACAGCATGTGTACTTGAGTCACTGTGTAATATGAATGTGATTAAAGCAGAATGTGCAGGTCAGAATCATAGTCGAGATTATATGAAAGATGCTTTTTAGATCATTTCCCGGTCATATTATGCACCTGTTTAACACTAAGTGCCATGAATGAATAAATAAACAAATTATTATTATTGTTGTTTATTCTATAATTAATACTATTATATTATTATACATTTCTTCGTATTCTTTCATCAAAACCCAGTTACGTTTTCATCCTGTAAAACAATGCCTCTCAGCCTTTTTCGTGTCAAGTAGCTCTAAATTGATACACATTAGGTAACAGACCTTCATTTGGTAAGATTGTGTCTAAGCGACCTCCATCTAAAAAGATTTTGGTTGTTAGATATGATGAAGACCAGAATTCTATAATTGTCCACTATAATATGAGTAGATTCAGGAGAGAGTGAAACTTATGATCACAAAAGTCACTCTTATGACTCTTACTCACATTGGGCTCACTTCTTTAGTGAATTAAATAGTGAAAATATTTGGTGAACCCCTGGAACTCCCTCTGGGACCCCTGGGGTTTCCTGTGCCCCTGGTTGAGAAGCACTGCTTCAAAACAAAATATGAAATGTAAGCTAGTACCAGCCAGTTTCAACCAATAATATCAAAACATGCACCCATCAATCAATGTGCAGCTTTTAGCCACACAGAACTAAAATTAAGTTAGCTTGCTAGCAATAACATGCTACCACCATCGACTTTATACGTCAGTGTGTCTTTGTTTCCCCAAAATACCTCAATTACAGGCTCACTGGCTAGAATTTAGTGGTATCTGTGACAGGTCCAGATTATGCACTTATGTACTGCTTCAGCATCTCACATATGAACGGCTTTTTCTTGACGGGTACTAATATCACATCGGTGTACACTGTACTTAAAATTCATCTTTTAATTTGTAAGAGGAAGCATATATTAAACCTTGTTCAAACTGTTACATAATCTCACTTTAATATACCTTTTGCAGAGCATTTATAACAATGGTTAAACTCTTGATTACCTTTGTTTGACACTTCCCAGTCATTTTTCTTGGCAGTGAGGTAAGTCTTTTTCCTCTGTATTCATATTCTTACCTAGCTCAAAGGTTTCTTTTAATCTCAGTGTTCAAATAAATCCTCAGCATGACCTCTGTGTGTATCTGAGAGAAGACCATATGTTATCACAGCCTCATTCCTGAACAAAAGTTGTACAATTGCTAAAGTTGTGAAGCAATCTTCTTTGCTGGAGGTATTCAACCTCCTGCCTCCCTCGTGTTACGAACGGTGACGTGCCACGCTGATAGCCTTAATGAGCAGCGCCGAGTGCTCCCAGCCATCCCATAATGAAATTTGCTCAAGGCGGAACAGACCGGAGAGGCTTGGCAGAACATTGAGGCATATGGCGGAAACAGCCGTGATTTCCATGGCAGGTGGCTGGATGCTGTCGATAGGTAAAAGGCTCAGTCACCCAGGGCTATGGCCCTGATGGAGAGTGCTAGAGAAAGACTCTCGAGAAAGCAGCACACAAAACATGATCCTTTCATTTTACTGCTGTTTCTGCCAGGAAGCTGACCCACTGTATATGTGGCACCAAGTGTTTATGTGACATTATGATACGATGAGCATATTGAATTGTATATAATCATTTTCTATTTCATGCAGAATAAATATACCAAGCTGCTGACTTGCAGTGATACATGTGGACCACAGTGACAGTGTTTTATGTAGAGTGTGTAGAGTTATGTAGAGACCCCCCCCCCCCCCCCCCCCCGAACAGTCTCCTCTGTCCCCTGTCCCTCTTTGTCTGGTATGTATTTCTTAAAGAAGCATAAAGAAGCACATGCTGGGACCCTTGTTAGGGCCGTTTCACCAGTCTCTGGAGCACACTTCAGAGGAACAGAAAAAGCAGCCCTGTTCTTTTAATTAATTCGTAAATTTCCAGGCTTTTATTGTGCCATGCTGTAGAAATTGAGTCCTTCCCTCATGAGAGGCATCAGTACAAGCATGGGCCCCACATACACACACAAATGTGCAATTTTTTGTGCATTTTGTAAGATGTGTATTTTGCGTACTGTATGCATGTCAGATTTTGTATATTTATTTGTTACAGCAGACAGAATAAAATGGAATTAGGCTATGTATGTACTGAATCATTCCTTTGTCTTTAAACTGCTGAAACAAGGAAATCCCATTAAGTCCAGAGTCTCTTCGAGGATAACACTGTATGAGTACAAAGCAGACAAGTAAACAGAAAATACACATGCACAGACTGGAAACAGAGAATCCCTGTGACAGCAAATAACATTTTTTGGCTTATTGGATTTTTGCGGCTCCCTCCAACCCCCTCCCCCCCTTTCCACAATGAATGTATGACATGCACAAATTATTTGTTATGGTTAGATGTTCAACATGCACTACAACACAAATACAGTGATACAAGTTATGGAAATAATATGCCTTTACTCTAGATCACACCCACAGATAGTAATTTGAGTTATGTAAGCCATTCTTTGTGGAGTTAAATGGCTAAACCAGAGTCTTTTTATGAATGTATTTAACATCACCATTTTCATTACATAAGGGGGAAAAAAATAGGCAATCTGACAACTCTTTAAATCTATTCACTGTGCCCCTCACTGTACGATAACACGGTTATATTCTAATTAAGAATTCTAAAATTTGCCTCCATTGAGATAGTATCAATTTATTTCTGATTGATTAGATAAATTCTTTCTAAGCTTCTTACTGCCCAGCAGATAGCTAATTGGTTCTTTAAGTTACTGTGATGTCAAAAGAGAAATGGATTGTTCAAGAGTGTTACATTGCTGTGCTGATGTGTGTGTTGCTTTATACAGTTGTGTGCTGTAAAATAACTTTTGAAACACTGAAGATGTCAGATTTATTTTTATTATTCCCTTCTTACCAATTTGGAGAGCCACTGAGCTATAAACTACCACTAGTGCTAAAAGTAAAGATAAGAATAACAATAATGATAATAATTTTGTAGCACATACAGTATTGTGGCAACAGGACAAAAGCAAGATCAGCAAAGACAATAAAAGCAACAAAATAAGGAATTATTCTGTTTAGAATTATAATAAAAAGGCCTGTTCACTGTGTCTAAAGCAAAATACAAGGTGGAAATGAATTAGCAAGCTTTTGCTCCTCTGGTAGGCTATTTCAAAAACACAGACCTGAAACCATAAATGCGGTCACCTCTAGCCATACACATGGATCTAGTTCACCTCAGGCTGATGTGGGTTTTAAGAGGTTACAAGGTCAGAAATGCAGTTCAGGGCCAGACACCGACAGTGTTTGCAAAAATCAGTATGGTATATACTGTATATAGATAAGGACGTTAAAAGCAGAGATTCAAGAAATGGGAAACAAACACAGATTAAACTACAAACTTTCATCTACTTCAGCCCAGGGGATAGAACAAATTGAACTCCGAAACATCGTGTCTGCGCTGGATGAGTCACTCTGATGGATGTGAACCCCTACTGATCAATTCATAGGACTGACAGGATTGACAGGGACCTGAGAAAAGAGCTGTAACGCAGTCAATACTTCTCAGGGTATTGCTGCACTGTGATGACTGCTCTCGCCGATCACATGCATTTATTCCTGTGGCACGGCTGTTGCAGCTCCCAGCAGAATGCAAAACAGAATGGCTCGCGGATGCGAGCTACAAAGCAGATCTATTTGTCACCGCTTTGAAGGCTTAGGGGGGCAAAATGCAGGATCATCTTTTTTCTATCCCTCTTTCTTTGCCGTTTTCACTCCTGATAGAGGCTGATCTTTATCAAGCTCCTGTAGCCTTGACTCCTGTCACCATAACTGGCTACACTCCTCTTCATCACTCAGGCCTGTTGACAGCAGAGTGGCAGCTGGACAACCCATTATGAAATGACCTTGGTCCAGTGTCAGCAGGGCTATAGTGCTAGCGAAACAGCAACACCCCAAAGTGAGTAATTTTCCCTACATAGGTCAGCATCTTTGCCGGTGGACAATCTCCCCCTGTAGATAAAGGTGGGGAGGGGGTCCTGCCACTATCAATCGCTAAGGTGACAGAAGTGGAAGAAGGGGTGATCATACAAGACAACCCTCTGTGAACAAACCTCAGAGAGGACAGCAGCATCAATGCAGTTAGAGCGATGGACTGATCTGATTTAACAGACTGCAAAACTGGGGAATAGATTAACAAATAGCACAGTTGCATCTTGCTTTGCAGTCCCTTTCAGGGCTGTTTAATTAGTCTATATATTTATTTATCCTCTTTACCAGACTGGATTTCATTAAAGCTATTTGTTCAGAAGCTGTGAAAGCAGGACCATGATTCCCTATCACCTGTTAAGTAAGAATACCGCGCTGCACTCTTTATTTTTAGCACAACTTTAGAGAGGTGTTTTTGGCCTTTGAAGTGGTGCGGTGACAGCACTGTATGAATGCTCCTCTTCTGCTTTTACCTGGTTTTCATCTCTATTGCCATGGAATGTTTGGCTCAGTACAAACACTTATGCCTCTGGTTCTCCACTGCTTAGGATACCTCAGTGTGATCTTACTCATAGCTGGGAGGCTTTCTGCGAGACACAAAGAGGAATGTATTGTCTTTCCCTGCTCAAATACACCTCAGTACAGTGCTGGCATTGCAACAGGCAACTTGGGAGAGAAAAGGCACTGGGCGTGTTGATGCTGAATGCACACAGTAGGTCCTGGGGAAATTCCTCAGTGTACGTATTAGTACAGCATCACATAGCTGTGATGTATCTGCAGGATATGTTTGGGACAGTTGTTACCCAGTCCAACGTGAAAGAAAATAATTGCACAGCTGCCGTTCTCATCAGCTACTTTGTGTGAACCCATTAGATATCTAATCCAAAGCAAACTAAAAATGTTATAAATATAACAATGATAGTTGAGAACTGCCATCCTTTAGCCAACGAGAACAAAAACCCCACTCTGGTGTTGGTGACCTTGCCCAGCAGCTCAGCGAGGTGATGCTGGGATTCTGTCAAGCTTCACTGTCCTGCAGCGATTTGTTCATTGGAGCACATTTTTAAACATGCAATGATGCTGCTCAGCGCGCTGTGCCGTGTTCTTTCACCACAGGGGAGTTAACACACGTAGGCTATTGGCAAACCTCTGTTGAGTGACCACTAAAAAATCTGACAACAGAACACAATTTTAGAAAAGACAAGGCGAAAAAGCAGTGCACAGCACCAAATTGCGGGGCTCTTTGTTCCCCTTTTCTTGTCTGAGTAAGAAAGGGCGGAGGTGATGTGCTGGGAAGATTTGGTTTAGATTCAGGATACATTTATCTCAAGTTCACCTCACTGCACCTGAAAGAACTGGTCCTGACAGACAGGCCACTTTGCCAGTGTCAGAGTATGAAAGGCATGAATGAACAATCTGATCTGATTGTGTTGACTTTGGAACTGAAAGAACAAAAGTATATATCTGTGCTAGTGGAAGACATGATGCTGGGAAGTTGCTACCACAGAGACATCAGAGGAAAATGATGTTTTCTTAAACAGTGGGTCCAAAAAATGAAGGGAAATCAACATTTTATTTTAAAACTATTACCTAAACTGTCCATTAAAATGATTTCAACAATGCAATCACCAGCATAAATCTTGGCATTGTACATTTCTGCAAACCATGAATATGTAACATTTGTTTCTATAAGTTAATGGTTAATATGTGGTTAGGTTAAGACACAGAAAATACTTAGTTATTGTCAGGGAAAGATCATGTTTTGACGAATATACCCACTTTTGGTGGCATGGTGGTAAAGTGGTTAGCATTGTCGCCTCACAGCGAGAGGGTTCCTGGTTCAAACTCAGGGTGGGGGAGCCCTTCTGTGCGGCATGCTCCGTTTTTTTCCAGGTGCTCCAGCTTTCTCCTACAATCCAAAGACATGCGGGTTAATTGGTGACTCTATATTGCCTGTAGGTGTGAATGTGAGCATGAACAGTTGTCTGTCTCTGTGTCAGCCCTGTGATAGTCTGGTGACCTGTCCAGGGTGTACCCTGCCTCTCGCCCAATGTCAGCTGGGATAGGCTCCAGCACCCCTTACAGGATAAGGGGTACGGATAATGAATGAATGAATGAATGAATGAATACCCACTTTTGGTGGCACAATCTCCGCTGGAAACGCAATGATGTCTTGCTTAAAAACAACTGATTTTGTTGTCTTGATTAGTGGTCTGCAGCTTGGTAGCTGTCTAACCCAGATGTCACGCCGTCCACCATTCCCTCCATCTCCTGATGACAAAGTCAGCTCATAGACATGTAACCAGAACTGAGTCACTTTAGAGACATTGATATGATACACATAAAATGTACAAATGTAATCATAGACTATAAAAACATTTGACATGACATATGGTGATGTCACTCATTGCTTTGCGGATTCCTGTGTAGAAGCCTCAAGTTCGGCATTTTGGCAGTCGCCATCTTGGTTTTTTAGAGCAAGAAGTGATCATATTTGGATGAGAGGGTGGAGCTATGGAGGTCCGATCTGACTGAGAGCCTGTGTACACTATCTTTAGACAGTCTGTCACTCAAAGTAGCCACACCCTTTAATTATGCCTAACTTTAAGCTTTTATCAAATGCAAACAGGTGAGTTATGTAACATTCACCTCCTGCACAGTTGAAATTAGCTAAAGAGACCAAAACCGTTTTTTGTAGCAGGCTGGAAACATCTTCATCTCTGCTATCCTATGGGGATTGACTGGCTTCTGGAGCCAGCTTCAAGTGGCCAATTGAGGAACTGCATTGCTTGGCACTTCCACATTAGTTTCAGTTTTTAGCCTTGGAGGTTGCAACATAAATGTAACATATTTGTGGTTTGCAGAAACATACAAAGTCAACAATTTTTTTTTATGACTGGGCTGAATTCAAAGAATGGATAGAAAACACATTTGCGAACTAGTCACCTCCATGTTTGCTCCTCTACTAGCAATTTACAAAATCCAGTAAATACTTGAATGGCACCTTTGTTAATACAAGGTCTGGTTGTCCCTGAAAGGCAAACATTTGAACTATTCTCCTACATAACTGGTCTGGTATTCGGACGTTTCTTTTCATGCTCACATCTTGTTTGAAATGAAGGTTATGTCAGTGACCCACAGATGATGATGACTTTCCAAATTATATGGTTTAATTATTTTCGGCAGCCCATAAAATACACCAGTAAGTGTTTCTGCCACAGCTGATTAAGTAGTTTTACTTTTATTGAGGTCTGAGTGCTGCTGACATATGATGTAGCAGTACAGTAAATCTTTGGTGGAAAACTTCACACCACTTTTGCACTTCAGCATTTTTGTTCTCTCATGATAGTGGTAAACATTTGGCAACAACATCTATTCGAATCACTCTGTCTGCTCCTCTCTTTTATGGCAGATCCAAACCCTCTGTACAAAGTTTAAACCTAATATACATTATACATAATGCATGTCTTCCCATGTTGTATTCATATTTGCATTAGCACTGAGGACCTTTACTGAGGTTTGTTCACAAAAAATGTCAAACTATCTAAATGGCTGATAAAAGCAGCGTTTGCTTGTATGATAAACAATCCAACCAAGGACACAGTGAAGCTTTGTAGCTTAATACTTAAGTTGATGTATGCATTGTCTGGGCAATGAGGGATGAGCACTGAGGATAAGGATAAGAAAGTGTCTTTGCTGATGTGTATGGGTGTCTGCTCACTATCAAGGATTCATGCTATGTCAGACAGAGAGTGGATCTCAGAGCTGAGAGCTGGGAAGACAAGAGCAGCTCTGCACAGAAATCATCCTGAGACACACTAGCGATGTAATTAGCACATGAATTATTTCTGTGCAATGACATGCCTCAGCGCCTCTTGACTTTGCTCTTGTCTGAGGAATGTCTCCATGTATATGACCCAAATTAGACATCTGCCAAATGCCAGTCCTTTACAGTCAGACACTGTTTCCCCCACTCCGGTAATCAAAAGTGGACAGTAACCTTTGCCGTGCTCTCGCAGCGTGCACTTTAGGTCTGTGCTGGCAACCTTGACAAGGGTACATCCAAATTGAGTAGCTTGTTAAGATGCTTATGACAAAGATTTATTGCCACAAGCGCATTTCAAATATGGCTCATTCAGAGAGAAAGCTGCTATCAAACGTTATTACACACCTGTTCATGCAGTTCATTGGTTTTGATAGTAAATAATCTCCCAAATATTATCATCAGGTATGATAAATGAGTGCTTATGGGTTCATTATAGTCATATAGGGGGAGACATATTCATAGTCTCCTGCTCTGTATATATGTGTTTAGTTAAGTGAAGTGGTAACTATACATTAATACCAGAATGCTTCTCTTTTGATGAGGATATTGATCCCCCCCATCTCCCCAAGGCTTACATTATTATCCCCTGGATTTACTCTGTAGAAATGGATTGGGCTTTGCAGATTAGTATTCAGCACATTACACTCCCTCTTCACCATAATGCTGTTGTGATTCTGTAATGGGCTGAGAGCAAATGAGAGCCTTGCAGCTGGAAGTGTGCTGTTTAGTATGTGTATTTACACAGTGTTTGTTTGCCTAAGTGCATGGGTATTCACATGCATATTTGTCTGGGAGTGTTTGTCTTTACAGCTTTTTTTTTCTTAGATTTTGATGTCCTGTTAGATTTTGTTTCCTCTCGTCGGGTTTTGCTATTTCTAAACTTGGAGAGGCTTGGCTACTTTTACCCTTTCCCCCACTCTGTGTGTTGGATAAAAGAGGCTCCTGTATGTCGTCAAGAGATTGACTAGCTTGTCTCCTTCTAGGGCCATTAAGTCCTCAAGATGCTGCTTTTGGAGGAGTTATTTGTTAAACCCACTCCACAGAAATGTTCGTGTTGGTAGGGGAGTGCACCAAAAGATCTAGTTTAATGGCGCAGCTGCCAACTATAAATGTCCTCTGGTTTTTATCTCAGACATATATTTGATCTCGAGAATCTTCCGTAGTTTTTAACAAGAAGCCTTCTCCACTTTTCTTACAAACCCGCTGGTGACGCTCAGAGAAACCTTTCATGAAAGTAGGCTATTTAAAGCACACACGCACACACTCATATTACCATTTATCTTATTTTTCTGTAAAAAAATCTGTGATTGTGATACTGGGATTCATGTGGAAACAGCTTGTTAATTGCTTTTGCTATAAGCTTCACAAGAGGATAAAACAAGATATTACTGCAGAGTGGTCAGTTTTCATAAAATGAAATATTTTCTCTGGCAGGCACATTAAGTAGCTAGTGAGTCTGCACATAATACCATGTTTTGTAGACTGTCACAAACACCTCCCCTCTAAAGAGGAAATAGCAGTTTTTGATGTGGACATCGCAGGAGCCAGTATTATTAGAATTTCATTCCATTTATGTGCCAGGGGTATTAGGGAGAAGATCTCTCTTCAATATGTGTGTTTCTCTTGAGCACATGTGTGCGCATCCACATCAGTTGCACAGTCTACTGTATATTTGTTTTGATGCATGCATGAATGTGTGCACAGGTGTGTACATCATCAAAGTAGAGATGCCATTTACAGCTGTGGATGGGGTGGTTTTGCATCCTCGTGGGAGCTGCTCCCAGAAGGGAGCTGCCTGTGCACCTGATTGAGACACTGCCAATTAGAGTGAGCAGGAGCGGACTGTGTGTGATTTGGCTGACACACTCTGAAATGACTGTTTGAGTCTTTGTTAGTGCTAAATTTTATTGGATTTTATTGGCTGGTTTCCACCTCTCTGAAAAGCCATCGACCCCTAAACCGTTATTTCATATTTATGCATCAGCATGTTGTCATATTACCTTTGACATGCTATATGAATCACATTATCATACTTTATTTGAGAGAGATGTTGATAAAAATAGTGGCTATAAATAACAGGATGCAGCTCTGACCTTCATTCTGGCTCTGTGCCGGCAGTTGCTGTAAACACGGCTCTTCTGCAATGAACAGTCTAGCAAGCTAATATTTATTTTCGGCTTTGTCAAGCTCTACTTCCTTGCAAAATTGCTGCAGGAATTTATTAATTTGGATAAATATTAATTGATACATTTATATAATTTAAATAGAGGCTGAGAGAGAGGAGGTGCGTGATCTGGGAAGGAAATTAGTCCCATTTTCTATCATAATATTCATATCATGATGACTTAAGGGTCATTTTGTTTTTTAATTCAGTGTGCAGTGTGCAGTGTATTATCACAAATATGCATGTCACCCAGTTTGCATATCACTAAATGCATGTTAAAATAATGAAAACATTATTATTGTGATCTTTGTCACGACCATCACTGTCATGATTGTTGTTAGTTTACCGTATATTTTCATGTTGCCCTACACTAATATTCAACATATTTATAGTAAGAACAACACATGGTCCACTGAGCAATGAAAACATGGTCTAATGAGGCATCTTTCACCCTATTTACTGCATCTGGATGAGTTTCCGGAGAAAGCAAAAGAATTCTTTCGACCTGCGATCCCTGTCGCCAGCTGTTAAACATGGTGCTATCTATAGCAGCTAGCTGTTGGCAGCAACTGTGTGGAAATAATTTGTTGCGGTGATTGCACTGCATGGCTGTGTAAAAACCATGGAATATGTGGCAAATTTACAGGACCAAATCAGCCTGTGGTGCAAGCAATTTTCTCTTCTGGTGTTCCCATATTCCAAGATGACAATGTCACCATAGCCCATACACACAAATTCAGTGGTTTCAGGTTTAAATTCAGCGTGAATCAGTTGGATTTGGGAGGTTCTGCAAAGCAGAATGTGAAGTACCTCCTTTGTCCCTCAGAAAAACTGGAGGCTTTCCTTCTTGAAGTATGGTTCAATTTCTCACTAGACATGGTTCAGGATGTGGCGTGACAGAAATCAATGAGGATTTAAGCTGCTGTGGAAAAAATAGTACTACTTCTTATTGCAGTCTGCAGATGAGTCCATTACTTTGTCCCAACCTTCATCGCTAAATGTGATTCACAATTAAAAACTTAAATAAAACGTATAGAAACAAACAACAACAGAATTGGAAAGATAAATAATTAGAACATTAGGAGTATAGTTTTAGCATGAAGCCAGTTGAGTTTGACCTGCTTAAAAAAACAGAATGAACTTTATTCTGGCCTAATGTTAACAAGCTACAGTTTTAATTAAGCTGAAGACTTTTTCCAAACACAAATGTCAAACGTAAGGGAGAGCGAGGCACAACCTCACGCGGGGTGAAATGTAACACAGACTTTTTAAGTGGTTACACAGGGTCGATCCTTTCATGCTTCGGGTCAGTTGACCACAATACCGCCAAACAGTGATCCGCGAAATTCCACAGAGATTGGACGTGTTTCAGCAGAGCTCAGTGACAAAGACTGTTTTTGGCTAGTCTGAGTGGGCAGAAGTTCGCTGCATAGATCAGCCTCTCATTGGGCGGAACGAGCCACCAGCTGAAGTCCCGCCCTACCACATCCGGTTGTGTAGCAGTTTTCAACTGTTTTCAACATGTCCTTTACTAACTTTTGCGGTGTTTGATCTTGCGGGGATGTAGCCATTTTTCTGCCATGGTTCGCGTCCTGTAGGCGATATTTTTGTGGGCGTGTTACACCAAAACCTGTTTCCCCCCGGCAATATTTTTGCAAGTGCACCGTTGCTGTGGCACCGCCCAGAACAATTCTGATTGGTTGAAAGAAATACAAGCAGCCGGAGCATTTTTTTCTCCAATCTTAAAGTGAGAGTCGGCCCAGCCAGACCTTTCTTTTCTTGAGAAAGGTCTGGTGAGCGAGACTAGTTTATGGCTGACATAAGTAAATTTCTTTTTTTATACTTGTTTTTCGATTACTGAGCTGTCTATGTAAGTCACTTATGTAACCAACTGTCAGCAGGTGTTAACAAGGCTTGATAAAATTTCCACACAACGGGGTTCGTTGTAACATGATGTTACAGCTAAGCCGCCTATAGCACATTTTCTCTATTTTTGCACTTCAAACGTATGCTCAGTTTGAACTCATGTCCTTAATTAAATGAGATGTACTTTGTATTTTAATTTGTCAGGTATCTTACTTACACAATTTCACAGCCTTGTCAATATTCCTCGACCAATAGGCTACTCACATTTTGACATGTGGATCAAGGTGATACCTATCCTTCCCCTGATGTAGAGGTATCTACATACATCTATCCGTCAATCTATCACAGATGAAAAGATATAAATATATAATATCCACACATACTATGTATCCGTCTGTTGATCTTTCCATCCATGAAGCATTGGTAGTAAGGTGTGGGCTGTACAGATGTTTGGATATCTATCAAACATAGATCCATAAACAGTAGCAAGCTACAGTATATAGATATAATTGTACTAAATTAATTGTGTTAACACACTTCTCCAGCTGGCGTTACAACTAAAGCCCTTTTCACACAGAGCACACAAAGCGCAGACCTCCGCCGACGAACCCGTTCATTGTGTATGTGCTACCGCGGTGCAAGAGCGCACCGCTCTGCCGCGGCGTCTGTGCGCCGCCAGCCTGCGCGCCGCCAGCCTGCGCTCGAATTGAAAATATTTTAATTTCACCGCAACGCACTGTGACGACACCTTGGCACGTCCAATAGCAGAGAAGACCCTAAAGTAGACCCAGAAGTGGTCACCATGGAGCTGTAGCTCCTGAAGGAGCCTGTACTCCCCCAAATCCTGTCTTGCGCGCCTTGCTCTCCGCTTGCTCTGCGCCCTACCCTGTGGTGGGCGCTGCGAAAATCGCGCTCTGTGTGAAAGAGGCTTAACTCTCTACCTGTTGCCACACCTATGGGGTATGTTGTAACCATAGGCGTTACCAGCCCATTTTTGAGGGTGCTGAAGCACCCCTAAAATTTGAGAGATTTTTTTTAAAAAAAAATTTTTTTTACTGTATGTCCCTTTTTAACAAGATAGAAAAGTGTCAAAACCATACAGTACTTGGTTGCAACGTAATATTTTAACAACAAAAATAAAGCAGCACCCCCTGCAGCCCCTTCTGTATTGTCCCTATCAATATAAACACTGGCTGTCAGCGTCCGCTCAATATGGTACACAAAGGGTTAACAATCGTTGGTGTCTACCATACATCCTGCCTCTAACCTCGTATTGCTCATCGATTGGCTCTACCATTATTTTGGTAACGTGTGATTGGTCCTCCCCAGCGCCGCTCTATCCACTGACTTTGTGGGTGCGCAACTACCGTACAGTTAACGGCAGTTCATGAGGGAACGACACGTAGACACACACGTGCGTTAGCGCTTCACAGCAGAGCACCGAGTGTGAACTGTGAGTCGGTTGGTTCAGTAAATAAGCTAAACAAACACCTGTGGATGTTAGGCTAACTGAATGGCGTTCCTTGGCAACTCTTAGCTAGATAATGAGATGCTAACGAGCTAATACTAGCTGAGCTAAGTTTGGCAACTATTAGATGAATATTATGCCAGAGAACATGAAATTCCACTTCACATGCTCCATCAGCAATCATAACGTTAGATGTCATGTAGTGATGACACAGTTCACATTAATGTTTGTAGTAAGATGACATGATATAAACAGTCTGAATAAATAAAGTGTAAATACTATAAATAATAGCTCCTTCAGTGACAGTCTTCAGCATCCATGGTGTGTGAAGGAGAGACTTTAGGAGAATAGAGATCCACTGCTCCCAGTAAAAACACCAACACTGAGTCATATTTATGTAATCGATATTGGGTGTAAGTGCAACATTTTGCACACAGTTGTATTATAATGATTTTGGAGCATTTACATTTTTGTTGATTTATTTTATTTATGTTTAACATGATGAAGCTGACTAACTTGTGTTGACATTATGGCTGTTCTTTAGCCTATATACATTCAGATGTTGTTTAATGAATTACACAATTGTAAAACATACAGTATGTTTTCCTCAGGTTACAACAATCAAAATCTATGACTGTTGCACCTCAGATTGTCCCACTGTTCACGTCTTGCATCAATATATTTTTTGTCAGATGACAAGTAGTAGAGAGACTGGAGGAGATGGAGGAGATGGAGGAGGAGAGGCAGGAAGAGAGACAGAAGGAAATGGAAGAGAGACAGGAGGAGATAGAGGAGAGACAGGAGCCTCACAGGTGAGATTGAATCGTGAAGGATATATGTTGATAGTGAGATTCAGCATTGTGACTAGGGGTAAGTAAAAATATTGATTCATGTATAATATGTTTTTACTCGATATCAATATCAATTTGGATCACTGTTACCAACCCAACTGCAGACCGCAGGCTGGTACTGAAGTTAAGCCCCTTCGGAGTATACTGTTATTGTTGTTATTATAGTTTACCCTGGGAAGCACATACGGACAGATGTGGTGAAGTTATCAGTGTATATTCATGTAACTGATAACATTAGAGAATACATTAACCAAGACATTCTTGTATTTAGTGAAGATATCTAAATATGCATTATAAAGCAGTGATCAGTTTCACATGACGTGAAATTGCATTAAAAAATCATCAATGTACAGGTCGCCGCCATGGAGCACTTTTATGTCCCTACCAATGTGAAAATCAAACCTACGCCCTTGATTAAAGCCAAGGTGCTACTGACTAGCTAACCGACTGGATGCCCATTAACATTATAACTCCTATTGTGTGTATTTATTATTATTTTGTAGATTTCAAGCACTTTTCTTTTTTGAAGTGTATTTTTATTTATGTATTTATATTATATAATACAGACGAGAAGGAAAAAGGCAGAGACAAACATTGAAAAAGTCAATTACTGTTAATGTGTTAATGTTACATGTTGTGCATTGCATTTCAAATAAAAGTCCAAAAGATAAGTCCAAGGTCCATTTTTGGTATTTTTGGTACTCACTATAGGGGGCTGGTTTACTCCAGAAACATACATACTGTTTATGTGTATGTTGAGGAGCTGCTGTATCAGAATGAGTTATCCTCCCCCAGAAATTAGGGTTACGATATGTTTCTTTTATGATTCCAATCCATTCCTCTTTTGCTGTGGCTCAGCATTTTAATTAGCTTTATCAGATTTGATGGTTTAGTCACAGACTTTCCCAAAAAGTGTTGTGCTTTTCTTTCACAAATGTGGGAATGAAATTGAGTTAAAATGTACAAAACAGTAAAATTTATCTTGCCTGGCCGGGCAGCTCTCTGGGTGCTCAGCACCCCTAAACCTCTGATCCTAGAATCGCCCCTAGTTGTAACAGTTCACTTCGGCCTCCTCTAAGTGCAACTGTAGAAGATAGGTAAGTTCTGATAAAAAAATAAAAATTAAAAAATAAAAGTGTTCAGTTGTAGCAGAGATGTGCATGTTGTTAGAATAGTTCCAGTTTCTTAAATAGGATAAAATAATATCAATACCAATTGAATATAATGGAAAAGGTAAAGCACCAGGTGGACTACCCCCCCACTCTTCTTCACAGAGTGGTACATTCCTGGTTAATTCACCAGGACGCTACAGCTGTGTTTTTCGTAATTGCCAATTAAGTTAAGTTTCAAAACCGTTGTTAGAGCCATTGTTTTTGACTGTTGTGTGCGTTCATTTCACTGTAAGTACCCTGCTTTAGTCACATATGAATACTGTATAGTTTATTTATGTATATTCTTCCCTTTACAGACAATTCTTGCTCCATTTCATGTCTGCTACTGCTGGTCATGCTAATTAGCCCACTTAGCAGCTGAGTGTATTCGGCGTTAGCTTCCACCTGCGCACAGCCAAATGTTTCTACATGTAATATGCATTCAGTATTTATGCTTTTCACATCAATTCTCATTGGGAGCTTGTTATATTGTTGCATTTACATTATATTTGTGAGTATGTTGGCATTTCATATGTATATAGTTGTGTTCATAGTCATTTTTGTTTGATATGAAGGCACGCTGCCTGCTTGCTTTGCTCATGTGTTGGTTAGTCCTTAGGTGTGATGGGTTTAGTGTGGGCAGCTGGCACCATTGTGGTCTCAGAGTTTCACCTTGTGGCAGTGCTATGCATAGCGGCTGATAAATCAATCCAGGCAACCTGTTAGTCTCCCTTTCCAGAAACCACACATACAAACAAACTCAGACTTTTATCAAAGTTGTTTTCCTGCACACCCTGTTAAGCCAGCTGCTGAGCAGTAAAGTTTTTCCTAACTGGAACTTCTAGGCTTTTTTTGTGAATTGACTGGTCACTGTGGTGTTTATTCTCCAGAAACCAAGTGTATGAGAAAAGTCACGACAAGCCATTGTGTATCTTTTATTCAGGTTTGGGGCTATTGGACAAAATGTGCCACTACATTAAGTAAAATTAAACCCTGAGACCATTTTTCATTAATTTCTGACATTTTAAAGACTAAACAATTAAGTGATTAATCAGAATAATCCGATTAACCAATTAATGTAATCAGTAGTTTCAGCCCTAATATTAAATAAAGTGACCATTAACTATGTGCCAAATGATGGCTGGGAAAAAAAGACAGTCATAATGATAATACACTTAATTCTGACTAATTTAAAGTAAATGTCATGTCATAAAAAGTCTCTCATTTCAAACTAAGACAAACTAAAATTAGATGGCTTGCAAGCTCTCCAGTTCACCAGTAGACACACACAATTGCACACCTTGAGTGACTATCAGCTTGCAGAATACGAGCCGCATGTTCTAATAAGTGCCTAATTGACGCCTGCTTCCACAGTTAATGACAAACTGAATGGCGAAGCTAATTATGAGTAAATTTTCTATGGACGGAGTGTTTCTGCAGACTGACACCAGGGGAGGGGACTTTCTCAGAGCACAGCAAGACATCCTTCATACTGTGAATCTAAATGACACTGTATGTTAAGCTAACACAGTATGGTGTCTGACAGAACTTGGTACGTGTAAGCTCACACACACATCCACACACATGCTGACTCCTTCAGTTAAGTGCCTGAATACGTTTTACTGAGCTAATTGAGGCTTTCTCGCCCGTTCCTGCTGCTCTGTCAACACGATCTGCAACAACAACAATCAGCTTCACAGAGATTTTGATTTTATTGCAGACATAAAAAAAGCAACAAGAATTGATATGAAATACAAATATCAATAAATTAGGAGTGCCTAGCTTGCAAGGGGGGAGCAGTTTGAGACATTTTATTAAGTCTTTTGAATGGTGTGATAATCATGTAATAAAATATGTTCCCAAAGAATGTAGCACTTCAGAAACTCTCCTCTCTGTCATAACGTAAGAGGCTTAGGCCGGCTTCATGACGCTAACTTCCTATCATTTTAATAGGCTGCCAGACACTAACTTCTGTATCATTTTAATAGGCTGCCAGTCAAACAAGGAAACACAGAGTGAATGGTGAAATACGTTGTCAGTCACAGAGCCTTGCCACAGGCGATTAAACAACTTTGGTCTCCACATTGCATGGGTGTAGCATCCATTTTTATTTATGGTACATCTAGTCCTAAAAAATCCACAGGTGCTACCTTAGTAGTGTGTCTTTTTTTCACAACCGTGAACTTCCTCTGAACCTTTGAAAACTGAGCGTGGCACAACAAGCTCTTCTTTTTACTTCAGCTTGTTACTGAGAGCTGAAGAAGGGTATTTCTAGTGGTGCGAGGAAGGTGGGTGTTTGTGAGATCTCTGACAGGGAAGCAGTGATGTAGAGTTTCATGGTATAGTCACAGTTAATGCTGGGGACTGTCATGGACAAGACAGCACCACTGGAGATGTGCAACATAATTATAGTGTCTGTTTTAGCAATGTATATAATACCCCATACTACAGCCCATTTAAATATCCATGCTCCTTGCTTGTTACATGTCATCCTGCAGCGTTCTGCAGTTCCTTAAGTCTTAAATGGCATTGCATTTATTTATCTAAAAATAAGGGCGTAATTGCTATTAAATGTCTTAAATCAATCGTTTAAAAGCCTTTAAAAGAAGCTAAGACATAGGAAGTAGGATTTTATTGATTGTATTTTTTTGACATTGCATTGTACAATCTCAAAATAATTGGACCCTTTTTTTTTGTTTAATAATTTGCCAATTGCCCCTCGCATTAATGTCAGGATAGCCGCACCAGCAGCACTCATGATTATTTAAAACCTCGATGCTCTGAGCATGTGATCTACTGTCTGCACATTCACAGAAAATTGGCTATTTAACCAAATTTTCATAGCATAGCTGAAACCAGCAGAAGGCAGTGCATACGAGGCTTGTGTATTTTATGCAAAATGTTTTTCAAACTAAGCTTGATGAGACTCAAAGCAGTGGAATCCAACATGCAAAGTAAGACACACAAAAAACCCGCCAACAAACACCAGGTATTTCCCAGTTCTCTTCAACCCTCAACTTTGCCATGCAACATTTGGGCTAAGTAATCGATGTCAGTTCATGTCTTGTTTTCCTGATTTTTTGTTATTGTAAAAATAGGAATTGGAATTTCATTCCAAGTGGCATTCAAATAGTCTTAAATCTAATTTTCCTTAAGCTGTAGGTACCCTGTCCTGTGTTCTGTCTATGCTGACACTAGCAGACAATCATATTTTTGTCAGTAACAATTATATTATTGGATTTTTTTTCTGATGCAGTATAAATTGAATAGTTTATCAGCAGCTTAAAACACATGTACAATAATACTATGTTTCTTTTTGATATGATAAATAATCGTGCGTTCCATCATTGACCTTTAGTTTGTTCCAGCATTTTCGACAAATATATTACTTAGATCATCAGGTCGAAAATGTCACCAATTTAAATAACGCCAATTAAAATCAAAGCTACCCCCGACGTTCATTTCATAGATAATTTTTCTCATATCCTGCCAGGTCTGTTTCAGACTGCTGTGTCGTGATTTGATGTTGACAGGCAGTGTGCTCCCCTGGGTGCAAGCTAATTTAAAAAGCAGCCATAGAGTAGCAGATGCCAGATTAGTGTCAGAGCAAAGTGACTGATGAGGAGCCTCCTGGTCGCTCGGTCACATGCTGGCACTGTTGTACATATGCTTTTGCTCATGGCCCCTCGGTGCTCCGTAATAAACGAGTGATTTGTATCTACATGCTCAGCTTCTATTAACTGAGGGTTAAATGACACTTATGCTGCCTCTTCTGTTTTTGCAGCGAGGTATATCTAGCTGTTTGTAGTAGCTTCGTGCAGCAACAAACCACTTTGACTCTTTGTGACACAAATTTAATTTGAGTGGCGAATAATTGTATTAGTCCATCAATATGGGTAGTTAGTTCTGCACCACAACCACAAATGTAATGTGACCGTAGAGAATGAGGTTCCTGAATGGCACTGAAAATTGCATGCTATTGATTAACAATTATTTATATGGCAGAGAACAAATCCTAAATGCCAATGAGATTATGGGGAAGCATTGTTATGTTTATTATGGATACTATATCTCTCTCATGAATCTAAGAATAGAAAAGGCATTAAAAATATGTTCTGCTAATGGCACATTTTACATCCTGTGAGCCTCCTGGTGTAAATTGGTGAAGACACCATATTCTGTTTTTGTTCAAAAAGGGGTTGAATGACTCAGAACAACAGGCTGTGACAAGTTTTTACCTATGTGTCTATTTATGGCCTTTCCCTAGGAGCTACACTTTCACTCTGTTCATGTCTTTTCCTGTCCTCTGTTCTCTAGAAAAAAAGACAAAGGGAGCTGGCTCTTATCCATGTTCACATTCAGTCTCATGACTCAAGGGCATTAAGGTGCCGGCAGCTTGCTGTAGTTTGATTGACTGTAGACCATAGGACAGCCCAGAGAAACAAGTGGGACACTCCCAAAATACTCAGGAGAACACAATGACAAAACAGTGTTCTTCAAGATCAAGTGGCTTTTTTTTTTTTTACTGCAGGAAAATGACAAGTCTGAACGACACATGCTAAATGTTAATGCTGAAAGTTGCTATGTCTGCTGTGATCCTGCATCTGAAAGAGATGCGCAGGTGTTCATGCTGCTCACCAGTTGTGTTGCTATGGCCTTCCTTTCAAGGCTGAAAAATTACACACTGAATGCACAAAGTATTCAAGACACTCCTTGAATATAGTAGTCTGATGAGGTGAATCCAGGTGGATGCCATTATCCCCTTTAAGCATATGTAAAGGGGATAATTGTCAGAATTGTCAAATTTTACTTTCAGAATGTGCTTATGTTTGATTTAGTAGTCAGTATTTTACATGATCCTGCTTTGAAATCTGGCATGTGTGCACTGAGCTGCATGCCATCGTGCAACCGGCCCAGCTGTCTGCATTTGTGATGCATTTGTCTGTTTTTTTTTTTTTTTTTTTTATTGGGGATGCTGCCAGTCACTGTCGTATGCAATTTAAGAAAGAGAAACAACATATTTTACAGTATACATGGTATGAAGTCGAAGCATTTAGGTTCAAGTAGTATTTCATGTATTTTTTTTATATTTTATATAGCCACGCTTTGCAGCTTCCAACTGCTTTTAATTATTATGGGTGGGTTTGTCACAAGAAGCAACAACATTCAGAAAGACACCCAGAAATGTTTTCCTCTGGAAAGCATTAGTGAATAGTGGATTTGAAGTCAAAAGGTGCTGACACAGATCTTCAGAGGTTAACCCGTGTTTCTGTAAATCTCAGAGGTTAGAGCAGGTGCTTGTTAGCTGCAGAATAGCTGATATATTGTATGAAGGCTCCTTGTTGTAAATGTATTCTGAAGTCTGTTTCCCTTATTGGTCCAAAAACTTAATACAGCTTTATTTGAGTCTAGACTTGAAAAAAAGGACCGTAAACACAGCAAATACCAGCTAAAGACGATTGCAGGGTATAGCTACCTCCTCCCCAGCACTTTTCCCAAAAATAAGGAATACAGTTTGCATAATAGAGTGGCTTATTATCCAAATATGAAAAGACAGCTAAAAGGAGCCAGCTGTGTGCTTGTGAGCTGACTACCATTAGTGGCCAGATGGAAGTCTGAGTGTTAGCTTGGCCTGACACTTGACTTGGCTGAGAGCTTTATGGTGAAATGCCTCCAACAGCTAAAGCTTGACAAGTCATGCTTTGCCAGAGTCAATACTGTATAATAACGAAAGGTCTCTTGTGTCTTCAATATGTTGGTTAGTTAGTAAGTTAGCTGAACACTTCTCTCACTTTCTTTCCCGCCAGTACCCTAAGGTGGTCAGAGTGATGGAGGCATACCATTAAATAACTGATTGGTTTTTTTGCACTGCAGCTGAGTGCAGACTGATAGCCAAATTGTTCATTTTCATTTAGGTCTGCATATGTTGACATCAGAGTGCAGCAGACTACCAGTGCTTAAATGGAAATATGATTCTCTAAGTAGATGTATGCCCCTTGCCCTGGAGCTGCCTCTGGGCTGAGCCCCAAGTGTTGTAAATTCCTAACAACGCCCCTGCTGTACACACACAATTCATTCTCCATTGGTTAGGGGAATTAACTGTGAAGTGCAGGCATGGGGATGTGTGTGTGGAGAAAGAGAGATGAGAATGACCCCAAACTATTGGCTCTATTTGTTATGTGGTCGCTGAGCTTGTGGAGCGGGGATGGGTGGATTTAGTGAAGAGGGTAGAGGTCTCTCATTTTCACTGATAGGGGGGCTCAGACATTGAGGGAATGACCAAAGAGTGGTGAGATCCAGTCAACTTCAATTACGGCCCCTTGCAGTTTTCCCAGAGGTGAACTATAGTGCCTTTAAGGGGGAATCAATGAGGTGACAAATTGTTGTGGACAGCAACCCCTTTTAGTTGTTGTGTTGTTGTGCCTGGATGCTACTCTAAGCATGTGTGTGTGCAAGTGTATTTGAATGTGTGTCTGTGTTTGTTTGGCAAGCCTATATAAATGTGCAGCACTCCCCATTTATGATAATTGAATGCTTTGGTCCATTTGTGTTTTGGTGGTTTATTTTCTGCTAGTGGCTTTAATGGCTTGTTATCTGTCTAAACCTGTTTTTAAACGTTTTCTAATGGGTGTTCACATGCATCACCCTCTGATGCTCAGTGCTGCTTTGTTTTTATCTCACAATAACAGTGTTCAGGTTTTTCTCAAGGTTATTTTTGCTGTGTCAAGCTCCTGTCATATCTGAGGATGTCTGATGGCTGATGAGTGTGGACTTGCTCGAGTGAATAGAGAAACATATGTAGCTGAACTAATTGAGTGTTTTAATGGTGGAAGGAGTCCATATGAATGCTTTGTGCATCAGCGATTGTATTCTGGGAGATTGCTGGTAAATAATGCTGGTGGTAGTATGGGAGAGCTCAGAGCTGGGAAGAACAATTCTAATCACAAAAAAGTGAAAATGTATTCACAATACTTTAAACCACAGATATTGATTTCTTGAAGTATAAAGATATTGATATAGGTTGATGCAAGAAATATAAATGAATTCAAGCTGTAGCCTACATCTACACCATTAATGTGTGTGTGTGTGTGTGTGTGTGTGTGATTTCAATTTGTCAGCTTATTTATTTCTTACTGCTATTATAGATTTTTCACTTCAGATTTTAGAACATACTGCCAACACAAATGCAACATTAATACAAGAGAACCCTCTCATTACATGTGTTTTTCCAAAGCTTGTATAGATATCAAACTAGCAGGTAATGAACCGAACAGACAGCTGACTACTCTGGTCCATGTTATCAGTGTGAAGATAAAAGTATCTGTTGTTGTTAACCTGTGAGAGGCCTGACATTGTTATCTGTTACTAAGGAGTCATATTGTTTCACTTTAATTGTTTGAATTTCAGTATTCCAGTTAGAAATGTGTGCACCCGTCTCTGTGCAGCTGACTGAGGAGCATGTGTATAGACCTGGTGTCAATAATACATGTCACATAATTGATTTAAACATGCAGCAGGATATGACTTCATGTAATGTGCTTGTAGGGTGCTTTCGTATCATTGTTTTATGCATGCGTGCCTAGTTATTGTGTGTGTGACTGTTGTGTTGTATCAGACATGCTGGTGTGATGTTTACTACACTACAATCTTCTCATGAGGCCGGTGTTAATTAGACACGACAAGTTCACTTAGCATTTGGTACAAAAGTCAGCACGCGGTTAGTGAACACTGTATGTGCATGTTCATGATTGCTATGTGGTGCAGCTGTGGCTACAATGACGCACAGGAGTGAGTGCTTGTAGTTTCACAACCTTGATCACAAAGACACAATAGCATGAGAAAAATGAAACAATTTTGTCACAAAGCAGACACAGAAATGCAAGTGCTTTGAATGAGTGAACAGTGAATTAGTACATGATTATTGTGTACCAGGTAGGCCTCTACTTGGTGTGATGTGAAGTCCAAAAATAGCACGTCTAGTACTGTACGTGTAGTTGCTGTACAGATGTATTGTAAGTTGGACATATACACTGTCTGTAGTAGGTGAGACCCAATGCAGTGCTTCTGTCTAGCCACCTGTGATCTCTGGCTAAGGTAGGTACCAGCTGGTCATTGAAAGCTACCAAGCACATCTCTACATTAACCTTCCATCACATTTCAGCTTGCCACCTCTTCACTTTCAGTGTTTATTATTAATCCAACATTTTTGAAACATTCCTCCTCATTTTTTTCTGACAGCTCCCCAACAGGCACCCAGGAGGCCATGATATTAATGCAACACATTTCTTTTTCTTTGTCTCTGCAGGAAAAGAAGAGTATGTCGCCACCTTCAAAGGATCTGAGTTCTTCTGCTACGACTTGTCCTTGAACCCGATTCAAAGCAGCAGTGATGAAATCACGTTGTCATTCAAAACCCTACAGAGGAATGGACTGATGCTGCACACGGGCAAATCAGCTGATTACGTCAACCTGGCACTGAAAAATGGGGCTGTCTCACTCGTCATTAATTTGGGGTCTGGAGCCTTTGAAGCTCTTGTGGAGCCAGTCAATGGGAAATTTAATGACAATGATTGGCATGATGTCAAAGTAACAAGGAATCTACGTCAGGTAACAGTACAGAGGGTGATGCAGAAACTCAGTAAAATGAATCAAAATAAATGCACTTAAATCATTACCATCATACAATATATTTTTTTTTTCCAGACATTGTAATTGGATTGCTAAATTGAATCATGGTGGTGTATGGTGGAGATAAAACAGAACCACAAGTGAGCAGGGACATCTAGATGTGAATCAAGAACTCTATTAAGTTACAGTTTAAAGGAGAAAAGAAAGGCATTGCTTTAAGCAGCATTCAAAGCATTGAGGCTCATTAAGATGCTATGTAACAAATAAAACGCTATGCCTTCTTTGATATGACATAAAAAATTATAAGATATATTAGATAAATGGGTTATTTACCCTTAAAAGCAACTGTTTTAAATATTTAAGTGAAGTTAAAATATGAGTGAACTCATGTCAGTGCTGTGGGAATAGTCCCCATCAACAAAATATTTTCTTCTGTTGACCATGATTTTAATTTGTGTTTGTCGGCGCTTGTTTGAATGCCAGTACAGTTAGTGAGCACTCATTTCTTTTAAGGACGACATCACTGATGAGAGATTATTTCGTGAGATGCAAGAAAAGCATTTAAAAGCAGACTTTTGAGACAATATATAAACATTATGTAAGGATAACCAAATGTAGGGTCAGCTTTGAAATGCTTTAATGAGAACAGGTGAAGCCCTCTAACAGGATCCATAGGTTCTAATTGGCTCTCCTACATGACCTTGACCACTCACCTCTGCATTATTAACTCTGAAAAGACTAGTGACAGTGTGACCTGGTTAGGCAGCATAAGATTTCTTATAAATTAAGACTTCTTTAGAGCAGCAGCTTGTGCCACTAAACATCCGGAAACATCACAGGATGGTTCATTGAAGACCTCCCGTCGATTGTGCCAAGTGCATGTGGCAGCGCTGCTCAAAAATGGGGAACTGGCCAGAATTGGTTCTTGCCTGATTCTCACCAAGAGCAGAGGAATCACATGGGATAAAAAAAAGGTGTAAAGCAGAGCCTTTGGCTGTAGCGAATGTCCAAACTCATCCACCTGTAAGAACAGATTGTCCTGGCAAGAGAGAAGCAACAGAGGTATGTAATTGTTTGTTGCATTGCAAACAGACTAAGTACTACTGATTTGTACCAGGCCAACACTAAATGGTGTCAGGATGCAGCTGCCACTCTACTAGTGGCAGACCACCCTTGGATGAAAATAGTGCCAATCTGTTGGACTGATGGCCGATCCAAAGGCTTGCTGAGGCCACACATCAACATGTTGTTAGTGACTTTCAACAACAACAACCCGCTCCCCCATGTCAATTGATGTAAGCCACCACTGAGTCAGTTGTTGGTTGGAATTTGACAATTTCACATCCCTGCTGTCTAAAAGCTGCCATAACTATAACAAGGCCCTGATCACTACTTCTGTTCACAGTAGGTTGATGTGTTATGACTTGCTCTGCCCAAGGGGTCTATTACCACAGGACATGGGATTTCCTCCAGAACTCCAGGGCCTGATTGGCCACAGAAAAACTCAGCCCAACGTGTAACATGGCATTTGGGATCTAACCCCTAGTGAACAAACCACTGCTGTAGATCCTGTGTGTTGCATCACAGCTAGGCCAGTGACATGTAGCCCTGTTAAATCTACTGTATTATGTCCTCAATCAGACTCTGGGTAAAGCATCTGTTGACCTGAATAGTAGGGACTACTCTTTTAGTGCTGGTTTAACTGAATTATATGGAAACAAGTCCCACTCTGGGACTAACCTTCAACGTATTTTAGATGAAAGAGAAACAGTGAAAATTGGCACTATTTATGAATTTATCAGGGGTAAATCCAAGAGAGGTCTTGCATCACCTGGTGTTCTTGGGGGCCATGTAGTAGCCAAAAAAAAAAGATGTCTTTGCTTGTCTTTCACTGAGACCCCTACCCTCAGTCGCAGCTCCGAGTCAGTTGAGTGTTTAGACAGTAGGCTTCCTGGTTAATGCTGACTCTGTGCATACAAGGTGGTCAAGGCATAGAGACACTGGAGAACCAGCACAACCATCCAGAAATAGGGTTTGTCAATGGGAGCAGACTGGCTTCATTGCCATTATTTGTCCCAGCAATTGTTCCTTCACATTATACTGAGAGAAATCCATTGCTGCTGCTACAACACAGTTGAGAAGTTCCTGGTCTGGATGTTGTTGACAGGTTAAGGTTAAGGGGCGCATCTTAATGTGCTGAAGATAAGTGGATACTTAGATGTTTATAATGACCTTAAGTGGACTGTTGCCCTAAAAAAAACTATTAGCTTTTCAAGTTTGCTGAAGCACGAAGGACCTGTCAGACTGTGTAGCTCGTGTTAAACAGAACAGCACATATTTTCTTTCTGTTTACCCTTCGGTATCAGACAGATTATTTTGACCTACATAAAACACTCAAAGATTTTACCAGACCAGAAATACAAAGCCCTCTCTAGATTTGTTTCTGCTCATTTGGTGGGAAACATTTGTCTTCACCCCAGCACCAAAGCTGCTTCTTTTGCATAATCAGCAAATTGATTATTGGTAAACCTAAGGATTTGGCCAGCTTGAACATTCACTGCATTCAAATTGTGAAAGAAAACCAAGCATATTGAGTGCATGCTCTGTGGGGGAATCAAAATGACCATCCTCCTCATTCTGTGTCAGGGTCTTCTTTGCTTTGTCTCATTGCAGTAAAGTGATCCTAAAGTTCATCAATAAGACCAATGGAGGTACAGTATTGTATGAGCGCCGGAGAGTCTGATACAATGGATTGGTCTCCAGCCTAAAACCAAGTACCAAAGAATGCAAATACTAATACCAATAAAATAAAAAAGCTTTAAAGTGGTCTTGAACTTGGGACTTTCTAAAAGAGGGTCAACTGATGTGCTTTAGGCATTCTTTCTTATAAACCATTTGATGTCTGTCAATCATAACCCTTTGTCAGGTTTGGTAAGGGAGTTGTTTCTGCTACTCAACAGTCTGGTCACATACAACACATGGTGCAAAAAACACCATGAGGAACTTAGGGAGTCACTGGTTGAGCTCTGGCACCTCTTGTGGAGCATTACTGTTATTTCCTTAGTCTGCTTTTTTCTTGTTAAACTTATTTTGCCCTTTTTTTCCTCTATGTTACTAACATGCTTTGGAAACTAACATCATTCATGGAATGTGTCATTCTACTAACCAGTATGGTTTTTGCCGTTTAACAATGTACTAACAGTATTGACCATCATATATTATTTGAGTAACAATCGTTATTCTGTTCACAGTTTTTAATTTCCTTTCTCCCCCCTTTTCCACAAAGCACTCAGGCATTGGACACGCTATGGTAAACAAACTACATTGTTCGGTAGATATCATTCTAATTGTTTCTTAGTTTGGGTTTGCCGTGTGTTTCTTTTCTTTCTTTTTTTACTGTAGACGTCATTTACAAAAAAAGGGAAATTGCGGTTGGTACTCTTCTGCTTACTTTTCGAATCCTTTTTAATTTCTTGGTTCATTCATTGGTTTCACCCTCTTTATTTCACTTGTTTCCTGTCCAATTCTGTTTGGTCCACCTTTTTAGGAGCATCATTTCGAGCCTTTTGCATCAAGCTGTGGTTAATATTGAGGACCCTCTCCTGTCTGGCTGGCCTGATGCTCTTTGGCTCAGCCAGTTGTATCCCCATTCACTTTGCATGGCATGCACTTTGACTAAGTGTTGCAAATGTCAAACTGCCCATTTGTCAACATGAATGTGACAGTTGAGCTGTGTTTGTCATTGGTGCTTCTCTGGTGCGTTCTTATTTCTCTTTGTGGTTTTGCAGTGTCCATTAGCTTTTGCATGCATCTGACACTGCGGCAAGTGTCGAAATACTGACTCTGTATCCCAGTCAAGAATTTTCTTTTTGTATGCTTGTATCCAAAAAGAAAAGACAAATGCATGCTCTTTTTCTGTAATACCCCCAGTCATTGTCCTATACTAAAAGGTGATTGTGCTTTTCATAGCATGTGCTCCCTCTCTAACCTAGTGGCACTTTCTGATTTCTTTTGTAGAACTGCTGGACGTACTAATATGGAATTAATAGTTTAACTAACCTAGATAACATTCTACTAACACCATTTTTGTGTCTGCTAAAGTACTTTTAAGTTGCAGTAGGAGCAATACTAACACTGTAGTATGGGCACTTCACTAACACTTTAACTAGAATAGCATTCCTTTGAAGGCTTGCAGTCTTCCAACTAATCAAACTGGACAAAATAATAACAAAAAACAAGAAAAAAGACAATGAAAACAGACATGAAAATGGGTTTAAAAAACATATAGGGAAGTCTGTCATAGACAACAAGAAGGAAAGGCAATAACCTTGCAGTTTATAGGCTGTTTGAGTATAGCGTGTCCTTTCCCTGTGCTTTGTTGCCTAGGTAACAATATCCGTGGATGGGATTCTGACCACCACAGGATATACACAAGAAGACTACACCATGCTAGGCTCTGACGACTTTTTCTATGTTGGAGGGAGTCCTAGCACAGCTGACCTGCCTGGATCTCCAGTTAGCAACAACTTCATGGGCTGCCTCAAGGAGGTAAACACCACTTCTGTGTGCACTCTGAGGCTGGTGGGTGTACAGGATATGACTGGCTTCACCTCAGGACTCCAAAACAGGCCATTCCACCCACACACTGACCCTGTCTCATCCTTTACACTTTGCTTTAGTTAGTTTCTCCTTTTTTCCTCACATACTCTCACACTAACTTTATTTTGCCTCCGCCACCCCCTCAGTGCACTCTTAATGTTATACACACGTGCACGCATACACACGTGCGCTTCGAGGTGTCTGGTGTACCACACAGCCGCACATAAAGAACAGTCTGAGAGTGGAATTTACCACAGGCTTCGTAGAGCTCCGTCAGGTGCACTTCAAAGAGGAGCAGTGATCCTGAGATCAGGCAGTTGAATTTTCATGAGCAGTCAGCCAACTGACACACTTAACACCTCGCTATTCTTTCACGGGGGAATATGCAACACCAGACCACTTACCTAATGACTTACATTATTACTGTTACGTTTGGTTTTGTAGTAGTGTGTCTATTTACACAAATTTAACTTGTGCTTGAAATGTGCAACTGGGTGTCAACTTTCACCTCGTAAAAAAATGGCACACAACAAGGTGCAGAAATGTACATGTCTGACATATATGCTGTCAGGATATTAAGCGCTTTTTATATCTGGGATGATGCCTGTCATTAGGAGCCCTTTTGAATCTGGCTCATGACTTCTAGTACGTCATTTGTCATACGCCCCTTTCCTCATATGTTCTAGTATTCAAGAAGTATGTACTGTATATAGTCTACACGTTTCCCTAGAGATGAAGCAAGAGAGGAAGAGGTAATTTCTCCCTGCTGAGGGGTTCATAAGTTATACCTTTCACTTTAAGCTGTACAGTAGTATTTTTTATTTTTGCTGGTTAATAGGGATTCTGACCCAAAGCATTTACTTCAGGAGCCACCAGGGATACACAAAGATATCTAGCAGGCAAATCTCCAAAGTACTGCAAAATGATCCCTCCATTTATCTTTTAATTTCAAAAGCCGTTTCCCCCCTTTCCGTTGTCTCCCTGCTTTTTCGTTGTTCCAGCTTTTCTTGCTCCTGTGGTGTCCTACATTTTGTCTCTCACCTCAAGCACAGGCTGTCGTCCTCAGTGAACCTGAGAGAGGTCTGAGGCAGCTCTCTTTAATGAGCGGGCAGGGCGTGGACCACATGTCCACACGCGTGTACAGCTCATTAGAGGTCTGGTTTTGAAGGGGAGTATCTTAGTGAACTACATGTTAACTGAGGTGGTGACAAAGGGATTGAGATAGGTGCCCTAACTGCTCTTGGTCACTCTAACCACAGTGGCTGCTTAATGTGAGTCTGAATTGCTCAAAAATAATAACTTAAACATGGTGCATAGCTGTGATTGTTCCCCTCACATGAGACATACAGCATTTCCCCTCTTTTGTTTCCTCTTAGGATAATTTATTATTATGCTTTAACTCGACAATGCATTTTTTCCAGTGCAAAAAAAGACACAAAGCCCATACTTTATAAATGCCATAATTGAATGTACTTGGCTTTTAATTTGTTAAATCAGACATTTTTATGGCATTACCAAGCTCTGATCCAGCCTGTTGCATTGTACAGAAGCCCCCTCTCAGGTCATTGTCTGTGTGTGTCATGATAACATATGAGAGGTGATGTAACTGTGTGTGCTGTGGGCCCTGATTGATGGCATGTTCTCATGGCTTGTTGCAGCATTCGTGTGCAGATTCCAGTTTGAGTTGCCACGCCTGCCTGTTGGTTCTGATGGCAAAACAAACGGTGGTGCAGTAATTGCTCAGATGTCACAGCCCTAGCTTGATGACAAATTAGTGCAGCACTACTAGCACAGCTCCAGTTGTAGCTCAGACCAAAGCTCCTTTGACTCTGAAAGGTGCCCTTTGTCTTGACTATAAAGAATTGATTCGGGTTTATTGGCTGTATCTGTTGCACCTTTAGTCTACATGACTAAGGTCCAGCAGGCAGAGATATCATCTTTTATTGTTTTACCTCGTTTACATTCTTTGTTGTGTCAGGAGATTCTTGTCAAATGACCTTTTTATTCCTATTCTGTTTGTGTGAAATCTTTAAAACATTCCACTGGGCTTGAAAAATGTACAGCATTGTACATATTTTTTTAGTGGGAAGATAAAGACGTGGGAATAAAAGCCTGCCATTATCAGTTTCCTGTTTTCTGTGCAGTTAAATGCCATCTGATACAGCCAGTCACAAAGCATTTACAAGCCTGAGCTTACCTAATTCTGATGCACCGCTATGAGCTCCATCTACCTGAACGGTTAGACACAGAAGATCTGACTCGGTGATAAACATAATGCTCCATGCAAATGCAATCCCATCGGAGGTGTCCCCGTTTTCAGGTGAACGCTTAGCATGACAACAAATACAGGACATGGGCAGTGTTTTCCACAGCTGTAACTCATTTGATTTGTCCTGCTGAAAGCAGTATAGATTTACCTATAAAACTCTTTTGTTATGTAAATACATATGCATGCTAACGATAATAGGGTCTGTCTGTCACTTGATAACCTTATCTACCAATTAGTAGTGCCACAGTGGTGTGGAAGAGATCACTGACACTGCTTGTGCCCCCGGGGGCAGCCTGCCTGGCATACTATTGACAGCTTTGTGCCTAAACTCTGAATTGTCTTCATGATATTTGCTTTGAAAACTGATTGACACATTATATTGGAGCACTTTAAATGTATGTGAGTGTGTTTTTGTTGTGAGGCAGTTTTTAAAATGTAATGACCACACTGATGTTTTAATGAAAAAGTTTTGACATTCACCAAACTGTTAATTAGTTTCTCATATGGAAATTAGATGTAACGAGACAGAGGGATTCTTGCTATTACAGCTGCACTTATTCAAGATACTCTTTCATTATGGAGATTGGATAATGATAAAGATACGGCTGTCTCTAATTTTTTGCAAGATTGTTGCCAATTACAGCAGCACTCCTGTTTGATTTCCAGACAGTGCGGCATGCAGTGCCCCCCGACACTTATTGTAGCTCCTTTTTTGTCTTTAGAGATATGTTTTGATCAGTATTTAGAAAATAAATACTTCAGGAGCATCCTTCTATAGTGTTCTTAACAGAATTTAATATGCCACTAATGCTGCATTGATATAGCTATGAAACAGGAGATTAAAGATAAGTTTCATACACAAATGGAGTTGATTAGTGAGACAAACAGTAATTAAAAATGATCAAGTTGGCAAATTGGTCACTTGATACTTTCTCTGCACTATATGATAATGATTCTCATCCATGTTTAAATAGTATTTTAATGACGCTACAGCTCAGTTTTTATAAGGGGCTGCTGCTGTCTGTCACTTCTGCGCCTTAGCTCTTCAGCACTTGGCACCTCAAAGGTCACAGCACTTCTTCTGTCTGGTTTACAGTGTCTGCAGTTATAAACTGCTATTGATATGAGGGATTTTCCATAAAAATACCTACAGTAGATTTTTGTATATCATCAGTTTTCTAAGTTATGCACAGGATACCAAATGCTGCAATGTGTACGCTCATGCAGTCATTTTTAATTTGCTTAAGAGAGGCATATCCATCATCTGCCCACTTTTATTCTAATCACAGGCTGCAACAGGGGCCTTAATCAGCATTTTACTCTACACCTGCAATCAAGGCAGCAGTTTAGATTTATCACTCTCCATCTCACTTTTCACACACAATCCCAGGAGATGCTTCTTGATGGAATCATTCTCTCTGACCATTATCACCATTGCCTCTTAAATTCAGGCTGTCTCCTCTTTACTTGACACTGAAGCTAAGAGTCAAAATGGAAGTCTCAACTATTTACACCTCACCCAGCCAAAGTACACTGTGCATGTGTTGTGAAGGCTTCCAATAGGGAGCAAGATGGCAGGGCGATGGGAACGACATTTGGTGCCACAGTTCCTCACGCATAGGTGCAGTGTGACAAAGATAACTGAGGCTTGAGCCGTGCAAGCCCTGCTTATGAAAAGACTGTCCTCAGGGGGTGAAATATCACATGGACAACTGCTGTCTGACATATCCTGCTCATTCATTTTTTTATAGCAAGTCAGTTATGCACCTGAATTATTAGATTGCCTGAAACTTTTGCATTGAACAGCAATACAAGTGACAAAGAATCAATCTTTTACTTTGGAGGTGAGATATGCTACTGTTTGTCTGACTTTCTTACTCTACTCCTTGCTCAGGTTGTGTACAAAAACAACGATGTGAGACTTGAGCTGTCCAGGATGGCCAAGCAGGGTGATCCCAAGATGAAGGTCCATGGCACTGTGGCCTTCAAGTGCGAGAATGTGGCCACTCTCGACCCCATCACGTTCGAGACGCCAGAGTCGTTTATCATCCTCAACAAGTGGAACGCTAAGAAGACAGGCTCCATCTCCTTTGACTTCCGTACCACAGAGCCCAATGGCCTTCTCCTCTTCAGCCATGGCAAGCCCAAGCAGCAGCCGAAGGATTCCAAGAGTCCCCAGACTCTCAAGGTGGACTTCTTTGCCATCGAGATGCTGGATGGCCATCTATACCTGCTGCTGGACATGGGCTCAGGAACCACAAAGACCAAGGCAGTCAATAAGAAAGTCAATGATGGCGAGTGGTACCATGTGGACTTCCAGCGGGACGGTAGATCAGGTAACTTCTCAGTTCATTAACATTTACAATCTTTAGGTTAAGAACATGGAAGTGTGGGCTCTTGCTGCTACAGCTGTGGTGGCCCTGACAGTTTGCACATGGAAATAGACAAAACATTAGCAAATTAAGAAAAATATTACAAGAAAAAAACTAAATAAATTTGAGACAACACGTGCAGCAAAACAAAATGTGCTACAAATACAGACAATGCAACCAAATACAGAAACCTGCTGAAGTTATTTGGCCATCAATGGTGTTTGGAAAGTAATCCAATGATTTCAATTTATTTCAATTAGAAAAAATCTGACTCAGATATTGTTGCAGATAGCTGCTATACACCTAATTTCTGAATTTTCTGCTGCATATGCGTTGTCTGATTGGCAAAGATGGTCTCTTGATTTGATTGTGTTTTGGCTATCTGCATGTGTTCTCTTTAGCTGCAGTGTGTTAGGGCCCCAGGGCCACTGCATACATAAATGTTGGCATGTTGGTATGAATGATGATGAACTTGTCTGTAGTGTGAATAACGATTATAGACTTGTACATACAATACAACACTCAGCAGAGACCTAGAGTACGAGCTCTGCTGTGCACCGTCTAGATGAATTATTTAACTGCAACAAAAATACTACTGCAGGGTCACAGTTAAGTTTTCTGTAAAAGAAAATATCCATTACTTTACCGAGGCTGATACATCTCCACTGAAAATAAGATTTATTTGCGCTGGATGCTTTTTGTAAACAGTTAAACAATTCCAGTCATTTAATAAAAAAAAATGTTTTGATGGCAGTAGCGTATAGTGTAACCTATGTGTCATATGTTGTGATTTCCAGACGTATATTTGCCACAAAATAACTTTGCCCCGACTCCTGTTGTGTCCTCTAAGCCCCGGGTCGCTCTGCTCTGGTCCCTGTTGATTTGCTTATCTAAGCAGCAATTTGTTAGTGTGTGCTTGGAGCCAAGGCCCTGCAATGTCATGCTGCAAATTAGATATACCCCTTGACCATGTTTTCCACTCCATCTCAAGAGGTGGAAATTAGATTAACTGTTTCATTACCCCCCAAAGCAACACTGGGCTGTGTTCTAAATTGAGCTGTATACATTGTTAGAATACCTATAGAGCCCATTCATGTGCTCCTTTTATAATTCTACCTTCACTTGCATAAATCATTGCTGGTTTCATATACAGAAAAATCTGCTCCAATGCTCTCATTAAGGTGGCTTAATACAGTCATGTACAGTAATATACAGTACTGAGGGGCTTGGCTTCAACTTAAAATTAGAAAAAAAAAAAAAGCTGTGGCTGATTTCTCAACATAAATCTACAACATTTAGTTATGGTAGACCAAACTATAACAAACACTGTCTAAATTAGATTGTGTTAATGATCTGTCGAGTAACCTCCCATCATCCACCCCCACACACTAAAACACGCACACACACAAAAGCTGTCGAACATCTTTTTTTTTTTTTTTTAAGTGGAGCTCGCTCTACTCGCTGTTCTCTCTGTCTACCCTGCCCAAGTTTCCATGGAAACAGGAGGTGGTCTCTCCCAGGACTGAGACAGTTGCTGCACAGTGCTGTGCTGAGCTGTGCACTAATGACATTTCAGAATAACTTTTCTTCCTTTCCTCAAGACTTAGGCATCAACACTTACATACTGGAGTGTAAAGGGGACATAAAAGGGGCTCTGTAATGTGATGACTTCCCATGTGAGCAGAGTAACAAAATGGTTAGAGTGCGGCACAGTGCACTCACAAACTGTTTAAAGTTACAAAGCAGTTTTCAAATTTACCAGCACCATTTTATCTTTGTGCACCCTTAAAATTTAAGCCCATTATATTCTGCAAGTATGCAGTCTTCCCAAATCTAAAATCTTGCATCTCGAGATTTCTGTGAACTGCACAAAGCACTATTGTTTGCAGTGTGTAATGATGTGTGCATGGCACCTCAAATGGAGGCATTAGAATTTTTGCAGTTCCTTTGTACTGGAAAGGCCCCATGCGATTTCCATTCCCACAGGATACATGTAATTTTAATGGTGCATTAAATAGCGGATTTGTGCAAATCGAGTGATATAAAAACTTTCTAATAGCTTTTCCAAATGCAGATTTTTATATTTATTTTTTTCTGTGAGTTATTGCTACATATTGATGTTTGGGAAAAACTGAGCAGGCTCAAAGCTTTATGAAGTAAAGACATACTTCATTTGTGGATATAGACTCAAAAAAGCATAAGTATGCCTTTGTGAGAGCCTGAATGAACATAACCAATACTGGTTAAGGTATTAATCAGTGTTAATAGTCCACATGTGAAGCTCAGTAGGCAATTATACACCCCAGCACCCTTTTGTTATGCTTTTTATTAATTTGTAGAATTAAGGTAATTTTAAATCACAAGAAAAGAATTCACTAGTCCCCCGAGAGCATGAGTCACGAAACATACGGTACGCTCTGCTTTTCATCTGTGTGTCAGATGTTTTATTAATACACACCACCGAGCACATCACTCAAAACAAAAGTGCAACTCAACAGCCAGACGTAATTGTCTGCAGCCGGGTCCTCCATGTGCAACACTTCCTGCAGCCGTGACAATGGCGGATAATGATCCCTGCCCTATTTAGTTTAGCCGGTTCTTCCTGCAGGAAGCAACCCTGTAAATGGACTCTCGCGCTCAGACAGCATCTTCTAACCTCAATGCATTAGAGACGCTAAGAGACACTCTGCTTTTAAGTGAGGGCTTCTGGGCCGGGAGTGCTGTGGGTCACTCATCAGAGACATTACACGGACATTGCTCTGTTGAAGCCCCACTTCCTGCCAGGGCACGCACACCACTGCTTCACTCACAAACATCTACACACTTACAGCACACAAATAGACACATGCACATACGTACACATACAGACAACACATCCCCCATCCCCACAGCCCACTCGCAAGCTCCTCTCTCTACAGAGAATCCAATCACATAGAGAGATTTGGCCGTATCGCCCTAACTGGATTGTAGTAATCCCCTGTCTAACATGTTTTGGGGATGTGTGAGTGGGGTTAGGGGACATCATGCCAAGTTGAGCCTGGCTGCTGATGCAGAAAGTGTGCGAGAGATCTGAGCTGTCCTTTGGACCCCTGCCTTCAGGTTTGATGATGGAGTACCACTTACGGCTCAGGCTGCAGAGAAAGAGAAGGAGAGACAGAAATGTGGTCAACGGGCTTTAAAGTTTGCTGGAATGCTGATCTTCGTCATCATTATCCATCCTCAATTATTACCTGTATCATCATTTTGTTTAACACACCCCAATATTGTACAACCTGTACTTGCTGCTCAAAGTATTATTTGCTGCTGCTGTTCTCTCATCTGCTTTCTTATCTGTCATCGTATACCCCTCCCTCATCTTCTCTCCAGACATCTTTATCTCCATGTTCCCATCTTGTTCTGTATCCATCTCCTCCTCTTTTATGCTCAGTAGCGTTTGCAGAGACACATCCCCTTCCCCTCTTGGCTATGAATACTGTTCCAAACATAGGCTGTCCTGCAATGTGTGTATGTGTGATATGTTCCCCATGCTGCTAGCCTGGTGATGGCACATGTCCCCATGGGATTGTGTAGTGCCTTCTGACTTAACATAGCTTGACTGTGTTTACACACTTCCTTACAGGACTGTGACAAGTGAGCAGAACACTCTGAGCAGATGCCTGAAAGATGCTGACATCCTTCTCTTGTCTCCCACTTACATCAATTTAGACAGACATGCTTACTGTAGACTTACAGCATCCTTGTTTGCTGTTTATGACTGTAATAAGACTTAGGTACTGTATAGATACCATGGGATTTAAAGAAGCCCTTAGATGATGACTGCTCAAGTATTTACTTTGTAACCGTGTAATTCAAAGTAATGTAACAAACCAAAGGTATCTTGTACTGCAGCTACCTGTCATATGGCGAGATCCAACATAACTGTGGTCTAGATACTTGCATCACAATTCACGCTGACCACACCGATGCTTATTCTTCAGCTGGGCACCTGCTCTACTCCGAGAAAAGTTTCCTCGCTAATGAGTTTGATGTACTGAGCTCGTTAGCGATAACCTGAAGGGAGCTGTTCTGGCTGCGTGACGGGTGGCCCTTGCCAAGTGTGCAAAGCTTGGAAGTCACAACAGCTGTGGCTGGAGAGAGCAGGGGCAGTGGGTGGCGGCAGGAAAGTGCTGGAACAGATGCCGGGGGCCAAGACCCCGAGAAAAGAGCTGGAACATGTTAGTGGGACCAGGTTAATCATTGTGCACTAGGTCCTTAGCTGTCTCGCTCAAGCACTTATGCAAGAAGGCTGGCTCACCTTGGCCATAAAACATGTGCATAACCAAAATTATTATGAGCTTAAATAGGGATTTAATTCTTATTTTCCTTTTGTGGCAGCCTTTCCTCATGTTCACAGATCCAAAGGCAAAGAAAAACAATGACATTGTGCTTTCACTGAAACCAATATACATATATTTATCATACGTATAATTAATTGTGATATGTACATTCATGCATGCTAATGGTAGCTGTAATGAAATGTGAAAGGCCCCATTTAATGTCTAATGCGTCTCTAAAATGCACCAGGCAGCCCTGCTGAAAATTTATGTGTGGCTTAGGGCTTGTTTCTCAACATAAACACTTTGACTAGAAAAGTAACTTAAAAGCTGTGCTCTTCTTCCTCATACAAATAGTTAGGTCTCTGCCATTTAGCCTGAGGCAATCAGCTAATAGCTCCTTCATATCTGCCATGGCATGCATCTGCCACTCAAAATGCAAATTATGACTTTATGGCAATTCTATTTTTGAGCATCCTTAGCCTACTATTTCTCTGCCACTCTCCCCAGGCAGTGGCCTGTGCGGATCCTCAGCGGCACGGTATATAGATTACTGGACGAGGATGCGGGCAGTGGAGGCAGCCACCATTAATTAAAGATCCACAATGGCTCCTGCACTGAGAGTAACAGATCCATATACAAATTAATCACCCGGTCTGAGTTCCACAGTAAGGCCTTCCTTTCCACAGCTTTACAGTCCAGTCATGTCCGCTGTTGTTTACCGTGCTCCAGATCGAGAATTAAACCTGAATGAGAGCGATAAATCACAGTGGGGAAACACACAAACTCTCATTGCAGGTTTATGTGTTAGAGAGGCAAACAGAAGGAGAGACAGGGTGAAAAAAAACAGCCTGCAGTCCGTTAATCAAGTTCAGAAAGATGGCTATGATGTTTTTTGTTTTTTTATTTGTTTGGTCGGCTGAGATGATAGAGGGGGCAACGATTTTTCTTCTCCTCTCCTTTCTTTTTTATGACCACTGCTTTATAGATAAAGGAGATTTATTATGGGAAATCCAAGGAAAATGGAGAGGATACTCTTAGGGATCCTAGATTAGGCTACTAATAGACTAGCTGTCCCGTGATTAATGTGTCTTATCAACACTCATCAGTCATTCTAAATGAAGAAAATCCTGACCTTGTCCAGATGGATAACACTAATTAAGTAAATTTCTTCATCAAACCATCTTTAAATGGGTCTTCTCTGCATGTTTGTGTTACTGCAGGGCAGATAGTGTTGTTAAGCATCTACAGTCACCTGTAGGTAGAAAAATGTGTCTGTCTGGTGAATAACCTCAGAGTTGTTCAAAAAAGGAAAACAAAAAAAAAACCTCTCCCACTGTTTCTTATTTTTTAGGTACCATCTCTATCAACACACTCCGTACTGCCTACACAGCCCCTGGAGAAAGTGAGATCCTAGACTTGGATGACAACCTCTACCTTGGGGGTCTGCCAGAGAACAAAATGGGGCTGGTGTTCCCCACTGAGGTGTGGACAGCACTACTCAACTACGGCTACGTGGGCTGCATCCGGGATCTATTCATTGACGGACAGAGCAAGGATGTCCGGCGCCTGGCTGAGGTCCAGAAGGCTGCCGGGGTCAAGCCCTCCTGCTCAAAAGAGCCTCCTAAACAGTGTTTGAGCAACCCTTGCCAAAACAATGGGGTCTGTAGAGAGGGCTGGAACCGCTACGTGTGTGACTGCTCCGGGACTGGATACCTGGGACGCTCTTGCGAAAGAGGTAGGACTTTGTTTTTGTCTCATTTTGTCTGCGCACCTGTTTGGAAGCATGTCATTTCTGTCTGGCAGGCACAATCTGGATTTGTCAGTGTGAAATGTTGACGATGCTACACAGTGACACACTTCTACCTCACTATGCATTGTCTTGAGGTAAGCATGGGGTTGTGGAAATGTGAATATAGTTGACATCAAAGACAACCAGAAAAAGACTTATTTTAATTATATACACTTTAGATTTATTATTCTTCATCTGAGAGAGACCTCCTTTTAAGTTCAGGTTGAGCAGCATCACCAGACAAAAGCCTGCAGGTGGTCTTTTTATCTGCGCTGATGGTTGAACATGAGCAGCTCTCAAACAGCAAACTGAAAGTAATACCAGACAGGAAAGAAAGTGTGCAGGTGGACACAGACAGCCACAGAAAGGCAGACAGAATGAGTCAGGGTACATAGAGTGTTGACTGCCTGATGTTCGACTATGTTGAGTGGCAGGTGACTGATGCACCACTGAGACGCTGCTGGTCACGTCCACCATGCACACTAGCCTGTAAATTGGCTGTCTTCTGCTAACCATTTGGCTCATCAAACCACTCGCTCATGACCAGACCTGGTGCAGAATACTTATCCCTCTCTCCTCCAGAGAAGAGAAATAAGAGAAGTGAGTGTCACACAGTGAACTCTTATAGCTCCATGTCTTAGCTGGAGCAGACGTAAACCTGACTCTGCAGTGGTTTATTACACAGAAAGCACAGTTTTTATAGGCGCTCATAATAAAATAAAATCTCAAATTCCTCAGTAGTGTTTCATGTTGGGAGAGTTATAGCTTATGGCATTATAACCAATATTTGTTTATCTGTTTGTCTATAGTCAGAGTTGCATTTGCTTGAAGTTACCCCCGAGGCCAGCTTGATAAACTGGCCTTAGCGCTCCACTGCAAATCCTTTTTACTGTATTTGTATTTTGTCGTAACCGTATCTGTAATGTAGCTAAATTTAATAACCAGTCATAAAGGAATTTCTGTGGTCACTAATGTGTGGCTCAACGTGGTCCCGCTTCTCTGCCTGTCCAGCATTAGCTTGTTGGCCTTTTTGACCAGAGGATTGCCCTTTGACCTGTTTGATTAAAATCTAGCCGGATTAAAACAGCAACCAGCTGTGTGAGGAAGCCAAATCCTTCACTTGCTAATATGGTCTGCTCTAAGGCAATTATATTCTGACTAAAATTGGGATTTCAGGCTTATTTACATAATCAGACTGAGTGAATAAATATGTTGGATGTATAGTTTATTCACCAAAGAGATTTATATTAATAGCCTAGGATTTGGGTGTAATGAAAATCAGTTGAGACTATTACTCAATAGTTTTTAACTCAATGACATGTTTGTTTTGTATCCATGAATAAATCATACCCAAGTGCATCAGCCGAAGTGTATATTCACTGTATGTATAGCTACTGTATACAGTGATTTATAATTAATATCAAACCAACACAAATATTACCTCCGACTGATACAATGTTTACAATATGTGTAAGTCCCCAAAGACAGGATTGCACTCAAGTGGCAAAACTTTTATGTTGCAGCTGTATGCATTGAGTTTTCATCATGGAGTCTCAAAGGGCGATGGCAGCAAATAAGCAAAAAACTGTTAACATATGCATAATCAAGGCAAACGTCAAAAAGAGCCCAAGCATGTCACACTGTTGTTACAGCATGATGCATCTGCACAGGAGCGACAGCAGGAACAGGTTCTCTCATCGGAGAAAAAAATTAACTCCAGTTGGAATGTAACACATCCCACGCAGCTACATGTGTCATCTGTACATATGCTCGTGCTTCTTCTCTGTGCTCAAGTCACTCACCTTATCAAATGGTGTTGCCTAAATATCCCGTAATTAGGATGTAGAACATGTCTGGCTGGGTTGCTAATGATATGGCTGGATGCTGATAGAAATCTGCTGAGTCAAATGGAAGCAAAATAAAACAAAGATTTCCTGTTTGCTGTTATGAATGCATTTAATTTAGTCTCAACTGTCTTATGACATGTGACAAGTCTTGTGAGTGCAGTGAAGTTAAGACAAGAAATGAATATATAATTCTAGAGAAGAAAAGCTGAAAGAGTGCACAAAGTATATCTCCTCCATCTTTGATGAATGTGTCAGTTAGGCTTGGCTCTCATTCTCCACACGTGCACTTCCATTCGAGCTAATGAGTTGACAGGAATTAGGGCATAGTACATGAGGGAGGTGGAGTGGGCATGGGATACAGATCGTTTCACTCCAGTAAGATAATGACTTATCCGGAGAGTGTTCTTGGATTCAAAAGATATTCATCTGAAAACAAAAGCAGAAAACATGCAGCTCTGTGTTTGAAACTACTTCACAGGAAGTGCTAGATGCCAAAAAGGGTCTCTGCCACTATGACCCCCTCTCCTCCCTCCTACTTGAGCGTCTTCTAGCGTCTCGACTTCTCTGACCAACTCACTTGGTTTCTGGCTGTCTCGGCTCTATGTATGAGACTGGCATCGGCGAGAGTGTGAGTGGGAGCAGTGGTATGGAGGATGGGCCCTGGCGTGCTGCCAGCTGTTTTGATGGCTCCAGATTGCCTCTGAGCTGGTAGGATGAAGCAGGCACCAGCAGGCCGAGGAGCTGTCAAAAGAATTACCCCAGCTCTCACTTATCCATGCATGGTGTACCACCCGGTGGCAAAATACAGCTACTGCATATGGCGGAGGAGGAGGACGACAACGAGTGGAAGGAACAGGAGGTGGAGCTTCCGAAGAGAACCACAGAGCTATTCGCCCTATTTTGAGAGATTTTAATTAAGCAGACAAAGCAATTTCCCCCCTTGCATCCCAAATGTCTTCCCCTTCATTGTTCCTCCAGTTGCTAATTAGCCCAAATATTAGTCTTGCAGTGTGAGGCTACGGCAGCCACCCAGATGGTGTAGTAGGTGCGTTGCAGCACATACACGTATTCCCTAACGAGATATGACATGCTGGATTCCAGCACTGACAGCACCTGCATTATTTCACATGGACACTGGCTGCAGATGGATGTTTACTTACCTGCGATGAATAAAGAAAGGTGCTAGAGATCGATACACAGGTATACTCACTGTACAGCACATCTGCTGGACACATGTTCACATCCTGCTGACACTCAGATGTTAGCAGAGGCTTTGCTCAGTGCTTTATCCTGCTTAGTTTATGAGCTTTGAATGTTCATTATTTTGTTGTTAAATACTGTAAGTCATTACTCTGGAAACCATCATTAACAAGAAGCATGAATCCATGATATTGCAATATATCAGCCAGGATCTTCAATTGGTGGCGGCTCTCATGCTCTGAAACATAGTCCACAATAGCAATATCTACAACACTTAGATAGAAAACATAATACCATTATTTGAATTAGTATAACTATAGAAAAACTGGTTCTTTGAGCACATTTATTGCTTTTCAGAGCATAAAGCCATTTGCCATTGGCCCGGAGCTAAAGCCAAGAGGTGCAGAATATTATTGCATAATTGTGAAATGCCCTCAGAGTGGAATATGGCTGAGATTTAGCGTTGAAACACATTTTAACCATGCCCTTTGACAGCACACTGTGTGTTAGTCACCATTCACCACACTTGAATTTAGTCACAAATTAGAGCAAACTGGTTGTCTCATGCCTTTAGCGATGTACACAGATGCGCAGAAAATGGGTTGAAAAACATGGAAAATGGGACTGTAAGCACTGGCGGTTGATTTTCTGGGAATATAAGCATGTGTTGTGGAATAGAGGTTTGGCTAGGAGTCAAATAGACAGTCAAATGTATATAAGTACACAAACCTGAAGGAAATATTCAATGAGTCTCACATTCCTTGTCAAAGACATGTGTTTAAACTTTACATTACAGCTTTTGATGTTTGGTTTCTACAGCTGTATATATTAGGTCTTGTTCAGAGACTTTGAAAGCACAGCATGGACCAAAGACTGAAGATGAACTTGTAAATCATTAAACTTAGTGGTAATTCTCCTTTAATAGTCTCAACTGGCTGAAAGACCTTATTCGCACATAGTAAATCTTTGCCATCTTGGCTGTTGCGTGTATTCCTGACAGCACAAAGCTGAAGCTGCAGATTCCACCACTCTGAATGGACACACTGATCCATTTTCTATCTCTGCTCTCATTTTGTAGCTTTAATGAAGTCACCGTGTGGTCACAGTGCAGCAGATGTGAAGTTGGCCTACAATGATGCTGTTTCTTTCTCTACAGAGAATAGTTTCCCTGTCTCTGGAAATCCACTCAGCTGGCAGGTTGTTTTCACATATTTAATAGCAGTGAGTCTATTATGTGGATTGTGTACACTAAGATACTCAAAGAAGGCTGCGGTGAAGAAGACATGAGCAGCTTTGAATTATTTATGATATCTCAGAGCCATGAAAACATTTTCCAAAAGCCTTTGGCAGGTGTTTTCCGGCAAATTTTGAATTGGATTGAGTCTGGCGCCCTGATACTGTGGGACATCACAATCCTGTGACATGCAGCTGACAGCTCTCCCTTCCTGCAGTCTGTTCTCCTTTGGGGGGAGAGATGGAGGAAGAACTGTGTGTCTGGCTGCCATTACTCCCCCTTGTTAGTAGCACAGCCTAATTTGTTAGTTCTCTGAAAGTGGGTCCCCCCCACCCCAATCACTCCTTGTTTTCTTGTGAAAATCAGAAAACAATGTTGTATCGTGCTTTACAAGACAGAAAATGAATGCTTGGTTTAGTTTTGGTATGCTCCATCTCCCCTCTGACAGCCTCCTGTTGGGTCGGCACAGACAGAAGCTCCAGCTTCAGTCCTCTCAATTTATTTTGATATTAAACATGGGAGTGCCATTAAAAATGACTGGGCTTCCAGGATTAGATTTTTGACAGGTGCTCACTTTGCATTAGGTAATGATTCCCTCACATGTCATTCTCCATATTTTCATATCTGTCTGGACTTTTCTTATTTATGGCATTTTAGACAACCTTTTATATGAATTTCAGCAGAGGTGACATCTTGGATGAAATGCAATATTTACTCCAGTTGTGATTAATTTGATCTGTTCACTCTGGAAAAAAATCAAGATTATTCATATGAGTAAAATGTTCTTTATTAATGTGAGATGGGTACATCACATCGTTCCTTTTTTTCCTCACCCTGATTCTTAGCTGGTTTTTTATACTAATGGCAGTCCATTGAGCAAACTCCCTGCCTTTTTAATGTAATGAACAAACCAGTGTTGACACAATGTTACCCTTTTAAAGAAGAGAAGAACACATTTTCATCATTATTAGAACATTTGCTTGATGTCTCTGCTTTTGTTTCCTTTTTACCTTGAACATATTATTTCACAAGTATAATGGATCCAATTTCAAAACGAAGCATTCTAAGAGAGGTAGGGTTTATGTTGGAGCAATGGGGCAGTGAAGGTTTGTGTATTCATGCCGAACCGTCACGGTATGGGGGTCACTGTATGGTGTACGAAGCTGCATGCTGAATGTGTGGTACGTAGATCAATGCGCATGATGCAGAACCAAAGTTTACACGTGCTGGTTCTGCCCAGAAACTTTTAGTTGTAGGTTTTTAGCAACGGGTGCTGAGGTTAGCACAGTAAGCTGATTGGCATGCAAGTCGGTCACACTATGGTGAACACAAATGAAACGCAAGACCCGTCTGCAGGTTCCCACTCAGCAACATCAACTGAGAGAGTTCTGTGTACAAGGCCAGGGCGGTGTGTTGGTGTCGCTACGTTGTTGTAGGGTATGTGAATGGAAACATGCGATCCACATTCGTAAGCATCACCCAGATGTGACAGTCTACTGGAGGAGGAAAGAGCAACCCAAATTTTGTGTTTTCAGTTTCTTACCATAAGAAATGCTTTTCAGTTTTATATCCTGTTGTGATCTTTTGCCTTTTGGGAAAGTGTTTGTTCGGAGTCTGTACAGTGTAATACAGAGGAGTTTGAAAGGTTCCTTATTTTTGTAATGTAAATAGTTTACCAAAGTTGCCAGGGGGTAAAATGCTACTTCAGTCCCTAGCAAGAGGATTTTGTCTGTCTTACACTGCTGTCTGTTCAAAATCAATGAAAACAAACGCATCTTTACGCACTTGTTTACCAACCTTTCACGGAACCGTGAATCCTGAAGCTTGCTAGTGTAAACATACATGTGAACAGCAGACACTTACTGTTAATATGTTTGCAGTATTAAGCATGATAACATATCGAGAATAAGTCATGAACTTAATGCATCTAGAAAATGCTCTCATCAGGTCTTAGTGCTAGCTAATATTACGGTGACAAACATTTTTCAAGTATTAGGAGGTTGCTCCATTTTTCCTGGCATCTGCTAACAGTGTCTAAATGTAGCTCTTTGCTTTAGCTGCCTGGCAGGAAGCAGACAGTTTAGCAGTGAGAACTCGTTTGTCACACGCCCCTGTCATCTGCAGCATACCCCAGGAGGGCGTGGAGAAATTGGATTTGGGTGAGGAATGTGACGGAGTCATCCCAGGGGATGGATGTGACATTGGCTCTGTGTGACGAGGAAGTGGTGATGAGGTGGTGTGTGTACATTGGTACCCTATCGCCCCCACCACTCTCCATCTCCTTCCCTCCAACTTGGCTTCTATCTGTCTCAGCGCTGCAGCTGCAGTAATGGCTTTGTTATTGGGTTACGGTTTAGTTACACTACCGGAAATGCTGTTACAACCCCCTGCCAGCGTTAAACAATCTCCCCTGCATTTCTCCAGATGGCAGCCTAACGCTTTGAGTAAATGCAGTCACCCTGAGCAGAAGCTCAATATTCAAGGTCCACAAACTATTACACTTCTGTAGCCGTTTGTGCCGTTTTTCCTTAGTCAATATCAATTTGTCCTTTTGTAGCTTGTCACTGTTACATTACAAAAATTGTGGACAGAAGGCTCACTCTCTACATGGAGTTACCTATATTTCCTTTCCAGTAAGATTTTTTTTAGTACTTTCCAAGAATGTACCTACTTCCATACTTAGTATTGTCACTGATGGAGGCCACCATCTAATTTTGCACAGAGAAGACTGTACAGGACAGGACTCAGACTGTGTTGAGGGAGTTTGGGTAGCTGTCAGCCATAGTAGACGGTGAAATGTGATGCTAGACTGGTCTTTATGTACTGCTCTTGGGTAATATATCTGTGTACATGCCACTTAGGGGTCATTTACTCATTGGGTTTAAGGTTGACCCACTGATTTTGTATTGTATTTTGTAACTTTAGTAGCCTAGTTTATGGATTGCAGTCAGAATGACTTGGGGATGTCTTCTGTCAGTGAGACACAGTAGTCTTTACTAACAATCCTGCAAAGCACATGACATCCAGAGACACCCCTGAAAGCCGGTTGTTGTCCCTGTGTTCGTAAATTTCATGGTTTAATCATTCCTGTATGAACGGACTGGATGTCAAGTCAGTGCAGGCTGCTAGGCTTGCATACTGCAAAGCTTGTATTTCAGCATCTGCTAAATGATTAAAGACAACCTACTTTTATTTAGAATTAAATGATAAAAAATGAACTTCTCTTTGGCAATAAAAGGTTTCTCAATATCTTCCCTTAAGATATAATCTTTCCCAATGTGCAAATGGGCCCATAATAGTTTTTCTCACTATGTTTGGTGACCTCCAAATCACAAACACAGCTCGTGTTTGAATATGTATTCGATATTTAATATCTCTACCCGCAATGTATGTCTTTTATCAAGATTGAAAGTCACAACATTAAATTGTATCCAAAAACAGGACATCACTGAAACCTGAGCCGACAGCCTCTGTCACTGGTTTACCGTAAAACCACTACACTCCATTTTGCTGATCACTTATCTTGTTTCCCTTCTCATTCTCTCTGCAGAGGCAACCGTCCTCAGCTATGACGGCAGTAAGTTTATGAAGGTCCAGCTGCCAGTGGTGATGCACACAGAAGCCGAGGATGTGTCCCTGCGCTTCCGCTCCCAGCGAGCCTATGGTATCCTAATAGCCACTACATCCAGGGACTCTGCTGACACCCTGCGTCTAGAGCTGGAGAGCGGCCGCGTCCGCCTGACTGTAAACTTAGGTAACGCCTCGGACATGCACCGACTGCAGCAGCAAAGTCATGTCCCACACACACACACACTCTCTCTCTCTCTCTCACACACACACACAGGCATCACATACATATTATGAATAGAAGGAGAAGATGTAAAGACTTTCAATGGCAAGAGTCTGCGGCTCTCCGCTCACTGCCAGTTGAGCACACAGCTGCCGTTGCCCAGCAGGGAATGCTCGCTGCCCAATCCATCAGCTAACCCCAGATCAACTTCCATACATGTGTATTACCCCAAAGGGAATTGCCCTCATAGTACACATTGTGTTATTTCCTGGTGGTGTTTCCTTTCAAGTACATCAAGTTATCATACACATGAGGAAACTAACAATTCCTCTGAAGATGATTGTGTCTGTATTATCACAACTCCTCTTCTCCAGAGGGTTACCTAATATGATGCAGCCCTGAGTTGTTGGTTGTGGTCAATTAATGGCCAGCAATTATTTGTTCACCTACACACCTGATTGCTCATTAATCGGCAACTGTGTCCTAAATGAGCACAGAAAAAGACATGACCCCCCCCCCTCACCTACAGCAAAAAGGAAATTGAGGACAAAATGAAAGACTCTGTGTGAGTGTGTGTATGTGTGCTTATTTGCTCAGGAAGGAATCCAATGATGCCTGTGAAAAGTTTGATATCTCTCAAACAGAGCAATGCCGCACAAATGATAGCCATCTATTTCTCCTTTCCACTGGCTAAACAGAAATGGGCTCCCTAAGCGGAGCCGTTTAGTGGTGCATACAAAGTAGACAGTCTGTGTCTGCTGTCAACCACAAGGAAGCATGCGTCCCACCACGGAAGACAACAGCGCCACACATTGACAGGGCTGACATGTCCGATCATTGCGACTACAAAAAGATGCCCTCTGATGAAAACAACAGGTCACCGTGTTTTGTTTTCTTTTGAATTATCTTTGACACATTTTAGAGTTTCTGAGTTTGTTCCCGGCCATCAGCCCCCGAAGCCTGTCTTCCCCCGTCCCTCCTTCAGAAAGCAGAGCATTCCCTGTAAGGGTAGGCTAGTGTCGGTCTCTGGCTGTTTGCGACCACTTTTCTGCTGTGGTTGACAACACACGACAGGCAGGGCCAAATGGGGAGGAGGGGAGGGAGTTCGATCTGGGTCACCTTTCTCAGAGCACGACATGAGCTAAGCCTCAGGAAACTGAGAGGTAGAAAAAAAAGATACAAAAATAGAGGCAGTCGATATGGCATTGCTGTGTGCTAGAAGATTAGTTTGTTATTGCATCGACAGTAAAGTCAACCAGAGCTTTTGTGGTAGACTCAAAACAATCTTTAGAAGTTACCAGCAAAACAAAAAGTGCTACATCTACTAGTGTTTACTGGTAGAATGTGTATTTAGACATTTACTTCAAGTAGAAGTAGCAATACCAAAATTTAAAATACTCCATGTCAGGTCCTTCATTCAGCATATGGCCACATAATAAAAGATTCATTATGGATAACTATAGTTGATGCATTCATTTGTAGTTGTAGTTTGTAGTTTCAGTGCCACATCTGGTTGAGAAAAAGCTTTTCCTTTTCCAGATCCGTTACTTGAGTAAAAGTAGCAATACCACAGTGTATAAATACTCTGTTACAAGTAAAAATGTTGCCTTGAAATATATATCTAGTATCAAAAGTCACAAGTGTCACTGTACAGGATGGCCCCTGCTCAGAGCATTAGGCTGATGATTCCCACTGATGCATTAACAAGTGAGTAGTATTTTAATGCTGGTTAAGGCGGAGTTAAATTTACCTACTTTTATATATTGTTAGGTAGTAAGATAACAACAATAAAACGGACTAGCTTCCTCCTGGCCCTGTCTGACCCTGACCAAAATCTGATGCTCTCATACTGAATAGAAGATCCTTTTAAACAGAAATCTCCCAGCTTGCAACATGTTAAACATTTTGTTTGGCTACATGGAAAAACAAAGCAAACAAAGTCAATAAACTCAACCTCAGCTCTGCTAACTTTCTGTTCTACATTGCTGGAACACAATTCCTGTAAACCATAGCTGTACTCCTCTGGCACAATGACACTGCAGTGCTTTTTACCAGCTCACTGTGGCTCGAGGCCATGGGTGAGAGCATCAGAGGACGGACAGTGTCCGTGTGTGTGTCCCCAGAGGGGTGGACTGTATGCTTTAATGATGTCTGCAGCTGTAACGTTGAAAGATGAATTTATCTCTCATCTATTCTTCCCCATCTAGATTGTATCAGGATTAACTGTACCGCCAGTAAGTTACTGTTCACCTTTCTTCTTCTTCTCTTACTCTCACTGTTTCTGGACATTCATGTTTTATACTTGTAGCCATGTTTACAATTTCTTCTCTGCAGCCATTATGTGACCCTGGCATTTGTACTCTAAAGCTATGGCAGTGGGAAGTCAGTCAATGCAGTGAAATATATCTGACTTGCACCTTGCATTGACATAGACGTTTACACTTTATCATACTGAGTCCAAGAGCTATGGATGCATAAGAAATGTGTGGTGGTGTCGTGTGCCTCAGCTGTCCAGGAGAATGATGAGCAGTGGGAAGGAGATGGAGGGAGGCTTGAATTGATGACAAACCCAAATATGGCAGTCAGCTGTGATTCCACGCACTGAGTTGTTTCTAATTAACGAACCTTTTCACTCATGAATTCAGGCTGATATAAAACGCGTGCTTTGAAAGTGCAGGTATTTTAGACATGCATGATTTCCCTGTCTCCCCCTCGCAATTCTTTTTTTTCCCTCCTTCAGTATTTCACGCCAGTTGTAAATTGATGAGGCCATTCAAGGCACAGAGGAAATACAGAGTGTGATTTTATTATTCTCATTAACCTGCCTTGCAGAGCAGAAAGAAAGGGATGAAGAGGGAGAAAGAGAGAATAGATCTTGTTGTGGGATTCATGGTGGATATCTCTGTGTTTGTGTATGTGTGTGTGTTTCAACAAAGAGGTTACATTGCAATATTTTGGGAGGTAAATATCCCTGACATTTATTATTCAGGAACAGTGATGAATTAATAATTACTTCTCTGGAGTCATAATACATAAGCTGTCTTCCTGTTTAATGATTCTGAAGTGACAGACACACTCTGTATCAGTAAATACCAACAGAAATGAGACAGTTTAAGCTCTATTATAGAGCGCCAGTGTCACATACTGTATATAAGGACACAGTGTTCTCTCTGAAAACATGAGTGTCGGATCTCTTTGTGTGTGAAGTGTTACAGTATTTGAAGGTCATTGCCTGATGAGAAGCGGAGACTTGCACAACAAACGCCTCCACACAGAATCACATGATGTGACCTCTAGACATGCTTCTGTGAGCCAGCCCTTCTTAACACCTTTCTAAATGCTAAATAGCATTGTTCATGCATCTTGGATTGCATCCCTTGTTTGTGTATGCAAATAAAAAGCTCTAAGCTCTAATTCCCCCATCTAATGCTTTAAAAGGTCACTCTTGGTTTATGAGGGTAGTGTGAAGGCATAATCTGTGCATGCATGGACTCCAGTGGTTGTCATACCAATATCTGCCATGCATTTGACTGATTGCGAGACAGAGTTAGTGTAGAACTGGTGGAATAATCACTGTATGTAAAGACCCCTAAATTTAACAAACCACACAATCTTTTAAGATGTTCGCTACGTGCAGTAGTTGCTTTAATAACTAGCATCAAACGATGTAGTGTAAAGCAGTGTGTATTAATAGGCTGGATGATTTCACATAAGCAGTGGGAAGAATGCAAAATGAAAAATTACCATACAGCACTGGTCTGTTTTTGCATTTAAGTAAGTTTATGCTGAGACTTATTTCGGTCTGAATTCTTACATTTTCTTAGTGTAGTCTCTTTAGATATAAAAAAGATAAACTCTAGATATTCCTCACACATAACTAAGCTATAATTCAAATGGAAAATATTTTGATTCCATTAAAATTTAATAGCATGCCAAAGGGAGAGCTAATGTTTAAGTAAAATAAAAGAAAAAAGGCAGGAAGCAGCGGGTCTTTCTTCAATAGATCCAGACCTAATTGTGTCATAAGAAAATGTTTAATTGAAGTTCTTGGAAAGAACTGTGTTAAGCCAGTGCATTTCCACTTATGAAGAGTTAGCATTTAATTCGTTTTTTTTCTAGGTTATTATTTTTCGTTGTGTTATTTTTGTCCCCCCTTTTTTTCCGTGTTAATTAATGTGTCTTGTCAGGCGCTGCAGCTCCGGTCAGCTTGGTGGATGAAGAATTTCAGCACCGACTCAAAGAACACATCACTGTCAATTAGAGACCTAGGCTCCCTGGGGCTGCCCGGAGCTGTCTGAAGAAAACACTGCCACTTCGACTTAAACACTGTTAACAGGCACTGAGTGACAACAAACTAAAAATATGAACTAAAAATATCCCGTGACAGATTGGCTTTTTTTTTTTTCTTTTTTTTTCTCGTCTGACATTCTGGTCTTCTATTATTCATTAACTTGAACTGCAGGATAATCACAATTTACAGTGTAGCCAGGATGCGGTGATGAGGGCAACTTTATGTGATTATTCTCCCCGTGACCTTCTTCGGCAACATCTCAAGGCAGTTTTTCTCCCATAATTGATCTTTTCCGAGCATCAATCTTTCGTTTTTGACTTATTCAGCGTGAAAAGAGCTGCGGGAGATTCTCTTACATGGGTATTACACCTGTGCGCATGTTAGAAATGATAGATGAGAGGGTGATTAAAGGGGAAGATGCATAGAGGGTGAGATATGTACATATCTTCTGCCTGCTAAGCTAAAGACTTAGAATTAATTGCCATTATTAATGAGTACTTATAATGTCTATTTATGGAAAAAACTTTTAATATACATTGAAATTTTTGCCACATTTTTCTCGTTGCACAACTCCGCAGTCATTTATTATTTAAGGAATAGTGTTGTTATGATTGCTTCTAGTTTTTTGCAACCACTTTGTCCAACCCATTTATTATATTGCAGTGTATAGCAACACTGCTGTGTATACACTCATAACAGCAATCAAAAATGTGTCTGATTAAAGATATTTAACATCCTCTAACCAATTACAATATATTAGAGTAGACGTTTCAGTCTGGCTATGCTATAAACAAATATAAAGGAACCCTTCTAATTTCCCCAGCTTTTGGTGTGAAGCAATTTAAAGTGCTCGCCTTTACACTTGGATATGTAAAAGACGCCTTCTCAGTCTTTGGCAACATATGAAGGAAAGTGTCGAGCAAACTGCTTGATTCTCTCTGTTATCTAGGGAATAATTATAGTGTAGATGAGTCAACCTGAAGATAAAAAAGTACCTCCTCAAGACAGCATGAAGTCATCCAGTAAGGGACTGTACAAAAATGACTGGGGTGTGGTAGGGGCTCAGATTTATTGTTTTGCTCTTTAAAAAACCCTCAGAGTTGTTCATATTTTCTTTGGCAAGCCCCTTCACTAACATATCAAAATGATAGTAATCTTTTCATGTGACTATTATCAATGTAACAAATTCTACAAGGCTGAAATAAGCTGTAAACACAGAAGAGCACAATGTTCAGCAAAAATATAAATGACCTCGAATGACAATACCCACCACTTATTAAATAAAAGCCCTACTCTGTTTCTGTATGTTGCTGCATGTACAGCTGTGTAATCATGAGTACCCAGCGAAGGGAAAGAACAGTGAAGTCCTAGAAATTAAGGAGCAATTATAAGGATGTCCTTCATGGTTGCACTGAATTAGTTTGATAAAGAGGCTAACATGTTGGCTCAGTGGTCCTTGTAACAAAACATTAGCTGCTTAAATTAAGCTGGAAATAAACAGCGACATCCCCCAAAGTTCCAGCGTGCTGAGAGACTTTTCTGTCGAGCCAGCAGGTAGTTAAAGGGACAGTATTAGTGTGTTTTAGGGTATTTATAGCTATAAGTGCATAGAGGTGTCATGTTAAAGGCACAGTTCACCCTGAAGGATGCGTGCATCTACTGCTAGCTCACCTAGCACCACTCAGCTAGCAAACATTGCAGTTCAGCCGAGGAAGATGCATTACAGTTTACATCTCACTTTGTCATGAGGGTGAGCCTCTCATCCATGAGTAGATGTACACCTCCTTCTGCACTGTGATACGGCTGGCTGATGTAGTTCAGAGGAGTGAAAATAGATGCTACATGAAACTCACAGAAAGGTCTACATCTTTTTGAGTAACTGTGTCATGATTTCTGGAAAGAGACATTGCTGTTGACTTCTTCAGATGTATTTTTTGCCACTTTGAGCACCACAAGCCAAGTGCCATGTTGTTCCATTATATTAGAGAGAAGGCAGACAGCCAATTTCTCCAGCACTCAGCAACTCACACCAAAATAATTTAGATTGATAAATAGCTCTACAGGTAAGAGGAAAAATATGTATTTTGATTTGGGGGTGAACTGTCTCTTTAGCACGACACCATTATGCAATTATTGCTGAAAATACTCAAACTCAGTAGTGTGATGGCCATTAGATCAAGCTGTGTTCAAAACAACCTTTTAACGTGTTCATTAATGAGCAGTCTCAGTTCATACAACAAATACACGTAGATGTAAATGGCCAGAAACAGCAGATTAGTATTGATTGTCATCATTCTTTGTTTTAACACTATTTAACCTTTGCTTGCTTAAACATGTTCAGAGTGGCTTTTCAGTTAACAAGGCATTGATTGGACAATCAGGTTGCCCAGCTTCCTTGCAATGTGTGCTGGCTTTGATGTCTGCGTTGACGGTAATCCAGCAGTAGCGGCCGGCTGCTTGGTCAGTGAGTCCCTCTTCCCTCCACCTGGGTGAGTCACAGCATCGGGGCAGGCAGCACCAGTATCTGGCCTGTCATCCAGCCAGCTAGAGCTGATTGACTGGATAATCACATCTTCTCATGCTGTCCTGTGCCACACTTCTCCACTGTTCCCTTGGGCCTGAAGTCAATGAGGCAGGGAGAGATCACTGTAGATCCATCACTGCAAATAGATCACCATCAGTGAGGGCACCAGAGAGGGCTGGACGCGGCAGACAGTTGACTAAAGGACCTTAATGTCTGGCCAGCAGCTGCCAGTTTTGACCATAGACTGCACTACAGGCGTAAACCCAGGCCCTACAGTAGTGAATGTGGTGCAGGAATGGGCTCCTTAATACGATTGACCTCTTTTCCCCTTTCCTTTCTTTCCTCCTTGGAGAGCAACAAGGACAGGATGATGGAAGGCAAAGATCAAGCATGCTTTCAAGTCCAACTCCATTCCATTATTTCATATCTCTCCTCCTTAATCCCTCGCCAGTCGTCTGGTTTCAATCCTGCCCCGGTGTTTAGTGCTTACAAAGCAGAACTGTGCCTCTGAGATTGAGTGTGTCCCAGTACTTTGGCACCCTCAGATTTGCATACACATTGCATCGGGCTTTGAAGATTGCAGAAAAGGAGGAAATAAATAGCCACAAATGGGTGCAGGGGAATGAAGATGGCACCCATCTGAAATACTCCCCACAGTGGGCAAGGTATGCCAAGCCTGGGGATTTTAATACTGTCACAGTGGCACGTCCTCATTGGCCTGTTTGGTTATGTGTGCCCAGCAGGGGAACATCACAACTATACGGCAATTCAAAGAAGCTCTAAGACGGAGGCTGCATGAAAAAATAATGCTCTGCCCCAATTGGACTGATGTTGGAATATCTAAATGCAGCAGAGTATCTTAGGAGGGATTTTTTTTTTTTCTCTTTCTGCTCTCAAGATCACAGAGATTTGGTGCAGTCACTCTGATTTATCTGTGATTCTAAATTTGATTATCTCTCCTTGAGGTTTTGGCCCTGTGATTCTGTGTGACATCTCCGTTACTGCCCGCTAGCAGTGACACATTTTATGCAATATTAAAATGCTGGTTTCAGGAGTCAGTGAAGGAATGATTCAGAGATGTGATGTATTATTAGTTAACGGCCATTTGGTCTTATTATTGAATTTACTGAGACATTTAATAGAAGGTGTGCAGCCTATATAGTGTTACTGACAATATCAGCTACCTGCTCCTTTTCCTAAACACCCATTTATTTGTAAGGGTGCTGATAAAAATCACATTCTGTATTTCCTGTTTTTTGTATTACTAGATTTCCAGGGACAACAGCCTGTCGTTTTTGCTTTTAAAGGGTTGTTTTCACCATCAAGGACACTGCTTCCATTATGCAAGTCTTTATTCCCATATCACTATTTCATGTCATGTTGTGGACATGAGAGAAATCAAATACTGGGTCGCACTGTCGTAGGTAAACAAGATGGAGAGTGATGTTCCGTTGTTTAGTGCCGTGCTCCGTCGTAGGCTTTTGGTAGTTATATGCTGCCACCAAGTGGCATTACAGGAACAGAGAGATATCACAAGAAACAAGAGAGCAGCTATTATGAGAAGAGTAATTATCCCCCCTTTCTTCAGACACTATACATTTACAGCAAAACAGTGTGAATATTGTTGGTGATAATAATGTGACTGCCTGATTACTGCCTCCCTCCTCCTGGTTTGAGGGAAATAGTATTCAGTGAGAATTCAGAAATTTGATGCCCTATCTAATGGTGCGATCAGTACAGCAAATGCAAGTCAGAATGATGTGTTTTTATGGACCATTAACTATGTTTACCTTTAATGTTTTCTGCCTCTGTCAAACTGCTTTACTCATCCACTCTGTCCTCCTTTCGATCTCTCCATCTCTCAGCCTGTCTGTAATGTATTGGTTTGTATGCATGCATGTGTGTTAACCATTGTTTGGACTGTCCCGCAGGCAAAGGTCCAGAAACTATTTTTGCGGGTCAGAATCTGAACGATAATGAGTGGCACACAGTGCGTGTGTTCAGGAGGGGCAAGAGTTTGAAACTGACCGTAGATGATCTGCTGCCTGTGGAAGGTACTTCTCATCCTCTGTTCATCTGACAGAATCCTATTTTTCTCCTATACACCTAATTATATGTAACATTTTGTTGGGCTCACAGATTCTAGGTAAGACACGTGCTCTAGTAGTGTATTATCTGGTACTACTCTGTGCTGTTCTGGAGAGAGCCTTCATGCAGTTCTTTCTCTGAAAAGAGCACTGCTGATGCTCTCGTGTCCATTAAGGACCAAATGTTGCTGTTTGAAATTCACCAGGCATTGTTAAAAACATGTCCTCTAACTGAGCGATGTTGGATAAATGTCTTAAGATGGCTGCAAATTAAATAATAAGCAACAAAGTGCTGAATTTTGGGAGATCATGGGAGAATTATAGCCATCCTAGTTACTAGTTATTTTACAATTATTTAGACAGACTTTCTTTGAGGCCTTGTTTCCTTAAGCAGTAAAAAAGAGTTATTTTTAGACCATTCTGTTTTCTACTTGTCTGAAAAGAACATTTTGCAGCACCTATTGTACAACCTGAAGAAAAGAAAGTTTTAATGACCAATTAAGAGTTCAAACAGAAAACCAAAACTTACAAAAAACAAAACTTTTGATTGCTCTATGATTTCACAGCTTAAATGAGTTCATTATTGCAAGCCACTTTAATTTATTTTTATTTATTTATTTTTTTCTAGATCTCCTCACATCATAGTGTTATTGTCATTTAGAGGCTGTGTAGACGAACCCTTAATTGCAAAGCATCGCCCCTTGAATTGTCATGTACCCCCAATAACAGCCCCTCTCCCTCCCCCCCTCTGCTGATCAAAGGTCAAATGGCAGGTGACCACACCCAGTTGGAGTTCCATAACATTGAGACGGGCATTGTAACAGAGAAGCGCTTCATGTCAATGGTGCCGTCCAACTTCATCGGCCACCTCCAGAGCCTCTCCTTCAATGGCATGGCCTACATAGACCTCTGTAAAAATGGTGACATTGATTACTGTGAGCTCAATGCCATGATTGGCTTCAAGAACATCATTGCCGACCCCGTCACCTTCAAGTCACGCTCCAGCTATGTGACCCTCACTACTCTGCAGGCCTACTACTCCATGCACCTTTTCTTTCAGTTCAAAACCACCTCATCCGATGGCCTCATCCTGTTTAACAGCGGAGATGGGAATGACTTCATCGTGGTGGAGCTGGTCAAAGGGTAAGTGGTTGCAAAAGTTTGACCAACTGTTTCCCAATATTTTAACATTAGCTCCAGTCACATTCACTTTTGTTACATCTTCAAGTGCTTTAACTGGGCTTGTTAGACCTTAAAATGGTAAACTATAAGATATTTTGTTCTATCTTAACTACATTTGACTACGTCTTTTGGGACATGAGTCATTGCTGTGGTTTTGCGCAGGCCTGCCATGAAATAATTTGTCAAACAATAATGTTGCCAGAACTCTGATATGCTTTTAGGGGAATTCGTAACTGAAGTTTGGCGTGGGTGGCTCTCTTGTTTTAGTTCAAATGAGGTAGCTGCTAACGCTGCAGTAACCACACATCTCATCTCTTTGCACACACATGACTTCATTTGTAGGACAGACCTACCTGCCACCAGGTGTGAGGACCAGCAACGCTTTAAACTGTGCTGAATATGTTTAGTATAAGTGCAGCAAGATTTGTTTATGTAAGAATCTCCATATGAATGGATTATGATTTTAACAATGCAGCTCTTAATACTATATGACAGTTTCCAAACAGAAAACAAGTCTTGACAGCTTATGCCATTACCATGGGAATTCAAATTCTTTTCTTATCACCTCTATGCCAGAATATTTACTGAAAGAGCTGTCGGCTATTACTGTTCTTTTTAATCTTCATGAAGGCACAACAAATACCCAACATAAAAGGGAATCAACTACACAAGGGCGCATTTCTTATTGCTGAAATGCAGCTATAGAATGACCTTCTTTTAAGTAATGCCTGAAGTTAAGGTATTATTCAATGTGCTAAACATTAAAGTCATACATTTTAATTAGAATGGGCATGCAAATCATAAATAGCCTGTAGACCAAAGAATTTAAGACCAATTTGTTCAGCACAGCCCACAACCTTTTGTTAATGCCGCAACCTGCCAATTATTTAGCTTCTTTTCAGACAGCTGCACTTTCTGATACTCTCATATCTGCACATTTGAAACCACAGGCAGGCACACAGCTACAGCAATGAACATGCACTCTCTTGCTTCAGTTTCCAGAGGTTTATAACACTTTTCTAATTTGCTTCTTCTTGATTTTATTATTCTTGCTATAATCTGATGCATTTGATGACAAATATGTGGATCTTGGAAACATCAACAAAGCCTTGTCACAATGCCACGCTTTCATGTCCTTCCATTCTGTCCATGGTTGCATCCAATCATGTTTTTTATCTGTTTCCAGTTACCTGCACTACGTGTCTGACCTGGGAAACGGAGCCCACTTGATCAAAGGCAACTCAAACAAACCTCTGAACGACAACCACTGGCACAATGTCATAATATCAAGGGACACCAACAACCTCCACACTGTCAAGATAGATACCAAGATCACCACGCAGACGACCACAGGAGCCAAAAACCTGGACCTGAAGGGTGTGTAGGCATAGTGAATTTATATGTATATGTATATATATTTTTAGATTTCACTAATCTGGGGCAGCAGTGGCCTAGAGGTAAAACAAGCAGGTTTGTGACTGAATGGTTGCACCAGCAGGATAAAGCCTGCAGGGGTGGCAGGAAAAAGCAGTGCTTGGCCCTCACTCATTATCACCACTGTGGCACCCTTGAGCAAAAAACTCAGCCCCCATCTGTTCAGTAGCCAACAGTGATGGGGTGCGTGTAGGGAGTTCTTAGGAGAGACCATTTGTACTCAGCAGACCAACATTTAATAAAAGTTATTTTAAAGGTCCCATATTATGTTTTATACTTCGTACCTGTAATGTGGGTTTCTACCAGAACATGTTCACACGCTTTAATGTTAAAGAAGAAAAGAAACATTTCCTCATACTCTCTACCTGAATACAGCTGTATTGTCTCTGCACTGCCATTGTGGCTGTAAAATAACTAACAGCACTGTATCAGTTTCTCCCTGTATATAATATAGTTGTGACATCACAACTTCAGGAAATACTTGACAGCTCACTTAAAGGCAAAAGATTCTTAATACAGATTATGTGCATTTCTCTGTGGACTAAATGTTATGGTACTTTCACAGTCTTTATATAACACATATACCTGCTTTATAATTTAAAGACAGGGGAATGTGACTTTTTACCATTTAGGGCCTTTAAGGAGTCATTAGGTAATAAGATAAAACTCTTTTCCCACTGGAAAGATAATTGGCACAAGTAATGTGCTACATTGCAGAATGTTGTAATTTCTGTTATCAAACATTGCTAATGAGACACTACAAAGTGGATGACAAATTACTGGATTGAATGTAAAAATAAAACAATATTGAAATTGTATTATATAAAAAATGTAATTTGATGCAATAAGAAATTGATAATTAACCTACTGCATGCTCACCTGGATAAAATACTTTATTAGACGACTCTCATCATTAATTAGAGATAACACAAAGAGTCTGATATTCAGTGAGGAAAAGTCACTATGATCCCACTTACAATGATGTGCTTTTAATCTTTAAAAATGCTCATTGCTTGATATGGTAAGCTTGGTACCATGCTTTCTTTCCACTAGGGGTCAGTATTGTTATATTTCTGCACAGGTAACCTTTACATTGGTGGCGTGGCTAAAGAAATGTACAAGGAGCTGCCCAAACTGGTGCATGCCAAGGAGGGCTTTCAAGGTTGTCTGGCATCAGTGGATCTGAACGGGCGGCTCCCAGACTTGATGTCAGATGCTCTGGACTGTGTGGGGCAGATAGAGAGAGGATGTGAAGGTGAGTTATCTCTCAGACTGCTGGGGGAAATCCTGTTGGCAATATGTTGCTTTCAGACTTTTCTTTGTCTTTAGAACACGTTCTACCTGAAGCTCAGGTGTAATGGTTTGAATATTGATAGATGCCTAACAAGAGAGATGTTCCATTTAAATGCAAATTCACTGATAAACTCCCCTAATTACTTTGGTTTCCCTCAGTATCACAGAACTTTCCCAAAGGGTCATTGCAACACTATGCGGTGCCCGATTGCTGCTGAGTTCTCCCATCCTCATACTTGTCCAACAAGGACTCACACACACACACACACACACACACTCTCTCTCTGAAGCACACCCACACTGCCAACCTGTGGCACATAATTTAACATCCATAAAGTGTGTTAGTATTCTGTTAGAATGCATCAAGCTCTGACACTCCTCCACAGGCAATCATTTCTGTTTCACTTAGCCATAATCTGATTATTCTCTCTGCCATATTTGTACTGCCAGTGTTATTTCCCATTTTATCCCCATTCTGTTTTGCTCTATGCATGCTTGCTGGATCTGAGAGTTTGCCAGAAGCAATCCTTTTGAATTATGTATGAAGCCTTTGTTGCATGCATGAATATCATTTGCCCAGTCTAATGTGTGCACCACATCCAGAGACAATATTTGATTTATTTTTCAACTTCACTCACTTAGTTTAATTTCACAATTCATCCACTCTTTTTCTATTGAGTACGCAACTTCTGATCTTTTCATGTTCCCGACATTACAAATGTAATCGAATTCAGCGCCCTGTGCGGGTCTGTCAAACTTGCAGTTTTCGTTTTGTGCCACACAATATCAGTGGTCGCTCTCAGTGGAAAATGGCTTATATGATAACACATTTATTGAATTGTACGAAAGGAGTCAGAAGGCAGCATACATTTTGTAGATAGTATTTGACTACAGCAGGGAAGATACATTAGATAAAAATGTAGTTTTCTTTTACTGAACACAATGGACAGATCATATCTACTTCCCATAGTAATGACAGTTGCATGTTTTTTCTTCATACTGCTGATGCCATTTTGAGAGTAGTTGCTATCACAGCTCGGCTTAATTCAGCCTCCATTACACAATACAATTTTTCCCCTCTGGCTCTTTCTGAGGACAGACATCGGCCTCATTACTCGCTCTGTCTCTCCTGCTTTAACAGTCTGTGTTTCTGTTACTCCATCTCTGACGTCTTGATGCTTTACTAACAGCTGGTATACTTTGCCTTTCCTTTCCTATTATTTTGCTGACAAAAGTTGCATTGATGAAAGCTGACTTGCAAGGTAGATAGCTTTGTCTGTTTGATACAGAGTCTGATATCCCCTCCCCCCTTTGCATCAATTCCTTTGCCCTCCCCACTTCTCCACAGTCTCTACCTCCACACTTTCTACTCCCTGAACAAGATGACTGCCTAATTTGAATTCACCCACCTGCCATATGGAATGGGCTTCAGTCCCATAGGAATACAAGTATCATTACCATCTTGTATCAAAGTCTATGGGGCTCACATTTTGATTTGCACTCACATGTTGTATCCTTTTTTTTTTTTTTTTTTTTTTTTTTTGTCAGACATGTTTTTTTATGTATTTATTTTCAAGGGTTTTTTTAGAGCAACTTTTGCATGCCTTATACTAGTGTTAATAACAGTGCTTTCTCCTGCATGGATTTCCTATTTTAAAAAATCAAGGTTTTTACTCAACCTCCAATAGTTTCATGTTTTAAATTAAATTAATTGTTAATTAATTGATGTCATAAGTCCCGTGTTTACCAATGCCATATTCCTGTTATAGTCTCTGGCACTCTATTACCACTCTGTAAGTAGAAATTAAATCAAGCTGCAGGGTTTAGCCCTTTAAAATTAAACAGCTGAAAGTGTGCTGCAAAACAAATGGCACCAGTGCCCAGTAATTAGAGTCAATTCAGACACAATTTGATAAATAAATAGCAATATAACCACATTATAGTATTGAGTTTGTAATAAACATTAAGTAATTAAATTATTTTCCACTTCATGCCTTACATATAAATCAGATGACATTAGACAAACCAACAGTGTCTCCTCTCAAAAAACAGTGTGATTCTTTATCTTGATTAACTGAAATTCTGAAGTCTGATATTAATAAGTATGCCATAACACATCTGTTGTCTTGTTGTTTACTTAATTGACCAACAAGCCAAGTCACATCAGACTCCATTACATTTGTAACACAGTAGGCACATTATTAAATGAAAGATTTTGTCAGCAGTGGAATCACCAGTCGATCACGTAGTTAGATGAAACCTAAATTGACTTATATTCAAATGTATTTCAGAGTCATTTCTCATCGTGAATTAAAGTGTTGTTGTTGTTTCTTGTGTCAAAAGGGAGACTGTGTGAAGCATTTTACTTTTTGCATTTTTCAGCCTTGAGTGGGCTAAAGCAAATGCTTAAACTATTTAGCAGTTACCATAGTTACTCCAAGGCTGAGCAGCAACTACACTGGCTACACTTAATGCTGCTTCCACATGGATTCAGGCAGATGGTGGATGGCGAACCGGACATCATTTAGTCGATGAGAGCAGGATGGTGAAATTAGGTGAAGCCAGTAGAGAACACTGGCAGTGGTAGCTGTAGACTACACTGCCAAAGTGAAAATATTTTAACTTTTTGGCTCTTTCTTGATGATGGATGTTATGTAGCTCTTTCACACAAGGAGAACTTGAAGCTGCATTTTCTAGCTACATGCACGACTAGAACAAGTGCATAAATAAACAACACTAGATAACTGTACTTAATATATTTTATTCCATTCTTTGTACACAGTACAACACCACCATAAATAAATATTGTCATGTGTGTTTTGTTTGGCCGTCCTGCCAGTCCTTCTGACTGACTCTTTGTTTTTCCCGTGCCGTCCAGAAGGTTTTGTCCGTCTGCCGTCTGTCTGAGTCCATGTGTATGCTGCTTTTTTAGAGAAGAGAAAATATAAGGATGACATTGTAATGCGCAGTCTGTCAATTGTCAACTTCACAAGAGTAAATAAAAACACAATGGAATAGAAAGATAGATGTGTTCCAGTGGGTTAGTTATGGCTATAAAGTGGAGTGCTGCACGCAAGCAGTAGTACAGTATGTGTCACTATTCAGATTATATCTTTATGTGTCATAGATGCAGTTCAAATATCCAGATGAAAAATAACTGACAAATAAAAGTGGCCACAATCGTAGAGTAAATAGTATAAAACCAAAGTAATTCCATAATTTAAATATTTCATCCATACTAACCCGCTCCATTCCACTAACATTTCTCCATAACTGAACTAACTCAGCATCACTGTCACACAAACAGATGATAGAGTCTGTGCAGCTGTGCACTCACTGCACTCTGGCTCAGACTGACAAAACGACTGACTGACTGATGCGCCGATGAAATGATGGAAATAATAGATGCACAAGCACGATGATTAAACACTTTGACTGTAAAAAGCACGATTACATCACTGTTTAAAAGCACATGGATAACTCAGGCTCTTACTGCTTATGAACTATGTCATTGTCCTCTGACGCCGTTCACAGCTGGTAATAAGATGCATTCTCTGATTACACTAACCATCTGCACAGGTGGTCAGGGATGCCTGACAGTTGGAAGAAGGAAAGGTGGATAACAGTGTGCACTGTAGACACAGCTTTATAAGATCTAGACACAGTTTAAATACACGTTACTCTACAAAAGACAGATGAACCGTCTCATAAATATTCTGTACTCTGCTACTCTAAGTATATAATGTAAAATAAAATATGGTAATCGCTAATGACAGTTTAATCCAAGGGCTGAAGACATTTAAATACCTTAAATGTTAAAATGTTTTTGTATGTGTGTGAGGTCTTTATTGTGTCTTCTAACTGAATATATTGAGGGGTTTGGGCAGGCATTTGTCTACAAATTTGAAGCATTTTTTTATGGAAAGAACACAAAATATGTCTAAATATACAGTTGTTAGTGATGGTAGCATATGTTGTTTGTTCTGTGTGCTTCCATTTGCAGAAGCCTATTGTCTATATGTTCTGCGTGACATTTAATTGAACTGCAGACTCAATCTGCAGACTGTGCTGCTGGTTATTATAAAATTCAGCTCACCAAGTTACCATTTGTCTCCATATTCAGGCCCCAGCACGACGTGCCAAGAGGACTCGTGTGCCAACCAGGGTGTGTGTCTTCAGCAGTGGGAGGGCTTCAGCTGTGACTGCAGCATGACGACATTTGGGGGACCGCTGTGTAATGATGGTAGGATTCCTCTTCTTGGTTCTTTACTCTCAAAGCCTAAACAGGTTTTGTTTATTTTTTATTCATTTGACAATTACAGGGTAAACATGTCTGTTGGTATACTCTGTGCAGGCCCATCCATAATATGAAATAATGGGTATTTTCATTTAATTAAAATCAGATCAAATCAAATATCACAAAATAACATACCTCATACACATCTCAGATCTTAAGATGCATAATTCATTCCATCTTCTAATTAAACTCGTCCAGGAAAATCTTGGTGTCAGACATTCAAAGGTGGGTGTTATCATCAACAGCGGGGCCATTTTTATCCTATGCTTTCACACAGCGCTTGTGTTCCAGCTCATTATTGTTTCCTGTCTGTGCTCTATATTTGTGTCCTCACGAAGCACGACGTTTGCCAGAAATATGACACATTTGCTTTGTAAACTTTCCAATTGAACTAAGTAGAGGCCCAAACTGTGCTGCGTGCTGTAACTTGGTCAATTAGAATGAGTCTTGACACAACTTGTTTTTCAATAGCTCTGCTTTGAATGTATATTGTCTTCACTGAGGGTGTCGAGAGCTGCTGGGAATCTGTAGGGCAGAAACTTCCACGTTTGTGACATCTGGCTGACAGTTCAGTGAAAGCTCATTAAAGTTTGAGAGATGTACCACTAGAGGGAGCAACAAACATTGTGTTCTGCTAAATAAAACATCAACAACAAGTCAATCAAGTAAACAAAATAAATGACAGTAACCACAAATGTGCTCATTATTTATTATAGTTTAAGCAGAAGATTTAAGCTTACTTTGAGCCACATGATGCAATTTAAAAGTTCTGTGGTATTAATCTCCCTTAAAGACAGTTAAGTAGGCATTTTGTTTAAAGGACTCTGAGCTCATTAATGTTTAGTTTTTGAGAGAACTAGGGTAATGTCTGCTCCTCCTTTAGAAAATGGGCTACTTCCTTATGCAAAACATGCACAGGGGATTTTGTTTGGTCATTATTTTCTTCTGCAGCAGTTCACACAGTAAGGGGTGAATGGGCAAAGTGCTGAACTGCATTAAGGAGGAAAGAACAGAGCGGGCACTCTGGAGATGACACAAAAGCAGAGGAGAGAGCACCATAAATGTTAATGCATTCTGTGTCACTTCTACCAGCTTGATAAGACCCCATCTTTTGTTATCAGCAGAAAGTGTTAATAGATTCCCCTGCAGCCTTATGTGCCGGACATATCTGCTGCCCATGATAACACTAAAAGGATTCTTCTGTCCATGAGATGTGAGCTTGAGTGTAGCTCGTCCTGATCCCAGCCCTGCTCTGCTCGTTTTACTCTCCCTTTCATTCCTCAGACCATGTTTGGATCAACAGAGGAGTAGGGCTGTGCTGGAGGTGTTGAGGGATATTTTTGATGGCGAACTCCTCATGAACCTGCCTTGTGCATTAAAGGGAGAAGAAATGCAGTTTGGAACTTTCTTTTTTTATATATCGTTCTTCCTGTCATACATATTCATCCTGAGCAGGCCCATACAGCTCATTTTCAGCGCTGGGAGTAGAGTGGCTCACAGGACATGTATGCATATATTATATCTGAGCAGAAGTGCTCTACCTGCCGACTCTGGTTACTGTAGCTAGTCTCATTATTCCTACTGACCTGACAAGACAATAGGATGGATCAATGTGCAGGCCCAAGGGATGCAATATGTTACCACCAAAAAAACATACTTTCCAAGAAATCTCTTTCACTACGGATGAACTAGTCCTCAGAATAGTGATGCAAGGCATCCTCACTCTGCCAAGGAAATTCTACGAGTGGGAAAAATGAAGCTGGAGATGGTGGGGTTTTATCTATGTTGATGGATTGTCATGGGGATAGAGGAGAAGGGGGAGCGGCAAAGAAACGAGAGAAGCGTCTCTGAGGAAAATATCACTTTTTACCAGCTATATTTGCATAAGCTGAAATGCAGGCAATTTACAACAGAGCAATGGGTCTCCGAGAAAGCAACTTACATGGGGAGCTCACTGCATTTCCACATATTTCTCTTGAGGGTAGTCTGCCTTCTGACAAGGAGAAAAACTCCATTTCTCAGCCCCTGGCCCCATAACATTCACAGCCGGGATGCATTGTACAGCCGTCAGTCACAAATCATAAGGGAACTAATATTATGCCTGATAGTACAATACCATCTCATCGTTCAGCTCATGTAAATTCAAAATTTAAATCATTTTAAACGGAATAATGTGTTGATACTCGTGCCCAGTTGTGCTGTAAATTTACTGTCAACCTCAGTTTACTGCAGTGCGCTCAATCTCAACAACAAAAGAAAAAACAGTATGCGACAGTGACTTGCAATCAAATTAATGTAATTAACTTTCAGTTATTGTAGGAGGAAACAAGGCTTGGGCAGTATCCATTTTGTCTTATCTTCCTCACATTTTACCGCAGTATATAGTATATGATGGTGTTTGTGTAAAAGAAACAAACCAGAAACAAAAAAAAAAAGTAATTGTAGCACATGTCACTGTCTAGCCTACAATGCTCCATTCTAATATGCAGTTAGCCTACTTGGACAAGTCTTGCTGGGCATAAATGATTATGACCCATGGAATAATAAGTAGATAGAAAAGAAGCATCCTTCTTGCTGGAAGACCTGATGACACGTGTTGCTGCAGCAGATACGTTAACATCATTGGGCTAAACAGTCTGATCCTGTTGAATAAAATGATGTGGCAAATAAACTGATTTTGTAGCAATACTCCCAAATAGGGGCAGGTGTTTTTTCTTTTTTCTTTTTTTTAACTAGTCGCATAACATTATCCCCGCCACACGCAGTCTCCATCTTTCTGAGCTCAGTCCCTCCAGTAGAGCCTGACCTCTGGTGGTGTGCACGGTGCACTACATTACATCACCTCAATACAGCATCTCCATATCAGTTTATTAGAAAGAGGAGCATCTGTATTTTTTAAGTTACTGAAAATCAAACCTTCAGGATTTCTAAATACCCTGCTATACCGTAACACCTTGAAACTGTCCAAGCCTAAAGGAAGCACTGATCTGTTTTAAGAATGAAAACAATCAAAAGCCACTCTCGGGCCTTTCCTTGAAAAGGAAAAAGGTTTTGACTAAAACGGTGTTATTAAGTACTTTTGGCAATCTGAAAGTACTCTTCTTCTGAGGTTTGTCGCTGTACAGAGAGAAATGGGGCATCAGAGATTTGGCATCATTTTTAAATAAGTGAAGCGTTGTTTTAAATTACTGCATTGCAAGCTATGGCCTAAAGGCCTATTTCCACCAGATGCGTGTTGGTTGCGTCTGCGCTCCGGCACGGCAGCGGAGCCGATAGGATTCAATTCTAGTCAGTGTGTGTGTTTCCACCGGCTGCGGCTGTGCTGCGTTCCGGCTCCGTCTCAGCTCCGGCACTCCGGAGCCCTCCGCAACAGATACGCAGGACTTCTATTTTTGCCGGACGCCGGAGGACAACGCAGCAATTCAGCACAGAGCAGATCGTGCGGGGCAGGAAGTCGTGCACAGAAACACAATAAAACATCCGGTTAATTTTCAAAATAAAATACACAGTGTTCACGCGGATCATATTTCCCTGTACTACACCTTGAAAACTACATAATGGGCAGAGGCAGGCCTGAAGTCAACAGGTCAGAGGTTTTCAGACGTCATTTCACCCCGCGAACACCATGGACAAGGAGATATTCATCATGGCAGTGCACCAAGATGTCTTCCGGCGGAGCTGCACCGCTCCGCACAGCAAACGCAGCCGGTGGGTATTGACGGACGGCGGAGCACGCAGCGGATAACCAGTGCTGCCGTTCCGCAACGGACACGCATCCAGTGGAAATCCGGCGTAACATGCATGGCTTTATAACTGTTTGGTCCTGTGGGGGATGCACATAACGTACAGTAGAAGAAAGAGGAAGACATCAGTGAGATCATGAAGTGACAAGTTCCCCTATCAGAAGAGTATCTTTAGTAAAATAGAAAATGGCATGTATTTAGTAAAAGGCATTCTTTGCTCTTCAGTTTTTTTCCATTTTCAGTTCATACTTTGCTTTTTGCAAGTAATTCTATCTGTCCTCAAAAGTCTACAGTAGGTGTGGCGTGTGTGTGCTGCATGTTTCCACATACACTCTGCACTGGGTTTCATTTTTTAGAGCAATCCACCATTTCTTGGCTGTGCTGTGAATTTGCTATGATAAAAGTATTTCAACTTCTCAGAACAGTGCTGCACCTTTCAGTTCAGAATGATTGGCGGGATGATGACATAGATATAAAAACAATCTTCAGATCTTCTCTTCATCTTCTCCCAAACACTCCCAGTGATGTGCCAGTACTTTTTTTGAATGAACTGTGGACACGGTGTCTTAGAGTTTTATTTTTAGAACCAATTATCTCCACTGGATACCTACAGTCAGTGAAACTAGGGGAGATAAAAAATAAAAAATGCGTGCCATGCTGGCCAAGATGAATCTCTTTCAGTTCGTCATGCACGTGAGATGAACTATAGTTAAGATTGATGTTAAGCTTGCATTTGGTCTCATCACTGAAAGCTGTTTTTGATGCCAGTAGGAATAAAATGGCATGTAGAACACATTTCCATTAGTGACCCAAAAAGGAGACACAGACTGCATGTATCTATGTGTGATGAAGTCGTCAGTAGTGTTGTGCAAGCACAAACCGATGCTGGTAATCAGCCAGCAGCAGAACATCACCAGTATCTTCTTCGCTTAGAGTATGAGTTGATAATGCCATATTGCATTTTGTCTTCTCTGTAATGTCCATTGGGGTAGAAAAAAAGTGTTCTAGTTTTCATTCAGAAGCTGGCTTGGCATGTGTGTGTGTTCGTGGGACTTAAACTCCAGTCTGGACCTCCTGAGGGAGTTCGCCTGCAGTGGTCAAGCATCTCAGTGTAATGTACAGAGACAAACAGAATGGTGTTTGCTGTTGAGCTAAAGTGGGTCGAGGAGATGCTACGGAGAGGGGTATGCCTGGCCTTCACGCAATTTTTGTCTCGCCTGATTGCTCCTCCACCCAGTCTTATAGCCAGAGCTATTAGTGCCATGTCAATATTGTATCAACAATGGAGGTTGTGTGGGTCTCGTCTCCATTGTCTCTGCCCAAGGGGCAAAGACGAGTCCCTCTCACTTGATTCTAATGTGTCTGAGTCAATGCTCATTCTTGTGCCTTTATACCTTGAAAATAGTCCATCTGGGCCCCAGGCTCAGCATCCACTATGCCATTTGCATTAGACAGGGGTCTGATTTTTCTTAAGCACAAACATAAAGTAAAAGACCCTATTTCTGTCATGTGATATTCTTCATATAGTCTAAAGGCAGCCACTACACAGAGGAACCAACACTGACGCGTTTGTTGCGTCAGTCCACAAAAGCCAAAATTCAAATAAATATTTTAAAAAGACTAGAAGCTCAAAATTTAAGATAAAAATGAAGAACAACCAATTCACAGAGAGGTGGATTTCACTGACAATTATTGTATTTCAGCAATTCATCATGTCCAATTTTGCAAGGATTCTGCAGTGTCTAAATTTTTGTACTCACATTATTCAAGAGTAGCATTGAGAATTTACATGAACAATTATTTGCCCCAGTTTAGCCTCTTGCAAAACTTAATGCATCTTCCTAGAAATTTCTTTTCATTTAAAATAGGGCACTTGTTTTTCAGTGCAGTCGTGACGGTCCTCCAGATTTAACATGCAGATAAGCACACACACTCACACACACACACACACACACACACACACAAGCGTGCAGGAAGAACAGCAGACAGTTTTGTCCCAGTCTTCTGTGGTGGCATGCAAGGATTAGACCACTTAGTTTGGTTTCGATCAATATAAGGGGACACTCAGTCCAGTAGTGAGGCCAAGGGGATATGAGGCACTGGAGTAAACAGCCTGCTGTCACATGGAAGTAATGTTCTCCTTGCCCTGGATGTGGCCCTCTTTTAATGCAGCTCAGCCAAACAAATCTATGGGTCTGAAAGTATTTGGGCTTCAGTGTGTGCTGAAAGCTTGGCCTAGTATTGAACAGCCATTGTGCCCCTAGATATGAGAGAAGCAGTCTTAAGTGCTTCTGTGTGTTCACTTCAGTAACCATTCCCCCAAATGTGCACAGACGCTTACACGAATCATAGCACCAATGTTAAGTTTAACTGATTTGCTGCAAAGCAGCTGAAGGCTTTTCTAATGTACAATCAAATAACCATAACACTTTAGCAATGGAGAGGTTTATTTATTTATTTATTTATTTTAATCGCTACATCATCCTTGAAACAGTACATTGTTATGCCACTGTTTCAATGACAGCCATGGCCAGAGGCATTATGTTTTCAGGCTGTCCGTCCATCTCATTCTCATGATCTTTGTATCTCAGAAACTCCTTGAGGAAATTTCTTTAAATTTGGGACGAACGTTGACTTGGGCTCAAGGATGAACTAATTAATTTTTACTGGTTACTGGTCACTTGCACTTCATGTCTGTCTTTTGTCGTGGATGTGATATCTTCAGAAACGCTCGGAGGGAATTTCTTTAGATCTTGCACAAACGTCCACTTGTCCACTTCAAGGATAAACTGATTAGACTTTGGTGGTCATAGGTCAAAGGTCCCAGTGACCTCACACAATACGTTTCTCACTGTAATTCAAATGTCATACAATAATGATAACAAGAATTCACACAAATGTCTAATAAGATAAAATGATGAAGTGATGATAATTTATATCCAAAATTGTAAGTGGACTGCATTTATATAGCGCCTGTCTACCTTACCAAGAAAGCACTTTTAGAATTTGCCTCTCACTCATCCATTCACACATTCATACATCAGTGGTGGCGGAATTGCCATAAAGGCGACAGCCTGCACATTGGGAGTAACTTGGAGTTCATTGCCTTACTCAAGAACACTTCAGCATGCAGATAGGAGGAGCCAGGGATTGAAAGGCTGACCTTGTAGTTGAAGGACAACCTGCTCTACCTCCTGAGCCACAGCCACCCCCAAAAATGTCAAAGATTAACTTCCCTATGACCAACATACAACATTATGATGGGCCTATCATAATGTTCTGCAGAAACCCTTTTCTGGCCATTATTCAACGCCACACCTCAGGGACAGAGGGGGAAACATTTGGTCAGATACTAAATTGGTGACACTAATCTTTGGTGCCCAACTTGAACCTGTGGTGATTGTATAGATTTTCTGTGCTGCGATGTGTGGAAGATGTGTGTGAAGCATCCACGTTTTAAATTTGTAGCTTCTTTGCAGTAGCAACTCTCATATCTGAAGCATTGTCTACTGTCATAGCTGCAACTTTGAGTTGTATCCTGTTCCTCTGTTAGTCTACCACAAGCTCATTGGCTTTGATGATATTGAGGTGATCGTCATTGCACAATGTGACAAAGCGCTCTATCAGTCATCTTTAAAAATAGTCACTAAGTGAAGACAACATATTTCTTACAGGAAATCATTCACTGGAAATCATACATGTTAACAAAGTGATAACTTCCAAAAATATGAAGGGTATCCAAAAATACCCTTCATACCTTTTGTTAAATTCCCCCAGAGTCTTCACTACATATATTATAAGTAGAGACATTTAAGGATTTGATTTATATTTGACTATATGTATTTGTGAATTCCTTTTTTAATATTTTGTCATTAATGGTTTTGGTGTTTTTATGGGATTTGTTGAAAAATCTAGATACCAGCCGTACTTAAGTACATACTGTATTTAACAGATTGATATGAACCTAGTATTTATCACCATCTTCTCTACTACAAAAAGCAGAAACCAGTGTAAAATCAGCCATTTATTAGACATTTTATACTAGGTCTTATTCTGCTTTCATGTCTCTAAAGTATATGTCAGCGTCTGAAGCTGCACAGTATAGCAGGATGTGGCTCTGCACCTTTTTTCACATATATTCCTTGGCTGCTGTTGTTGCTGGATATCGAGTAGGACTCTTTCTCAAGATTTTTATCTGTCCTGAGCTATCGAATGAGGCTTTATCGTGATGTCTTCTTGTTGTTCCTCTTTTACTTTCACTTATTCTCCACTTTCAACTCAATGTAAGTGGTCACTGTCTGGCCTAATTATTTTTCAATAATTTCCTCATACTGATTGAGCGTCTGAATTTAAATGGGTTTCTGTGCCAGGAAGCAGTGGCCATATGTGGGTAAAGGCTGTTGGCATGGAAACCAGGTCTCCTTTCCTCCCACTGTGGATGCTGTAACATGTCTGTAACTTCATCCAAACAGTGCTATCTCTCAAAGAAGTGATGCAGAATCACTAACATGGTTTAGCTGGGTTGATAGAATACTGAATTTTCATCAGTTTGACATATATATATATACATAGGCTGCACATGACTTGGTAGTTCACTTGACTGATGGTACAGCATAGAATCCAGCTGTGAGGAGACATGACACTTACTTATTATGTGATGTCGCTTCATGCTGGCACAGTAGCATTAGTATGTAGGAGCAGCATTGTCTGACATATGTCGGATTGCTTCATAAGGCCATGCTGCTGTTCATATGGTGAGACAGAGCTCTGATGTGCCCTCAACAAGACAAATTCAGTTGGGGAAAGCACGTCCTGTGCTATTTTCTATTACATGAGTTTTTGAACATTATTTTTGTGTCAATGAACAGTATGCGGTCAGATCTGAGTTGAGCACTAGCCTTACGCACATTTAGTTGTCTTCATTGTAATCATTGTAATCAGAATCCCATCTAGAACTCATTGCAGTGCAGTGGTGAGAACCTAATCTTTGAGGTGGTTTTTATTAATTGGTAGCCTGGAGAGGCATGTTGACAGGAAATAAGAAGCTGTTGTTTCACCACAGCACAATGCTAATTAAAGTGTTGACTAGAAGACAGAATATCTGCTAAACTACCCTGCTGGGTAATACACTAACTCCGTGAATATTCCCCTTTCTCCTAAACTCGGGCTATTGAACATGACACCCTGGAGAACTGTGGTGAGACTCTCAAACATCCCTAAAAAAACAAAACAACACAGATTGCTTGCTTGTACCCAACTATTTAAAAACTTTATGAGGCTCCTGTCCTGTTGACATTCTGTGAATGATTCCACAGTCAGAAGTCATTTAATTGAAGAGAAAATTTGATTTTCAGTTCAGTGAATTGCAAATTGAGATGCTGACCGATTTCCCAATAAACGGAACACAGAAGCAGTGGATTGTTCTGCAGTTGGAAACAAATTATAGACATTTATATAAGTCATAGTATCTGAGTACAGAACAATGAATGTATGTTACCCACCTTTGACAGGGTGAAGGTCAGATTTAACTTTACAGTAACAGCATGTGCAGAAGCAGACAAAGAGACCAAAGAATACCGTCACAGTGACAGATATAATTATGAGACCCACCTGCTTGGAGAGTTCATTTCTTTAGTTCTAGGTGAGCCTAAGAGCTCCACTGGCTTTCTATCATTATTGGCTTAATGACAAACCTATTATGTCCTCAGCGACCTGTGGAGCCAGAGGGTGGTGTGTCAGAGAGCTCCAACTGTGACCACAGACCTAGAGTTAGTCAAACAGGACTCTGCTGCACCAACACCTGCTGTGACATTGACATATTGACAACATGCCACATGATGAGTCTGACTGAACGTAATTAATTGTGCAGTCCAAGCTGGCTAAACTTGTTCTACCCCTCTTTCAGCTGCTAAACAGAGGTAAAGGAAAACAAAATGGGTAAAATGTGATACTCCATGTATCAGAAGTGCATATGCCTCAGCACTACTGTTGATGTTAAAGTTTAGCACGAACATATCCAACAGTGATACTGCAGCAGGCTTCTTTTCCATTTCAATGAGACTACTGTGTTGGCTCCACAGGGGTCCCGCTGCAGGTGGATCTTTTTTTTTTTCTTCACTGTAGTGCAGCACAAAAGTTGTGACTGTACTTTTTTGAGCAGCACAATGTAACTTCCTCCAGCAGCTCATAATGATGGCCAATGCAATGCATACAAGTACACACACCAGAGAAAATATCTACCATTGTTGATGAATCCTTCAAATGAAACAGAATGCATTGTTTATCTACGCCCTCTACAACAACACATTGGGGTATTTTATGATCTGCTGCTGCTATCGGCAAGATGATATCATTTGCTTGAGCTACTGGTTTGGGTTGAAGTAAGTACTTTGTTAAGGTTTGGGAGACATCGTGGTTTGGGTAAAGGTTAGGGGAGCTTCCTCATCATATAACAGTAGCAGTAGTGTGGTCATGCTTAAAATCCCCAGCTGACTGTATGTAAACTTTACTTAATCACACCTATTGCTCCTTTCTTGTAGAGCACAGGACATTGACTACAGTTTGCCACAGGCTTCTGTCCTGGGCTTTCCTTTCCAGCTGCTTCCACATCATCCCACTCTGCTTGATGTCAGTTTCGAGGTCCACTCACCAGGTGTTCTTGGGCCAATCTCTTTTTTGTGCCTTTTGAGCTTCATCTAAGGGCCCGCCTGGTCATGCTGGCAGTGTGTTTCAGGATGGTGTGGCTGATCCCTCCCCATCTTGTTCATTTGATCTCCTCTTCCTCAGGTTGTTGGCTTGTTTTCTGCCAGAGATCATTGTTGCTGATGGTATCTAGCCAGTGGATGCCCAAGATCCACCTCAGGCAGCTGCTGATAAATGGTTGTCCCTTCTTCATTGTGGTCTTAGTTGCCCTCCATGTCTCTGATCCATAGAGTACTATAGATTTATTGTTGGAGCTGAAGAGAGCTCCCAGTGTTCTTTAGTCTGTAGGAAATGGGGAAAAAAATGGAAGAACTTTACAGAGTTGTGCAGTTTGGCCTCAAAGGAGCCCAAGGACATACACCACGGCATGGTGTCTTGGCTTTTGACAAGTGGGCTATCATTTCCTTAAATTGTATGAAGCAACACATCCAACTTTACATCAAAGTATCCCATTCTATTGTTTTCTTGTCATGCTACTGTTGGTATGAAAGCCCCCTAAGTTCCAAATTAAGTATTAAGACCTGGAGAAGGAATCAGACACGCTTGATAGATAAACCCCAACCCTACCCCTAAACACTATTATAAAATAAATAACACTTGATGCGATACACCACTGGACATATACTGTGCCTGCAGTATAGCCACAGGAGCATCGAGATAAACGTGTAAACTTGTAAAATGCTGTCACAAAGCAAATGAAAGTGCCTCTGCTTCAAGAGGGGCTTGCCAGTCAGTCTCCATAGCAAACAAACAACTGTTTAGTATGTCTGAGCATAGCTGCATGCTCCAAGTAATATTAACAATATGCACAAAGGGCTTAGACAATACAAACTCTCCTTTCTTTCTCCATCATGTGGAGGTCAATAGAACTCATCCGTCTGAATTGTCCTTGAACCAAGTCGGCTTCTAAATTTATTTTTTATTTTTTTCACATAAAGGAGAGATTTCATGTGTGGCACTACTCAAATCATCTCTTATCTGTAGAAAGTTTGGGTGGAGAGCACATACAGATCACTGACTGTCTTAGCCAAAGTCAGTCACGGCAAAAGAGCTGTCCTGACTGAGTGATTTAGAGAGGGAACCTGCTTAATAGGCTTGAAATATAATTTAGATGGGATATTTGGTGTTGGGCTCTGCCACCTCACTGACACCATCAAGAATCCAGTACTAGTAATGTTTCAAAGGTAATGTATGCAGACAGCTGGAGGCACCCTGCCTCACTCATTCTGTATGTGACACACTTTTTACAAATATATATTGCGTGCTGTGCTTTTGGCCTTTGGCCATTTCTATACCAAGTCTTCACTTAGAAATGAATGGCTCTGCCACCCAGTAACAGTCAGCACCAGTGACTTTCAGCTTCTCTTTTCACTGGATTTTGTGGCATGCCTTTGGTATTATCACCATGGAAAATACAAGTGTGTATCATCCCTGCAACCTTCCTTGGCTCCAGCTAAGTATTTGTGCTAAATTAGTTTGGTCTTATTACATGACACGCTTGTCAGGGTACAGTTAATTGCATTTTAAATGTGCATTATAGATGTTTACTGGACTTCAATAAATGAAGAACCTATCGGTCAAATCACCATGACGCTGAGCAACTAACAACAATTACTTCTGGGTAGACATCTGATTTCAAATGTAGAAATATGTGAACTTGTATATTTCTGTCATTTCAGCCATAACTGTAATGTTTAACGATAAAATTAGACAACTTGGTCCAACTTATTAAAAGTTTCTGCTGTGCTTATTTTATGGACTATGTTGCTTTGCAAGTGTCTTTGATAAACTACATGAAAGCTAAGCAACGTAACGCTGTGGTTGGGGGCCGCAGCAATACATATTTTATCCACCTAAAAAGACCCACAGAAAAACCCCAAAAACATCAGTATGCTTTATTTGGAATATTGTATGTGCTCTACCTAACACACTAAATCATTGCTTCAGTTCCTTATTAGAAAGGAGCTGTCTGATGGCAAGGTAAGGTATAAGGTGACTAAAAACTTAGAAGTTGAGGCAGCATTTGCTCTCTACTGTTTCATTTTATGTACACGATGCAGGGGGTTTCTACCCAGAAGTTATTGTAAACAAACACTGTGATTCAATCAATAGCTTCTGACTATGATCTACAGTATGGTCACACTGTCCACATGCTTTTGATGTCTTGGAGGATAGTAGCGACACATTAGGAAAATGTGGGTCGTCAAAAGCCACACCAAAGATGATTCTCAACTTCCGATACAGAAAGTGTTGTCATCATGTGTCATCATGCCCTTGTTTGGCATGACCAGCCAACTAGTGAGAAATCCTGGTTGAACTTGAAGGATGCTGACCCAGGGTAAGTTACCTCTGCCCAGCTCCTTTAGTGTGTGTTGGTATAGGTTGTTTACTGTCATCAGCATCTCAAAACAGTATTTTAACTTAAAAATAACTTTCCCTCCTTTTTATATTCGCTACAGTCACCCTACAGGTACCTTTTCTAAAGCTCACTCTCTGTGCTTCTCTACCATACAGCAGACATTGTTCAGCTGCTCCTCTTTACCTTGCACCTTTTCCACATGTCTGAATGTGGTCAGCCACCTCAGCTTTGATTCTTTCGTTGGAGCAGATTGTTTGCCCAGAGCAGCTTTACCTTATGCCTCAACCCAGCAGCACCACTCTTCTTAGAAATCTTTAGTGGTGCACATTTCTAACACAACAGCTTTGAGTGTGAAGCTTGAGTGAAGTACAACTTCTGCATTGTGTAGTATAAAGATGAAAGCCACGAGAGACCATACAGCCCCCTTGATTGTCTGTGAAAGTTATTGTCACTCACTTGACTGGTTTCTTTAGTAATTTCATGTTACTTCAATGATTTAAATAAGAGATTGGAAAATACATAATGATGGATTCTTTAAATGTATGACATCACATGTTGTTTAAAGTGTACTTGAATGATGGACACTGGAAAAGAAGAGCAGTAGTAGTGTTCGTTGATTAAACTTTGTGTATGGAAGGAGATGCTTCTCATTATGCCACTCCCTGTAGTAAGATACCCACTTGACTACTGGTCTTGGCTGCTGAATGCCTTTGTATTGAAATAGCTATTTTCAAAACCAGAACAAAAAATGAGTGTATGTAGTATGTCTCTTCAAAGAAACTAGATTATTTTCCTCATGCTTTTATTGTGTGGTTTTATTCCAAAAGAAATGAACTTCATTCAAATGGTAGCTAGACGTTTCTGAGAAGAGTGGAAGCGGTTTGTTTATAAATACTTTCTTATTCAGAAAAGACCATTTATTTCCTCTAAACCTCTTTGTTGTCCCAGTTAGCTGGAGCAAAGCAGAGTGGTTCGTTAACAAAGAAGCTGTGGACTCCTGTAGGGAGACGCAGTCCGTCCTTGACCTGTTCAGGATGAAGCGCTCTGAGAAGGGAACTGATCTACTTTAGACGGATTTCAGGAAAGACAGACAGGCAGAGACAGACACAGTGCCCTGGTGGCCCACTGCATCTTGGGAACTGTCAGAGGAGATAGAGAGAAAGCCTTCGAAAAGCTGCCGACCTGTGACCTGTATCTCTCTTACTGACAGTTAGGATTTGGTTTATGCATTCGCAGACACATCATCGTCACACGCGCACATGTCCACTCACTGACACATGCGTAAGAACGTACGTACACCCGTACGTGCACACACAACCTTTATTTGCACTTAGGTACAAGGATTTTTGAATGTTATTTTCTTCAGCGCTTTATCTTAATGTGTATTTAAATGGATTTATGGAAATGAATTACACTATTGTGGCATCGTTTATGCATTAGGAGAGGGGAAAAAAAATATTCGTCACATCAGCCAGATTCCAAAGCATCTCTCGCCAGCAGGCAAACAGCTAAATGTGCAATGAAAAAAAATCCATCTGTTTATCTTCCATATATGTAGTTTGGGCCTGCTCCAGCCCTGGTAATGGAAACGGATGCTGTGTGCATGTTGGTATCTGCGTGTTTGTATCTCTGTATTTATGCTAAACAAGAAAAGGGAAAAAAAAGCAGTACCGTTATTTGACTGTAGCCATGTCACTTTACTTTTATGATGATAAATGTTGTGCACAACAAATTCTGCATTATGTTGTACAGCAACACAAGATAGTGCCACTCCCTGAAACCAAAACACCAAAATAAAAATGATGCTGTATGTAAATACTAAAACCAGATAACGTTCACCATTCACAGTATCAAAAGAATGTTTTGAAGAGCTTTTTAAACTTAATTTAGTTGCTCCACTAAATTAATTACCATGTAAAGTCATCTGAGAGAAAATTAGAGTAATGATGAATGGGGAGTGATGTGGAGTTTTTGTTTCTTTGTTTTGCTCTAAGTGAAAATAAAGTCGTTCCATCACACCACCATGCAGTGACATTTTCAGATTTCATTTTACAACACAAAGTGTGAATTATTTCCTATTAGTGGACTGTTTTATCAGCTTGAGTAGTGTTTTTTCAGTGTTTCCCACAGAATTAGATTTTAATTGTGTGTGTGCAGGGGTCTGTTGTCATTGCACAGGTTAGACCCAGAGCTGGCGGAGAGAGCGCAGGCTGCTGTGGTTAGCCAATTCTGGTGGCTTAATTCTCAGTCATTGTGTTTGCAAAGCACCTCCTAAAGTAAGGCACTAAAGATATTGCGCTTGACTGGGTGAGAGCATGCACAGGGCTGTGCAGCGTGTATAGTGATACTGCGTTAGAGACTCCTCCTGGCTCTGATTGGCTGTTTTCGTTGGAGTCTTGAAAATGCCATTAGGAGCACTAGGAGGGGCCAGAGGAACCTGATATTTTTCACAGATTATCTATGTCATGTACAGATATCCGGTTTTAGTGACAGTCTCATCAAATATGACAATAGGTTATTGTTTTTATAAAACTTACCTACTGCAGCTTTAAGCTACAGCGCCCTGTAGTATGGGAGTGAGCCAGAGATGCTGAGGTGCAGACGAATTGGAAACCAGCAAGTCGATGCCTTCTTGGCCTATGGAGGTCAGAGTTTACTTCACCCACTCTAACAGATACAGTAGTGTAATCTGACGGACAGGCACCCTGGTGTAACATCCCCCGCTAACACAAACAGTATTGACACCCTGGCCGCCCTCTGTGTTGAAATACTGTACAGCTCGTGTGTTTGTATTGAGTGTTGACTCCCTGTATCTGTCTGTTCTTATCATGTCACATCTCGGGATGACTAAGACAGCACTGTGTTTCTATTTCCGTACACTTGCACACATTAGCATCAGCGCATTGTGTGCTCCTCTGTCTCTCTGTAGCGATTGCGAAGCATGTTTGGATGAGTAATGACATGTTTGATATTCCCAGAACACTCCCAGTTGTATAAAGAGCTCAGGTTTAACGTTGTATGTCAACGCATGACAGGCAGTATTAGAGCTGAATACCTACGTCTTTGTGACGAAAGGATGACACTGTATGTAATGTAGCTGACACAGCTGCTTGTTCCCTCGACTCTGTCTCATGTGCATCAAAGTAGAAACTTGAATTGTGTCCAATCACGGTTGGTTGCATCAGAGGGACCTGATGCTTCATATCATGGAAGAGATTTCATCTAAGAATGTTTACATTTCCTTTCCCACACTATGTGCACCATGCTAATTACAATATAGTGTCTCTGCCAGTGTACAGTATACCTCAGAGATAAAGGCTTCCAAACACTCTCATTCCCAGGGATGCAGATGTGTCACTCCAGTGCACAACAGGTACACCAGGTTTATGCATGGCTTGGCCTGCATGTTTGATCTGAGCCAGCACTTGCATCTGATGCACTAAACTGCACCTGATTAGAAAGCAGCAGGCTGCTGTAACCCTTGATCTTTCAGCATTCCACTGATTATGTATAAATAAATAACATGTCATTAGGTGTATTTGCTTGTTATTGTTACAATAAACATCACAGCAACTCTTGAGCAGGGGAAACATTGCTTTCAAAGTGGTTCTAAGTGCCTGTCTCTTTCCAAAGGGTCTCTCCATGTGTGATAAAGTGTCGCCTGATGGCCCCTTAACTGATTTAAAGGCCTTGCTCCAGTCAGGTCAGGCACTCTTAGACCACCCATCTGCTGCTCTCCCTCCACTATTCCTCCAGTCCTCCAAAAATCATCTCATCAGCGCAGTGCACTGTGGTTGCAGTCTTAAGTGAGTAACAGAGACCACTCATGTCCTTTTATTCCCTTTTGCTCTCCAAGGGACTATTAAACCCAAGACCAATTTCTCCTCCTCTCACTGATCACTTAGTTCGGGGGGGGAGAGAGAGCCGGCCAGACTTTCCAGCAGATTCCTCCCATTTTTTCCCCCCCTTTTCCCTTTTAGATAACTCTCCATGGCTTTACTTTACAGTTTTTACCTTCAAAAGAAACAAAGAAAAAACAGAGAAGTGTAGATCCAAGAGGGGGAATGTGCTCAAAGCATCACATGCATCAGAGACTCGCACGATCCTTTGGGTCTTAAATGGAAACAAAGAAGAGCTGTTTTTGGCTCTCTGTCAAGAAGACATCTCACTAACAGTAACGCGAGTCAGAACTGAGGGGGGAAAAAAAATCATGAATCAGAAAAAAAATGGTGAAAGATTAGTTGTGGAAGAGGATTTTCTCATTTTGTGGCCAACTCTCTGCAGTCCTCTGGTTAAATCAGATGAGATCTGTAACTGCGCTGAAATTAGTTTAGGTTGTGGTCTCAGGTGTTTGCTTTTGTGCAGGCAGGAGGAATTTAGTTGTGAATGTTTTCCCTAAAGCTGTATGCATGGCTTTTGTTGCTGCTCATACTTCACTTAGCCAATTTGTTATGGACAATTATTGGAGCAAAGGGCAACATGCTGAAGGCTTATTGGTGTTCTAGTACAGCTGATGTTATAGGAATTGATCAGAATCAGAACGATGTATCAGATCACAAGGGATTGTCTTTATTTTATTTTGAGTGATATGATTCAGTGATGAGTCGTTTAGCAATAGTTTGATTATTGAATGCTTCTGTCAACTCAGGCTGCAGGCTTTGTGGTGAACTATCTGTGCACTTTGCAGTTTCACCACTTGGGGGCACACATGAACAAGCAACTAATGATAAACCTGATAAAGGTATCACCTCACTGCTGATGTCATTAACTTTAGTTGCTGCATACCAACACAATGTTTCCACTAATACAGTGTGCAAACAGAAAAAACAATCAAAGTGTGGCGTTGTGGCCACATTACATTTCTATCTTCCTGAATATTGAGCTTTGTTATTTAAGATCTCATTTTGTGTTTCTGTAAAAGTTTGCTGTTGAGGACATAGTAAGTCAGGTTGTTGTCCTTGGCAAGCAGCCCTGATAGATTGCCTTATTAGATGTAATTATGCAGATTGCAGTGCTGATAATTATAAAAGTGTAAACACATTCAGCAGGAACATTCCTTTTCACCACTGCAAATGAGAACAGAGCAGTGGTTCCATGCTGCTGACTTTTTAGCACCAGGTGGCTGCGCCAAGTTATTGAGATTCTACAAGGTGAGAGCAGCACAGTTGCCTAATGTGTGCAGCATCTGTTTTGTACTTCAATTGCATTTTCCTACTATATGGGAACACAATACCAGATACAATGGAGAAATAAGAGGTATCCTCATCTGTCCTCGTGCCAGATGGCAGATTATATTCATCTCACCGGTTATGTTCATTTTATAACAATAAAGTGTCTGTTCTGCTCTTTTTTCCTCCCATATTCAAATTCAGATTACAGCAACCATGCTAAGAATGGAGCCCTCAATTCTAATGCATTTGTACTCAGTAAATGGATCAAGTGAAATGTTCATCATTAATGTTCATTTAATTGGTTCTTCCTTTCCTGAAGGCGTCTTTCATTGCCTTCATCTGAACCGTCAAGTGAAAAAGAAAATGGAGAAGGACACATTATCCTCTGTGTCACGCTAGCTAAGTTGGCTTTCTTTGGGCATGAAATGCTTGTGTACTCCCTGTAAACCGTAAAGATCAGCTCAGCAGTGCTTACAGTTTTTTTCCCCTCCAGCTTAGAACACTGCATTTTCGAAGGGGAGGATGTTGAATGGCCAGTGTGCAAACAGAAGCAGGCACACTGCAGCTGAGCCTTGTGCTCTCCAGTCCTGAACTCTGAACACTGAGCACACTTCCCAGCTGAACCGGATTGTGTTTATCAGCAGGGCTTTTATGTCCACATGTTCTCTACATTCCCGTAACCCGTGCTGCGCACTGAGTCTGCAATCAACATTCCCTCTCTTGTGAGAAATGGGCTTTTATTAGCAGGCGAGGCAGACTTGCCCAGATTCAGCACCCTCTCTGTGGACAGTGCTCAACTGCCAGCTCTAGCACTGTGCGTGCTTTGTTTACGTATGTGTGTGTGTGTGTGTGTGTGTGTGTGTGTGTTAATATGTTTGTGTGTATGTGTGTGTGCGAGAGGGAGAGTTGCCTATGTGAGCTGCAGCATCATCACTCTTGTAAAATCTTGCTAGCGACAGACTGCAGAGTCCAGTTAAGAACCTATAGAAAACAGTTTTCCTGGGCGATGGAGAGGCAAGGATTGAGCTGGACTGCTCGGCTTCAATTTTTTTATATCTGCAGGAATATTACCATACAACTTTCCCAAATTCACAGAGAGAGACAGAACAGGCAGAAAAAGGAGAAAAGAGAGTGATGGAGTGGAATAAGAGGAGGAATCTGGAGAGATGACATGATAAAAGTAGAAACTGAAACAAATCCAGCTTTCCTGCATTCTCATTTGCCTTCTTTCTTCCTGTTACCGCTCATAAATGTCCACACAGGAGAGTGGATTGAAAAAGACTAAACAGGGAGAGTAGGGGGAGGTTGTGAAAGGAATCAGGGCTGGGGGACATAGCTTCAATTCCTGCTATTCTGCCTAAATAGGCTCTTCCTCTGTAATGCACTCAGGCTCCAGTGATTCGCTATGTGAATGCTGCCCATTTGCATAGCCACTCTCCCTCCTGCTTCCTGGCTGGCTGTTGAGGCTCCCCCTCCCGCCGTCCTCCTCCTCCTCCTCCTCCTCTCTCCCCTCTTCCTCTTGCGCACATCTTCTGGAACGGCGCTGCCGATGCTGCCTGTGTGTGAGTGTGTTTTCCTGCCCAGGGCTGCTCTCTCAGGTACTGTCGTTGCTATCGCTTGGTCTCATTGAGAGCAGAGATCTCTAGATGGGGAACGGGTGCGCTACTTGGCACAACTTACAGGTGCAATCACGCCGTCTCCCGTGCGCTGCTGCAGCTGTCCGACAAATGCAAATGAGACTCGGATTTAACTATGGTCCCATTCCTCTGGACATCCTTTGAGACCACTGGAGGAGGAAAAGGAGGGAAACTCAGAATGTCTGTCTTGATTTTCTGAAGAAATTCACTTTGCACAGGTGCTATCAGTCTCTCCTGAAGTTGGCTCTCTTTTTTTTCCCTGCAGTTGCATTTTTTGGAATATTAACAGTTTTTGTTGGGAAAATGTTTCTAATTTTGTGAGGGCTCAACAGAAGGAGAAAGAGAGAAACAGAAAGAATAAGGGAACTCGGGGAATTGGAGCAAGCTGGGATTTCTCCATTGCTGTTTGAGGTTGCCCTAATTTCTTGAGTGAATGTTTTTGATTGTTTCTGTATGATGATTTATGATACCTCTTTACCTTCCTGGTTGCTGCTACGGATTTCCTAACTCAGTGGAGAACAGCAAGAGGCTTTTTCTTCTTCTTCTTTTTTTTTAATCACACCGACATTTTGTGTGGTGTCCCTTTTTGCTTTTTTTTTTTTTTCTTCTTCTTTCTCTGTGGATCTGTGCAAGTGTCTCTGGGCATAGTGAGATTTGGCAAGGTGAAAAGTATGGGGCTGTAAGGCTCACTGAAGTTCCACCTTGATCTGAAGCCTCATCTGGCCACTCAGGGAAGATGTTCGGAGGCTGGAGGACACAGTTTGCTCCCCCAAGGCCCGTAGCAGAGCCCTTAAACCGGAATTCAGCTTCACTCACCCACCTGGCCTTGTGGATCACTGCCCTGGCCCTGGGCTTTGTGGCAGGGTCAGAACCAGGTGCTGTAGAGAGTCTCCACCACATTCACCTCTCCCATGGAAACAAGCGTCACCATATTGTGCCTATTGCTATCCACAGATCACCTGCATCCCTAAGAGCAGGGCACAGTAAGTATTTCATTGTCTCACCGTCAGTACATCCTCTGCGTACAGTAACTTCTTGAGCAGTTGTTTTAGGTTTTATCAATGCCGTTGACTTTTAGCAATCTTCATTCACTCTCTGGTGTATCTCACTGCCGATTCAAGCCTAAATATCATTTGCTATTGTTGACTTTCTTTCTGTATTCAAGATTCCCCTTCTCAAGACAAATAGCGAGTCTAGCTCAGATCCATCCCCTTTTTTCTGTCTCAGCAAAGTGCCCTCTGTCTCCTTGTCTGAGATTAGCCATATCCCTATCTCCAGATGCTCCACTGTGTCCAGATTAGACAGGATTAGAACGTTGTGGCGCTCCATGTTGCCCCTGGGTGTTTGGAAGAGACAAAGATGTGTTGCCTCCAGCTCTGCAGGGCGTCGAGCCGCTCCTGGCCTCTGCCCAATGTGGAGTGTGGATGAGGCCTCTTTTACCCTGTGTGGCAAGAAGGTTCATGACACAGGCATTAAGAGTGAGGAAGGAGGAGAAACTAGGAAGAATCTCAACTAGGAGGAATTATATAACCTCACCCCAAGTATTCATGGTAGACTGCAGTATGCTCGCCTCAATACAGTATGTGTGAGAATGATTTTTGAAATACTGCAGTTTGTTTTTTTTTTCCTCCCACTTCTTTTGCCGTACTTGTTTCCACTTGGATTTTTCACAGCATGAATTTCACCTAGAGTTGTGGGTGATGCCATTTAAGATTGAGGCAGTATGACATGCAGAAGACTAAAATACTCCTTTTCTTTAGTCATCATACTGCCCAGGCATTTTTGAGTGACGTAATCACTACTGGTGTAACACTGACGTAATGCCGAGGTACCCTGGCTTCCAATGAGTAGACACAGCTTAATAATGTACAACAAATCTCCGCTGTGATGTTATGAATCCTCAAATATGAAAGTGCAGCATTAATTTGTGAGGGATAACATCACTGCAGAGCAGCACTGGCATTTCGAGGATGTGTTTATTGGACACAGGAGCAGCTCAAAAACCAAACTGGAGCCTGGATCACTGAGCAGTTAGAGCCCCCTGAACAAGGGAGTTGGTGCTCCACAGTGATGATGAGGGAGATGGGAGGTTTGCTGGCCCACTGAGACAACAAGAGAGGCAATTAGGCCACTCTGCCGTGACCTGTCTGGAGCGGACAACGCTCAGCTCGCCTCCTGCTCTCCCTCAGGACCCTGGGGTGCAGGTGGTGCTTTCAGGCACATTCCACGACTTAATATCACAGTTAGCCTTGCTTATGATGAGTTGCTTATGAGAGAGAGAGCTTGCGCGGGGGGAGGCAAAGAAAAGCTTTCTCAGTAACATGATTATATTTTTGGTTGATCAGCGCACGGAGGGTGCATAAATGCAAAATGGGAGACACGCTGTTCAACATGGTACCTGGCTCCAGGACAAAGCCTGCTGTTGTAAGAGCCCCAGTGCTGTTGTCTTAGCTGTGCTGCAATTGGTTTAATTTTCATGGGGCTTGTTCCTTACATGGGGTGTCTCTTCACTGCAGCAATTACACGTGCACAGCTCAATTTTTTCAGTCTCATTTGTGAATGCAAGAACCAAAGCCCCTTGGGTTTGATTCTGCAGTTTTTAACAGTTTCTTTTTTGCTTTGTATCTACAATTTATATGTATTAAACAACAGTAAGTGGCCTTATGTTCTCCTCAGTTGCGCTCGTTCTCACCGTGTCTCTGCCCCCACCCCTATGTGTCTCTCTGCCATAGTGTTTGGTGTCACCGTCAATGTTAAAATCTAATCCTATTTGCAATACTTACGTAACTGTACCTGCCTTTCACCATTATTGTCACAGTGCCTTTAACATTGTCTCAAGTGATTAGACCAAACAAAGCTAATAGAGTGCTGACAGTTAGTTCAATATGCAAATTGCCTCCATTTCATGAAAATTTAGCTAAATTTAGTATGTCCTGCTGCCCCAATGGTGGGCTATCCATCCATTTTTCTAGATATTCCCCAAGACGTGAGTGCAAAATCCCTGTAAGTGATTTAATAGGAAAACACACATTACTCTCAATATTCAGTGTATCAGCATACTGTAAGATAAACTGTGCTGCATTTCCGTTGTATTGAACTTGTATGTCTGTCATTGATTTATGTGGAAAGAAGAAGAAAATTACCATGGTCAGGATGTATGAAATTGAGTTGGAGTGTGATGCATTGTTTGTTTAGGGCTAGCAGTAATGAGGTTCAGACAGTATCAACTCTGAGGAGCAGACATATCATTCATCATGGATAGACTCCCAGAGGTGATAGTCCTCTTTCCCAGAGATGGATACCATACTCGATATGCTGGATAACTAGGTTATCATATTTTTTTCTGTACCTGCTGTTCTTAATCATTGAAAGTGGATAGATGATCCGATCAATAGGAAAAGTGTTTCAGGGCCATGATTCCTCAGTGGTTAATGGGGAAGGTAGACTTTCAGTGGATTTCTGTAGATTATCTGCTTCTGCCTTCTACTGGTTATTGCAGAAGATAGTGATCTGCAGTTCCCACTGTGTGAGGAAATATACAGTGCCTTCCACGTTCTTGTTTACTTGGCCTATGCTGTGCACATATATGTGTGCCATCATCTTAGAATCATAACCCATATGTTTACTATGGGGAAGTCAACCTCCAGATCCATGATGATTATGTGATGTACTCAACACGTCCCAAGAAAGACCCCCCAACACCTGCTCCATCAGGTGCTGCACAAACAGCTTTTGTATTTCCAAACTCTGTAGTTTGATCAAAGCTGGAGAAGCAATTTAAGTGATTATAATCAATTTTAAAGCTCCCCACCTTCAGAGTTAATGGTTGAATGGATTAGAGACAGTGATCGTCTGTGCTCGCCCTGCTGCAGAGAACAGATGAGTACAGGAAGAGAAAGACAGAGGGAAGAAATAAAGTAAGATAGAGAATGAAGAACAGCAGAGATGGAGAAGGTGAAGAAAGGAATAGAGCGAAAGAACAAGAGACAGAAGAGGGAGAAAGTAGATGGTCTCTGATGTTGCCTTGCTGCCGGTGTGTTGTGGGCTTGTATAATATAATTACTCCCATGTCTCTGAGCTGATGTCATTCTGCGATAGTGTGAAGATGACAGTATCGCTGCTTCTGTGAGGCAATGGAGATGATAGCTGCTCTGATAAGGATCTGAGTACATGTGCCTCTGCTCTAGAGGGAGCAGAGGCAGTTATTGACCCACGAATGAGAGAGTGAGCACTGCAGTCATTTCATTCTCCCTTCTCTCTGATGTTTGAGAACACAAACACCCCCTTTTTATTTGTGTGTGTGCTTTAGGTCTTTAGCCTACTTGCATCTTATGATGCTCACTCGCTCCCTTCCTCTTCTCTTGCTTCCATCCTACGCTCTGCACTTCATCTCCTGAGAACTCTGCCTAAACCCCCCCACCACCACCACCCCCAACCCCTGCAGCCCCCCGCTTGGCCTGCAGAGTCCATCCAAGCCCATCCAAGCAGACAGAGTGGGCAGCCTTTTGCGCCTGCAGTGGTCTGTGTGGTTTCGGTGGTGACCAGGCTATGGTTGGCATGAAGGGAAATGAGACCTGACTGTGCGTGCGGTGGGCAGCGAGGGGTCAGCTGAGTAATGTGTCTGGTTTCGGATTAGAGACTTGGGAGACAGAGAGGGAGCGAGAGAGAAAGAGCCCCCTCCTTTGACTCAACATGCATAGGTCTTGGATGAGTTTGAGTCAGGGAGCTCTTTACCCATAAGGCACGCGGTGAATCATCATCAACAGTGTCGTCTCCACTGCCATCTCCCTCTTTCTTGTTCATACCATCCGTCTGTCTGTTTACACCTCTGGCTTTCCTTTTTAAAAAGGTATTTTTTAAAATTACTTCAAATGATAAGTTGTCTGGTCAACGTTGGTTGCTCGTGTTACCTCTGTGTCACATCTACCAACTGTGATGGAGAAAATGTGTCATTCTGCACAGAAATGGAGGAAAACTATCATACAGCACACTGCAGCATTTTCCAGTGTGCAGTGTTGATTTCACACATACACAGCTGTTAACCCTGCAAAATACAATGGCATATTGTAATGGGATAATACGACAGTAACACCATCAGACTACACCAGATGCATCACAATCATCAGATTATCTGAGACAATAATGATGCTCATGAAGCAAATATGTTTTAACAGCAGGATACATCAAAACAAAAGTATGACAGATACAATAAATTAGGGTTGCAACTTACGATTATTTTCATTATCGATTAGCCTGCTGATCATTTTCAGAAATAATTGATTAATCATTTAGTTTATAAAATGTGAAAAATGCCCATCACAGTTTCCCAAAGCCCAAAGTGACATCTTCAATCTTTACTACCAACAGTACAAAACCCAAAGACTCTTCATTTGCAATCATAAATGTATAGAAGTAGTAAATTCTCAATTTTAAGAATCTTGTCCAAACCAATGTTTGACATTTTTGCTTGAAAAACGATGGAAACAAATGATGAACAAAAATTTTGGTGATTAATTTTCTTTCAGTCAATTAATTGATTAATCAAACAATCCTAGCAGCTCTAATAGTAATGTACTTAAAAAGAAAATGACATAATCATATCATATTTGTGCATTTGTGGCACACTGGAAAAAAAATAAAAATTATGAATGCATGTAAAGTAGGGTGGTATGGAGAGGAATAAGGGAGATCATATGTGGAGGAAAGCATTATAGAAAGAGTAGACTTAAGTGTTTGAACCACTGTTGGATTTTTTTATGCAAACATCAGGACAGGAGGGAGGAGCAATGCAGCTGTATTGCAGGTTAGCATGTTAAAGATGCTAATGAAAGAGCTTAAATAGTTCTCCACAGTCCATTCTGATTGACTCTATGAATGCCTCTCCATTTCCCAGGGGAACGGCACATGAAAGGGAAAAAAATAGATAAATTGAAATAAATAAGGTGGAGATCAAGAATGCAAAAGCCCACTTTTTAAAAAAAAATCAAATCTGAATTGAGTTCAGTCACCCCAGAGAAGCTTCATTCTCTGTCATCATAATGAGGCAGCAGCTATCTCTGTGCCAGTCAAGCCTGTATACACACACACACACACACACACACACACACACACACACACACACACACACACTCATGCACAATCACTGACAAATGCACACAAGCTCACTGCACACACAAAGAGCAACACTCTCCCAAATCATCTCTCATCTCTTTGATCACTTTGAATCATTGTAACAAGGGTGTGAATGTGGGTAGTGGAAGCGATATGCATATCTGCACATGGGGAAAGTTTCATTCATATAGTGTAACATATAATTGGTTAGTTAGAATTTGAAATGGGTCATAGAGGAAAATATTCACTTGGAAGGTATAAAAATATAATTGTACGGACACACAGTAGTTCCAAGTGTACAGTGATAACTCCCCTAGTGATGGACTAATTGGTTCTGGGAAAGGTCATGGAGGAAAAAACTTTACAGCCTTTACAGCCTGATAACCCCAACCACAGGGGAGGCCAGAGAGGATGGGTTTCTGTGGCAGGCTGCTTGCAGAAGACGAAAATGTATGATTGCCATTGATCATTGGATCGATAATGAGCCTCTACTTAAATTTCACACATCTGTTTTGGGAGGGAAAAAAAACACCCTCTATCCTCGAGCTGTTCTGCGTGGGTGGTTTGATTGACAGAGCTCTAATTATTCTTAGCTTACAAATCATTACCTAACAACTTTAATATCATGTATGTTGGATTAATGATGGAAATAAAAGGTTTAAAAACTGAATGGCTGCCCTGTTACAATAGGAGGCCTCAATAAGAAGCAACCATGTCATAACTATTCTTTTTTTGCAATTTACAATTGCTCACCTGCAGCAGAGTGGCAACAGAAAGAAAGCTGCCCCCTAATCCACTCTAATAGGATTGTGTGGGATTTCACCTTCCTCATTGCTCCTTCCATCTCTTAGTGCCTCGGGCCTGCTGGCATGGGCTGATAAAAACACGCCTGCCTAACACCTAAGTGCAAGCTAATATTAGCATATATTTTGCGACACAGTGTAGAAATACAATGCATACCCACGCACATTTCTTTCTTTTTTTTCGTCTTTTATATATTTATTTGTTGGTAGATACATGGCATCGGTGTGAGATAAAGGACGGCACAGCTCTCTTATGGTGCTCCTACATTGCCTGTTGATAAGGAGGAGGCAGACCTGTATATAAATGGCAAAGGCAGTAGTTGTGCTGCACAACAAAACTCCCTCTCATACACCTCGGTACATCCGCACATGCAGTGTTTCTTTCCACCAATTTTCTCCATATTCATTTTGCTGTATTATTTCTATACGATATGCGGCCAATTAAACAATATCTCCCCACTTAGTGGAGGCTTACTTACAAAGTGAGGCTACTCGGCAATAGGCAAAGCAGATGTTTAATCCTGCAATTAAGGCCAAGGCGCACTAGTTGTCTCCTGGGTACGGCTTACAAAAGGAGTAAACAGAAAAAACGAAGCGGTGTCATGCAGGGACGACATGAAAATTAGATGCATTAGTATAAGGAATAGGCTCGTTTAATAAAATAATATAAACATACAGAACATGTTTTTATCAACGTCACAACAGTGTATGTTTTTGATTTCTAGACACTACTTAAAGATTTGCCCATTTTTGTAAAATAAAGACCATACATACTGCACAGAGCAATGTATGTACCAAACTGAGTTTGTTGAACATTGTCTGCTAGTGTTCAAAGTGTTGTTTGTGCTCCATTTTTAAGCTACCCACTGCACATGTACATCGCCTTGAGCTAAGGAGCGATTTGTTAAAGAAGAGAGACAGTGGAGAGGGCTTTACCTGTGCTATTCCCTTAAACTTAGAGGTAGAGATGCGGATGTCTTAAATCATTACGAAAGCCCTCCTGCGGCAGAAGCATTTTGTAATTATGCAGGTCTAGTATAGACTGCTATATCATTTACTTTTATGAATAGTGCTAATATAAGAATGTGCGCAGTGAAGCATAGCATCTGATCCTAAAGCAGCTTCTTTGTGAGAGCAGTATTTGTGCTGATGCAGGTTGGGCTGCATATGGTGACGGGTAGCCAGAGTTGTCTCTAGTCTCAGATCAGAGCTCTGGCCCCGGACTCTGTTTTCTGCCTCACTTCCACTGTGTAATTATCCCACACACTTGTCTTTTTCAGTAATTAGAACTGCAGTCATACTCCACATCTGTTGGCTCCCTAATAGAGAAGACAACAGCTTCTAGAGACCTTTTGGAGGCATTGATGTTTGGTACATGCTAGGGCACAGACACACTGCAGCTAAATAATGCACTGATGCCTGATGGCACGCAATCAGTCAAAGAGGCTTTTAACTGCAAATGAAAAAGCAGAGAATCGACTGAAGCTTGATTTTATTTAAGTCTTACTTTGATATGTGTGTTCGTTGGCACGCAAATTAAACACTGGATGCAGAAAAATCTAATCAACAAATTGCTGGCAAACAAAATGGCTGACCTGAATCGAGAGAAAGGGAGCATTGAGTCTGAGGAGCAAATGAGGCAAGTGATGATGAGAGAGTAAATTAGAAGCTGTCGATACTGTGAGACACCTCTATCAGAGCCAAGGCTGTTGGCTGGGGAGGCAGATATGCAGCTGGTCAGGGTAACAAAGGGCCCGTTTGGTGTATTGCTCCATTAAGACACTGGGTCTTGTCAGCTCTGCCTGGATGGGCCATTCTGCTCCACAAGGCAGGGGCTCATGTATCACTTAGGGCTTAGGGGAAGTGAGCATGGCAGAGGAGGGGGCAAAAGGGTGTGAGTGACACTGGTCGACTGAGCATTCATGGCATTATGTTACCCAGGGGGCAGAACTTTACCTCAACCATGAATTGATGGTCTCCTGCGATGAAGAGCGAGGGTGGTTGGTATGGCTACCCGGGGGCCTCGTCATGATGAGGTGAAGGCTTATCTCTTCAGAGCAGTGTGAGGATAAAATATAGCAAAGTACTGCAACAGTGTGATTTAGGGGCAGATTTCTTGATTCACAATTTCAGTCGAACTGCAGATTGTATCGAGTTAGAGCTGCTCGGGTTCAGAATCTATCTAAATACAATACTAACATGCTGTATGTACTATATGTCAAAATAAGTATTGGTCACTGCAAGCATTTGCTTCCCTAGCCTGACTTCACTTTGTAATGTAAGGATAAATTACTGTACTGTACAGTACTCATTCTATGCAAAAGTTCAGCTGAATCTAATATGAGGTTTCAAGGAGTCTGAATTAGCCAAATTAGGCTAAAGTCTTTTTAATAAGGAATTCCCTTTTTTTGTTTCACCCGAGAGTAGCTGTGTTTCTGTCCACCTTTTATAAGGCCCATTTTTAATTTGCGTATAAAAAAACTTGGAATCTAGTAATTTTTTTACACTTTGTAGGATAAGGGGAGGTGAAAAAGTTAGTGTATTAATAAAAGGTAAATGGGACTAAGTGCAATGGAAACAAATTCAGCAAAGAAATGACATACAGTCATGATGACAAACAGATTACATAGGTTAGCGCAAGCTCTCTTCATTGTATGCCGTACGTATTCACACAGAATTCCCCCAAAAGCACATAGCTGTAATATTAGTTGTTAAAAAGTCTTGATTGTGTCTCCGTTGTCCAGTGTGCTCTCTTTCATTTTATATCAATTGTTTTTCTTCATCGCACCCTCTTCCTCTGCAGCAGCATCTGACTCTCCACTGCTTATCTCAATGAACCAATTCCCCATGTTAGCGTAACAGTGGTGGATAGAAAAGCACATTAATTGGCATTTTCTTTTGCACGCTGTCTGAAAATTTGGTTAAAATCTCTGCTACATTTGGGTAATTCCAACTAGTGTTTTCTCGCTCTGCTGCGGCAAAGACACCTCCCGTTAGTGGCATTAACTCTTGTTTCAGGTGTTGCACCAAATCCTGTCACCCATCAAATTCTGTGACCTGATTTAAAATTTCAGTTATATTGCAACCTCAGTTGTTTTTTATCACTTCTTATCACATACTGTATTTTGACAGGTGTTGCCAAAAATGTTTAAAGAACGTTCCAGATTTTGATTGCTGTGGTTTTACTGTGCCAGAATCTGTGTTATCTGGTGAGGTGTTAATGCCCTACAGAGAAACTAGTACACTACAGCTATCAAAGGGACAATCTTCCAGAATCTCTGCATCTATGTCCAGGTATGATAGGGTCACAACCTTATGTCCCGATATGAACATTGTGAGGCCTGTCAAAATAAAGTGCGTGATAAAGTATTATGAAAACATGTTCAGTGGAAATATAGCAGGTCACAGAATTTGGTGAAACATTAGTTTTTAAGCTATTCAGGTTATCAATATATATCATAACACTCAAATGGCATAGTACCTGAATACTATTAAAAGGAACTAATCACCAGGCTGATAGGCAATGTTTTACTGCCCCACCTGGCTAAAAGTTTCAACCCTGTTTGACCTCTGACCCCACCCAGCATCACTGATGGATGTGGCCAGAAGTATGCTATGTTGCATCTGTAAGCATTGCTTTGGGTTTTTTCCCCAAGAGTATTCTACCTAGTCCCACCCTACTGTGCTGTGATTGGCTAGTACCAACCATAACCTTGACTTCTTTGCCCTAACCATGTCTGTCCTTCTTTGTCGATGTGATGAGTACTAGCCAATCACAGCACTCAAGGGCAAGACCATAGAGTGTATAATAATAATGGACGAAGCCACCGTGACACCCACTGGTTTGTGGACTCGTGTTTAGAAGCCTCGAGGTTGGCATTTTGGCCATCGCCATGTTGGATTTTTGGAGCCAGGAGTGACTGTGGAGAAGCGAAGGGTGACTAAAAACCCTGCGACGCTATTCACAGACAGCCTGTCACTTTAAGTCCCAAGTACTTAACTATGCGTAACTTTAAGCCTTGAAACCAGGCTGTAAACGTGTTTGTTTCTGCTGTACAATTTGACATTTTGACATGAGAGTCTGTGGGGATTGACTCGCTTTTGTAGCCAGCCTCAAATGGCCATTCGAGGTACTGCAGTTTTTGGTACTTCTGCATCAGCTTCATTTTTCAGCCCTGGAGGTTGCTGCTTGGGTTGAATTAGGCAAAACACTCTTGGGAAAAAGACTGTCAACCGATAACCACACCCAACAGTGATGTCATGGAGTGATGAAGTACACCTGTTTGTCACTGCAACCAGGTGAAAAGTTCCACCACTGGAGGTCAGCAAAGACAAGAGCTTCAGTTGGTGTTGAGTTACTCTTAAAAAAATCAGAGCTTAACCTTTAAATACAGAGTTAAGGTTTTTAAAGTCTAAAACTTGTTTCTGCTATTGCTCCCTGAAGTATAAAAAACATGAAACTACTTTCCAATCAGCCCACTTTGTATTGCAAATCTTTATCTCTCTCTCTTTCCCTCCCTCTCCTCCTCGGTTCACCCCCTCCTTCCTCTTTGATGTGGTCATTTTGTACTGTACCAGCCTTGAGGCCTGACTTAAGTGCTCCTATGTTTTCTCTCTCTCTCTCTCTCTCTCTCTCTCTCTCTCTCTCTCTCTCTCTCTCTCTCTCTCTCTCTCTCTCTCTCTCTCTCCCTCCCAGTGTTTATTAGGTTTTGTTGCTCCTATAATTTTGGAGCGGGCATCTTATACCCTCTAATAAGGATGACCAATCATGGGGGCAAGCAGCAATGCCCCACTTTTAGTCTCCACTTAATTTAATTACATCAAATTAGCAAAGCAGAGAGAGAGAAGGGGGGGAGAGAGGATTAAGCTTTTGCAGCTTATGACGGCAGGTTGGACACTGTCAGCTGTCCTATGCAGAAATGCTGCTTTGGGATTGTCTTCATTAGAAGGAGCTTAAGGCTCATAGGTCACTGGATATTGTTAAAACAATACCGTGGAAATGGGCTAATTAGAATATTTGCCTAGTCTAGCCTTAAAGACCACGGGTAACTGCTGGAGGACTTTAAGTTCTACCATTTTTTATACGTAGCTTTGTGTTTCATGCATGCTCCTATCATTTGCATATGTTATAATCATAACTCATTACATGTGAGCGTTAAAATACATCAAAATACATGTAATGTACAAGGAAATGTGCATTTGCAATTTTTCAGTCCCAAAGAGCAGATATATCTGAGTACACTATCGGCTGGTGGTGAAGATTAAGTCTCTGGGCAATGAACTGTAAAAGTTTATATCGACTGCGCTGTATATGTGCCAATATGACCAGACTTATTAAGCCAACACAAAGTAAGCAGGAAGTCTAGGCTCTTGGTTGATTTAGCACCTCTGTCCACTCTGCTTTCTGCTGACTGCAAAGAGAATAGCTCAGCTCCAGCCTTCTGATAAAGACTGAAGGGAGGATTTATCACTTAAAAAGAAGAAAATAAAAAAGAGAAACGTGGAAGGAGGCAAAGCAGACTGTGGCAGAGTGTGCAGTATACAGTATTTTATGCCGTGGGTTAGTTTCATGACAGAACTGCAGCAGTTATAGACTAGCTGGTAAAATTGCTCAATTTCCACTCTGTGCTCACACAATAAATGTTTTGGCTGTGTACTAAAGCAAGATTCCAATGATGTATAAAACGGATGAGATGCTCGCACAATATGGCCATCCTGTGTTTTTATCTTGTCGAGGGAATCCTGGTCCCTCACGTATAATCTAAGCGGTCACATTAAAAGTTTGTTTTGCTGTCATTTCTGTAGTATGTCATACAGGATTGTTCCAGCTTCCACCTGTGATCAAACCTTTTCTCATGCCTGCTGGTTCTGTTCTAACTGCCTATCCCATTATAAGGGAGGCAGTTGTTTGTGCTGAGAGAGGATTAAGACAAGTCAACAATCCATAGCCTTTTTAGTCTCCCAAAGGGCTGCTCACACACCAGTGAAGATAGAGAATGGTTTTTTCCAGGAGCAAAGCTTGAGAGCGGGGTTTAAATTGTTGAAAGGACCTCGCTATACTGCAATGGAACAATGAACAGATACAGAAATAGAGATTGGATTGGGGGGGAGTTGGGGGTGGCCACAGGGATCTAGCTGTATCTATGCTACCTCGCTTTCCAGTTTTCACTGTCCAGCTGAATTTTCTTCATTTGTACCCACGGGACGGACAACCAGCGGCTGTGCTTTAACTGCCGACTCCAAACAACTGGAAGAACAATTGCTCTCAACTCATATTTTCAGAGCTGCTGTTGTTCTCTGTACTTAATTATTCCAACACACAGAGTCTGCCAGTCAAAGGTGACAGGCAATTAATCACCTCACATGTCAAAGCATTTGGTTATTTCAGCTACAAAAATGACACCTGACAGGAGGCTCTGTTTTTCCAGCATGAAACATTTTTCATGATCCATTATAATTGTTTTAATCATGAAAGTTCTGAGGAAAACATTTTAAAATAATTGTTATAATAGTTATAAGGACATTATGTCTTTTTAAAATTATTGTGACTCGTTTTAAATGACTTCGTCGAGTCAAAAGCCATACACTGAAAATGTACCAATTATCAATTACAGGAGTAAATTGATTTTTGGAGAAGTATTATAGCCACATTCTCCATTTAGAATCCAATGCACAACAGCAGTCACCTTCACACTGTAAAAACCTTTCCTAAAACCAATAAACCCACCATGAAAACACTAAAATGACTGCAGGAGTCAGCTCAGGACAAAACCACTCTGACTGCAACACTAAAATGCTATTTTCAAAGGTTTAACAAAACTTGTAATGTGCTTATGTTACTAGAATGTGAGGATTAAAAGCCTAAATTCTAAGCTTGAACTACATCTAGCGTTGCTGCCTTTTAGCAAAAACTCTGCTTAATTCACTATTAAAATAATTTCCATCTTAATTTGACCTTTTTAACCCAGAAGTCTTACATTTGCTCTTCTAAATACCGAGGGCTCTATTTTTCTAAGTCAGTACACAGTGCGCAAAACCTGTGGCACAGGGTGTGGAAAGCCATGACAGCCCGTTCACAGTGCATGTGTGGCATTGTTGGCAACTGGTAGAATACATTATTAGCAGATGTGGTTTTCATCATCAAAGCAGCGTGCTCTGACAGCTCTGATGTACAGTAGAGAGAGAAAGGATCTACCACAAAAAAAGCTCCCTCAAGAGAACACTCTTGTCCTTGTGCAAAAGGTGCAGAAATGCCAGGAGCGAATATATGGCCCTTTAAATTTAATTAGCTTGGGAGGAGATAACATATTATGCTACTGTGCTGCTCTGGTGCTAAGAGCTTTGTTGCCAAATGAATGAAATGGTTCAGTGACATTAGGTAAAGAGCCAAATGGAACCAGCAGCCAACTACAGGGGCAGTGTGGCTACGGGAGAGGTGCATCCATGAGCCTGGTCCTCATTCATTGTGCAGCCACATGTGGTTATACTTTAAATGAAAAAAAAGGAGCTATTTTTTCCAGCTTTAGGGAATTGCATCAAAGTCAAATTGGCCTACATATCCACAAAAATACTTTGTAAGCCTATGTGTAAGATCTGTTCATGGACACGTGACTTGGTAGAGGCATGAAAGTAGCACAGCACACAACTGCAGTGCACTGAACACCTTTGAACCCGGTATCAGAAGGTGAACAGGACAAGCAAAAATCCCAGGTGATCCTTAATAACACAGCTCCTGTCCCCCTACTTTGGAGCAGTTAAGTTCACAGCATGTCGGCAGAACACCAAACTGGCACCGACAAGAAAAACCCTGACAGAAGTGTCACCTCGCCAACACAAAGCCCTGACCGTGCACCGACAGGAGAGTACAGTCCTCGCAGTCTTTTCCAGGAAACATTGTCTGGTGTTCAGAGGAGATGTTTCACATTATAGCAGAAGCAGTGGTGAACAAATCAGAAATAAATTGTATGAAATAAATGGTCACAGTATAATGGGAACAGTCACTACCATAGCTGAGCCAAGAAGAAAATCAGTACTGTAATTTCAAATCAGTTGATAGAAAGTAACACAAAATAGGTTTTACAGAAATGTAACGAGTAAATTTAAAGGTCCCATATTTTGAAAGGTCAGATTCTCATGTCTTTTTTTTTTAAATAAAGCAGGTATTAGTGCTATATAAATACTGTGAAAGTATCCAAACACTAAATCCACAGGAAAATGCACACAGTCCACATCCAGAAACTGAGCCTTCAAACAAGCTGTCAGGACCTCAGCGATGTTGTGATGTCACAATGATACTTGAGGTATCACTAAAAGAAGGATCAAAGAAGGATCTCAGTCAATATAATACTTTCCCTGTTTTTTTTTTTCTGTCCAAAATCGTATGTAAGGTTTGAGAAGGGTTGGTAATAAAACCCTTTTAATTAAAAAAATAAAGCAAAGTAACATTTCATATTGATTATTTGAATTAATTGAGTAATTGATTATTTGAAAATAGACTGAAAGTAGCTGGACGTGACTGTGTAAACAAAGCTATAGATTCTCCTATATAACCTTCTTAGTCAGTCACTAACAAATGTTTAGAGACTGCAAGAGGAAAATATGTGATATGCCATGACATTGTTTAATATTTAAAATGCAGTTTTCTTTTTATCGTCTCTTTTCAGTGAACTCAAAATCACAGACTTTCGTGATGTGATGTGTTTATCATGCAGGTTGACATTGCAATGATGATTTAAAAAACAAAATGTATTGTGCAGCATGCACAGGTAAAAGATAAATGTGAAAGGTCCTCGACATCAAGCTGAAAGCTGAGATCCCCTTGTCCTGCAATTCTTTTGCCTGTTGAAATAACTACAAGACTGGCTAACAGGGGAAAAATAACATTGTAGTTCAGACACATAATCCATTGACATTTGAATAATCAAATCATGTTTTTTCCTTCCTGCATTATTACTGGTTCATGTCACAAGATGCTTGAATAATACTTGATACATTCTGTCTGGCAAAGAAGCCTGGGGAGGAATGATCCTGCGGCTTAAACAAAATCCCTACATTTTATAGAGAGAAAGATATCACTGTATTGGCATCATTTTTTGGATCATGGAGTGTGATGTACCATTTAATTCTACACTTAAGGCTGTGTGAACAGTGCCCTTATTTGACTGTCTCTCTAATTCACAGCTTTTAATTGTAGTCTAGTTAGAACATGCAGCTAAAAAGACACAAGTTTTGCTCATAACCCCACAGTCTATTTACCAGCTCATCTCCTCGCCCACTAGACCATTTAATTGTCCCAAAAGGTAAAATATAGTGAGAAAGGTAGATCAGGCAGTAGAAAAAAATTGATCAAGTTGACTCACAGTTTTCCCCCCACGGCACTAAATCTTCAGGAGCATTGATTGGAGATAGCTCCTTTACCAGATACCGATGGTGTTTGATTGGACAATGGTGTCCTCATAAATCGTGGTAATGATTTCTCTGGAAACTGAAATTGTAATCCAATAGACATCATTAAGCTTCTTTTAATTGTACTCCTCCCGGGGGGGCCGCAGACCAAAGATAAACCCAAATGATGTTATCCTTAAAATAATTTGGTCCCTTTGAATGGTCCAGTTGATGAACAGCGTGTAGCAATTCATGTAAGTGCTCACCTACTTATTTCTTTCCCAGTCACAAAGCAGTTTAAGTGCTTCACAGGTCTAATAGATGTTATCCTCATTAAACTCGTTTTCACTGGAATAATTATATACAGTATGAGTTAAAAGTAAACTGGGAAAACAGCTTGTTTATGTATGTATGTAAGATAAGATGAATAAAACAGGTTATTTATCTTACTTTAGATTCAAATTCAAGAGATGCATAAAAAAGATGTGAAAATAAATAAATCTGGAAAAGCCAGACTATATGCCTCCTCTCGGGTAATCTATTTTTGCACACCAGTCGTTACGGGAATCCTTGGCAGCAAAATGAGAGAAACGCAAGTGCTAGGTGCTGACAGAAAGCAGATCCATAATGTCATCTCTCCTTTTCATATTTCCATCACAACTATGTAATTATGATTGGATTCCTCCCCAGTTTCTCGGCAGAGCTGGTAATATGAGGCTCGTTATGACGGCCGTGTTGGAGGTCAGAGGAAAGACGGTCTGTGGGCCTGACCTTAGCCGAGCTGTGTAGTCAAACAGGCTGCCTGCATCCTAACCATCCCACAACTGCTACACCAGGGCACAGAGCCAGTGCACTTTCCTTTACTCACACCTATCCGCCTCTTCATGTGGCACTGCTCAGTTTATTTAACATACAGTGCTCAGAGGCCAGTTTGCTATATGCTTCTTACTCCGTTCCAGCACAAATGGACAGTCAGAAGTCTGTGCCAAGAGGGCTCCAACACACAGGCCATGCTTGCTTTCCTGCAGTCTACTATCCCACACACCTCTTTGGCCAAACGCAGGAGAACTCCTGGGATGGTGCTACATTTTTAATGAAAGCAGAGTGTTTGATCTGCCAATGTTTATCTTCTTTGATGTTAACTGACACAGCAGAGTGCAGCCAGCTCTCAATGTAGTCCAACACGAGGACAGATTAATTCATTATCCTTTAACAGGGGGAGGCTTGTGGTTGAGGAGTTCATCTCGGAGGTCTGTAATAGTCTTGAGTAAGACCTACTGATACCTGTGCAAAACACACTGCCTCTTGCTTTCTGCACTGTGGCCTCTCTGGGGAAATGCATATGAATGTCAGAGATACAAATGCATTTGGGGATACGTGAAGCGAGAAAATCTTAATTACATTCTGTTTTGTAGGTCTTGTGCTGCACTTTGCATGTCAAACTCCCCTCATTGTACCTTGATCTTGTTTTCATTTCATTTTTTTCTTATTATTATACAGCGGGTGAATAGAGAATAAACTGAAACTCTTGTCAAATTAAAGAGACAACAAACAGCCAAGTATTTCCAGGACACCACTGTATCTAATGACTACAACAGATCCATATCAGGGCCCAGCGTCCCAGGAGAGCACACAAATAACAAATATGGAGCCAGTGCATAATTACTCCCACCACTGGAGTTACACAGGCACGTGTCTGCTGATTTCATGCCACTGCACAACTGTGTAGGTGTGCATTAGCCATGTTTCTCCATGTATCTTAATCCTGAACAGTCCCTCAAGGAGTCTTTCACTAGTCTTTCATGCTTGTATGGATTTCAGACTGCTTTACCACATATAGGCAACGTTATTATCTTCACTCCCCGAATCTTCTTTGGAGCCATTTATATAATCTACATGTCAAAGAGTGGTTAGTTGAGTTGACCTTTGGTGCCTTGACATGAGGGTCTTGCTGTTTATCCATTCAGCTTAAGGGTGTCACCAGCACTGCAACCCACTGAAATGAGCAATCTGTATAATATAGTAATTTTTTTTTAGGGTTTTTTTTTTTTTTTTTTTTTTTTTTTTGAGGTCACCAACAGTAAATAAGCTGTCAGTGGGATAAAGTGGGTGTCAAATCGTATGAATAGACAGAGGGGGAAATGGACGCTTAAGGGCCCACTGAGTTCCAACACTGACATGGTTTAAAAGAGCTTAATTATAATAAGCTGGAGCATGGAGCAAGTGTTTGGTGGCTTGGGGGGAAACTTGGAGACAGTCACAACAGTCCGGCGCAAGCTACATGAATTGGAGATTGCTCTGCGAAGGGGGCCAACATCAGATATGCATTAGTGGAACAAGGAGGGTTTTCAGCGGTAGCCGGCAGACTCCATGAAAAAGAAATGATTCCTGCCTCGCAAATATATTACACATAATGTCTTTTCCTTTGTAGGAGTCATCAAGCATCACAGCGCTTTATCCATTAGGCAAATACGAATGCTTACAGTGTTATTTCATTACGTTTTACAAACGCAAGTTATGCTTTATGAAAACAATAAATCCCGCCATAGATCCCTATGTCACGACATCATTTGTTAATCACATTATTGTTAATTAATGATGCAATTCTTTTTAGCTAATGGTCGACAGTGTGTATTGACTCAAATGAGGGCGTGAAATTGGAAAAGGAACTTGAGAGTAGAGTGACGCGCTTTAATCACTGCACTGCAAAGAAAAGCCAGAGGGAGGGAAAACAACAGAAATATATAAATAAATGCAAAATATATCGATAGTTTTATATCCTCGTGAACTGGTTTACAAGAAAATATTGGAATTACAGTCAGAATGATTTATAATCTATTGTTCAGGCTAAGGCTGTTTAACTCCATGCCCCTATGAATATTAACACACTCTCTCTATGCTCTCTCTCTCCAGTTTTCCTTCACACACACACACACACACATGTAAATGCACAACACACTAGCAGAGCTCCTTGTCTAATTTTTCATGAAGATAGCTGTTTTTATGCTAATCTGACAGCTGCATTCATTTTCAGCCTTTCTCACAGGCATTTATTTCCCAATCACATACTCATTCATTCACAATCACACACACACATACACACTTTCTTCCGCGAGCCTACTTTTCTATGTCCTGGCAGAAATGAATTGAAACACTATCCTAATGAAGGTTTCTAATTGGGAAGAAATAGGCACGTATATGATTGAGACAACCCTGACAACTCTGAAATTGTGAAGCGCTGGGTGGTTGGGAAGCATCAAAACCTGAGACTGTGCCTTTATACATGAACATGCTCTCACTTCTAATAGACCACTTCCTTCATTAGTCGAGACAGACTTATTTCCAACCATCAGTTTGACTAGGTCACTGGCATAATGCCACAAGGCTCTCTCTCATTGAATAGCTACGTAATGAGAACCACTCTTCCATCTACCAGGTCATGTTCAAACCTTTCATATGGCTGCTAAAGACAACGAGCTAATGCAGCAAGACGGGAAGTAGCTGGTTTGGAGGTCACAAAGAGGGCATAATTGGACCAGTCAGTCAATAATGCTGCCGGCTGCGTCTGCCTTTGAGGCTGCTAATGAAGCGCGAGAGATGGTGGAGGTGCCCGTTTGGCATGCTGGTTACCTGGGCACTGGGGACAAGACGGCAAATTTGCTAACATTCACTTGTATCTCTTTCCTCTGGAGGTGAAGCAGGCAGTGGCAGTAAAACTGAGTAATTGTGCAGCATTATGAGGAAAGCAGCAACAGTACCTGCCTCCCTCATTTCCGCTGAATTTTCCCCTTCTCATGAATTGACATGAGTGTACTTAAACCCTCAGAAGGGGCTGAGAGCTGTTCAAGAGTGATATGTTGCTCAGCGCTTTGCAAAGTCATTACTCAGCACAACGAAACACTTCAGGCTGCCGGTGCTCTGTACACACAGCATTGATGCCGACTTTGCTGTGTTAATAATATGTTTGTGTTGACAGTCAGAGGTACACGGCTCTAAGGGGGAATACACTATTAACACCTTGTATTTATTCTCTCTCTCCTTTTGTTTTTCTCCAGCGGGAACAACATACATATTTGGGCGAGATGGTGGACTGATCACATACACGTGGCCGCCAAATGACCGTCCCAGCACGAGGGCAGACCGGCTAGCCATTGGCTTCAGCACACACCTGAAGGATGCTGTCCTGGTGAGGGTGGATAGCTCCTCTGGTCTTGGAGACTTCTTGAAGCTCCACATCGTAAGTCAAGAACCTGTTCATTAGTTTGCTTTCAAGTGCGGTACACTAAATTGCACACAGTACACTGTACATGCAGCACATGGGGATAAACCTAATAAAACATATTAGCTCAATCAGCCTCTCACTATGAGTCATGGGATCCTACGTTATTTCCTGCCAAGTCAGAATGGTTTTAGTTCCACATATCTGTGTTTCTATTTTTCTGGCTTTTCCCACTGATTTAAGTGGGCAGAGCTCAGTTGGGAAATGATGATGTCACTTAGCTTCCATTTACCAATCAGGATTTGGCAACATTTCAATCAAAAATAGATGACAGTTGGTGGGTTGTTTGGTTACTGTCAATCAAAAATGATCAAACGAAACTCACACTGTCTGTTTTTTGTTTTTTTAAACAGTTTTTCAGTTTCGAAATCTTAACAGAAAAAAACTGTTTTTGCAACTTTGGTTTTCGCTTAAATAATCATGAATATTTAATATTATAGAGCAATACTTGAGATGTGAAGTCAACTTTTCAGAGCTTTATCGGTAATTGTGTTGAACTCTGTAACCATAAAAGAAGGTAGAAGTCATGATTTAATGTACAGCACAACCTTCATGGCCATCAGTACATTTATGTTGTGTGTTGTAAGAAGGAGCCCATTCTCACCTCCTCTGGTCTTAGTGTTAAGGCCACTGTATGTGTGCGTAAGTGTGTGTGCTGCAGGAACTAAGGGAAATGTTGCAGCAATAAGGGCTGGTTCCATACAGTGCATCTCCGACCTGGACATAATTTTGCTGGCTCCCACATGACCTTCCTCCTGCTATCACCCACTTACTGACAACAACACTCATTAGCACTGGAGGGCTAGTGCTGTAGAGAAAGTGCCCCCCTCCTGGCCAGAGTGGAACACAGTGGAAATATAATTCTTCCTTTCTAAATAATAATTGAGGGAAAAAAATAACAGTTTAAGTGTTTGTAGTCTGTTGTAGTGAAAATATAAAAGATATGGTACATTTGAAGGATAAACATTGTTTCCTATATAGGTATCCTGACGTGACTGCATGCCTTCACTTTATCTAAAATTTGAGAGGAGCTGCTAAACACAGCCGGCCAAGGCAAGTTAATGGTGCAGAAAATAACATAAAATGGCTTATCTCCAAACTTTAAATAGTTCAGAACCAACTAAAAATAGACTTCATGGAGAAGCATCCAGCAGAGAGTAATTCAGAATTTACACTGTTTTTTTTTTTTAAACTGCGTGATGGCTGTTTGCCTGTAAAAGTTTTCCTGGAATCCAACAAAGTCCTCTCTGCACACAGAGCAGCAACAAATGCACTATTGACATGTGGAGGTAAGGTGACAAAAACAAATGACCTGCCCTGAGAAAGCACTGGCAGGACAGACAGGATGGACATCTGATGAATGAAACGCCACACACACACACACACACACACACACACACACACACACACAGAAACACACACACTAAAAATAAGTCGCCGCACATGACAACACTGATGCTGGCCAGGAGCTGACATGAACATTGCACCTACACACCACAGGAAAGCCACGGATCAACACACACTTTCATACATTAAATTGGACTTGAAGTCCGCCTCAACCCCAGCTGCCCACACACTGATATTTACACATACAGTAAGCACACACTGACATAAGAAGGCCTGTCCTCAGGACACAGAGCAGCCGTGATGTTGTTCCTATGAGACACCTCTGTACTCGCTCTGTGTGGATTTGCTTTTACTGCCATGTTTTTTTTCTCCCAAAGCCACAGGGCCAAGTGATTTTTAGCCCTGAGTTTTAATCCAGGAGTATTTGGCCAATTTAAAAGGATACAACCTTTTTCATGCACACCATTCATCAATAAATGCCACGCAGGGACACCAACAAGATGTTCAAAAGAACATAAATTGGAATATGGGTGTAAAAGGACAGATGTGCTCTCTCAGATGTGCAAATGCTCCGCTAAGATCCTTGTGCGTTCTGCAGTTTTCTGGGCTGCCGTCCACCTGCACGAAACACCTGAACAGGGATAAAACAGGCAAGATTTCCTTTATACGCTATTTTCATGTGAGTGATGAAAAATGTCCTCTCCGACAATTTGCATAGACAGGGCGCCTTTTTAAATTAAATGGCACAACAGGGCTTTGCTAGGTAGCTCATCCCGGTGCTGCACTGAATTAATATACATACAAATTTGCTCACTTGCTTGTACATCACGCACACTTGCTAACTTATTGCTGAACAATTCACAGGCTTTTGCATTTCATTTAAATATCATGTAGTTAATTCTCATTCAGGCCCTTGTGACCAGAGGGAAAGGTGAACTCGAAACTCGAAGTAGAAATAATGGGGTGTGTAGCTAGGCAGTGCAGACTGGAGCTGTAGCATGTAAACACCTTGAAAGAGATTTCAGCCATACATTGCCATATTTCTGTGTCTACACAATACACAAAGAGAAGTCTGCACAGTGTAAACATCTCCTAGGAGACAGTCTCAGGCTGTATGCCAGGTTTTAGGTTCACCGTGGACTAGTGATGAATGTTAGAGGTTAGAGTCCTGAGCTGCACAGACAGGAGAGGTGAGAAGGGGGAGACGCACATGGTTTAACAAGGCAGAGAGATCATGCAGCTTAAAGCAGATGCAAGCATAGCCTTGTTGATGAAATGTGCAGCATTCCATTGACATTTTACAGGGGGAAAATGTTGATAAGGCATGTTCTTACAGCAGGGGCAGTGGGTTGTGAGAATCCCCTCTCCTCTCGCATCAGCAGTCACTCTGAATGCTTCCTCTTATTTATTTCTGCACATTAATCTGGGGGCTTTGTGAAATGTTGCATTTCATTAGAAAATGAGAGAAGCGTGAGAGGAGACACAGAAGAGAAGCATGAACACGGGCACGAAGGTCATGCTCTCGATGTTTGTTCATCTAGTTACTTAAGATGAGCAACAAGGCTGTTGATTACACAAATAACACAGGATGTAGTGCATAACAAGATTTTTATTTTGCGCGTCATAAAGTTGCAACAGTCTTTTGCCAAATGTTAAAAATAAAACTTGACATTGGAATTCTATCATATGTTTTTAAAAGGCTCGAATGACTGATAAAATTTTGTTTTGTTTAAAGTGTATTATAAGACTTGTTGTATTTCAACAAAGTATAATTGATTATAACATTTAATTGTCATAAGGAATATTTTCTAAGCTTTGAGCTTAGAGCCAAATGGAAGAATAGCAGAAAATTAAATCACAATGTATTATGAAATTGGAATTCTTATGATACAAACCCTCTAGATATGTGCTTCATGCTTCTGTCTTCTCCTCATTAATTACACTGGAAAGGACGTGTTTTACAGCACTCCATTAAACACAATGAGCTGTGCAAAACTGCCACTTTGATGCGTTTCATATGCAAGAATAGCAGCACTCAGCTAGTCACCTGCAAAAGCCTTATCTGGTTGAACTGTAGCCTGGGTGGCTCACACTGTAATGTGAAATAAAATTACATATAATGACTCTGTGGCCCATTTTTCTTCAATATTGTATCGGGAGTTGGTTCGTTTCACTCACCTTGGGCAAATTGTTTTATTTTCTAAAGTAAAATTAGCATAAGCATTTAAAGAATGACAGGCTGTTGATGCCATCGTTGAATATGTATTAACCAATTTTGAGGCACACTTTCCAAACAATCTATCACAAGTCTGATTCCCAGTGGTCCCCCCCATTCCTTCCAGTTACCTCAGCTGTGAGCAGAAATGTCTTAGGAGGAGTGTATCTTCAGCTGTATGAGATGGGATTAGACCAGATTTCAGTATTTACCCCCCCTCCTTTTCCATCCTCTACATCCCTCACCCTCCTAATCTCCTGCTCCCATTTCATGATGACAGGAAACCCAGCGGGGCTTGAAGGACGCCATCTCAGCTCACACTCTCAAGAGGGAATTTTCTGAGTAATATGTGGAGACTATGATTTAAATGCACCTCAAAGGAATTGCGATCCTTCCCCCGCCTCTCCTTTCTATTGCAGATAAAGACAATGACTGTGAAGTCAGTGAACCATCAAATGTACGACAATCACTTTCCTCAGGCTCATTACTGTAGCGCACATGGAAGGAGGACTGGATTCATAATAATTCCTCTGCCGTGTCTCCAATTATGACGATTCTCCACAATCCCTATTACTTTTTCGAAGGTAAAGCATATTCATGAGGCTACTTGGACACATATCCCAGGTGGATATAAGACTTGTCTGTGCAAGATAGTATGCCCTGGCAAAATATCTCAGTAATCTATATATAATTAATTGCACTGTAGCTGAAAGTCAAATCCAGGGAAATGTTCACAATGACATTATGCAAAACAGGGAATTATGGATGTAATGATCCTTGGTGTTTGCAGCACAGTAATCCATACAGAAGAAGAATTGGAACAAAGTTTATACGATGTGGGTGTGCGGTACCTTCCCTGTTAAACATGCTAATACATTTTACTGTGCAATGTTTGTATAATTTCACCACAGAATATTAAAGTACAAGTGGATTTTGCTTTGATGCCGTTAAGGTATTTTATCCCCCACAAAGGAAGTATCATTTATTTCCCTGCACAAACAAGGACGGGTGCCTGTTATTGGAAATCCATCTGTACATTTTTAGGAAGCCATTTACTCAGAGAAATTGAGGCTTTGCAGTTGTTTTCTTCCTTTTTTGTTGTCAATGAGCAGCGGTGACAGTGAGTATCAGAGGCTCTCCTCAGTCTCAGGCAGGGCCCCAAGGGGCCCACTGAGCTTGTTTTGTGCTGGTACTCAGTCTCTGTGTGGGGGTTGGGGACTTTTCCAGGCACTTTCTTCTTTCCCTTCTTCTAATTGCATGCATCCCTTTAAAAAAAAAAAAAAAAAAAAAAAAACAAGCAATGAAGGCACTCTGGCTAAGACAGCGACACTGTGAAGTTAATGTATTCCATAGAGCGGAGGGGATGGTGGAGAAATAATGACTTCTCTGGTGGAGCATTGCTCCCCTCGGTCCTCCTTTAGCTGACTACTAGAAAGGGGTTTCTTCTTCTGATGGAAGACACCTTTAATTGCAGTTTCAACTCCTGCTCTCTACCCTATTAATCATGTAAAATGGCTTGAGAAGAGAGACTACCGGGCCCATTGTCTGAGTGTCTCCATTTCCAAGTACGAAAAATGTCAACTTTTATGTGTTTTTGCAGTTCATCTTCCTGTTGGAGTTATGATTATGCACAGTCGCATGCTTCATTAAGGGAATGCTGTACAGTCTGATTTGATGCAACAGGTGAGATTGTTACCTGGGAGAGGTGCTGCAGGTATCAGGAGAGAACCAGTGTCACGCTATCCCCCATACTCCTATTAAAACACCTGCCCAGGGAAGGGATCTTGCTCTCATCCACTACTCCTGTTAAGGTTTCAGACCCAGTAATTACCTCTCATGCTCGCTCTGCAGGCAGACATAGAACAGACCTGCATGCAATACCCCGAGGAATCAGTGGTATACAGCTTTCCTGTGTTGCGTGCTTGGACAAGGCACATCAATCAGTCATTAGCAGACCTGTGAAGCAGCTGACTGATACCATATTATCAATGAAATACATACATGCTCAGATCTATGATTAATGGAAAAGAAATGCAGCTAAAAATGTATGAAGTTAAACTCTGATTAAATGTATGATTACATCTTAAGATGAACATTTTAATTATATATTTTTTGTGTCGGGTGTTATTGTTGTGTTTGAACAGTTGTCACCTCAATTTGTGAAACCCACTTTGTCTCCACAATATTTTATCAGCTGTTGCTATGGTTACAATCCCAGTATAGGACTGGGAGATTAAGTGCTATGGTGATGATATGCATTTCAAGCAGATTCAAAACTAAAAAGAGCATGGTATTTCCAATTTAGAATTGCAATATCGCCCCGCTCTGTTGAATTTGCTCAAACTTCACTCCTGTGCGGAAAAAAACGATTATTGGAGGCCAGCTGGAGAAAATAAAAGCCAGACCGAGCAGAGATCCTCCAGCACAATGGTGAAAAGTTAGAGAACTGAAGGATTCAAACTAAAGAAATGTTACAGATTTTGAAAGTACAGCTACACATGGCTCCTTTGCAACTTTACGTACATCATGTAAGGCCTAATGAAGGAAGATAAGATGGGGCACTTGGGCATTTAAGGTCTAGTGTGTGGGATTAGTGGCATCTAACAGTGACAGGGTTTAGAAGAACCACGGTGGCCGACACATAAAAATGTCAATGGCCTTGTTTGGTTAGTCCGTCCTTGTTCTGTATTTAGATACATAAATGGCTCATTTTAAGGCTATAAAAACACAACAGTTCTTAGTTTCAGGTAATTATACACTAATGAAAACATAGTTATGAATATTGTACATTTCTGCCAATGTATCCTCTAAATCCTACACACTGGACCTTTAAGGAAACAATGTCCAAACACGCACACTTGTTCCCCATGACATTATTCATCATTGAACTGTCACGCTCTAACGAACAGAGGGTAGGAGTAAACACATCCATCTCACAAGTGATTTGACTTTCCATGGTTTGTGCTGACACAAGTCACTCTTACTTCTGTAGTTTCCTCGGCTCACTGGGACGATAACCTAAGACAGCCGGGAGCTGCCAACCCTCTCTACTTTTGTCAAAAGGTCCAAGAGCAACAGTGCATGTAATTTGAGGATCATAAGTAGACTGCCATGGATTGGGAGGTGCTCAAGTGCATTTTTCTTCTCCTGTTTGAGCACTTTTGTTTTTCAAGTTTTGTTAAGTCTTTCATTTGTGAAGAATTGTAACGAAAATATATCCCCACCTCCATATAGTCCTTTTGTGAGATCAATTAATCAGAGAGGGAATACTAGTAATCATAGCTGCATGCATATTAACAAACCTCCGCACTCTAGCCAGCTCCGCCACATTTGAATTCACAACCAGATGCCATTTCCCTCTTCCGCTGCTTCCCCCTCGTTTCAGTGAGTGTCAGTGAAACCAGAACTGCCATTTGCTTGTCAGTATGTTTGGCAGTTTGCAGTTCAGTATGTAGCAAAGCTAGGCTAATGGCACTGTAATGGTGAGTTAATAGCTGACCATGATGAGGAGATAGCAATGAAAGGCATGGATGGGGGAGCATCATTGACCTCATTTAGTCCCTCAGTGTTGATTCAGTCACACAAACATGAACGGGGAGGAGACAGAAACAAGATGATGGTCCTTAACGCATTCTTGTTCTCTTCATATGGTTAACATAACAGAATTTGAGCTGTAATTGTTAAAGTGGCGATGAGTAGTAGTAATAATATGGCTCTGGTAAATATAGCATTGATTTTATGTCAGCGGTGACTGATTGTGGCAAAAGGCTTGTATGTGAGAGTGAATGGCCTCCTATCTCTTTGAGTCATAGACAGGGCAGCCACTCGGCTCGGATGATGTACCTGACCTCAAAGAATCAAATCTCATCATCTCCATATTGAGAAGGGACAGCGCTAGAATCACCATTACTCATCTTTCAATTCCAATCATTTCTCAATTTGTTCAAGCTCTTTGCCACTACAAAGCCAAGTGGTCCATGAAGAGGAATGAGTGTGTGTTTGTGTGTGTGAGTGAGAGCGCGAGAGCGGGGAAGATGTGTGTGTATGTGTATTTGAGAGGGCAGGACAATAATGTGTCTTCACTTTTATTAGTGTAACAAATCACAGTGAGTACAGCTTGTCATTCTCAAAGCTGTACATCAATACATTATGGGCTTGCCTCATACAGAGCAATATTGCCATGGCTAACATGGGGTAAATTAGATTTCATTGTCAATGTTACACTGTCAGGCATGTTCGCTTTTCTTCTGGGTTACAAGGTTAAGAGCATTGACATTCTATTTGTTGTTGTAGTTCAGAGCATGAATTTAGTTTGTATTAGCTCAGCCTTCCCCCTAGATCCTAGTTGGACGTGTTCCTGTAAATAAGTAAGCCTCATTGTATTTTTCCACCATTCACGTTTTAAGCATTCTTTAACCGTATGTGGTCTTACTTTAATTTCAGATATTAAAAATCAAATCTCAGCATGCATACCGGTATGTGGGTATGATTGCGGAAGAGAGAGTGGGTTTGTGTGCATTTGGGAGTGGAGCGTCGCAGCATGGAGTCACCATAGTTGTTGACTTTTGACACAGCTGCCCCAGCCCTCAGGGTGGGATAAAAATAGTCTCACTCTTTCTCGCTCCATTGCAGTGAGCTGAAGTACAGAGTCTCTTCCAGCTAATGCATATGGAGCACATTTTCTCTAGAATCTCTGACATTATTTTGTCACTTTTTCCTCAATATTTCTCGAATACAAGACGTTTTTTTTTCATGTTACGTTTCAATACACACATACAAGGATAAACATGCTTAATGTAATAATAGTTATGCAAAATTTGAAATTATTTTCTGCTAAGAAATTGGCATATATGTCCTTTGTGTTTGTATTGACTTGTGTACTTTTTGGCCGTATTTCAAATTTAGAGTAAAGAACATTTGAAACTTTGTTTACACTTTTTGCTTTGCAATGACAACGCCCCTTACATTAGTGCCCTCCAAGGGACAGCAGTTTTAGATTTTGACTGACACTGTAGATTCTGGTAACTGGATTGATTACTGAGATTACACGCCTACTCATACTACTTTGACGACCTATTGCCATCACCAGATCTGGGGTCTCATTTAAAAAACAATGCATAGGATCCATACTAGAAATGTACGTATAGACAAAAGTCAAAAATGGCGTGCACCAATATTTAACCATTTCTACAATCAGGCTTCCACCTCACCATCTGTGTCACCAATTTCCCATCTCCAAAATGTTCATAAGCATGAGTCAAAGTTTCTCCCATCAAGTCTGCTTTTATAGAGCACAACTTTTGCATGGGAAATGGCGTACGCCACGTTCAGGCCGCGTTTTGTGCATACGCAGTGTATATAAATGAGACCCCAGGACCCATCACAAAAAGACAGCTGATGTTAGCTTGACTAAAAACATAATGAGCGAGAAGTAACATCTAGTGGGTAACGGTGCTAGCATTAGCAAGCTAGGCTAACTAGCTTCCACGTTTTGGCCTCGCTTGCCTGCTTCTGTGCGAAATACAGTGAACAGTGAAATAAAGTGAACTAGAAAGCAACAAAAGATGTCAATTAACAGTTCCCGTAAGAAATGGACGCCCAGAGGTTCAAAGCTAAGAACCTGTTCTCAAAGTTACAGTAATGTCCAAAAGTGGTTTTATCCATTTTAGAAAATGAGTTATAATTTCAGTTTGACTTTAACATTGAATGGAATATATTTCCTAAAGAGCCCAACGTTAGGATTTTGGACAATGCCTACATTCATGCTTGTCTCTACTTTTGCATGTACTACCCCACATACCAGTACACTGTGCCAAGTTCACCTGCTGGTGTTTACAGGGGTCGAGCAAAGACTATTTGACTAAGTCAATTTGGACCAGGCCAAGTCTGAAATTACTTACTTATACAATTACTTACACATATCCCAGGCAAAGAAAAATCTTCCAGGGTGCTTCTCAGCTAATTATTTCATAATTGTTGTTGGTGCCCTGTTGTTGATGGCTTCCACAGCGCTTTGTGTGGGGCTGCATGAAATATTAAACAGTCGGCTCGCCTTGTTCTGGTCAACTTAATTACCTTTTTTCACTGCTGCACTGCTCTCATCTCTAGCCCCGCGTGCTTTCCATCGAACCCTGTTTAAAATATAATACACATGCACGCATGCTGTTTTTAATTATGTGCTGCTGCGGAAACATTTTGTTGCGTACCACAGTGTGCGAACTGTTGGTGGTCTAGCTCAGTTAACTTTAGCTCCTGATTTATTTCTTATTTTATTTTCTGTGTTTTATATTATTTTTGTTTTGTTTTATTGAGTCTCTTGCCCGATGCCAGGAACAAGACAGTGATCGTTCTATTGTTACCGTTTGCTTTCACCCAAAAACCACACGGACTCATAAAACATTAAGAGTAAATGAGCAGCAGGAAGCTACAGATTGAGAGGCAAGACATATCGTGTGAACGTATGGAAGTCAGCACAACTGAAACCAATCTTGACTGGGGTTGGCGAGATGGGGAACTATATCCGCTTTTAAAATGTCTCTTGGCTTCTGGGAGAACAGCCACATTGTCAGCAGAAACACTCACCCTCCTCTTGTCCCCCGACTATGAATAATGGATTTAGTGACCCTCCCTACATCTTCCATAGCTGTCAGTCAATAAGTCCATCTGAGGAACTCGGGGATCTTAACTCCAAGTTTACACCAAGCAGCACTTGACATTCAAGTTAAATATGGCGAGACTCATGTGAATTTTCTTCATCGTTATTGCTCATAGGGCAGTCTGTCTGGCCAGTGTCTTGTCTCTCAGCTACAAGAGACTTACATTGCAGCCAAGCACTCTAACAGAGCCCCTGGTCATAGATAGTTTATTCCACGGCCTCATCAAAGGAAGAGGTTTGTGTGTGTGTGTGTGTGTGTGTGTGTGTGTGTACATGTGCATGAAAATATTTCTCTGCCTCTCTGCTATAATAAGAGCTGTGCAGTGAAGGCCAGCAGTGCTGCCTGTGCAAGAGCAAACAGTCCATGACGTGTCAGCAGCCTACATGTGCAGTGCACCTCATACAGGGAGATCAAACAGACAGGCACATGTTGTTCCTTTGTCCTCTTCTATCCCTCAGGTAAGCACATGAGGTGAGAGGAGCACCCCTGGATCAGTGGCCTCATTCTGCTCAGTTTATCAACCATGCAGCGCACCTTATCTCAGTGGAGAAGAGAGATGTTGCAGGGAGAAGGCTGACTTTTTGTTTACGTTGCAGTAAATGTTGCACCATAGAAGAGGTGTTAAACTTTATGGCTCATTCTGCAGGTCTTCTAAGTAGCTGGTATGAGTGATGGTTTGGTTTGCTTTTCCCAGAAGGGCGAAGCAAACACCTTGACAACAGTAATTAAAAGTGCATGTGAGGCCTAATTCATTTTCTTCTCTTCGTCTCCTCCCTTCACTTGGCCTAATAAATCAGTTATGCTTGAAGTATCTGCTTCTCCTTAACTCTTTAATTCACCAGTGCATTTTGTGAAATAGCCTCGTGTCTGACAAGGAGCTGCTATAAAAGGCTTAGAAAATTGTTGTGGGAATTCAGTGTCTCTTCTGGATCCAGACTGAGCTTAACCCTCGCAGTCAAAGTTTTAATCTTCCTTCACCACTGAAGCATTATAATGTCTGATCAGATAGGAAGCTAAAACATTTACGGTGTTTACTGTATAGCTGAGGGTTACTTTTGTGCAAGTGTTGCATATTGTGAAATCGTTTTTGGATGGCTTAAACTCAATTCACATGCAGGCAGTGAAGGGCAGTAAAACCACATGATAAGATTAAAAGATGTTCGGGGCTAGTGTAAGATAAGGACATCCTTACATCTCATTGTCTAAATCCTCAAAAATGCACCCTTTGTTATCAGTACTAGGTCCCCCTATTGCTCCTCTCTCATCCGTGCACTGTAGTCATTTCTGAGGCAATTACAGGCCAGAAAGCCACTGTTATTTATATGAAAATGTAACTGCTGTTGAGTGCCAGTGTTGCCCACCACCCTTTAGTCAATAGCGACACAAATCGATGGCCCGCCAGCCAGTCAGCCAGTCTGTGTGTGTTTGTTTTTTAATCCATAAACATCCACTCCATAAACTCACAAACCTTGGTCGTCGTGGCCATTATTACGGTATTTCCAAGCTGGAAGTAATTGTATAATCATTACCACTTCATGAAATCTTAATAGGTGCTGTAGATTAGAGACAAAGTAATGGCATGAGCCAGGAACTTGTGACTCCATCAGCAGTAAAATAGATGGCAAAGAAAAGTTTTTGTATGTTCAGAACTAATTTGCAGCGCTCTGTTATGTCTGTGGATTTTTATTTAGTTTGATGATTGTGACCTCAGCCTGTTAACACATGTCTCCACAAGACAAGACAGTTTATATGATTAAAAAAAAGGTAAACTACAATTTAAAAAACTGGATGGAAGTATCAGCACAGCAGCAGGCATCAAAGTTGCAGACCTGGTAGTGTGTAAACAATTAATTCATCTTGTAAAACATTAAATCATTCTTTAACAAAAAAAAACAAGTGAACGTTAACATGTAATTGCACGTGCCAAAGTGGGTGGGCTGACATTTCATCAAAGGTGGAACCTGACAGAAAGGTTTGATAACTCCCAGCCCCTCTGGAGACTTCCTAACACACCCTGGAAAGAGGAAAAGGCAATGATGGGAGGAGAGAAGCAGCAGTGAACTACTCACCCACAAGGCCTTATCAGCCTGTCGTATTATTTCACCACAAAGAACCACAGAGGGCTTATCTCACGCCCATCTCTCCGATAAGGTCTGCTGCCACAAACAAAAATAAAAGACAAAAAGGTGGGTGCAAGAGAGCAAAATGACAAAGCTGAGCAAGACTCCCTCAGTATGTTGGCCTTTTATTACCTTTCCCTGCAAGATGACTGATAAAAGCCCAAAGACAATGGAGGAGGGAAAGACAGAAGATAAGTTGGGGGGGAGAGAGAGAAAGGATAAAGCTGAAAAGATAAAGAATAAGGACTGTGTAAGGACCCAAACATTTCATTAAAGGAAAAGCCTGATGTTGGCACAGGGGGATGAGGAGGATAAGATGAAATGAGGGAGGTGGTAGGATTAAGTCTGGAAAAGGACACGAGCATTCATGCACACGCACATAAGTTCCTATCCTTCCCACTCTTATATACTGTTTCTCTGTTGTCTGTGTGCTGGGAAAACTACTGACAGGTTGTCAGGTACAGCCTGGTCCTCAGAACCTTTGTGACCATTTGTTGCTGCCCCTGTGGCCCTCAGACGCTCAGATAAACACCGGTATGCATGCATGAGTGTGTGTGTGTGTGCTCCTCACAGTTGGAAACTATTCAATGTGTGACTTTTTTCTGTTTCATCTTTTTTTTTTTAAGGAGATAACCGGGCATGCATGAAAGATCTAAGTCTGTGCAGACAACCCGCCGTGCGTGGTGAGGCATGTTACTGGTCCGATGACATAACTTTTTCATTGCTCTTTATTCCAATGGGCTATGTTACAGTCAGCAGCAGGAGTGACAAGAAGATTAAAAAAAAGAAGTGTTCAGGAACAGCATGCTGTACCTGCTTCCTCTTCCCTCCCTCAGCTCTGTGCTCCACTAGGCGGAGTATCAGGCCAACATGGACACAGAGGTCCAGACAGTTCTAATGCACAACATTTATCATTATGGCAGTAGTGCTTGCCACCCTGGCCCGATCGCTCCCCCTGTTATAAACCACAACTTCAGAAGAATGCTGAGTCAGAGACGGCCTGAGATCAGATCAGTACTCAAGCATATGGCAAGAGTTGGTCCAATTTTTACAGCACGCCATTAGCCCATTTTGATTCATAGTGAAGACAAAAAGAGTATGAAAGGACTTCACTACACTTTACCAGTCTGATAATGAGTGCTTGTTTAAGTTTTAGATAGACAATGATTACAGTCACAAGACGGACCTTCAGCAGAGCCTGGCAGGTCTGTGAGACTTTGCAGGAAGCCATTTCAGTCCCCATGAAATCATAATTTATCTGTGGTGGTTCTGTTGAGGATGGTGGGCGGCCGCTCTTATGCTGCCCGCCAGCACTGAGCACCATGAATTTTCAGTAGACACCCAGAAATCAGAGTTATAGTTGGCTGTGAAGGACAGATCCCATGGCAGGGTGCGCACGCATGTGTGGTGTGAACACACTTGTGTGTGTCAGTGAGTGTGAATTGTTCAATAAACTCATCACAGGCCTCATAAAGAAAGCTGACATTTACTGCACAGCGCAAAGGTCAAGGAGTTGAGCCTGATGAGATCATGATGGAGGAAAGGCTGTTTTAGCCTCGCCACCTCAAGAAATGAATAGAAGAGCATGGGAGGAAAAAATGGAAAGGGAGAAATGAAAACAACAGAAAATAAGCAGCAGTGTAAGAGGATTAACCAGAGGAAGAAATGACATTTCAGTTTGCCAAATGTGAGAGGTTAATATTAGCCTCACATGGATCAAAAGCTTCACATACAGTGCAGATAGAATACATATCTTTAGTGATCATTTAGACTGATGATTTATGATGCATCCAAACTGTAGCTGATAGGGCCAATGCGGACAGACAGTCTGATAATGTAGATCTAATTAAATCTCCCAGAGTGGGACCAGAGCGTATGTCTCTGCCGACCCACACACACCGGGCACAGCCATGTCCTCATTAGCACCAACAATGTCACCGGGCCTGGCCAACACGCAGCCTTAAATGTGGTAGAGAGCAAAAAGTGCCCTTGCTCTGTGTGTATCCTGGTGCTTTGAAGCTCTTCTAACAACCGAGGCCTGATTGCTAACGTGAGCTGCGTCTAGAGGCAAAGTTAATGAAGACAGTAACGTGCAGGGGAGGGAGCCACCAGACTTCAGTCTTTGAAAGATCCCCAGTTCTGTGTTTGGGGACTGAAAGTGTTGCCAGATTGGCAGCTGAACCTTATGGGCCCCTCATACCTTTGATGAAACGCTGAAACTGGTGAGGAAGAGCTGACAGGCACACTCCCTTTGGCCAAGTCCTGTCTTTTTCTCTGCGTCTCTGTTGTCTGACTTTGTCAGATCTGTGAATTTTTTGTGTTTGCGTGTAAGAATGAGAGGGAATGAGAGTAAAAGAGGGCGAGAGGGATAGAGAGGCACCACGTGTGTCTATGCACCTGCTCTTGTGTGTTCTGGGTGAGCAGTCATCTGATGAACTGCCTTGCCACGACCGAGGCTTGTGCACGCCCCAGCCAGTGAGATCCTGTTGTTGTTGTGTTGGTTAACAATGCTCTCCCCCAGCACCACAACTCACAGAGCAGCAGTAAGAGGTTGGCAGACCCTAATGGAAACGTCATCTTCCAGATAAAAGATGGCCCTGCTTTGATGAGAGCGGGAGTTATGGGAGGTGTATAATAAAAGAACCATTTTCAATCGGTTCCGAAGCCAATTTAAGAGCGCCGAATGAAGACAGACGCTGTCATAGACAAACTGAAAAGCCGACACTCACTCATAGCACTTCTCCTGTTTGTCAGGCAGAGGGACCTTTCAATACAGTGCTCCATACTCCTGCCTTGAGTGAGACAGGCAATAACTCAAACCCAAAGCTTGATTTGGGAATCAAAAGTCTAGTGTGCACTTTCATCATTGTTCCTCCAAGTTTTCAGTCAAACTCAGCTGTGATGGTACTCACATGCTGTGAATGTTTTCTGACTGATGTTGTGCTTATAGGAAATAATGCACTCTATTCATGATGTTTTTCTAACCCAGGTGGTACCACTTACTGTGAGAGTATAGCGATAATTGGTGGAAGAAGTGAGCAGTGCTCAGAATAATGAAATTTGCTGTAAATGGAAAAATAATTGTACTGCATCAGCTGTATCGGATCCCGTTGCTGGCTTCTTAACAGTGAGTGTGTGTGGTCATTATGGCAAATGAGTAATCCTTTAGGGCTTTTTTACAGATCAGGTGCTGATACTGGGAACTGCACCAAATATCAAATGGTTCTGAGCAATTTTACCACCAAAAACTAACTCAATGCAAATTAACAGCTCTCTACTGGTACTATAAACGATGTCTTTAACCAAAGAATAAGTGAGAGAAGAGACAGAAAAGCAAGGAAATAGTGATGCACAGGTCGACCCACGACCAGCTGGTTCCCGTGTTTCAGGTAAGCTTGTTAGAATATATTGCAGTTTTCAGGCAGGCCGGTCAGTAAGGGACAAATTAGCATTCTGATTAAGTAATTTATAACTTACAGAATACCCTCTCTTCGTCAATCTCTGTTTGTCTCTCCATGTCTCTGTCCCTCCCTCTGTGAAACATACACAACAAGCTTTCTTTATCATCAGCGCTGCTGTGCTCAGGGTTTCCCTTATCTACCTTTTGACCAGGAATATCTTTTAAATCCAATATTTGTAAATCTCTCTGGTCATAATGCCTGGTAAAGATATTTCCCCCTGAGAATATTTAGGCCTAACACCATGTCCTAACAGCAAGCAACCATCTCTCTTCACACTGAATCTGTAACATCATGTAAACAAACCACATAGGATATTAGCTGTGTGCTCATATCCTACTTAAAGTATGACCACTGAAAAGATGGGTGAGTACTTGCTGTCTCTCCCAGAACTTTTTTGCTCTGGTTTGCATGATTGCTGAACGGGATTAATGCATATGTATGTGGGTCGGGATTGGCTCTCATAATAGGTTGGGTTGGTGCAGGTGTTAAAAAAAAAACCTGCATCCGTGCAAAGGTAGTAGAAACAATAAAGTGGTGTCCAGGACAAAGAAGAGGACCTTACTTGTGACTACGAGGGATAAATAAAGCTCACTCAGATCTGCTGAATTTAGTACATATTCAGACCGGTCACAGTAAATGCCATGTGAGAAACAAAGCATGTAGCCTGCCATGGGTGTTGTTATGTTGTGTGTTTATTGCAAGGGAACTCCCACATCTGGTTATATAATTGCTCTGCTCTCATACTTAGGATTTATAAACGTGGGTGGTTGGTGTAGAAATTCTGCCGGGTATCAGGCCCAGCAGCAACCCTGACACCATTCAACAAAGGAGCTACCTGATCACTGCTCTAGCCTTTAATCTCAGCCTATCCCATTCCTCATTTTGTCACTACGTCAGACCACAGGGAGCCAAAGGAAGAGCCGTGATATCAAGTTAGTATTCTCTGTCACATCTTCTCAGCATAATAATGGGTGACATCCAACACAAGCTGGAGAAATGATTATGGTAATGCGAGCTGTATAAACAAGCATAATGCCTATTTTCCATGTGCCCAATATAATCATATTTATTAATATAAGAGCTACCAAAGGGGGAATGATCTGTGAAATATGTAAGCCTGTTTATGAAGCAGTTACTTCTCACAGTCTGCTGTTCATATACCTTGTCTTTGCCTACAGTGGCTCTATGATGTTTTGAAGGTGCTTATGTTGTGTATACATTTGCATATTTATTGCCTTAGGCCCTTGCATAAGTGATATTCCCTGAAGTGCGCAAGATGGACAGGGAGCGCTTGTGAACATGCCGTCTTTGATGGTTGTGAATTGAGTTTGGAAGTTTTTCACTAAAAGAGATTTATTGCACTGTCAAATCAGCTGTTTGAGTCTGCAAGGATTAAAAGGTGTTCACTGGGCGGCTTGTTGGCTTGTCTTTTGGTGGGAGAGTAAAACACATATTATGTTTAGCTTCACTCAGATAAATACAAAGGATTTACCACTCATCATGTCCATTGTGTCAGAGCAAAGCGCACTCAGGTGGTGGCTCAATCTACCAGTGAATTGTGAAATTGTCAGTCTTAGCATGCACTCTCGTTCTTCCAATTTGTCTGCCTTGTGAATTCCCCCAACTTCTCAAAGATGACACTCTCCATCGCAGACGTGTCCATTTTCCTAACAGAATTGGCAGTAACTTCCCTGTTATCTTGTATTCTGATCTTTATTTCACATATTTATGGAATCCGTTTGATAGTTATTATCATCCTGTCAAGCAGACTGAGGAGTTTGTCAAAGACAGACGAGCGAGGCAGGAGGGCAGGAGACGGCGCTGCAGCGAGGCAGCCATCTTACAGAGGAGCCTTATCATTTCAAAGGCTAAAACGTGTAAGAGTCACAACAAAGACAAAACGTAGGCATTTTTATCAGCCTTCCGCCGTTGCTTGTCGTCTTTTCACTTTCTCTGCTGGAACGTACGGTGTAATACGGTAACTGAGTTGCAACTTTCTCTGCCGCTTTCCGCCTCCCTCGCTGCATCTACAGTATCTGTCTTTATCTCTCTCTGGAACTATTAGAAGATTAATCAGGCTGTCTTGGCTCTTCTTAAACACACTGCTGATGGTGCTCTTCCACAGGAGAGGCTGGTGGGTGGGTGGCAGCCATTAGAACATGGTAGCACTTTGATCTGCTGGGCGGATTTACAAAATTGCACTTCTAGCTCCTTGTCGAAGGGTGAAGGAGTAGAAATGTGTGAAAGGGAGACCTGTTGGGTGATTTTTTTTTTACAGCCAGTTTCAATGTTCAATGTGGCCACAAAGCTTCTTATGTTGGGTTTAAAAAAAAAGGGTAGGGGGAGATCAAATAATTTTGGGGCTGGTGAGAGTGTTCTCATACACCGTTTGTACAAGTACCTACTTACAGCAATGCACCAAAATTTGTATACAACCCACATAACCATGAGCCAGTAATTTGTGTGTATCCCACATAATCAGGAAGGCTTTGATCAGGTGACCAATGCGCTGACAGGAGTAAAGATGGAAGTAGTATAAAGACTGAATGTCTGTGTTTGGAGGCAGGTTGGGGTGGTGGATGGCTTAAACAGCATAGGACTTTCCCCCGGAAGACCGATGTTCAGAGCTGTGGGAAACCAAGTTAAGTTTGAGTTATTTTAAGGTACATCATCGCCATGTTTTTATATTCCTAAGCCTACCTCGTGTAACTTATTTGCCTAAACGATATGCAACTTTAAGTTGAGTACCTAACTATGTATAGTGCTTGACGTCCTTCGTAGGGCGCTTATTTGTTAGATATCATACACACCATTGTCAAAGGATACGCTGGGCCGGTAGAAGTCCAAGTACCAAGCTAATTTGCCAGTACTTTCCAACAGTAGTCCAGGTGTGTCCTTCATCACTTCATGAATCTTTAAGCAGCTTCCTCGGCGAGGCACAAATAAGATAACAGACTCCTACATGCCCTCCACATTGTCAGTGTAATGACTACAAAGCAATATATCTCCTGTAACTGCCACCCCACCACACACACCTTGCTCTGTCAACTCTGCTTAATTAGCAGCACATAACGACCTGTAGTGAATTATTGTTTTTAATTAAACAATTTTACCGCCTCTACAAATAAGATCTGTGTTTATGGGCTGGATGAGGGGAAGTCAGCAAGGAATCAGTACCAGCAATTTTCCCCTCCAAGCTGAAGTGAGGATGAATCAACGTGCCGCCGCTGAAAAGAGAAAATGAAATCCAATTTCCATTACCATGATAAAGTGATTACATCACATCAGAGACTGCCCTATAGCTAAGTATGGAAATCTGAGCACATGCATGTGCAGACCTGCCTTCAGCACCCTGTGACAGCCATGCAGGTCTCTGTGTAAATCAAGTGTGCCACACACATACTTGCCTCCTTCTCCCTTTCTCATGTGCACACCCTAACAAATACATGCCCAGATACACACACAGACATAGAGAGTCTATTGAGCCATCACACAGATTAATGTTTGGTAGAGTGGGCTTGGATTTGCTCTCGCCATAACAAGGCTCCAGCGCTTCCCCTCTACTTGGGTATCCAGCCTTCATGGCCACGTTACACCTGGATGGCTCTGCTAATGGAAGCATTTTTATTAGACTTGCATGCAGGAGGCCTGGCACAACCATCCCGTTTTATTATTCATACAGCCCTGTTTCCAGATTCCATGCTCATTTTAGCCCTGTGACCCCTCCATCAGGGCAACGCACCATCTCCCCGGCACACACACTGATACAAACTCTTCTGCATGCTTGAAGATGTGCTCGGTAGGACATTTGTATGTGCACACGCTGGCATCGGGGTTGCAGATGCGTTCAGTTTTGTTCCTCGCTACTCATGCTGTGCTGTCATTTTCACAGAAAAGCAATATAACCCTATTGATATTCTTAGTTCTGTAATAAGTCTTCAGGAGATTGTTACTTGATGATGATGATGTCACATTTCCCATTTACGGTATATAGTTTGTAAATGTCAGCTCAATGTAATCACCATGCGGAAATCAGGACTGGTATTATATTTATGTATTTGCAATTGTTCTGATGCAAAAGAAAAACTGTATCTGTGCTGAAAAATGATGTGTGCTCAGTTCTGAACACTGAAAGCACCTCGGCTGAAATACTTCTAATTTGCTCGACAATTTCCAATGCACGAAACAAATTAAATGTAATTGAGCCTCATCCTCTCTGAATAGCCGAGTCCCTTTGTCAGTACAGTGCAGCGAATTGAAAATCTCTTATATGTACTTTGTGATTTGAATCGGCATCCTTGAAGCCTGTTTTTTCACGGTGAAAGCAGATCACTCCCTAATAGCTTTTGGCAAAACAGCCCATTGCTTTGAGTAGCGTTGAGAAACAAGTCCTGGCTGTACGGTAAATATTGTGGGCGCCTTTCAACCAAGTGCAATATCACAGAGGAGAGCAACAATGGAGGCATTTATTTGAAGAATTGATACAGTGGGATATTGGAACACAACAGTTTTTGGCTGTGTGTGTCTTTTCATGTGTGCACATACGCTGGCACCACAAAATAGATGGGAGGGAGTGGTTATATTAGGACCACCACGGATCATTACACATTAAAATGTAGCAAGTGTAAGTCAGCGTACTTACCCTATCAAAGCTTCTGCGGCAAGTATGCCAACCCCTACCGCCTCCTCTGTGTGTGTGTTTTGTGTGTGTCAGTGTCTGGAACAGCTGGATGAAACGTCTGATGCTCCATTGCCAAATGTCACAAGTGGTCCATCCTTCTGGGGAAATAAATTGGCTCTCTCTTAAGCAGCAAGTATGTCGACAGGAGCCGCAGCATATGGTGGGAATGGGACAACTGAAGACGACAGTTTCTTCTCTGTTTTGGCTTTTCTCATTATGATCTGGACGGCGCCTTGACAATGAATGTGTCTGCATGGAATTCTTTTTGGGGATAAGATAGCTGAGGGCAACTCATGAATCTTTAATGAGAAGCCGAGCATAATCCGTGGCATGTTTTGTTTCTCTTCAGGTGCTGCTTAATGTCATTTACCTGAGACCTGATAACTGGGATATTTCATTTGGGACCAACACCTAGAGTCTGTTATGGTGGCTCAGTGGGTCAGAATAGCTGTGCTTTGAGAAAAATGCTAATGCTAGTGTGCTAACATGCTTAAAGACAATTCCAACATCGTGAGTTTAGTAGGTACAGTGCATGTTAACCATCTTAGGTTAGCATGCTAACATTTACTGCTCAACACTTACCACAGAGTACAGCTAAGGCTGACGGAAATGTTATCAGTTTTGAAGAATTTATTCATTAACTGAAGTGACGTTTTGATGGTGTTAGATGAAAAGTTAACCAATTTGATTACAAACCATCCAGCATGAATGTCTGAGCCAAATTTCATGGCAATTCATCCAATAGTTGCTGAGATATTTCTCTCACAAATACCAACCTCAAGGTCACGCTAAAGAAAAAGTCAGGAGATCAACAAAGTCATTAGTGTTTTTTCTCATGATGCCTCTACCAAATCTAATAGCAATCCATTCAATAGGTTTTCAGATATTTCAGTCTGGATCAAAGCAGCGGACTGACCAGCTGACATCTCCAGAGCTTTGCTACTCATTTGCTCTAAAACATTTTACACAGTGCATAACTCCATGCTCCCTATTTCACTCTGAAATAACCTGTTTCTGTGATATGCAAAACATTTTTTCAAGTGCAAATCGAAATATGATATTTGAGATCAGGGAACAGTGGATAAAAAAAGGCAGAGCTAAAATCCCATTTCAGGGTAACAGTATTTCTGTGGTGCTCTGAATTTCATAAATCCATGTGACAGATGAGTGCTAATTTCTTATTGGACAGAAATGGACATATTTTGTTTGTAAAGTCCCTATGCGTATGTTTACAGATTAACCCAGGTATGGCTAAATTATGATTTAGATCAGTGAATTCAGGTGCATAATATTACTGCACCTCTTTATCATGCAGTGTATTGTTGGCAGCATTACATTAGAAACAAGGGTCAGTGTTTCTGTAGCTATAATGTGGCTGTCATGTGACACATGGAAGTCTTTTAAAGACTGTGGCGGGGTGAGAAATTGTTTGTATTAGTCAGCATGTTGGTGCTTCACGCCTTGCCTACATATCTTGGCTATGTACAGGAACATAGGTGTACGATCCTGACATGTCCTCCATGTGATAATACACAAAACACTGACATGTTGTAAATGGATTTTTTGAGTTTGACATTGTATATGTATATTTGTTCAATCTTATCTTTTGTCACCTTGTACAGCTACAGATTTTGCAGACATTGTTTGCCAGTGACAATCATGCTGTGCCACCCGCAGTACTACAAATAACAATAATGAATCTGACACACACTCCCACTGTTCCCCTCTGTTCCCCATGTATCGCATTTTGTATCATGTACAGTGGGTTACCCGCTGTCTTGCTATAGGGTTGCCATGCTGAATAATTGAGTGACGTGGCTAAAAACAGTAAAGTACAAGCATAGCGAGAGCATTTGCTTTGCGAGACATCTCTTCATCTCATGCAGTGCACAGTAAACATTAAACCCAAGGCATGAACACTGTCCATTTTCTTCACTCTAAAAACTTCATAGGAGCAGCCTCACTGACGCTCTGTCTTTTCATGATACACTATGGGTAAAGCTCCTCCATCAAAGCTTTTCACGCTGAGTTGGCCCTCGTGCCGTCGCCTTCCTCATGAGACTGTGGTTGGATCCATTGCATCCACTTTTCCACTTTTGCTTTTTCTTAGCGCAGCCACGGTTAGTAAGCTCTGCTCAAGTCATCACAGCAGTTTTAGTGGTCTTGCCACGCTACCTCCCTGTTGGGTTCAAGGACATATGCCTGTTTCTTATGGCGGAGAAGACTGTGACCAGTGAAATTTGCCTTTCTTGCAGTGTCTGGTATAACTCTTACATAGCCGAGGGAAAGGGCAAAAAAAAAACATGGCTAAAAATAGTCTGGATCTCAAATCTTGTAACTGTGTGAAGGCGGGTGCTTTATACTATGTAACGCTATGAAATTAGCACTCTGGTGTATGCTTAAGATTGGAAACTGTATACATAAGTGACCACATCCATGAAAAAGACTTTTCTCTCTGTCATTATATTGAATGCAGTTTAATGGATGCCTTTATGTTTTATGCATTTTCCTTAGTATGCGTGTTTTTGGGGACTATTGAGTAATATTAATTGCATTTCTTTGCTCAGCTTCCGAGCATAGTATACTATATAGATCTTACAGATGCATTACCTGGTATGCATTTAGGATAAACATCAAACAATACGATGACTATTGTTTTAGCCGAACATATGGAATGAAGATGCACGATCCAGAATTTAATTAGCAATTAAAAAGACAGGGGTAATGACTGTTCGTTGGTTGTACATAGTTGACATTAACTGTCAGGGTGTTTCATAGTTTTGCTCAGTATTCATAGTGTTCTTCAGTTCTTCCATTTTGCATAAAATAAAGTTTAGTAGTGTCCCCATATCTGTTTTCCATGTTCAGCATATTTTGTGCAGGAGGCCAGCTGGGCCTGAGACAGTGTTCAGGCAAGGCACAGCTAGGGAACAACACTTACCCAACAGGAAGATAAAGACCAGCCCGGATTGAAAGAAATGTGTCCATTTACTCAGCCTTCCCTAGTGTTAAATCTGTATACATATGAGCGAATAACAGTGTGCGCTTGTGTACGTGTGCTTATGAGCATTGTGGGGAACTGGGTGGGGAGAGGGGTGCTGTATGGATAGAAATAGAGAGGGAAAGACTGATGGCGCAGGCAAAGATGTATGCTTGGCTGGAGAAGTTAATAAAATTGAAGCTGTGTTATGATGAATAAGGAAAGGGCCATAAAAGAGAATGTATGTAGTGAATCTCCCTGGCGAGCAGCGCTGAACAGCCTGGTGAGCACACCCTAGGGAAGGCTTTTTAATCTGCAGCCCTCCCCAACACTTTGCGCTGCACGGGGAAATGGGCCCACATTCTGTTTGAGCTTCAATAGGACAGAGATATGGAAACCATGAGCTGGACATAGACAGAACGAAAAGTTGAAGCCAGGGTAGAATAGCAGTGAATTAGGAAGGTGAAATTAATGTGATTTTGCTAAAGAACAGCCAGAAGTGTGCCGACATGTAAAACAAACATTTTTTTTTATCAAAGGTGTTGAATGACCATATGGGAATGCTAATTATTGTCTTACAAGGGAAGTCATTGGATGCACAAAAGACACACACACACACACACACACTGCTCTCCTCTGGTAATAGAATAGGCATCTTGTTACCAACACCTGATTGATTCGTGGGACACACACATCGCTAATGCCATCATACTAAAGGCCCAAGAGCTATATTACTGTAGGAGGCTCTGTGTGTAATATACAGTACACATGTAGCTCTTGTGATAATGAAACCCTCATCTGGTGGTGTTAAGGGTACTGATGCACACACTGCAGAATCAAAACAACACGGCAAATAAGAAGAAAAAAATGCTCTTATTGTTCATGTTAAAACATGGGAAAATGGCTGAAACATCATCCAGTACAAGCAGAAATTTCGAATACAGGAGTGTATATATTTTCCCAGTGATAAGCACCTTACACATTTTAGTATGCATTATTCTTCCTGTTATACACAACACTGCAGACTCTCCACATCCTCTTAAAAAAAAAAGAACATGATTATTGCTTTCTCTTGTGTATGTTTCCACCAAACACTTGATTACTGCTATACGTGCATGTGTTAATCTAAGTTTCATATCCTGGTTTTTCAAGTAGAATGCACATGTACGTTTACAAATTTAAATGAAAGGAGACTGACGGCTGTTTCTAGAAAATCAATTCTACCAGCCACTGATGTGGTGTAAATTGGATAGGTGTGAAGAACAGTGTTTCAATCTAAGGTTTAGGTGTTGACAAGAGCTGTTAGCCTCGTTGATGTCATAGCATGAATTGTGCATATCTGGGTGAGGCAGCGTATGGGCGTCAGATTATTCAAAAATAGACGAGGTTACTCATCTTATTTGGCAGCCCTTTTTTTGTTTTTTTATCTTTAAAATATTTTTTGTCAGAGAGATGCTGTCAGAGAGGCAGATTTCCATAAAGCTGGGGGTTGTCAAAGGTCCAACACAGAAAACATGCATGCCAGATGTCTGTGCTTTCATTTGAAATGTTTTTGTTTCCTTCCTGCATACAGTATGCAGTTTAGGAGCCCTCCATTTCAGTATGTCATTTGCAGCCATACAAATATGGCTTTCTGTAAGTAGTTATGTATTTGAATGACAAGATGTCTGACTTGTTTCCTGTTGCGGGGAACTTAGGCCGGTGAAAGGCAGAAAGAATGGTGGGGTCTTTGTGAGCGCAGCCATGGCAGCTGTTCATTTTTCGGCTGAGTTGCTTTCAGAGAAGCCAGTTACCTTGCTGATGATAAATGCCTCTGTATGCCGAGCTGTCTCAGAACTCCAGCAGCCTTTAAACCCTGACAGCCGGTGTAGCCTCAGCCCCACAACCTCAGGCCTCCAACCTCAGCCTGTCCTTCAGCGCTGCAAATCAATGGCAGTCTTAACTCGCTCTGCCCGGCGGCTGCTTCAGCCACAGCTGCCTACGCAAAAAAGCCTACTTAGTAATATGGGAGGTAACGCTCATGTGCAGTGACAGGTGAGACCTCCGCCACGGTGTGATGTCCGAGAGATCATCACCGCGGCAACATGTGTAGCCAGGAAGCAGGCATCTGCGGTTGAGAGATAGAGTAATGGGTTGTGATGGGGGAGGTATTGGGATGACTATGATTGCTATCTGCGTGTGGACAACTAGACATCTGGACACGATGTAATCTCTGATTGAGTGATGAGGCCGACCTTATACCTTCAGTACAGCAGGTTCCCTTAAGACCAACTCCTGCTGTTCGCCTTAATACCTTGAATTCCCTTTCTCTTTAGCGCCCGTCTGAGTCCACCTACTCTATACTTTTCCACCTTCTCTCTTCCCTGTAATCGAGTTTCTCATCTCTCCAGCCTTGCTTTGATCTGCCTTCCACTTTTTCTCTCTAATTCACTTCCCTCATTCACTCCAGTCTCTCCTTTCTGCTCTATCTTCTGCTTCTCCTCCTCTCCATCACCAGTCACTCCCTGTGAGTCAGGCGCTGGAGCAGGAGATTAATGATGGTCGAGAAGCTTTGGCAATGTCTGATTTTCTATTATCAAAACTGAACTGCCGCAGCCGGGCTGTATTTTTACTCTGGGTGTGGTAGCAGTGGCAGCTAGAATTGCTATGTTATTATTGAGTTGAATGTGTATATCATAGAAAAAAGAAAAATCAGCACCCAGTAAAAAAAATCGGCTAAAGACTACAAAAATACGAGCTCCACGTTTCCTCTTTCAAAACTGCATTTCTGAAATGCTGCTGAATATAAAAGCAGCAGGAGCCCACGTGGACGTCGCTTCTGTTACATGAATAATGTTTTTCTTACACACAGAATTTCAATGGTTGTAAGCTTGCAGTAATTTGGAAAAAGTGTCTTTAGCTTTTCATTTCTTTCTATTGCTGCCAGCTAACAGTACTGTAGGTCTAAGCCTCAGTCTCAGCACTGTTAATTACACATTTTTTTCATTTACATTCAATTACTTAAAATTCTTTTTCTTTTTCTAATTATTTCACTTAATTCAAATTTACTTTAGGTTAAAAAGAAGTGAGCATTTACTAGGTGGAGATGATTTAATTGAAGATGCCAGTAAATTGCATTACAGGACATGAAGGATCCAGTGGTTTTGGACCTTGAGTTATACTAGGGACTTAATGGCCACTCCCTTAACTTTCTAAAAGTACAACACTGTATTACTAAAACACCTCTTAAAATTCCACTTTGTGTTTGTGGTGCTACCCTTAAGACCGGACTAGACAAGATGCAAGAGAATAGAATTTGTATTATGTGTAGGTAGTCCACCTTGGTTTTGAACAAAAACCTACTTCACCTGTCACAGTAATGCGTCATGCAAAGCTTGAAAAATAAAAGTGTCTGTGAAGGGAGAAAGAAGCAGGAAAATTGGAGGTTGAGGAAAATGCTGGACCCAGCTTATTTATGACCTTGTTTGTTTGCATATTTATCAAAGTACACAACCTTTCCCACACTCTTGCTCCAGAGTTGCACAGGTCATCTATTTAAGCAGATGAATTATGGAAGAGGATGCTAAACAGGTGATATCAAGACAATGTCATGGTAACCATCCATTGTTAACTTGCAGCTCAGCGTGTGTGTGTGTGTGTGTGCGCGCGTGTGTGTGTGTGTGTTAGCATGGTAGTCCTATTAGTGCTACAACTCTGGCATCATTACAGAGACTCCTCTGTCCTGTAAGAGACAACCGAGGCTTGCAAAGTTTGTGTAGGTGGCTGCTTCAACATGAGGAGTGTGCGTCACATGTCTTCCCCGTCGCTGTTTTTGAAGTCCCAGATACCTTCAAGGTAAAGGAGACTGACAAGGAAAGGATAAGAAACATGGAAAATGAGATTGAAAAAGGGAGAGGGGAATTGAGTAGGAGGCAAAATCAGGAGAAAGCAAAGCGAGGAGTGGAAGAAATAGGACACAGCGAAAATCGAAGCAAAGTGATAGAGCAAAGCAGGGGGAAAAGAGTAAGAGCCTCAGGCTGAGAGGCACCAGCCCAAATATCATAGTCAATTAACATCCCAGCCCAGCACTAATTCTCAGTCTATTTCAGACCATTAATTATGTGCACCATCAGTTCCAGCTCACTTGGCCTGACACAAGTCTTCATCACATTGCCTTGGCCCCTACGGATCATGTTTTACCAGAGAAGTAGCTGCAGTTTACATATTCATGATGAAATGGAGATGAAAATTGTATGGATCAGGGCCCCTCTTATGACTCTCAATTGAATAGAGATGTGATTTTACTAGACACTCTAGGTAAACGCTTGAAACCAACCACTGTATTTTAGGAGATGTTTGTACTTAGGATGCTACTACAGCTCTGTATACTTTATGTCACCAATTACCATGCAGCCGTAGGTGATTTATTCTAAAGGTGACAAAGGTTAAGGTAGTTTGCTTACATCAGTAAGGCTACAGTAGTTATTACCTACATGTCTGGGTGGTACTTTGTGGTTAGAGGCCCAGAGAGGAGTCAAACCAAGCCTGTTCTCTCAGCAGGCTGAACTGTGTTCCCTATCTTTGGACAGGTAGGAGAAATTGCCCTGCATGTAGAAATTAGGTTAACTGTGGGTGGAGAAAAAAAGGCATCAGCAAATTACCTTTCTTCCATATCCTGGCCCCAACTTCTGGAAGAAGCCTAATCAAAAGTGCTGGGCTTTCTGTCTGACAGGTTTTAAGGTGTACTGTAGTAACACCTGACTGCCCTGTTCTAATTTCACCAGCAGCAGGAGCAGCTCCTTTATGTGCCATAACCGGCAGCCCAGAAAACAATCGACCACAGTCCAGAAAACAGGCTACCAATTGCAGTAAGACCAAAAGAAGTAGAAGTAGAGCTGTAAAATGGAGAAAAAACTGATAACAAAACTAGAGGAGGCTACAAATGGTGTTTCATGGTTTGATTATACCTTCCTTCTGAACCTTGACAGTCTAGTTTGGAGTTGGGTATTTAGGTCAACATCTGAGAAAATCAATTGCAGGATGAAAAAAAGACATCATTATGCAAACAAAGCCACTGGCGAGGTGACATCGTCTCATTAGAAGGTGCTAAATAATCTCAAAAATAAACGGCCGCACCCCGAGGATAGCACACTTTTCTTCCATCAATTCCTTGTTGACTCAACCTAAGAGCCTGCCCTAATCAATTTCCTCTCATTAGAGCATATGTAATTGGCCTCCTCATCGTACAACTTTTAAAATGTGCCAATACCTCGTGTAGTTGATCGCTACATTGTGCAGAGATACAAAGTTCAGCCTCACTAATGATAATCAATTAATGAATATCAAATAACCAGCATGGACTCGATGAAGATGAATGGGGCTGTGGCGTGAACAGCCACATCTCAGGGGGAGCGAGTTAGCCATTCAGTGCCATTGTGTTGCCACCAGTGGCTACAATTGTCTACAGCATGAATCGATCATAGCGACATACAAGTTAACAGAGCCACAAACACACAGAAGCTTCGGTTTGAAAAGGTGTGCATCATTTTAAACCATCTTGTCAGTGCTGCACTGGTCATTTTTACTCCAGCTAAACCAATATATAGTACATGCTCTAACGTCTGAATGTTGGAGGGAAGGGAAGCAGAAACAAGTCTGCATCACAACACAGTGAACTCAGATGAAAGTGCCTGGTCAGCTCCACAGAGATGACAAACATCCAAACATGTGTCACTTGGTGTCTACTTGTCATCACCTTCCAGACACATGTCAGTGTGTCCATCTGCAGATTTTCACCCCATGCCATTTATCCCCGAGTAGGTGTTCCTTACTGCACCCACAATACATGACAAGTGAGAATAATTGGACACAATCCTGAAATTGAGTGGGTTGGATAAGGTTTTTTTTTGGGTTTTTTTGCCTCCTCGAATCTTCAGAAAAAAATTAATTTACAGTTGTGGCGTCTCGTCGTTGATTTAGATGATTGAGATCAATTTAAATCAATGCTGGTGATTGCAGTGGGAGTGTGTTAATTTGGAGAATGAAAAACAGAAAGAAAAGCACTGCGACTGCCATTTTATGAAAATGTATTTGGGCTCATGACTGACTTAGTTGGCTCATAATGACGGCTCCTGGCTAGACTTGTCACCTTGCTCTGTGGCCCTAACAGGCATTTTCTTCGACACCATAATGTCAGCCTGCCATAGGACAGAGGAGAGAGATGAATTTTAAGTCCTTGCACCGTGTGCAGAGGGAGCTGGCAGATGTTGAAGGCTGTTCACTCAGCTTGTGAAAACCAAGAAAGTATCCAGTTTATATATTTAATTTTAATACCTAGAAATATATTTTAAAAAATAGATTTTGATCTGAAAATGCATCGGTGCAAAAACCTTTACTGTACATGTATGTCAGTATTTTTGGTTGAAACTTACTATCCAGCCAGGCAGTTTGTATGTTTCAGATGTAGTGACTGTATTGAAACAACGCTGTGGTTAATGTGTTGTTATGTTTATGCACAAAAAAACCCTTGGTTATGGTCAGGAAAAGATGCGATTTTCTTTTTAAATACCCAGTTTTTGTCACCACAGCCACCACTGGAAATGCCCAAATATCTTGCTAAAACACCCCATTTTGATGCCACAGTCACAGCTGGAAGTGACGCAGCATCTCACTAAAAATGCTTAGTTTTCTTGTTTGTTGATCTGGAAGAGTGGTTTAGTGCTTGGCAGCCATCTATCTGAAACGTGTATTTTTACAAATCTTACATATCCATGGTTTTCAGATGTGCAAAGCCAACATTTTCTTCTGGCGACTGGGCTGTGTTAAAACACATTGAACCGAGATCCAGTGCCTGCCTGTGATTGGCCAGCTGCAGCAGGTCATTAACTTAGCAGTATGGTAGCCCAATGTTTGTGTGCTCTAACCGAAAAAAACATGGCTGTCTTTAGTGATCACTCAGCTGTATACTCAACAGCCTTGAAAGAAATTAGATGTCAGTACACAAAGACGGCAAAAAACGTAATCAGAATAGACTAAGACCCAATATATTCTCCAATACTCCTGCTTCTAGTGAGGTTATTGTTGCAGTCTTCTGCAATATATCAGAGCATCCATCAGTACAGAGATGCTGGGTCAGTCTCACTCCAAAATAGCTGCTGGACCTGGGGATAAAGACAATGATCTTATATCTCTTTAGGGTGTTCTGTGTAAGTATCAGGCTCCCTTGTGTTTTAAAAAGATATGTCTGGGAGCAGACAGGCATTTGAGGACTGTCTGAGAAAAACAACAATTCAGTAAATATCCCACATGCCACAGAAATCACACATTTTCACAGTTATCCCTCTTGATAATTTGAATGTTTTCTTTTTGGTTTATAGAGAATGTCTTTTTGTGAAGTAGGACAGCACTGCCCTGTGTGTCTGACTACTGCTGTTGAAGTTTTATCATGGCCAAATAGTTTACATGGGAGACAGTTGTAGTCAAATATATGGATTGGTGTGTTTTTGTTCTGTTACTAGGAATCAATATTAAGGTACTTTTTTTCTATTTTAACATTGTCCCTTTTTCCTTTTTTTCCTTGCTCCGATTTTTCTGTCAAAGACGTTCTTTCAGCTCTCCTGCTTCGAATTCATATCACATCCATTTATGTACTCAGCTTTGATTGATTGGGGTAAAATGATTAGATCTCACCTCGCCCATTTGCTGTAAAGGATACGCAGCTTGCAGGCAAACAGAGAGGCTTGATTCTGTATCACAAACACAGCAACTGTATCTTCTCCCTTTTTCTCTCCTCCCTCAGCTGCCCCACACCCACTAAACCTCTCCATCTGCTGGGCATTGTTCAAAATAAAAATGGGAGCCTGAGAGCAGATACAACAGTGTGGAATTACATTTTTAAAATATTGCGAAAGCAACCATAGTCCTCCATTTACTGAAAAATCTAGGACGAGGTTCATTCCTCTGAGGTTTAAGTAAAGTGTAGTCCTTGTCATAACTTAACACCTCTTGTTCCACATCTGTTTAATGTATTCCTCTTCTGAGATGAACTTGCTTCAGTGTGGGAATAGGCAAATCAGTTTGAGCTGTGTTAACATTAAAAGACGGAGAAGTCAGCGGACATGAATAAGTGAGGGCACCGAGAGACTCTTTTTGTCGGTGGCGTTGGAATCAAAGAGAAACTGGGCTGGATGAAGGAAAAGAAATGGCACAATAATACATGAGGCTGATGGGGAATAATGTTGGGAGAAGTTGAAAAAAGTCATCCATGAAATTGCTTGTTGCATCCTTTAAAACCTCTTGATTGATGGTGGCAATTTTAAAGCTTGGCACTTTCCTAGTTCTGTGGAGGTATTAGAAACAAGTACTCCAGGGTTCTCTTAAAGGAAAAATGCCCCCTAAAACACTGTAATCCAGTTAAGTCACAGCTATTGGCAATATACATGTATGGTCCCATTTAGGTTTTTGGAAGTATATTTCTCTTATTTCTGTTGAAAACTGGCCAGACATATTCAGCCACTACATCTCTGGACAGCTTAATGGAAAATGTTATCTGCTGTCGTTTTACAGTGCATGTCAGATTTAAGCATCGCTGTTGCTCTCAGTTTAAATTCTGAGTTGAGTTAGAAATTGTACATAGGCTAAGCAGTTGGTATTCAGTGTGTAAGGTAACATTATGTTTCTCTTGTGACTGCTATGCTACCTTCCCTTCATCACTATGGCAACAAGCTGAATAACATCCAACCTCTATTACTAAGCCTTTTGTTTGGTGCAACTTTAGATCATAGTTTACACACAGTTTGCTTAGTGAATAGCAAATAATGTATAAATATATTTTACAACACAAACAACAAGGATTAGAAATTCTTTATTGGAAAATGAAAGGCTACAAATTGCTCTAGAGCTTCTTGTAAATGTCTCCACAAGACAAATATCTCCAAGTTCTGGGGCTCAAAAACTGAACTGGACTAACAAATAATTTATAAGCATCATTCATCACATTTCATACGAGTATATATAGCATTGTATTCAAGCCTCAGTCTAAGCCGTTGTCACTTTTACAGGCTATTTCTGATGTACTTTCCTAAAAACAGGAGGCTCTAAGATTAAGTTGTGCGAGTTCCTAGCTTCTGGTGCCAAATGTAACATAGCTTTAATGTACCAGTTAATGGTGGTGTCCAAGATTGTTGGAAGACATCCACAGCTCTAAATCCAACAACATAATGGTCTTATTTTGAAGTGCCTATAGTAGAACATATATCTGTGGGGGCTGTGGTGTTTTTTTACAGGTCACAGTCTGCCTCACTTCATGTTATTTTTATTTTACAGACCCTCGATTCAAAGAAACTTTCTTCCTCAACAAAAACAGAAGTGTCTATATTAGCTACAGAGGTAGAAATAAAGTATATGATGAACACACTGACGGTGTGACTTGGTAAAAGTCGTACCTTTGAAAGAGGAGTGACTGAAAATGGTGTGCTGTGTGTTTTTTAAGGTCTGTTGAGAAGCCGAGCTGTGATGTGGTGAGCCCTCCTCAAACCCTTTCGACTTCTGACCCCGCTAGTGATTCCCATGTTCCCTCTTCACTGAACAGCACTGGAGGCAGGGAAGGCGGATTGATGTCCTTCCAGTATTCCTATGTTCTTGAACATTGCTGAAAACAGTTTATCCAGACCTTTTAGAATACATACTTTAAGTCTTGGAGACCATATTTGAATAATTTAAAAACAAAATGGCAAGTATAAAATATTAGGTTTTAAAGTAGTGAAAAAATGAGCAGTATTCTCTGCTCACTGGGGTTGTGTCCCCTGAAAGGGCTGAACTTAGTATTAAGCTGCCGCCAAGCCGCTGCAAAGTCAGGGATTCTTGTTAGGAGCCAAGCCTGTAGCTAAATAACATGCACAACCTGTGAACCAGAGAGCAAGCCATTGTGCAACGTCAGACTCTCATTAGCAGCTAAATCAGTAGCACAAAGCAAACATAACCCCCAAGCTGAAGAAGGAGCCACCTGCGGCAACAACCTCTCAGCAACTAACCCAGTAGCACACAGTCTGTAGTTGCACAGCACACACACACACCTTTTGTTCAGCAGCTAAAAGCAGCTAACGTTAGCACAAAGCACACATCCACAGTAGTGAGCAGTAACAGCCAGCAGGCCGGGTAGCCGATTTGGGCTGATAGACTGAGAATTACATTAGTGATGGCTACTTTGCTTGTATTTATATGATTATGGCATTTAACAGATATGTATTTATCAGACTGAAAGGGCTCAGAGAGCTCGTGGAACTTGGCAAACTCACTGCTCACACACACACTGTACAAAACGACACTGATGCTATGCGCTGTAGTGACGTAGAATTTATATAGTAGGGGAGGAGTTATGATGGGGGTTGCTCCGTTGCGACATGAGCAGGTTTTTAGTCCCATCCTAAAAATCCTGGAAACAGAAATGGTGAAAAATCAGGTTTGAATCAGTCCCAATCTTTGCACGTTTTCAATAAGTATTTTCGAACATGGATAATGTGTATAACAAGAAATCACTGATTTTGCTTTACCCAGACTTTAATTCTTACTCAGGCCATAATATCAAACCGATATGCTTTCCAACTCTTGACTGAAATAATGAATTACCATATGAAAGACGCAGCCTGAGAATGAATAATTGGAATAAGAGTTGCAAAAGGCCACGGTAACAAATGACCAAATATAGTGCAAAGCTTTTTTTACACTTGGCTTAAGAAATGCTTTTAACAGCCCTTTATATGGATGATTATAGACAAGAATGCACAGCAGATGAAAGAGAAGGGACAACAACATGGTCTGCAGACTGTGTGTGCTGGGCGGCCATGTGATGTATCTGTGCCTGCTTCATTTTATCCTGATCACTTTTACTTTGTTGCCTGTGGTAGAAACACTACAAGGGCTGCATTATTTATCAAATTTATTGTTCTTTCCCGTATGTATTACCACAGTAAACATGTTGCAAAGAGCTGTAATTTCCATTTGTCTTATGCAATAATTGTAATGTATCCACACACACAGGAAAACATGAACAAATATAAATTAAAGCCAACTTGTACCGAGCAATAAGCACTCCTTGCTAACTGAAATACCTCTGCATATGCAATGAGCCTGAAATGTCTTTATAGTAAAAGCCCTGCAGCTGCCCTAAACCTGATGAAAGCAAGGTGGAAAGAAGCGTGGCTTTTACTGTGAAGCAGCTGCAGGAGGTACACAGAGATGTTTGTGTTACCACAATTTAAATCCACATTTGTCTGCATTTGATTGTGAAGCATTACTATGGAGATTCAGCTCTTTATAAATTGCTCTGCGTGGTTCAACATTATCAACATATTGCGAAGTAGGGAAGTTGCAAACTTGATCCACAATCTAATTGAAATGTTGTCCGCCGTAACCACTGATGACAGACGTAATGGCAGAAAACAATGTCTCAAATATTATTCCAGCCCTCCAGATCAGCTGGAGTGTTGAGTGAATTTGTTCTTGTGTGAGCTACAGTACAGAAACCAAGCAGTGCTTTCCAATTTTTGTATATATAATCACTTCTCAGTATGAGAGAGATCACAGAGGTGAAATTGATTTCAGATATAAAGGTTCTTATTTGCAAGTAAAGAGGAAATTTAGAGGGGATATGTAATAAACAGTTCTCCATCTAAAACTTGTTTTTCACTTCAACTTTGTAGATGTGTTTTATATTATTCAGCTAAATTAATTGTTTTTGCCTTTGACATAAGCAGCGACCACAGTTATTATTATTTTCATTCCAAAACTGTATTGCTTTGTTTTTAACCCATTATAATCATTATTTTCAGTTTTACATATTGCATGAACCGTAAACATCCGCTGTGTTTGAATGTTTCACCATCGGCTCTTCATGTTGCGATGATACCGAGCTAATGCGCCCCTTATGCAACCTTGTCACTTCATACTGTGAGTCCGTTTATTTTAGTCCACCAGACTGACTGATGTGTTATAAGGAACGAGTGGAGCTCTGTTGGTTGTTTAGTTCCAGCTGGGTTTTTTTATCTCAAGCTGAGCCGAAAGTGGAGCTATGAGAAAACTGAGAACCGTTTTGAGAGTTTAAATGTTTTATGGGACTTTGGAGTCAGAATAAATGTCTACTCTCTAGGAAAACAGTCATTGGCTGTGCACTGGTTCGCTCTATTCTGCTCATATGTACAAATGCACCTCAAATCCATAGATGAATCTTTCCTGCCAGTCAAGATGGCAAGTTTTCTGTTTTAAATCCATTGTTATACCAGTCACCCAAATAATTACTCAATTATAAATTGAAAACACAATGCCATAATTATGGAAATGTGACATAATTTAGCTGAACTGTGTTAAGATTGCGATTCCACATCACCGGGGTGAAATGTGTGTGACACCTTTTTAGGAGATTAGCAAACCTGTCACATAATTACATGACGAGCTCTTACAGTGAGAAAACACAGTGCAACAGATCTCTGTAGAACAAGAAGGGATTGCATATTTATGAGAAACGATCTCATTATAACAAAAAACTTGTCAGTGAAAACCATCAAATTAATAACCCCTTTTCAAAAGGTCACCATTTCTGAATGTCTGCATGACACTATCCATAACATTAGGCTCAAATCTAGAGTATAAATCCTGCTTAATTTTGACACGCAGGACCTACTGGACTGACTAGCTTACTGACTTACATCTGTTTTTGTTCCCCTGAACTAGAGATAATCTGAGTAGACACAACAAAATGTTTGTCATGATGTGTATCCTTATCAAGATGAGTGTCTGGAAGTTTCATCCCGAGGAGGAAGGGTCAGTCATAGCATATGTTCCCTGCCTTCAGGCATATGTCCCCAATTCCACCTGAGGTTTTTTTCCATTTCTTACTAAGAGCGATTGCGCTATCCCCCATTCTCCCCAACCACACACTTGATTATAGTTGATCTTATTTAGCCAGAAAGCCGTGCCGTATGAATCGTACAGATGAAGTGAGCTGGACGCTGAGTATGCTCAGGGGGACGCAGAAAGTCCTGGCAGAGAGGACAGAGATGAAGGTCAACTCACCCCGACTGCGCGCCAGCTGTCACAAGCGGACCGACAGGAGAATCACCTGAAACCTGAATTGATTTCTTTGAGTGAGAGAGAACGAAATTTCAGATATCTATTGACCTCCCTTGATGGAATGTGTCACAGACGGGCCAAAGATGGAGCAAAAGAAAGAGTATAGACAGACAGCAAATGTCATTTCAGGAAAAGACAAGCAGTGCCTTTTCAAAAGTGCCACTGTCCAGCTCCCATTACGGACACTCCTGTCACTTCCAAGTCAGTGTGAACTTCTGAACTGCAGCGCTCGTGTACCACTAATGAGTGGAAAATTTTACTTTTATTGCCATCTTTCCCCCTGTGTAAAAACACTTAGTGGTTATATATGTTTCCTTGCTGCATCTTACAAAGAAGGTGCTGCTGCATTATACATGAGTATAAATGAATGTTTTTCTATTATTTTTCTTCCACCGGTACAACACAAGTGTGTCTCCTGTTGTTCTCTTAGCGCTCTCCTTCAAACAGCCGCTGCGGCTGGCTTGATGATTTATTAACTTGAGGTATTTGATGAAGCTCTCCTACAGAAAGCTAGTTGATAGAGTCTCCTAGCAATGGAAACAATTTCAAGCCAACTTCACAGATAATTAGGCACTTTAGCCGGCGGACTTGATTTTGAAATAAGCTGAGCTCCCAGCAAGCACACTTATACCTCACCACAATGGAAACGCTCCGAGGCGATAGCGAAATGGTGGGGGAGGGAAACCTTGTCGAACAACTTTGTTTCAGGTTTTAGAACATGTTTTTAAAAAGTTGACTAATGTCCAGCTCAGGATTCATGGACATAGTTTTCTAACAGTTGTCACCAAGCTTTAAGCAAGTGTTCCTATGGTAAATAAAGACAGGAAGTAAGAGATAAACAAAGTTGTCCAGACAGTTAAGCTCTTCAAAACAGGCTTTTGTTTTTAATAATCTCCTAATTAGCCTCATCATGTCATATATGCAGGTGATTTGCTTATATTCTTTCACCACAGTAATTATATTATGTTCCCAGTCTGATTCTGACTTTGACATCAGGTTTAATACCAAACACTGCAGAGTAAATTAATGATGATCTGATGTAAAGTGGATAGAAAGTTAATATGCTGGATTCTTCTTTAGTGGTGAAGCTCATAAAGTAAACCGGGAGGTCAAATATCTTGGCCACCCTTTTACAGATGATTCAATGGATGGTTAACTTACTGCATATAATGGAAAGTGTTGAAAGGCATACAGTATTTACCACGGGCTTGTAAATCAATTTCATATGCCCAACTGATGTCAAGGTCTCTCTGTTTAAGGGCTTGTTGCTCACCTATGTTTACAAAAAGACAGTTGCTTACAGTCACGCCATATTGTGTGTGTCAAGATTCGACAGTGTGAGTCATGTTTAACAACCTAATGGCACCTACATTTCAAGCAGTGATAAGCAACCATATGTACAAGTGTGCTGTAGATGGATTCTGCCAAAAGCTGCATATGGGTTATACTTTTTAGATAACTCTGGGGCAAGTGTGTATTTGTCTATTTTGAGAGTATGTTATAAGTTCTGTTTTGTGACACAGTATGTGTAAGTGCTAGAAGGTTGATGTGATAGATGATGTTAGAGCTTTTATCTTTTACTTCTATAGAAGTGTGAATTGAATACACAGACTATACTGTAGTACAGCTGCCCCCTGAGAGTTGAAGATTTGAATCATCAGTCAGCGACCCCATGGTCGATAGAGCTTCCTTCAGGTGGAGCAGTTTTTTCTTTTTTTTAATGCTTGTCAGTAAGTATACCTCTGGGGACTGGTATGTCCCCAGATTTAGCTGCAGAGTGAGCGCTCCTTGCTGTCACACTGCTCAGTGGTACAGGCAGCTGTGGACACACACCTAGGGTGAGTCTGAGTGAGATGGAGGAAGAGAGGTTTTAATTTACAGCTCATAGTAACTGTTGTTAGCTATTGTTTGATATCTACTGTCGGCTAAAAAAACATTTCCGATCTGTCGTTAACGTAGTTAGCACGCATTAGCTCAGAGGGCTAACTTGGCTTGTTTACTATATTATGTGACGTCACTGTTCTGTCTGGTCAAACCCTGTTCAAACTCTCAAATTCTATCCAATAAAAAAGGACAAATAGTCAAATAGTAGTTTTAGACAGCCAAATCTGATTTGACTGAAATAACTGGAATGTCCCCAGATTTAGCTCCAGAGTGAGCGCTCCTCACTTTCACACAGCTCTGCAGGTACAGGCAGCTGTGGACACACACCCAGGGTGAGTCTGAGTGAGATGGAGGCAGCTGCCTGGAGGAAAAGAGGCATTAATTTACAGCTCATAGCAGCTTAATATGATAGTCTCTGGCTATTGTTTGATATCTAGTGTTGGCAAAAAAAATGTTGCTCATTTCGGATCTGTCGTTAGCGCACATTAGCTCAGAGGGCCAATATGGCTTGTTTACTATATAACATGAATGTTGCTGTGACGTCACGCCAAAACCCGTTCAAACTCTGTATAGAAAAAATAGGAACAGTCAAATATTAGTATTAGACAGCCAAGTCTGATTTAACTGACCTAATTTTGACTCCACTACAGCCCTAGTGATAAGTTTTGTGACATATGTGTAGGAGGTTGTACTGCATGTGCTTTATACATGTGATTTGTATTGTACGTGATAAGGACACTGGCTTTCCACAGAGACAATGTACTCTAGTTTTGTCACAGCCCATGACATCATTAAATTGTTCAGGATATTACAGAGTTAATGTATCATGTAGCGCTCTCATGAGGCTGAAATTTCATTTTCTGCAAACCCATAGCTGTGCTTCCTTAATGCCCTAAGGCTTTATATGAATTTACTACACTGTAAAAATCACATGTGAGCGACTGCATATGCACACATTTGCATACCAGTAATTTCAGGTGTGTAGTTAAATTACGGCATAATACACAGTTTACAGAACACATGCTGTAAGGGGAAAAAGAATCTTTCTTCTAATTATTCCATTACGTCTGTAATTTCATTAACTAAGCTTTGCTAAAAAAAGGAGAAGCAGAAGACTGTCAGAGGTAATTAAAAGATAAGGTGAACAGTACAGTCTGCTCACCCTAGCTACATTAAGACATTTAGCCTCTACAGTGAGAGCGTAATATCCCCTCAACAAGCACACACACACAGACACGAACAACACACACTGAAGGGATGACGGAGGTGCTCTCCCACCTGCCAGCAGACCCCTCACAGACATGTGCACTGGAGGGAGATGTGTTGCAGTCCTGTGGCGTCGGACTGGTGAGATATGAAATGTGACGGGTGCACAATGGTTGTCAACATGAATGACTCATAAACAAGCGAAACATTAGGACAGCCTACACCGTGGTGTTCATTTTTGCGGAGATTGGAGAGGAGGTTCAACACCATCTCAGATATCACTTCTCACTTCCTTCCTTTCAGACGTCGTCTTTACGTGGGCCGGGGAAATATGCTCTCTCCAGTAACGTGTGGATCATTTCAACTCGCTGTGTTTTGCACTCGTTTTGTTTGACCCTCGAGCACATTATGAGCAACATAGCATATCCTTTTCACGAAAACATAAAGACAACATGATTTATTTATTAATTGATTTATTATTAATGGGGACACTGTTATCAAGAGGTTTAAGTTTTATTTAAAAGTTTACAACCTAAGCTGTCATTCAGGGAAGTCTGTCAAATGACTTGAAGCGTTTAACACATATTTGTTCAGACATGGTTTTGTTGACATGATTGGAAGAAAAAAAAATGATGCTACTCAGTGCTACTAATAATTACAGAAAAAAATACTTGGTCTGCAGAGGCTGTTTTGTGGCTTTATTGCTAGTAAAACAAGTATCTCTATGGTTGTATAATGAGTGCAGATGGGGAGTTTTAACGAGAAACTGACACCCTGAGTATTGCGGCAGCTACTCCACCCTCCAGCTGCAAGGATGAGAAGCATAAAAAAAAGAGAGCAGATTAGAGGAGAATGGTGGATCAACTTCATCAGTTAATTAAACTCTATTGCAGCTTGATGAGCAATTAATCAAGGCAGCGTGCAGAGTGTCAGGCAGGGCTGAGTTATTCGGGTGCGGTATGTGTGCACCGTACAGTATGTTCCCAGGGGGGCAGCCCTGTGGGGAGCAGCACTTACCAAGTGAGCAGCCCTAAAATTGTACAGGGTGTAATGGGCTGGGTTTATGTAAGCAGCTATCAATCACTCTCTGACATAAGCCTGCACCCTATTAGAGCTCCAGGATTAGGCTCCTCTCAGTGCTAAACTAACTGAGCAACTTCTTGTCTAAGTAGATCGAATTTCAGGAAACGCCGAAATGCATTGGATTATTATTAAGAAAAAATAATATTGGCATTTAAAGCAAATGCCAGCCCTATCTCAGAGGGCAGAGGCAACAGCAGTCAAAGTTAATCACATTAATCTGGGAGAAACATGGGGTCTAAGCATGTCAAAGATTTAACTTTGTATTTTCCCAGCCTGAAGATTTAGCTCTTATCTTTTATCTGATATCTGACTCCCTAAATCTGATGGTTTGGTTTTTGTCCTTTGTCTGTCACCCCCTTTCATCTACCTCTTCATCTCTTCCAAGACTGTGAAGTAGGCTTTTTTTATGCTATGGAAATTCGAGTTGGCAGTTTGTGACTAAATGCAGTAAATTTATTAACGAGACCGTGGGGAACATTAAAAGTCAATTGAAGGAGGCTATTAAAAGCAGGATTTTAATTGGGTTGGTCCCTCCACTAAACCTTTTTTTTCTGTCTCTTCTCTGCTGTCTTTTTTTCCAAGAGCAATGGTAATAAAAAGTTCTGAATTAATGTGTTCAGTGTGTGGTAGTCCTTGAAACAAAGTTTGCTGTTGGAATCACGGTTTCTAGTCTTATGTTAAATTTCACTGTATATTCAAGTACTTGAGATATAGGGAACTGTGGGAAAATCAGCCTTACTGTGAGGTCTGAGTATGGCAGATGCTGCCTCTTGCTGCATTTAGTCCTGCTGAGGAGCTGCTGTCTCCCTGGATGTGCTGAAGGGTTTCAAGAGGGGCAGAATCTCTTAAACTGACACAGATTGCAGCCAACACAAGGCTTTCACTACGACATCAGCGTCTACAGATCGTCCTCTCGCCTATTCAGTACTGGAGACCTGACATGAGCTGCAGTCACTGTAGCCATCTGCTTTTCAGTTTTTGTTGATTGGTGTTTCTGCCCGCGAGGACTCAGTAAATTGTGTTAGTACTGTAGCTTTAATGCATCAGATTATATAATCTGTTGAAATTACATTACAAAGTATACAATCGGCCTAGTTTTGGTAACGTGGTGTGACACATTACAAATGGTTTTAATTGCACTTTAGCTTCTGGCTCTTGAGACATGCTCGACTCATTCTGCACTTTAAGGGAACCGGGCTCTGTGTGTGTCTGTGTGTGAGTGTGTTGGGGGGGCTTAAACAAAAGAGTCAGTTTGTGCATATGGGAGAGTCAGAGAGAGAGAGAGAGAGAGAGAGAGAGAGATGTAGTGTAGTATTGGCTGTGCTGACTGGATAATGACATGCAGAGTGCTGCGCTGCTACAGTAGGTTGAGCCTTCAACCAGATGCTCCTTTCACTGCAGCTCATAAGCAGAGAGAGACGCTGCACCAACATACACACTCATCTTAGCTGCATTAAGCGGCAGGATTCACAGACTTCGATCATGCACTGTTAAAAGAGCTTATTAGAGCTGATCCATAGCATGTGGATCTGAGGAGACTGAGGCTAAGATGGGATCGAGCTTCCTTTGAGACATTCTATTAATGTTTCCATGCTTATGTTTTTATGCTGTCTGTGTAATGATGGCAGTATTCACTGCAGTTTAATGATTCAGTTTCACACAAAGTGCTCAGATTCAATGATATCCTCTCAGCAAGCTTTGAAGCTACTTTAGGAGTTTTAAATTGATGATAAGGGTGTGTCTACAGTATTTTAAATGGGAGGCACAGAAGAGTGTGTGTATGCGTGGATGTGTGTGTGAGAGAGAGATGAATCGCTGAGGCTAAAAAAATATTGTGCTTTTAAAGAACCAGATGGCAGCATCACACAGAAGGCCAGAGCAGGTACATAAAGCCCAAGAGCTCAAGGGGATACTCCTAACCACTAACTATATAATTTATTGAACTGATGTCATGGAAACACTAAAAGACAAAATGCACAGCATGCCTCTTTGGGATGTGAAAATGTTTTTCTCTTTGCTTAAAGTTTTTAACAAGTTCAAAACCAATACTTATGTTAAGTATAAGCAATCCAAGGCAATCATGCCTACAGTAATCTCTCATGCACATACAAAACAAAACAAAATATAATAAACATTCCCTAACCAGAGCATATGCTGCTATATAGGTTACTCTAGGGGGTGGCAGATTTTAACAACGTAGGGCCACAGCAACACCACATAGGTGAAAAAACTACACTAATGACATCATGTACAATTAAGTCATTTTCCCCGTTTTCATTTTTCATCAGGATTTTGTGAAGTTGTTTTTTAAAGATTAAAAAATGTGCATAATTTAAAGGCTTTTCAGATTAAAACTTCCACTTGTTTTGTTATTTATCAAAAACAAAAAAGCTTTTATGGTGTGTTTAGATTCTGGTTGATGTCAGTGCCAGTCCTGCTCCTCTGGACCCTCCCCTTGTGACGAGACAAGCATTGCATGTTTAGAATCGGCTCAAGGCCAAAAAGCAATAACCATATGGCTCCTTTTAATAAGCTGGTGGCCCACTGTAAAAAGTGCAGTCCATCTAATGCAGAGTGAATGCACAGACTGTAAAAGTATTGGATGTAGCTATCATGACGTCACCCATTGGTTTGTGGAAGCCTGTTTTGAAGCATTTCGGCTGCTGCCATCTTGGATTTTTGGAGGCAGAAGTGCCCATATCTGGACAGGAGGCTGGCACTGTGGAGGAGAGGGGGCCAGACACAGAGAACACAATCAGCAGATGCCACTCAGAAAGGCCCGCCCTTAGTTATGTGTAACTTTTGAACCTTATAGTCAGGGTAGAGTTAAGTCTGAGGTTTACATTTAAACACATTACGCATGTTAGAAAACACTTGTTGAAAGCGAATGTGAAAAGACAGGGAATTATCTGTTATTGTTTTTCACTATTTCTATGTCCAGGATTTTTTGGGCGGGGCTAAAAGCATGCTCGATGATGCAGTGGAGCAACCCTTAGCATACACCATGCCTCTACACTTTATAAGACATAGAGCTGTTGGTGTTTCAAAAAATAGATAAAACTACCATTTTGTTGCAGGCTCAGAAAAACTAGATAGATTTTCGGGCAGGTCAGTGTCCTCTGGCTCTGAATATGATTCTTGCTGTGGTGGCTCAAACATGTACAGCTGTACAAGTTGCTAGATGGAGCATCCATTGTAGTGCTACAATTAAAAAAGGCTGAAGCTTTCCTGTGAGTGGGCACTGCTTCAGCACATTCAGCAGACATGCCTGCAGCATCTCAGTGCAGAGAATACTTTTATATAAAAATTAATTCCCCATACAGTTGTCCTGATGGGGGACATAAGCTATAGACACCAAAACGGCATTTCTGATGTAAAATTAGGATTTTAACATAGGGGTCTGTGGGGATTAACTTGTTTCTGGAGCCAGCCTCAAGTGGCCATTCAAGGAACTGCAGTTTTTGACACTTCATTTTTCAGCCCCTGGGGTTTCCACTTGAATAAATGAGTTTATGGAATAAGTCTGTATGACTCAATCATGGTTATTTCTTTAAGTCATCAGTGCAGTTAGTTTGTAACAAGTTGTAATTGCCTTTTATCCTCTGACTTGAATGACTTGTCTCGCCACATTCACTCTAAATTGAAATTAATATTTCATCAACACAGGAAAACAGTATGTCTCTAAAATTGATGCTTGCTCTGTTTAGCAATAATAAATCAAGATATTATAAATGGGTGTGAATGTACAGAGGGAATGGGGTGCTGAACCTTGTGTTTGATTCTTTTTTTTTTTTTTTTTTGGAAAGGCCCTCTCCACTGTCACTAATACTGCTCCATGACAGAAAAATTGCAACACGTGCCATTCTTTATGTTTGATCTAAGAGCTTTCACTGTCAGATGATATGGAACATTAACATCTTTTGTCACATTTTGCTTTACTGTCACTCTGTTTTCTGTTAAGATGTACAAGACAGTGAAGGTGGTACCTGCTATGGGTTTGTGACTAATGACGTGTTCAAGAACTAACGTTCAATCACTTTAGAGCCTCCTTCACTGTCTCACAAAACAACAACCCGTCCTTCGGCTTTCTGAACCCCGCCCCCCGCAATAACTTTTGTACAGTCCCCTGGCAACACCGGACATTTCAAATGTCATGTCACTGTTGTCACTGAAAATTTTCCTATTTTGTGTTCTTCTCTTTGCAGGAAAAAGGAAACATTGCCGTTGTATTTAATGTCGGAACAGATGACATTAATATTGAGGAGACATCAAAGTTTGTAAATGACGGAAAGTACCATATAGTGAAGTTTACGAGGAGTGGGGGTAATGCCACTCTGCAGGTGGATGACCTGCCAGTCATTGAGCGCTACCCCACAGGTGAGTCACCCACTCTGTCTTCAATCACATCTTCCTGCTGCTAAAAAGCGATAAAATGATCAAGACATTATCCAGCCAACGAGTAAAGCCTTATCTGTTAGGATGTTTTTCTGTTGACTTGGCATGTGCTTTAATTGCTTTTTATTTTTTCTGTTTCCAGCACTTGTTACAAATATTACCAGTGTTGTTGAGTTTTTTTTTTCTCTCATCTCTGATGTTTATCGCTTTGCATTAATCAATGCTGTTGAACAACCCAGGTTTATGTAAATAGGTTGCACTCAAGCGTTCCCGTAGTCTAAAATGCAAACTGTAGAAAAGGGCAACCACCCACCTTGTCTGCATTATATTCCCCATATACATAAATAATCCACCTACAGTGTATGTTCACAGTGAGGTCAAATCAATAGACTATTTACAGACAAATTACCACTTTTACTGTGTGCCAGTTCAATTTTTATTTCTCTGCCAATACGGAGATTGATTGAATTAGGGCGACGAGGTAGACAGACCTGTAATAACACAGTCAAACATAATGAATACCTGAGTTAATCTATTGCTTACTCAGAATTAGATACCAAATGATCAGCTACATTTACAGTGACGATGCACTTAGGTATTAATCATTTTCACAACATACACCAGATTACTCATAAAAAGACATAAAGTTGTCATTGTTTTCTTTGACACTAGTGTGCTACAATAGTAATCATTTTCATTTATGTAGCACGTTCCATAAACACAGTTTACATGCCAGTAAAAGATGAATTCCCTTCTTACTGGCTGTGTAATGAGTATTTAGCTGTTGAAAAAGTATAAAATGTGTAATACTCTCCTGATGATGTAACAGGAATACCTGTACTGGCACTGTCTTATATAGTGTAGTGGTAAGTGGTAATAAATGTAAGTTTTTTTTCTGCAAAGTGAAGATTCATACTGGGGGAAATGCAAGCTCTGTGTCGTGATATTTGTTGGGAAAATGTGAAGTAATCAACTGTTGGAAATGGAAAACAACTCAGCAACACTGGTATGTTTCTGTAGAATGTCAAGATGTTCGTAGTTTGATGGCTCTCAGTAAGAATTTAAATGCCACTGCTTGTGTTGTTAAAATTGTTAACTTTTTAACTGCTTAAAGGCTTTGACAAAACCTATGGAGTATTAAAGGAGTGTGACTAGTATATGACTAAGATAATCAAAACACCAAATTTCTGTCCTAACAAGTGAAGCATTTACCCCACGAGAGTAGAAACTGCAGCCCCAAATCAAGAGCATTTGTTAGAGTACAAGCATGCCTAAAATAACCGTGCGGCAGGACAAACGGAAGACAAAACTCAACCTGTCTTTTCACTTTTGCATAATGTTTGGTGACCTTTGGAGCTATGACCAGTGCATTCATCCAAATGAAAGAGGGTTTTATGACTGGGACTCAATCCTTGCCGCTTGCCTCAGGTGGAAAAAGGAAGCTAATGGCTTTTGACATGTTGTGGACATGGCAGAATGCACAGCAGGGTTAAATGCCTGGATGCTACGATCTCAATCTTCGAGCAACAAACACCCTCAGTCCTTGAGATGCCTGTGATACATGCTGATGTGCTGCTTATAAATTGGGGAGAGGGGGCTATTTTAATACACATAGGTTCCATACTTGAGATGATGGGATATTTAAGTGTCACTTATTGAAGGTTTTAATGCTGCAGAGGGAAATATGATGAGGTTCAGCTCAATATTAAATTAAGCACTTGGAAAACACTAACACTCAAGATCACTTACATACAGTAGCTTTTAAAGTTATTTTTAATTGGCCTATTTAAAGCCTGGCAATGGAAAACATAGCACAGTATGTTTGAGTTCTTGGTCAATGTGTTGTGAAATTTAGAACGTTAGATAATGTTAGATTAATTCCTCTTATGATGAGTGCTGAGTTATAAATGCTGCAGGGGAGAAGTGACCAATCTCATCCCCACCAATCATGCATCAGCGACAATGCCAAGTCCAGCTACCTTATTAGGCTCGTTGCAGACTAATTACATCCAATCACAATTACTGCACAGTTCCTCCCTTCACCCCCAGCACACAAAGCCATTATTCTCTCAGCTCGCCTGTAGTTTGATTAGTATCCATGTATGCCTCTAACGCACTCATAATAGCAGCCCTCAGCCACTCTTAGGCCACTCACAGAACAACAGTGATTATAATAAGAGTAGACAGCAAAGATAAAAATGATGGCTGGAGAGTGAGAATGACAGAGAGTAGGAGATTATATGGGAGGGAGCGATCATTCTCAAAGCAAGGAAATAATTGCTTCACCAGGGCCTATATTGCTGCCCTCGTAATCTCATTAAAAAGTCTCGTACTGCATACTTATGGGCCATTAAAAGTCTTTAGCACAATTATTAGAATCTAAAAATGCAAAGCGCACACACAGACACATAAGTAGCCTTGTATTTGTTGTAGCTCTGGTTCCCGCTCCTTTATTCTTGCCCCGCTTTCACTCTGCGCCGCACACACAAAAGGCTGGGCAGCAACAAAAAAATCGGCCCCTTCTCCCGAGTCTTGGCCATGGAAGTAATACCATCACAATGGTGCTGCCAGGCCCGCAGGGTACGGCGCAGTATCCTATCGGAGCACCCAATGAACACTCGCTGCACACAAAGATAATGGAGAAGTCCCTGGCCTTATTCTTTTACTGTTATCAGAGCGTGGTGCACTTACAGAGCGCTCTGTCTCTCCCTCCACTCCCCCTCAGCTCTCAGTTCCCTCTTTTTCTGTCCTTTTTACCTCTATCTGTCCACCCCTGCCCCCTCTGTCGATCTCACCCCCTGTCCTGTTTTTCCACCTTGTGGTGTGGAGACTGATTTGTGGGATACAAGGGGAGGAGGGTTAGCTTTATCCATCAAAGCTCCATCCTATCTGCTCTGGTTTCTTCTCTGTTCTATCCATGAGCCTATTCAGCCTATTGTGCAAGCAGTCATCACTGAGCATGCTTAAAAAATGGTGCAATGGCTGCCACAGCCAGAGTAGAAAAAAAGGGGAGCAGAATAATAAAATAATAGTGAGATTTGTGTAGGTTTCTCCTTTTTTAAATTCCCTTAGCTCCATGAACAGAGGAAGCATTTGCATATTTGTTCATTTAATGTGGCGAGTGTCCAAGGGCTTGTAATGAGATAAAGCTCCCACCTTATCTGACCACTTTATTAACAAAAAAGAAAACAAGTGAGTGAGGGCAAAGCAGGTCAGTTGGGACGGCTCAGCTGAATCGCTGCTGTCTGGCGGAGGAGATAAGCCAGGCTGTCCCATACCAAACCAAATCACCACTCAGCAGCAGTCACCGGCTCCGCTCGCAGGCAGGATGAATGGGCTCTGCTGCTGCATCGAAGCCCAGGGGATAGCATTGTTTAACACTCTGGTGTCCCATAGTGGGGATCAATACACGATCAGACCTTGATTATATCCACACTTAATTAACCTCAGTATAAGGATAGACTAAGCGTGCCACAGGGTGCAGAGCCAAACAGATAAAGCGCTACTGTCTTTGAAAATGGAGCATGTTTTTGCACAAAAGTAAAGGATTTTGGCACAGCGTCATGCTGTGTGTAAGGATAAGTGTATGCGCTTACTGTATGTGAGTGTGTCTGACACTGTGTCTTTCTAGTGGTTACCTTGCCCTCTTCTTCAGCAAATTGTCACTTCTGTTACAATATTTCAATAGCGGCGTGTAGAAAAATACAAAAGCTGTGATTCTAAATGCCAGCTACAAAACATTAAAAACATGTTTATACATCGCAGCTGTCAAGGAACTGATGGAGACTGTGTGCAATGAAATGCACACAAATTAATAATGAATCAATCAGGGAAATGCCACTGAACTGAGTGTCGCTCTTCTTCAGTCGAAACTCATGTGTCCTCACCGTCCTCCCAACAGCTGTAGGCTAACTGGTCTCCTGAGCCCAGTTTGATGCTGACATCTCCTCAGATGAGGTGTCACAGTAGCAGGAAACAGAGAGGTGACATAACTAACACCCCATGACTGACAAATGGAGGTGACAGGAATTAACAAAGCCCATGAATGCTCCATGACAACAGCAATTAATGGATTATTCATTAATTTAACACATTCAAAATATAAGGAAGTACAGCTTGTGTGTGTGTGTGTGTGTGTGTGTGCCTGCTTGTTTGAGTATTAATTTGTTTGTGTATAATGCTTCTATCATGCACAGTGCTTAGGAGAATTAGGTGGCGCAGAGCTCCAGGCAACCTGCATAAGGGAAATACAGTGTGTGTTCAACAGCAGTATAGTAGACGTTACATAAGCTGAAAGCAACTGGAGGCTGGTGTGCTTCGCATCCACCTACCTGGAGGAAGCTTAGTGATTTTCTAGCTGCAGAATAAATTACATATATTGTTCAGTAATTCTTAGTTATGACAATACTGTGCAACTACACAGTCTTTGTTTTTAAGGAATAAGTATGGTGATATACTGTACTGTTCTTAGGCTCAGTGTACATATAGCATTTTTTTTTCTGACAGACAAGCACTGGCAGGGCACAGGGGAAACCCATGGCTTTCTGAAAAGTTGAGAGATTTTCAACTGGAAGCGCTCGGAGCAGCCACACATAAAAGCTGGAGCACCTTTTCTCTAGGTGGCCACATATGCTCTCTTCTCATTGGGAACAATTGACCCTTCACTAAGACCCACTCCTTGAAAACAGACTGGCCAATTATAGCGTAGCATTGGCCAGCTCCGACTGCAGCCCAGCTGTGCTCCATAAACTCATCATGCAGCCAGTCATGCAATCGTATCAGATTTGCTTCATTTTTAGGCCGGTTTTGTGGATTCCAAGCTTAACGTTGTGCCTGGGGCTGCCATGTATTAAATATACTCGTTACCTGGAGAGGTTGGAGGGAGAGATACCTTTCTTCCCATTCCAAAACCAAAAGTAAACCCGTAAAAATGTAGGATTAGCTAGTTATGTAGCTATCCACAGCATGTGTAGCCTACTGAATGTATACACAAGGCACTTTCTCTTTTAAACGATCGTCACATGGTATAAAGACTTACCCTGCTCTACAGGAAGGGAACCAGGGAAACTTTGCCGATATCCAACCAAGTGCTTGTCATTGCAGTATGGGCAGATGAACTGTGTTCGGTTTTCCTGCGTGCCACCAGCTGCCAGACCACCTCCACAACACAGCTGATTGAATATCAGCAAAATGTCCCTTTACTTTCATTGTCTTCTGTCTCAGTCACCGGTGATGTGTTGGTTTATGTTTATACAGCAATATGGTTCGGCTTTAGCTTCTAACTATCTTTGTCTTTTTAACCTGTTTTTGCTGCTCAGTCAGTTTGACGTCCTGAATATATCCTTTGAGCACATATTGTAGCCCCCTTGTCTGCTTGTCTCTGACATTGCCTTTTTGTTTTTCCAAAAAATTTGATAATATTTCTTCAGGGAGTGCAGTCAGTTACAGCGTGGGCTCCATGCTAACTCTAACAACAGCTTGACGGACATCATGAGGGGGCTGGGCTTAGTGAAGGGTCAATTGAAAATAGATGCTAGCACTCAGAAAAGACAAAAAAACCCATAAATGGACACTCAGTCTTATTGTTAACAAATCCCATGAAATCTCCATGTATTGCATGTTATCTATAGCCTCTATAAATTACACCTCTGGACCACAGAGCCAAAAACTATTAAAATCACATCAGTGTGCTACTGTATGCCGCTACACTGGGTGACATGTTTCCTTCATTACCATGAACCTGGCCACTGTAATTTATTTTACTTAATTTAGTCAATTCCACAGACACCATCTTGTTGCCTTAAATATTCACTAGAGCAGCTTACTTGTATTAATCTGAAGTTAAAAATAGTCCCCGACAAATGCACTATTTTCTCATGTTTGACAGGTATTTGCTCAAAACTACAGTGTCCACCTTCTTGAAGAAACCATTAAGCCCTTTTAGGTATTGTAACTTATTCTTAAAGCTTTATGTCTTAGCCTGAGTAGTTGGAGTGGACTAACACCTCTTTTTTGGTCTTTCCATGGAATTTGTTGAGACTATCAATTTGAAAACTTGTGACCAGTCTGTAAAGATAATGTCCATGTGCAGGTTTAAATGCTGAATTTGGGTTGCACTCTGTTAAACATAAAGGTGCTCCATCTATAGCATAGCATAGTTAGACTAAATACGTGTCCTGAATCTGCACTATCTCATCAGATAACTGGACATTGTTTCAGAAAAGGGGCTCTCTAAATACCCTTCAGAGATCCACATCAAAAAGCAAACACGGTGTTCCTGGGTGGCTTTGTTGTAATGCAGAATGTATCTGTCTGCGTCAATGTTGAGGGAGAAATGTTCCACTAAATCTCCCTCACAAGCCTTTGTGCTCCAACTGGGCACAATCAGCTGCAGCCAAATTCCATGAGCTGTATAGCCAAGCTTTAAACCCTTTTCTGGTAGCTGATCCTCTACAGTAATTCAAGCTGATGCGATTAAAAAATGTCTTTTTATGCGTCTCCTTACCTCTAAGACCTTTCATCAGACCAACTGTGCATCTGTTACAAGGTTACCTCCCTTCCTTCATGTCTGTGCGACTCTTTCCCCTCCGAAGCCATTCTCCACCAAATCATTGTTAGCTACCGGATCTTTTATCTGGCAGAACTGAATTAATATAGTTGATGGGACAAACATTGTCAATCTGCCGGAAGAATGGAGCTGACTGAATTCAATCTCTGCAGACAATACCAGGGGAAAGGCACTCGGAGACAGTGCCACTTTGCTGAAAGTCTTCTGTTCTGGCGAGGTTATTGGCCTCGACAAAGGGGTGATGCAGAGTTTGCCCTCATTAATGCCAAAGTGCCCCTCCAATCTTGGAGTGGAGTTTTTCTGTAGCTGCTCTTTCTGTCTCCTGACACTTATTTGGCTTATTCTGTGAATACTTTTGGAAAAACTACTTTTCCATTGACTCTAGTGTTATCAATGTGCAATATTTCTACAGTCAAACTAATGACTTTCCCTTCTTTATGGCTTGTAGGTTTTGTCAAAGCCGTTTTATTGAAGATTTACAATGTATGTACCTACTTTGACATTGTCTTCTGACTTTTCTCTGACCAGATGCTCTGAATGTATACTGTGTTAATTGTTGTATTGCAATTAGCTTATTATTTCTTGTCAATTAGGCTATGTATAAATGGGGTGGGCATTTGTAATATGTTAAAGTTAAATTGTCCTTTAAATCATAACAGGTTGATTCAACAATAAATTTAAATGATGTGCTTTTTGAAAATGTATATATAACTAGTTTAAAAGCCAGTTAAAAAGATGTAGAGGGGAAAGGGGGTGGAAATATTTGGGTAAAGATTTTGTAATGGAAGTGTATAAATTTGTGATTTGGGTTGGTTGATAACATAGCTCTTTTAACCTAGATGAAACATCTGCGTGCTAGTCCACTTATTTTCAATTAATATAGGCCTAATTTGTTGGCTAAAATAAAATAAAATGAGTGAAGTTTGTTCAAATAATGTTTTAGTAAATATTGTTTTTTTTAAATATACAAAACGTTTTAAATATAAAAACCTTGTGCAGTTGTATAGCTCCAGCATTAAGTATGAACATTTAACCTTTGACCTTACAGATTGTAACCACTGAAATGTCTCTTTAAACTTTAAAGGCAACAATGATAACGAACGCCTGGCGATTGCTAGACAGCGAATCCCATACCGACTTGGTCGAGTAGTTGACGAATGGCTACTCGACAAAGGTAAAATCACTGATTAAAATTTCAAATAAAATAATTTGATCATAACCAAGTTGTAGCAGTATTTTGTAAATAATAAACCTAAAAAATAAATGTTCAGTAAAACTTTAAAAATAAAATGATTTGAACAGTTAAATTTAGTTTGTAGTGTTTCATACTTTTCATAATAATGTATTTATTTTATAGATGTTAGCTGTTTTAATACGTGTTTATTGTCAACTTAAGGTTAAAGGGACTGTAAATATGAATCTAAATCCACTTACTGAAGTAATATCAGCATTGTTAAAATGTCTATAAATTACCGTAGCATTTTGCTGTAAACATCTAAATGATAAATTTAAAAGTTCTTGTTCAGTCATTCATTAGTTGCTAAGTGTTATTTGAAACACTTTTGAAACAGATACAGTACATCTACAGTACAGTACAGTACTTAGTGTCATTTGATCTGTTCTGATTAAACTCATAGCTGATAAATAGAGTGCAATATGAATTGGCATCAGAATTCTGAGTCCCTTTAACAGACATTGTAAATATGTATAGGGCATTAGATCAAGGAACTGTAATATAAAACAAACTAAGTGCATGCTTTGTTTTTTATAGTTCAATAACTAATTCATATTTTTCACTTAAAATGTGAAATAAGCCCTATCATTTTTCTGTTTGTTTGTTTGTTTGTTTGTTTGTTTTCTGTTTTACCTTATGAGAGTGCTGTCATAAAATACTTTTGGGTTTTCCATGTGCCCAACCATATCTGTTCTAAGTTTAATTTTCCTTGGTTGCTTTTGCTAAAAGGATGAATAGTTTCAGATTTCCTGAAGTGTGCCCTGCTTCCTGTGAGATTGCACACAAGAAAAGTCCAATTCTCACAGCCTCTTGCCAATTTTGCAGTTGTTTTTTTTCCTCATGCTTGCTGTATACCAAGTTTGTAAATCCTAAAATTTGAAGGAAAATATGGAAGATAACATAAGCAAAGCATAATAAGAATATATGCTTTTAGCTTTGCTAGACAAATGTCTTATGTTTGTCTTATTTACCAGGCAATTTCCTGCAAACAAATTGTCCCTTTATATTACTTTCAAGATTATGTTATCTTTTCAAGTAAGTTTATTGCATTCCCATAACATTAATACTTCTGATTAATCTTTCTCCTTGTTATTTTTAGATTAGATTGCCCTTTTAGCAAAGCTGCATTGATTTTCTAAATCCTGTGTTTTTATTTTACATGTTTTTTTTCCCTTTTCATAGGCATCTCATCATTATTACTGCAATAAATTACCAGGGTTTCCCTTTACAACCTGTAATTTATTGGTCTCATTAGCCACTGGGCAAATAATCTGTCTTTCTGTCTTTTTTTTTTCCTGTTCAGTTTAAGTGGCTAAGTCCACAGTTCAACATTCTTGTATATATGTAACATTGTTTTCCCACAGGGCGGCAGCTCACAATCTTCAACAGCCAAACCACTATACAGATTGGGGGCTGGGAGCGAGACCGGAGTCGATCCTTTCAGGGCCAGCTTTCGGGCCTCTACTATAATGGCTTAAAGGTGTTCAACATGGCCGCCGAGGGGGATCCCAACATTAAGATCCAAGGCAGCGTGCGGCTTGTGGGGGAGTCGCCCTCCTCTATCACTCCCCAATCCAGCACCACAGCCAATCGCTCAGAGACATCCACGTCCATCATGGAAATCACCACCACTACGGCGTCCAGCAGGCGAGTCAAACAGACGACACCACGAGAGCCTCAGCAGGTAAGATCATCTTTAAGATGACGCTCTTCTAAGTGACTTTCACTAATGTCATTATTGTCTCAGCGTGACGTTAAGCACATCATGGATTATTATATTACATGTCATCATTATGCTCTTACATAGTGGAACGTTTGCTGTACTTAATTGTGTCACGCCATTCTTCTCCTTGAATCCTCTGGCCTAAAAACTGAAGGGAAAAACGTGCATTGTTCCACCATTGGGAGCAGCACCACAGGCACACTGTTGAGCGTTTCTCCCGTGCAATCAGATGTGGCACGGTGTGTGTGTGTGTGTGTTTGTGTGTATTAGAGTGATAACCATCACAGGGGTCCTCCATCATCTTTATCTGTCCTGCATGAGCGCCGCAGCATCTGCAGGAGCATATTACTTCTCAAATGTCACGATGTGTGACTAAACAATGCAACACAAAACGTATGTCCTATCAAATGAAATGGCAATCAGACCATCCTCCTGTAGTCCTCGCCAAGAACAGAAGACATAAACACACTATAAAAGATTAATCATTATGCCATTTAGAAATGTCTTTGTCTATCAGTATCAAATCCTTAATCCTAGTGTAGCTGCTAAGTCCTGGAGGTTCTCAACATGTAAATGTGAATTTAAGAGTTTTCTTTATTTACCTGCATCAATGCATCGGGAATTAGCTTGCAACAAACATGCTGAGAGAACTTCATTACGACCTAGGAATACCTGAGCCCTGAACAGAAGATGGGATTGACTCATTTAGGTCACAAAGCAGAATAGTTTCAGTGTTTTTTATTACAACAAAGAGAACAGTCAGAATGTAGGGTATTGCTTCACGTATTGTTGGTACAGAACAAAAGCAGAAGCTCCATGGCCCACAAGAAAGTCTGTACAAACAAACCTGAAAGCAACCTCATTGATAACTAAGAAACGTGCTTTAATTGTCATGGGGCCAAAGCTGCTCTGTGTTAGCATTCATAACTGTAGTATTTGTTTAAATGATGAATATGTGACATTATATGAATCTCTCAACAACGATAGGGAGTGATATGTAATTAAAACCGTAAAGATACTGAGAGTTATTCATACAAAGTTAAAATGTGTGTCAGAATTTCAAATATTCAGTGAGGTAGTTACAGGGAAAGGATCCATAGTGGCTTAAATCAAGCCTAGCCATATACTTAAGTGACCCTTTAATCAGGGCTTAATCAGCTTTTACAAATATAGTTAAAAATCATTTTGGATTTAACTCATTTTGGATTAATCGGATTGGGTAAAGGAAGATTATAGAATCTCCTGGAGGGGGTGGCTTTGACTTCATATTTAAAAAATATACACACACTCAAAATTATTTGATTGTAATTCGTTTTAGGCAGATTGTTAAACGTTTTCTGCCTTTACAGTTTCACTGAGACAACAGTTAATGCACACACATCTCAGGCCATTTCAAGGATTTTCGAGAGAGAAAAATGTTTCACTGCATTGGAAGTGCAGTGCTCTGTTGATTAGTTTCGTTGTTCAGGAGTAAGTTGTTCTTTATACCCATTTAAATATTTATTTCCACATTGTTGCTTCTGAATTAAATGAAAGCATAAAAAAGCCTTGAATGTTGATGTTTCTATGAGGCCAGGCTTGAACTTTTCTATAGAGCTTTTTAAAAAGCTCGACTTTATTCAAAGCAAAACAAAATGTCAAGTTTTTCTTTCAATTAAGGAGACTGTTGAGCCTCCAGCTCATATAATGAAATGACAAACTCCCACAGATAATTCGCACCTAGTTTTCAGCTAAGCGGCAGTAAAGACCTCACATTACTGGCCGTCCCCTACCTCTCTCTCTCTCTGACCGGCTTAACAGTTTGTGTAAGGGTCTGCAGTTGCTGACAAATAATACAATCATAAATATTGATCCAGTGAAATGGCTTTCTCTCAGACTCAGCATGGTTCCTGAACCGTTGCAGGAGCATGTAATGCAGGCGAAATATCACACAATAGACTATAATTATATCCCAGCTCCATGTGGTGTTCTAAATTGCCACCAAGGAACCAAGAGATTGGCAGAAAGGAACCGGCTTGATAAGATGGATGCCTGCCTTTTTCAGGCATTTTCATCTGGAGAGAAATAAAGTGATATAAATGACCGTGACAATTTAGAAATGCAGTGTATTACAGATATTTATTAATTTACATACAGCATGTTTTCTGCTTTAGATATGATCTCCTGTCTGGATATCTGGTATTATTCCCTTATGCTAACCAGATTCTGCTCGAATAGTTAAATCAATATTGGTTTACCGTGTTGCAATTATGTGTACAGCTACTGGTCTTGATATAAGCAGCAGTGTAAAGCCCTTTCCCACTGGACAAAAACGTCACAGACACCCACTAACATCTAGCTTTTGTCTGCAGTGGGAAAGGTTACAATCCGCATTCATTCCTGGGACAAACTCTGCAGTACTCATGGGTATTTATCGGCTCCAGCTCCAATCGGCTCAGACTGGCGTTGACGGCAACAAGTCACCCAGGCGGACCTGCTAATTTTTGTCCCTTTTTTGGCACGATGCAATGCCACAAATTTCATTTGCCTACATCCAAGCAGCACACAAACATCATTCAAAATTAGTCCACACTAAGTTTGAAATAGAGACTGAATAAGTAACAACAGATATGAATAAGCTTCACTGGCCTTCATGCTTCCTAGGATTGAGCCGAATACCTGGATAGGAGGAGTACCTAGTACAGATAATGTACTTTTTGAGTCCGACTATCATCCAAGTAAAATGTTCTGTAAATAGTTTTCTAATAAATCATAAATACAGCAACTTCTAACCAACCCATATCAGTTAAGGTTTAAATAACAACTTCTGGTTAGGTCCCACCTAATCCCAGTTTAAACTCCACCCACGACTGGTTTAATTCCCAATCATTCCAAGTACAGATAAGGATGTGGATAAATGAATTGACGGAACAGTTACACAGATACAGATTACGGTGTCCTTGCTCGTCACCACTGCTTTCTGCTGTTTACTAACCTTTTGTCCAGTGCATTGATGAAGAACATGACACTTCAGTAAAAAGACAGGAAGGCATACAGATCTACTGCAGAGCCTTGTTCGAAGCTCTGGTGTACTGGCAATGTGAAATTAGTCTTTTGTTTTTAGCAGGTTTCCCTGCATTGACGAAACCTGCATCTATGCACTAATTTTGGTGGATAAAGAGTTAAATATATAGTTTCATCTTAAAGTTTTTTGGTTTTTTTTCCTGGACTTGTCTTGTGCCTATTGTTTTCAAAGTGTTAAGTGTATCAGTGATGCTGTAGGCAGGTTAGAGGTGATACTGTGGTTATTTATTTTTATTTATTCATTTAACTTTTCTTTTTTTTTTGCTAAATTAATTTAGAGATGTTGTACTGTCAAGTTATGTTGCATTGCAAGCTGACCTTTAAAGTGGCATAAAGGCTTGGAAAAAGCAGAATAGTCAAGGCTAACTGTGTTGGTTTAGGTGTTATCTAATGCTTTCATACAGAAAGAAAGGTCACTGGATTAAAGAGTGGCTCTGTGATGTAGGTGGAGAGATGAATGAGGCATGCAGAAACGTGTGCATTGGGAGACGTCAATGCGTTCAGTTTGATTTAACGTGACGACCTTCCCATGGAGAGCTCCCGTGGTAGGACATTACTGTCTCAGGACACTACCCTTAGAAAGACATCGTGTCTGGCCTCTGTAAAAAGAGATGGTGCATTCACTGTCCTTTCCCCTGAATAGTCAGCATTTTAATCATTGTCCAGCTGTTCCGTCTCCACTCTGATGGCAAATGCAATTCAGAGAATGCTTTTATATCCTGAGAGCCTTAAATTACTGGACATGTACTTTTTTAGTACGCTGGCCCCAGTGGAGATGGAATGGCTAACAATGGCGGTGGCAGTATCAGCCTCTGACCACTGAAGCTCGGTAAAAATGGTGCTCCTGATAATGTAGATCAGGCTGTCAAAGACTGTCATTCGATCAAAAATATTAAGGAAAATAGAGCTTTTATAGGCCTGTCTAGCAATGACAGGTAATGGTCAGACCCTTTGGTAATAACTCAACACACATAAATCCAATTCAGTGAACTAGTTTAAGTACATTTTGCTTTCAACATCATTATTAAAAGAACCTATAATCTTTTTTAACAATAGATCACAAAGCTGTGCAATGTGAAAGGCAGCTCTTACTGTACCTGCCCAGTATTAAACAACGATTAGCGACTGTGACTAGATTGATAAACAGCTAAAGTTAGCAGCGCTGCCAGATATTTCCCTCAGATGTTGATGGAGACCAAAACAGAGCTAAAATTAAAGTGAATACTGGACTTACATACAAGAAAAAGCCAGAAACACATAACAGAATGTGGGCCTAATTACAAGAAGAATTTGATCAAATCCTTCTCTCAAAAGTGGGCTTGACTCCAGAGAATACTAGTGAATACTAAGCAATACGAAGATTTAAAAATACACAGAGCTGTAGAGGACTCTTTGCCTCCATGTTCACTGTGTTGCCAGTTCAGAGCTCATTTGAAAGTGTTAAACTCACTTTAACACCTTACCCATGATATTGCTCTGCTAGCCAATAGGCCATGCAGGCTAATGCTAATGTGCAGTTTTCTATGAAGTGCGGGTCAGCTAATTGCCCTCCAAAAAAAAAAGATTGAATAAATGTATCCATACACCCCTGAGTGCAGTATGAGTTATTATGAATATTTCAAGGTTTTGCAAACAGAGAAAAGAGGGATTTTGATTTAAAAAAACCATAAAGATATATTTGACAGAAACCAAAGCATAACTGAACAACACAGAAAGCAAACTTGGAAAATGTGTTTTTCCTTCACTGTATCTTTAACAGATTATCAGTAACTGGTGTCTACAGGGTTGCAGTGGTGAAAGAAAATGAAACAGAGCTTGATACAATAATCTTAGTAATCAGTTTGCTTATGAGTACACAAAATCCCTAGACTCTGATATCTTATTATGCTTGATACATGCCTTCAATATAAAAATAAATTTGCAGCCAACGCTGATGTCTTGCTGTGCACACATGGTCAAAATGCCAGCACAATTAAATCTTTCAGACAGTGACACTGGCTCTGTACATTTAGGGTATGTCTCCTTGCACTAGCCCACATATCTCCTAGAGGGTAAAGTCAGTGCTAATCATCATTAGTGTAATGATTTTGAAGGGTCTGTGGGGACTCTGACTTCTCAGGTGCCCTATCAAAAGTTCTCCAAGTGCTCGGCTGGGGTTATATTGTTATTGAATACTGTGGGCCTTGGCTTATGGGTAACATTACATTAATGTCATTCTTCTCAAACCACTGGGTGTCCACTCAGGCTTTATTAATAAAGAATATTATCATCTTAGAGCACACTGGTCTAATCAGGGAGAAATGCACCACGGGAAAAAAGCTGATGTGTCAGAAATGTTATTTTAAAAGTGATTAGAATTCCCCCTTTGCTTAAGGGATAATTGGATTGATTCAATTCGAGGATTTACAACCCACTCATATACTGAGATAGTAAATAACAGTGGGACCTAGCCTGGATGTTACCTTTATTTTGATCATATCTTGAGATTTCCTGACTAAGAGAGTCTACTCTTGGCTTTTTCGTGTCAAATATTCTCTGTGGTGGCTTTTCTCTGCTGTGTGCTTCCTGCCCTATGCGGGAGAGGTAGCTTACTGTATGGGCCTGACTGTCGTGCCTTAATGAAGTGTCTGCTCCCTGTAGCGGTGCCTGGTCACATCCAATTAAACCACAATGCACTTGTGTATGCATTCGCAAACAATGGACCAGCTACTGTACACACACACACCAAGAAGTGCAGCTCACTTTCTCTGGTCCACTGATACATTTTTGGATTATTTCCCACCTTTGCTTCATTTATTTATTGTTATGGAAAATTAGTGCTTCCCTCAAGTAAACTTTCTTTTTGTGCTAATTGGCGATGAATTTGAGATTTACAATACAGTACCCAAACTGCCAACCCACACACTTCTAATGGCAACACTAGCTGCCAGTGGTCAGGCACTATCAGCATTACAGTAACCTAGCTCTTGTTAAACTGTCTCCATCGACCTCAAGCAAACATTTCAATCAGTTTTAACTTGTGTGATAGCTCAGTCAAAAGTTGGGGAAACAGACATTGTACTCTTTCATATCGTATCATTGTATCATTGTAATACCTGCATTAAATTGGCAATAGACACATTTTTAGCTTTAATGTACCATTATGGAATAAATGTTGATAGCACAATGTAATGGCTAATAGAATAATGACACCATCTGCGTTTAGATTGGTTCCCTCTAAACACTGCTTTCACAATGTAACTCTGTCTGCCACCGGGTGCGAGCTCCTGGGAAAACGAAGGCTGTCTGGCAATCCAGTCAGGCTGGCAGCCTGGCAGCATTTTTTATCTGCTTTCATGTCTCAATTATGGACTAAATTATTGAATAAAAATGCTTTTGTCCTGTGTTCTTGGTCATAGCTACTCTAAGGAAAACAGAAAGCAACCGGTTTGTCTTGCGCCAACAATAATACCACTTGAATACCACTAGGGGGGGAAAGTTGTTTGTTTCCAATTTAAATACCAAATACACAGAAGCCAAAGCCGAAACAAAAACATGTTGTGTGTTTCAGCTTTTAAAAGAGCTGGTGGACAAAATGAAAGAAGATGTCAAGCTGAAGAAAGATAGCATTCAACACCAGATGATGCTTAATCAAAACTACTCAAGAATAAGAGATGAAGCCCTATGTAGCTGTTACTGCACCCTCCCAGCCAAAAAAAAAAAAAAAAAAAGAAAAAAAAAAAGACAAAAGCCTGCTATCTGGGTGAGCCATTGAGAGCTCTCGACAGTGATGGATCCTCACCTGCATTGCTCTGTATTATCAACCCTGGCCAGCACACATACAGTATATAAATCTCACAAGCGGTCATAGTGTGAGGCTGCCATCCACCAGCACTGCTGTCTGCAGGAACATCAGCTAAAGTTGGGATTGGCTTGAGCATCATAGAGACACGAGGACAGAAAACTTCAGGAGACAAATGTTAGGTTGTACGATTACAGTGTGCAGTAGATACAGTTATGTTACAAAACTGTGGTCATGTATTATATAGAACACAAAATGTGGTGTATGTTTTATATTAGTATTTTAGCGTTAACTTAGCAGTTTTTTTTTCTCAGTCAGTGTTCGCTTTTCACAATATTCACTCTAAAATTAATTATCTCCGTTTTATAATATAATTAGTAACTGCACAATAAAAGCCCAAGCCACCATTGTAGGATTTTTAAATTGGTTTTTAATATAGTGATTCTGCTATGGATTGCTTATTTCTTCCTTTCTGATGTTTGCATTACAATAATTTAGTTGCATCTTTTATGAATGTTTAATAGTTACAAAAATGTAGACTAAAACCAGACTACAGCCATTATATGATCTCTGTGAGACTGTTAGTACTTGGACGCAGCAGTGCTTTGACATAAATGCTAACATGCCAACATTTACAATGCTGACATGCGAATGCTTAGCAGGTAATAGCTACAGTAATAGCAGTAAACACAAACTATAATGCAAATTGACAGGACTGTTGCATTTGTTGTAGGTATTTGGTCACAAACCAAAGTTTTGGAAACAAGCCATTCTCCCGAAGAAGTTAAAACTTTGACCTGCTGGTGGCGCCAACTGAAAAGTCAAAGGATCGTAAAAGTCTGTAGGATTTCTACTCTTCGCGAAACAAGACAACTCTCACTTTTTCAGAAGTATCAGAGGCACTGTCTTGTATTCAGGCCAATGTGATATGTCTTAAACACAAGTAATATTTGACCGCATCTGACATTTCATGCTTGCCATGTTTCTTTCATAACCTTTTCTTTTTTTTTTTTGCAGAATATATTTCTGTTTTATAGCCTGTTGCTGGTGGAAATTCAAGAAATGCAGATTATAGCCTGTCCCTGGGGAGTAAGAATAGCCACTATGTCAAATTGTTGCCACCAAATAGCCAATTGGCCCCACTATTTCTGAATTAACCCTAGGTGAGGTAGGTGTAATGGTCGTTCAGGGGAAGTGAGGAACATTCAAAACACATTGTGTGGGCCATTTCATTTGCACTCACAGCACACGGTTCAGTTCCGGCTGAACTGCCTTGTAGTGGCTGTGTTTGTCTTGGTCCCTGAGATGAGGGGCAGAAACCTGGCCTCTCTATAATTCACAGGGATAATCAAAGATTTGACATGCTGCACTGCTACACCTTCAGTGCAGTGTTTGGGTAGCCTCCCTCGCTGGCTCTTACAAATACACTATAATAAACTTAGTGTCACAGTAATCTTGTGGTGAAAAATCTTCTGCAACTTAGTATCCAATAACTGCTCAGTCTGCAGCTTCTCTTCTTTTATAATCATCCATGCACTATGTCTCTTTATTGTATCTGGTACTACCTTTAGGCAATGTTGTGATTGTCTTGATACTGGTAGGGATTATTGTTTTACAAGCTAAGGCTGCAGTAAGTCTGCACAGCCTAGATTTAATACTAATCCTGCATGCATCAATACTCAGACCTGAGACTTATCTCGGGTATTAAGCACTCCTCAGGCAACTACGCACATGCAGTGCAGGTTCTTTAATTGTGCTACATGATTTGATACTTGGATATGAGCTTAAGGATGTTTCGGTCTTCATTTATTTTTAGATCTACTGTTACATTTTGATATTGCATCTTTAGGATGAATTTGAATAAGATCAAGTCTCCATCAAAACCAAATCTCTGAAAACATCATCCAAATAAAAGAACAATCCTGCATCTTTATATTCTAGTTCTAGCCAGTATTATTAAGTCAAACTCATATAGATGTACAGTAGACAGCTACGAAAAGCTAGTTTTCACTACATAGAGCCTGTTTGAATTATGATCAGACTTATTGGCACCACTGAAATGAGTTGTAATGCAGGTCACATTTCACTTGCACTACACTTCTTTTGTAGCTCTTTTCCACTGCAGGACGTTAATGATTTGTAACCTGGAGCTTCCCATAACCTGAACCTAAAAGAAGCTCTGTAGTCTAGCTTCTAAGTTATGCCTTGTTTTACAAAGAAAGTTTCTGATTATGTGTTGAAAGGCAACGCTGAGACCAATGTCATCATTTTAATGCTCAGTTTGGTAGACAAGTGCAATTCAGTTGTGACACTGGCAATAGAAAAGTGACGCCTCTGCATATTTTCTTTTACATTTACATGTGATGACTTTTAAATGTCAGTATTGTTGTTAATTGAAATGACCCGCCTGTAGCAGGATGTCGACAGAATGGAGGTAAAAGAGAGACCAGCTCCCTTCCCACTGACCAGCTCTCCACAGTCAGAAGCGTCCCTCGGGACAGGTCAGTGCCCTGCAGGATACACTGGCAGCTGCCAGTACAGCTCTCTCTCTGCTCCATACTGTCAAACCAAGTGGCTTCTTCGTTCTCTCCTGAATAAGAAGACACAGTGGTGGTGCAATCATTTCCAAGTTTTTTTTCTTAAAAAGAAAAGAAAAAATAGAGAGTGAGCACTGGTTGCGCTGCCCAACAATTTATTGAAAAAAAAAATGACACTACAGGAAATGTTGCACAATTTTAAGAGTACCAATGATACTCAAACGTTACTCAGTAATGTAATTAAGCGAGCAAGGTACCATCAAACAGTCTGCATGGATAAATGTGTAACTTCTTTACCCCCAGACTTGAATTTAAAGGAGCTATATGTAAGAAATCTAAAGCAAATAGTCGTAAAATCCTCCTAATATGTCACATAGACTAAGGAATAATGTTAATATAACATACTGATCTCACAGACAACAATAGTACAGCCAGAATATTTGCATTAAAAAAAAAATAAATTACGGTCTGCAAATCATGTTTATGTTTTGAATTTGTGTTTTGGCCTGTTGCGCCACCCACTGCCATCTACCAGTCATGCAGTCAGTAGAGTCTCAGCATCAGTTACAGTTACAACTGAGCTACAATGGCTGACGGTGCGACTAAACCCAAATGACCTCGTTATGATGTTTTCCAAAAATGCAAGACAAAACTCGAGGCAAAGCGAGGCTCTATATAGGAGATGCTTTTGAACGGTGGAGACGGTTGAAATTGGATGTCAAAGTGGCTACTCTTCTCCTCGACAGGTAAGCTTTAGCCTAAGTTGGCTAACTAGCATCATAGCTAGACGGGGATGGACATTTCGAATACTTTCAACATTTTCGATCATACATTGTAGCCTATGTGCAGGTGGGTCATGAATCCGACTGATTTTATTGAGAAGCAAACGTTAGCAGCACGGCAAGCAGCAGCAGTGTCCCAGTACATAGCATTAGCAGCCGGCTCCTCCTCCGCTGTATCCCGGCAGCAGCGTTAGCAGCAGAGAAGCTGGGCTTGCTCGAACAGTCCGCTGGAAAACCAAAGATCAAGGACGCGGCGACGTGGCCCTGCCACCGCAGCCGCCCGTGGCCAAATAAATCAGTCCCCAGCGTGCCGCTGTCCAGCAACCTCGAATCTGTAGGGGAGGGGGGGGCGGACACGACTCACGGCAGTATTTTGAATTTGAGTGCAGTAACTGCTTTGGCCACATTCTTACATACAGCGCCTTTAAGTTCAGGCTTTTGCCCCCAAAACAAAAACAGAACCTGTGTCCAGAGGTGTTATAAGACTAGAGGAGCTTTTTCATACTTCTAAGAAACTAGTTTTAATTACCTGTCTTTTTGTTGTGTCTGCAACACAAGAACAAGGAATGATCATAGTTCTTAGAATGTTGTTTAGAGGGGCTTTTTAGCTCCTATTTCAGATCAGCTACTCTCGCAGCACAAGAGGAACTATGAGTGGCATAAACATACAGTGATTGGTCACACAGGCCAATGCAGCACTGGCAGCTGCCGTTTTTAAAAACCTGTTAGCCGTGCAAACAACAGACAACATAAGACGTACAGTAAGCAGCTCATAATGAAAAGAAATCGAAGAAAACACAGTTGGACTGACAGTGAAGTTCAGGCTTTAATGAGCGAATATGCGACAGTGGAAAGACAAAGCGATTTCAACTCCTCAAGAAAGTTACATTGCCATACCAACCCTTGGCCATCTTACAGTATGTTTCAGAGGTCCTATTGGTGGTAGAAATGCAAACAAAGAAAAAGTCCTTGAAGGTATTTAGTTCTTGAAGGAGCTCTCCAGTTCCTCTCAGGGAGTCCACTAAACTGTTTGATCCAAAAACATCTAATGGCTACGCCTTAACTTACAGGTTGTAGAGTTTGTGATAGCAAGCCTACATTACTAACTTGCATACACTTCCTGTTGCCTGTTATTGCACAAGATTAGCCATTTTGTTTTTGTCTGTCTTCTCTAACAGCAAGATGGTCATCACTTTCTTTACATTTAATTTTACCAAGGTATGAAACACATTAAACAGATTGCTCACAAAAGTGCAGTAAGTTGTTTTTGATTGATGGGCATATACTCAATTAGTCAAAAGGCACTTTTCTTGTCAACTCATGGAAAAAAAGGCAGGCATTTAACAGGAAAGCAAGAACGGTATTCTGAGTAGCTGGCAGTTAAAATTAATGTTCCTGCTATTTTTATTGCAGGATAAAAAGCATAGGTTTACTTTGTTTGTTCATTTCATGGCATTAGGATTTGTACCCATCTGTGTTTGTGCTGGTGTCAGCCATGTGATCACGGCTCATATACACACAGCTCTTACTGCTGAGTTTCATGACGGATAGTTGTTGTTTTTTTCAGGTGGCTTTTATTGCTTTTTGCTTTTATTGGAAAGTCATAGAGACAGATGAAAGATACCAGGCTGTTGAGGGTAAATGGTATGTAATTTGGCCTCCGGTGAACTCGGATAATGGTTAAATGAAGTGCTGCCCATCTCCAACAGATGTGAAAATGACCTTATGAAAAAAGTGAAATGATTGTTTTGAAAAGGCCTAAAGTATTAGGGACATCCTGATATTAAACCGTTCCTCATTTCTTTTTCTTCTCCTTATTTTAAATTCTGCCCTTGTGTGATTGGTACATATTTGATAAGACAAATATTTTTGCTTGGAATCACTTCATTAGTGTTAGTGATGAAACATTTTGTTCTTTTATTTTGAAAGTCTGAATTAGTTCGGGGAAAAAAACATGAAACGGTGAAATATTTTTCATCTAAGAGACTCTCCTCTGAAGAATTACTGACCATTCATCAAAGTTAGCACTTCTTTCACAATTACCTTCAAGATCATCCAGCCCCTACTTTATTATTCCACATAATAACACAATCAAATCAGATATAATCGGAGCCAGTTTTGTAACTGATAATTGTAAAGTGTAATTCCTGCACTGAGTGGAGCTAAATGGGAAATTACTGATTTGCAGAGATGATTGTACATGCTATCTTCTATCTAGTCTCCTTTTTGTTTGAAAAGGAATTGCTCATCACATTCAAACTAAGTGAATCTGTTTCTTCAGCAGATCATCCAGACACAGATCTTACTGTTAGATTAAAACTAGACATCCTTTTTTTTCGGTTTCTACCTCTGTGTGCTCACCAATTAAAAAACAGTCATGTGCACAGCAAACTGAGAGGTTACCAAGGAAACACACAACGTTTCACATAGAGTTGCAGCAGTATGCTCACTTCCAGATATTCAGCAGTATGAAAATTGACAGTTATCATCTACTGTATTGGGAAAAAAATGCATTCAGAAGGAGAGTCTCACTCTTGTTTTATTTATTTTTAAAAGATAGACCTTTAAGCATACTTACATAGAATAGTTTCAAGTTTAATTTCCATTAAACAAAAAAAACATCTGTTTTCTTTCCTTAAAGGCTCATTGTAAGTGATTGTAATAATAATTGTCTATAATACTTAAGTAATACCGTATACGTGATATTTTCTGAGACCATGAAAATCTCATACTGTTGCAACCCTAGTTCCACATTAACAGAGAGAAGTATTCAGTCGTCTTATTTCATTCAGGGGAGTAAACCTAACTGTCTCATTGACTTAAAAACATACTGCAGTGTTTAGCAGTGTTTGTCAGTGCCCTGTGAGGTTGTGGTGCCTTCAATTATTCACAAAAAGAAAACATCCTCAGGATAAGATTTCCCCTGCAATGCAGATGCATAGGATTGACCATCATGCTTCAGAGATACAGTAAGCTTGAGAGAGAGAAAAAAAAAACAGCAATGGATATCAAATGGCTCCCCTCACTGACAGGTGCACTATTGATTTTTTTTTTTTCCTCTGGTTTTATTATATTTATTGTCATATATTCCCTTATGAAAAGGCCTAGTGTCACCACATATCCAGGTTGAATAAACTGGAAACTCATAGGGGATAATTCAGTGGCTGCACGGGTAAAAATCATTAGATGAGAGCAAACCAGTTGAAATGCAGGATATGTAGATAGAGAGCTCTCCCGTGCAGCACTTGTGTGTCTGTCTGACCTCCCCACCTTGCCCCTAAAGTGAAGGTGCTGAAGGTGGTCCTGGTGTGCGCTGCCCCAGGCCCCAGTTATGGGTTTGTGCCCACCCAGTGCTGACAGATGGCAAAGAAGGTAACGCTGTAGACCCACGGTGGCCCCAGGCCCGCGGCATTCACTCCCAGCGACAGACCATATCCATCATCTCAGCCTCACCAGGGGCCATTGTGGAAGCTGCCCTTCAACATAGTGTTGTGCACATAGTGTCCATGTGACTCGCTGAACCAGTCCACCTTGGCAGGGGTGGACACACACATGCCAGTGTGCGTTCACATGATTTGATGAATGTTTGCATGTTTTGATTGCTGGCAGCAGACGGGCTTGTCTGCAGCAGGTATATGATCTGAACATTAGCCAGCTGAGGCCCCAGGACGCCTTGTCTTCTTTTGGTGCTTTATTTCTGATTTGTTTTAAGGGTTTCTAAAATTGTTCCAGCCAAGTACATCATCCGCGCTGCCATTATTAAGATAGTCAACAAAGAAGCATCTTTGTTGTTGCAGGTTTCACACTACTGGCAGCATAACAGAGGACTACAGATTGTCCCGCTAAGTCTGTTTGGATGACAAAAATGAAACCTACGCAGTGTGAATGTTGTCTCTGTTGTTTTATAAAGTGTTGGATTGTGCGTGGAGGAGATTCTGACACTGACAGCTTTACAGCATGTTTTATAGACCATATTGTTGTCTCTCAGGACATTTGCTGTTATGATTTGTAGAAACACAAAATAGTCCGGGGCCAACTGTTGAACATAAGATACAATTTGTCCTACAGTGCATTGCTCCCACCTGCAAGATTCTGCGATCAGCTGCTTTATACATCACATTCATGAACACGAGCTCTGTGCCAACTGCTCATTGAGCTGTGCTGAGCACTCTCAATTTTTAAAAGTGATTTTTCTCAAAAGCGGATAGAAAGTGTCAGACACAAACTTACCCATGCATCTAAAAGCTTATTTATCATACAAGCAATTCCAGTCAAATTCCCATTTCATCCTCATCCAAACAGAAATCAAACTCTTGTTTTATCGTGAGATAAAAGCCATAATTTATCCCTTCAGTTGTAGAAAATTATTTAGTTGCAAAGAATTAGTAAACTAGAGGATCTTGACTTGTGGCGTGTAAATCTGTTTATCTATCAAATTTTCTTTAACTAAACTTTCATGCTAATTGGTAATTGTGAAAAAGAAAAAAGATGGGTCGTTCTGTTCAGGGAACAGCTATCATCAGCTAATGTTGAACACCACATCGAGTATTATAAAGGCGGGTTTAGGGATGGGGGAGAGGATAATATAAAGTTAATATCATTACCAGCTAGATTAAATTAAGGTAAAACAAATTCCAGGAGGTACAGAAATGAAATAAAGGCATCCGCATGCCAGCAAATAAAGCCTTTTAGTTTCTTAGGCAGGTGGACAAGAGAAAGAGTAATGGAGAAATGGCCTTGGGAAGGGACTATAACTCGATCAAGCCAACAAGTGCTTACAGTTTAAATCTAAATTTATTTAATGAATAGCAGGCCTTTTTGGGAAATATAGTCTTTCTGCCAAGAGTTAGATTCACTTCTCATGTATGTGCGGTCGATATGAAGCCACAGCCAGCAGCCGTATTAGCTTACCTTAGCACAAAGAGTGGAAACAGACAACCTTGATCTACTCAGTGGTAACATCTAAAACTCACCTATTAACATGTTTACTTCTTAGTTTAATCCATACTAGAGATGCACCGACCCAGCTTTTTCAGTTTCAATACCGATCCCGATGCTGTGGCTCTGAGTATCAGCTGATACCCGATACCGATCCAATACCATGGTTGACCTAAAAAGCTATAGACCTTTACATGTAGTACAGAAAAGACTAGAGGCATCAGGCCGCACAGTTCTTTCCTAAGATAAAATGAAACAAGATGAAACAGATTAATGCAATGATGAACTATTTATTTTTAACAAAAATTGTGCAACAGCAGTTGAAATAGTGTGAAATACCTCCACACAACAGATTCTCTCCTTCGCTCCATGACGTATGACATAGCTCGCATTGCAATAGATTTAAAGGGAAAGGAACGCCTCAGGTATAGGTTGCATTTCCCGATCAATCTATTTCGATGATATCGGGGCTGATATTCGATCCAGATATCGGATCGGTGCATCCCTAATCCATACGAAACCCTGAGTGTAAAAATGACACGTACAAAGGATTCTGGGGTTGCCAGACAGCCAAGTGTTTTTCACGCAAGGTAAAAAAGAAACCAAAAAAGGTGAAAATTCTTAATGAATTAAAATCATAAGCAACCATCAGTCAGGCAGCAGCAAAATTATATCAAAACATCTGTTTACAAACTCTCACACAACTCGTGCAGTATAATCCAAGTTGCATTTATCCAGTCGTATGCTCAGTACTTCTGAAGCAGACAGCCCTTTGTGGCAGGGAACTGAATGGAAAGTGAAACATATCTATGCTTTCTTCAAGCCAGGCTCCATCGACAGAAACACTAATTATATCTAGCTGAACACGGGAGCTGCTGGTCTACACTACTCTAACTATCCGTCTCAAACACCACATTTCTTTTCTCCATTTTTGGATTCTTCGTTTACTGGAGGCATGTGAGATTCCCCACAAATTCAACATAACATTGTGTAAGTAATTCATGTTCAAATGGTCATTTGGGGCTAAGGTGTTTTTTTAAATCTTAAATATGTATATTATCCCAAACTAAAATGTATTCCTTTAAAGCTACGCATGCTAAATGAAAAATTAAATTAACTTTTTGCAAGTCCAAAGCTGAATGACAAGTCAGGAGGAAAAGAAGGTTAAATAAAAACAGTATCTATAAATAAAAAAGCAGGTCCAGTCAGAAACTGAACAGTCAGGCATTACAACACTGCCACAGGGATGGATTAGTGATAAAAAAAAATCAATTTTGCTTTCAAGACTCCGTAAATGCTATCAATTTAGATTTTCAATTATTAAGATGGTTTTACTTCTTGATTCAAACCCTGAGTTTTATTTCTGTTTCTTTTGTTTCATCTCTACCGAATGAGCACATTGTTCATTAGTTTGTAGCCCTTTGTGAATGACACATCCAGACCTGCAGGACAGGAATCTGATTATGACGACGCTCTGTGGGAGCTACAGGCGACCTGGTCTGCTGTTGTAGGGCAAAGCTTCTCTTCCTCTTTCCTCATGTCATGTTTTTGCAAACGTTACACTTGGGAATTAGGCCCGCGTACATTCATCTCAGCAGTGATGGCATCTATATTAGGATGACAAATTTGTTCCTGTCACCTGATGAGGGACTGGGACTGCATGTCAAGACGCAGGTAAAGTCAGGAAGACAGTGATTTGTGGCCACGCTGCATATCTCTTCCTCTCCCGCTCCCTCTTTTCTCAAAACACACGCAGACACATGCTTAGATTTGTCATCTATTTTTAGATTTTGAGGGAAAGGAGCACGAAAATGAAGAATTACGTAGTCACTTTGGATTGAACCGAACAATTCCCCCCCAAAATGACAAGTGTTTGTATGTTAGCATTTAGATGGAAAGTGCCATGATTACAAGCCATTCTCTGGTAATTGTTATTCCTCCCTCACTCCCTGGCTTATCCTTAGTGTATGATATTCCTCCAGGGCAGTTCTCTGCTCTCAGGCCAGATTACTACCAAGGCAAGCTACAGACGCACACAGAGCTCCAGATTCGATTTCAGATAACGAAAATATCAGGGCATCCAGAGGGGAAAATGCTTCAATGCAGACAGATTTCATTTATCTGAGAAGTGTGAATGCAGGGATAAGGGGGTGGGACAAAGTCGGCCATGTAATATACTTCTATGGAGCGGTGTTTATGCATAGGCAAGAGAGAGAAGAAATGAGAGAAGGGGGGGGGGGGGGGGCGTAGGAGGTAGATGGAGGCAGATAGTGTTATGAATTTCATATTAAGATTTTATCATTTAGAGCATGTAGCTAACAGAAGGCATCCAGCCTTCTCCTGTGTAATCTGCTCGAAGCTGTATCCTACATGGCAGCCGCACAATGTGCACTCTTTCTGCACTGCAAGGTGACTACAGGCACTCGTCCATATTGTGTGCACATTATTGATGTATCCTCAGTAATAAATAATAAGGACCGCGCTTAATTAGAAATCAAAATATCAACTGTTTGTCATTCGTCGCACAGAATGTCTCGAGTTGTATATGTGGGGATGAATTAGGCAACAGTCACACATGGTTCACTCTGAGTCAGCGACTGACATGGTGATGGTGTGACGCAGGCGCTGACTGGGAAATGGACTGTGTTTGCTCCCACGCAGCCAGGCAACTTTTCCTGGTTACCTTGGCGCCAGAGCCATATCACACACCGCGCTAAGTGCTGAAATTTGCATTAAGGCCACGCGGATGACTGTTCCTGGAAAATAAGTTGAACGGGGTCCTGAGGGGGACTTGGGAAACATCTACAAAGCAGAGCAGCAGTGCCTTGAAGCCGCCACATTAAAAGGAGTCCTCACACAGCAGTGTTCTCAAGTCCCCAAGAGGGAACGCCTTTAATGAGGGCACAGGCATGTGTACATTTTGAAGCAGCTCTGTATTTACCTCATATCCATATCTTCTTGTACAGTGCACCTCTACACTTCTACATTAGCCCGGACCTGTCCCTTTGTAATGCTCTCTCAAATGCAGCCTTTCATTTTATGCAGCTGGAGCTTTTCTGTGACCAAGCTAGCAACTGACCTGTCACAGCTCACTCATTCCTAAGCCTCATTGTTAGACACAGAATCTGCTGGTTTTATTGTGTGCTGTTTGACTTAACCTCCACAATGAGACATTCATCGACACATTGTAACATTACAAACAACCTTTACACACATAATGAAACCCAATGCTGTTTTGCAAACATACACATTAACAAACAACTTCCTCCACAGATTAAATCCTGTTAAACAACAAAAACTAAATGTCACTAGTCGGCTCGGGCATGCGTGTGTTTTCTGTGTGAAACTATGCTGGTATGTTTCCACGCTGCGCGCTGTGGGTGTACCAGGTGTGTGAAGCTGCCTCCCAGCACCTTGTTAGACCGTCTGTGGTGCGGTGACTTAAGCCTCGAGGAAGATGTATAGCAAGACAGGAACATGTGGGTACCAGGGGACGAGATGGAGAGCCTCCGACCATTCTTTTTTTAATGACACACTGATACTCTGCCTGAGGTCCAGTTGCAGCAACAGCTGCTTCGTTTTAAATAAAGCAAAGCCTTTCTCCCAAAAGGGACGGTGTCTCATAACTTAGCAAGTGAAAACAGCTGTCCACCACGGCCGGTTTTACATTACGACACATACACAAGCAGTCAAAACAGTGAGAAGAAGATACCAATTACTCTGAGTTAATTGCCTTTGAGAAATGCCAGCATCTTTTTTTGTATGAATTCTCAGGTGCTCTGAAGAATCACACTGCCTACTGAATGTACTCAGTGGCCTGCAGGTAATTACTGACAGCTTTGAACAATAAAGGTAGTTGTGTGACCTCATGTTTTGATGTCCCTTAGATTGAAGTAGTTGGAGTCATAAAAGTTGGGGTTGTTTTTGAGGGAACGGTTTTGTTTATCATAAAATTATGACTAGGCAGTATAGTTTCAATGCCATAAAATGGGCTTATACTAACAAGCAATTTCTAGTTGGGTTTTAAAAGCAGTTTATCTCAACTGTGCCTGATATTTTCCCCAATTTTATCTTTTTAGTTCTTGCATTTTTCTTCTCCATTAGCGATAAGGCCACAACATATTACCTTTCAAGCAGGTCAAACTGAAGTCCAGATGACCCTTTTATATATCATTTATTTTTTGATGCAGACTTTTTAACAGGAATATATTATGCATGGAAACACATGGTGCAGCCAGGCAGATCATAGTAACATGCTTTGCTCAGTGAAACACTCATTTAACAGTTGACGATATTTCAGTAACATCTCAACTATTCATTTCCCGGGAAAAATAATGAAGCACCTGGTGTTGTTTGTTGCTCTTTTGCATATATTTTTGGTTTGTTTATTGACTGATGTTTTTTGGCAGTGCCTGTTTTGAGGCTTTGTTAATCCATTTGCTGAGAATTGCAGAATCTGATATAAATCCTCTTCAGCGAGGACAGCGCAGAGAAAATACCTCCATTTTTACCCAGTTGGTTGTTTCCCATTGTTCAGCACTCACTCTGCTGAGCCACAGTGGCAATCTGTCGTGCCACCATGAAGCCTCACATCAGAGCTTTTCTTTAATTGTTAAAAAGCCCCGAGAACCAAGATGTCTTGAATATTCTAAGTTTTGAACATGATAAGCATGTTAGATATGTAAATCCGACACTGTATGTTACACTGTATGTGTGCTGTTGAGCTGTGATGGCGATAATGTCATTCCATTGTCTTCCAGCCTTGCTCAAGTCTGTGTCTGTGTGAGTCCATGATGTTGACAGCTTGGCAGACCAGCAGTAGGAAGAGTGTGGGCGAAGGCCAGGCAATACACTGAGCTGAACTCACAGTCTTAGAGGCCCACACGCCTTCATTATTCAGTTGGAATCTATTGAGCATCTGGGACTAAATTATTCATCAACATCGACCTAGTTCCAGGGTGCTAAGTTAGATACTTGGATGTCATCAGGCGTTCTGATAAGAGCTGCTGCTGCAGTGTTAGTGATAGCTGCCATGGGTAAATTCATCCCGTGTCTAACCATGAGCCATTTCTATCTGCCGTCCCGCTCCCTCTCACTCTCTCACTCTCCCTCCCTCTCCTCTCACTCTCTGGCACACTAATGATGTGTTGCTGTAAGAGTGAAGCTTAGGACAACAAACTCCTCCCAATTAGTCTGTGCAGACTACAACTCTGGTCAGATCTGGACACGAGCAGGCCACTATTGTTGTAAATCAGTGCCAGCATGAGAAATAATGGCACGCGGTTCGAGCAGGAACATGTGCAGAATACTGATTCCTCTGCCTTTAGGGGCATTTGGAGCTTTGGCTTCAAGGGCTGGTGCCAATTAGAGAGAAGATATAAATTACACTTTTAGCTATAGCACTGGCTCAGAATGGAGTCCTGAGTGTATCCTTGGTATGATTTATCAGGGATCATTGTGAGATAAATGAGGAAATAAAAGAAACACGAGGACAATACCAAGTATGAATAAACTTGTAGCAGTCAGTGAATTTCTGACATTGGATTGCCCTCCTGGTTAAATTTTTTAGAAAAGTCAAAAGCTGCAATATTTATTTTTTTTTTCTTTTAGACATTTTTTTATCCAACACAAAATACAAAATCTTTGCAAGAGATATTCATAATTGGTGGCGCAGTTCCCATGATACTACCAAAGATAGTAATAATCACTAATTATTTCACTTGATTCAGCACAAGGATACGTCTGTAAGTGAAAAACATATTTTACATCATGCTTATCTTTTAAACATTGTGAAGATACTAAAACCTGATCTGCTGGCATAAAAATGCTTACTATAAATATGGCTATAAAACACAATATGATAGATCACCGTCTACATATAAACAATATGAAAAATGTGGCTTTACATTTTTCAAACAAGAGCTTCAGTTCTACTTTCAGTTTTATAACATTCACCCAATAGAGAGACTTTAGCACAGTCCACCTCTGGTATCTGGTAGGGTGCAGTGTGAGCATTTAGGTGGTGGAAGTAGAGGATCAGATGTAGTCGTACAAAGATCAGAAGTTATGAGGCAAAAGCTGCAGGTTTGTGTGCACTTCAGCAGACAAGAAGGCTTTTTTGTGTAGCTAAGCCATTTTCTCTTTGATTTTTCAATCAACCCAGAATTAACTGGCTGATAATAGCGCAGCATTGTTGGCATTTCAAAGTATTGGGATTTACACCAGATCTTAATGAGCAACAGATTACGGACATTGAGTAAAAAACTATCAATTTTATTATTGTCCCTGATCAGCAATATAACAAGAGACAGAGCTTTGCAAAACAGGAGCTTATATTGGACAAAAACTGGGCTTACCAGGAAAAAAACAAACAAAACAGAAAAGCAGAACGGCAAAAAAAAAAAAAAAACAGCGAGCATCCTCAGTGGAATACATTACCGGGACAGCAGAGGCATGCTTCGGATAAACCCTTCAGATGCCTTCAGTGTCCTCCTGACTTTCAGCTCGTCTCCAAAGAGACATGTTGTGTGCCAGAGAGCATTCATCAAATTAGACCAGAGAGAAAACAATGTGAAAACCCACGGCTCTCCATAGAGACATGCCGACAGGTTATCACAGAGAAGGTGTCTCTTGCTCTCGAGCACCGGGTTAGCAGCACACAGCATCCTCTCTGAAGAGCAGCCCTCCCCTCCTCTCCCTGCCAGGATTAAGAGGGGGGGACATGGTTCCTGGGGAGAAGTGTACAAATGTAGTACATTATAGTAAAGCCACCTACTCCATACAGTAGTTATTAGAGAGTGGCATTGGACACTGTGTAGTTGAGCATTAGCGGGGGAACAGATCAGTGTTTGTAAGGTTATAGATAACCTGGTGTCCGGCATAATGACACTGCTGACGAAGCTTTAGTGAACACACATGCAGACCACGGCTCGGCCTGGACATCTCATTAAGGGAGACCATTATCAATCGTCAGCGATCGAAAGGCAGCATGACAGTGCTAAAGAAAGCACCAGGGCGCCTTTGGCTGAGTCAGGTTGGAATTTCCTGGTCCACATCCCCTTTGATGGTTCAATCAGTGCACGAGCCAAGGTCAGTCGATAGCTTTACTTCACTATAAGGTCCACTAAGATTTATTTTTCTGTTCCTGTCTCTGTATATTAAACTCCCTTGACACCAGAAGTATTTGAAATGACACCATACTTGGAAACTATGAAGATTTCATACATTTTGTATGAACACTAAAAGCTGGTTTCTCCCTACAGCATCTCTTTTTCTTCCATTATTGTGTGTTTCATACTCCCAACTGTCTCCCCAGGTTTTCTCAGTGCATCTCATAGGAGTGTGCCCACTGCCGTTCTGAGCTGAGGCAGATAAATGAGCTGTGCTTTAGGTTCACCATGGCTTCAGCACTTTACCGCTAGATTAATGATGCTTTGCAAGCCCAGAGCCTTTGCTTTTAGCATTTTAGAAGTACCTTCATAAAATGAACTACAGGTACATCTTGTTTATACGCTTACCTATTGGAGCATCTTTCCTGTGGGCATGATGCTCTACGCATCACTAAACCTGATTCTACTGAGCTAATGAACCCTCCTAAAAGCATACAGTATTTCTGGAAAACTTCAGAAAAAGATGCCATTAAGACCAGGAATTTTTATTTTTAACTGTGTGAAAACCGCCACATGCATATCCTGCTTTATTTCTCCTATGGAAAAAGATCTAAGATTTCAGTGTCCTTTTCAGACATCCCAGCCAAGCTACCTGTCAGTTTTCATCACAGTGGCTAAATTGCATGGTAAGCCCCTCACATAGCCCACACTGAATTGTCACGGGTGAAAAAGAAGCCAAGCATTGGAGGAGGACACCATGAATTGGTAATGTTATTGGATTTCAACCAGGTCATGACCACATCAAAATGTTGACCTACACGCTAATCCCGGCTGGCACACCGACGCCCAGCAACACGTGAATTCATTTTAGCGTTGATTCAGAGGCTTACATCCACTAGACACACAAGATTCATTTAAAAGTAAAGCATAGAGGGTTGATATTTTGATAAGATCACAGAAGGATTGGACTCAGAGGTCGCTTACAGGCACAATTGAGCTCCAGTTACACAGATCTACAGGCAGCCTTTGTCCTTGGAGGGTGAGCTGACATTATTTTATGGCGTTGTTATTAAAGTATATATCATGGTTCTTGTCACTTATTTGAAAATCTCAATCAAGGTCCAAAGACACATTTATTCAGCTCCTTACAGTTATTACAGTATGTCCATTTTGTAAAGGTCAGACCTTTTATAATCAATTTTATCCCATCTTTACAAGCAAAGGGGATATAAATAAATCAAAGCTTTAGTTTGTGCATTCATCTAAAAAGCAACATTTGATATCTGCACCTTTGATGATAAAAATTAAAGATTGTCTTTGAAAGATAAACAGATATCCTTATTCATTATTGTATTTCACTGTGGCGGTAGAGTTGAAGGCCTCACACTGTAGCTTTCTGACCTGAATGAGGAGTCGGAAACATATAAATATGAACGGGCATACACCTCCACTCAGGTTATTCTATAGGGAGTTAACCTACATCTAGTACACCCACATCACATTGCTTCCTCTTCTCCGCTTGCAAATAAATCTGAAGGACAGAGTTGAAAGGAGAGAGAGAGAGGATGTGAGAGGAAGGTAGAGAGGGAGAGAATGAGAGTGGTAAGGTGGGAAGAAGAGAGAGGGAGTATTGATTCCTTGATTCCCGTACCTCTGCCAGTGAGTGCAGAGTGTCAAGATCTCCCGCCAGGAAAAACAAATCACAAGGCTGAAGTGATGGATGTGGCACTCCAGGATCCGGCGGTTTTGCCATCTGGATGGCCGACACTGTATATCAGCCTCATGCACAGCAAATTAAATATACATTTGGATGGCTTCCCCAGTCCTCACCCGGCACAGATGCACCAAAAACAGCCCTCTGCCACAACTCCCTTAATGGGTTTGATCTATCATTTCCAGGTCTATTATGTAAAGATGATGTTGGTCCGTGTTCAGAATGTTGAAATGATGTTACAGTCACAATAAAATCGCATTATATGCAGCCAAATGGATGTTAAGCAAAATGACATCACCTTTAATTTCCTTAAGATGAGTCAATACTAATCCAACTTGCAGATATATTTTGATGCACAGTCAAACATCAGTGAAATAATAGCACAAATCGAATAAAACCCCGAGTCCATTTTCATTTTGGGGGCCTAATGCATTTCTCAACCCCCTTTTTTTCTTGTAGCTGTGTGAAAAATGTCAGTGCAGTAAATATTGTCAAGCATGCATTTGAGGATATAAAAATATTAGTACAAAGAGGATAAGTAGGGGTGCAAGGCTAAACATATAGCAGCAGGTTATTCTGCTTAGCAGCACTCCATAACCGAAAATCTAACCCGACCCTGAAGAGGCTGCCATGCTTAAATGAAATGACCTTTAACGCAGAGCTGATCAAATGGCCTGAAGCAAGACTATAAAAGAACATTGCAGTATAATGTTTTACAGTGTACTTTTTTCTGGTCTTTTTGTTTGCCCTTTCCCATTTTCCAAGAGGGTAAAATGTATCGTGTCTGGCGGGTGAAGAAGTGCATTGGAAACAGTCTGAAATGGATTTGTTGCTGGAGTAGATGTGGCAGCAGAATAATGAAGCACCTCTGTATATGCCATGATTTTGGTTTATCCTGGATGCTTATTTTGTAAAAAGAGATACTGAATCACATCGAAAAAAATGTGAAAACATATTGATTTAAACCTCGGCTGCTGTGCCCTTTGTTTTCCAATCTCTTTTTTAAGCTTTCATGGCTGGTTGTCCTCTAAATGTCAGAGGTATTTTGTGATGGCTCTTAACAATCCCTTGAAGGGCTATGCAAAGCCACACACTGCAGCACAAATTGAGCATGCGAGTTGACAATTGTGCTGTGAACTTTAGCCTCTGCTGTTCCTCAATAATCAGATCTCATTTCTGTAAGGATAGTGTTGCCTGGAAAGCAGTGTAGCAGCTGCTGCAGCGCCAGGCAGCGTGTGACCGTGTTGACAGATAAATCCAGCAGCCAAACAGTGTAGCTGTCTGGATTCACATCTCATCCGCCCCGCTCTCCTTAACCTAACCCTCTGGAAACACCACTACTGGTAGCTCTGAGTGGGAGCCATCTTACCCCATTGATGCAGCGGAGTATTTTCATGCCCTCACCACTCTCCTGTGTGCCTCTCTCTTTTTCAGACAACCGACGACTTGCTGGTGGCATCAGCTGAGTGTCCGAGCGATGATGAGGACATTGATCCCTGTGAGCCGAGCTCAGGTGGGTTAGGTTAGTCATCTCTTTTTATTCTACTTCTCTCTGGGTGTGTCAGTGTGTCTCTGTGTGTCATAGTCCACCCCCACCAAGGCACTCTAGGCTAACACACAGTGGTTAAATGAGCAGATTGGAGTTTTAGTTAGAGCTTGAACACTTCTCAGAGGCAGAGTCGCTCTTCTTCTGGCAACCAGTAGCTGTGTGATACATCAAGCCAGAGGCTATCTATTAGGTCTGTCTGGGAAGCTTCCAGCCTGCCACAGACAATGGTTTTACTGGTTATTATATTTCAGTGTACAGGAATTGAAAATGTAAATTCAGTAAAAGTCATAAGAGGCAGTTTTTATTTATTTATGAGGAAAGCCTGAGGCTACAATGGACAGTCTGAACTTGGAGGGTCTAGGCTAACATTTAACTGCGATTGCATAAAGCAATAGCTCTACATTTTAGGGAATGCACTTTTTTTCCACTTTGTTGAAACAGAGAGAGTCAGATAAGATTGATACCACTCTCATGTCTGTACACTGCCTATGAAGCTACAGCAAGCATAGCACAAAGACTGGAAACAGCTAACTGGGCTCTGTCTGTAAGGTAACAAAATCCACTCACCATCAGCTCTAAAGCCCAGTTCAGACAAGAGATTCACGATGAGACGAAACCACTCTAGAATGTTGCAGAGAAAAGTTGCAGTGGCGTGAACTGGCCTGTTTCAGCTCGACTCAAGCTGACTGATGGTGTCACCTGCAACTCAGCTTGTCAAGTCGCCAGCGGCTAATAAACATAAGGCACGTCACCTGTTTCGACAGCCAATCAGCTTATAGTAAATTCCGCTGGCCAGGTCAATTACAAACTGCGAGCAATCAGCATGTTAGCTTGCTGCGGAATTCTCTGACAACAGTCCCCACCAAGCCTGAGTCTTGTTTACATCCCCGCATCTGTTGACAGGTTTGTTGGTCTCCATCCTTACTGTATGTCAGACGGTGGGTCGCTGCTGCTGCTCGCTGTATGTGCTCATGTCACACACATAGCCTTCTCATTAACTGATGAATTGTAGCTAGTTATTTAAACAATTGTGGCATATTGATTGGGAATACAGACCATCTGAAATAGTAGAAATGCAGCTGCAGGAAGTATCTCACTGTCACTATCCTCATTCTTATTTTAAGAAGCTACAAAATATATTCAGCTACAAAAAATCTTGACAAGCTGGAAATCAGAAAGGAAGTTCAGAGGGTCATTGCTATGGAGGCGATACACCATTTCGTTGAGTTGCATTGGTATAAAATGACAGGTTTATAGAAAGTCGCAGACCACGAGTTGCAAGTTTCAACTCGTCTCCTCGCAAATCTTTGGTCTAAACTGGGCTTAAAGTTTTTAACATTTTTTACCTTTTTGAACGCCGCTGCCCTCCTTCCTTTGTCTTTTCTTTGGGCGTAAAGCTTATTTAAGATAGGCTTACTGTTTCCCCCGTTACCAGTCGTTATGCTAAGCTAACCAGCTGCTAGAATTATAGTTACTGCACAGACATTATCAATCCTCTCATGTAACTTGCAACAAAAGAATCTTAGTGCATAATCACATTTCACAAAACTTTGGAATTTTACCTGTTATGTGATAAATAGCTTTTTTTCAGTTAGTAGTAACTGATAGGTTTCATGATATTAAATTCCTCCTCTGCTTTTTTATTGATTGTTTGGCTTCCACCCATTGAGATGTAACTTACCCATCAGCGGTGTTTTTTTCACAATGGCTCTGTCTCAGAGAACTGCATGCATAGCTAAAATTCCACACTGCCTAAGGTGTTTTGCATGTGTCAAAGCTGCTGTTATTCCCCTGTTTTAATTGTGCACATATTTTGTCTTCATCAGTTCATGGCATTTGCTAATGCACAAACAGAGGAGTTCTTAGAAGGACAGAACAAAGCACAGTTGTAATTATCAGACCCACATGACTTCAACACACGATATCAAGGAGAATAAACCCAGAGAGGAGTGTGTGAAGGCTGATTTTTACACAAATGTGTAGGGGGGCCCCGCTGTTGTTAATTACGTTTTAGAGCGAGCAGTGGGAGCTCATCCTGTTGTTACTCATGCACTATTGTTCAGGTTAGCTGTAGATGACATCCCTTGGAGTTTATGATTGCGGCACATATCAGGTGTTTCTCTTCATAAAACAAACAAAAATATTTAGGGCAATAGTTATAACTGTGTGTTCAAGACCCCTGATACATGTAAACAAAAAGAAGCACTCCTTCCCCTCCGTTTTTAGCAGCTTTACTCTGACAAATTGGAATTGTTAATCTGTTTGTTCCCTGCAATGCCGCCAAACTTCTAATCTCTTACCTTGCCACACACGGAAGGCAATTAAGTCTAACCCTTGCTCCCACCTATGAATAGACGGATTTTCAAATGCATTGTGAAGTGATGAGACGCACAGAGAACAATTAAGTCCAGACCCAAGGCCCCCCACTCCATCTAGATGTGCTATCGATCAGTATGTGGTCATAAAACCTCCACTAAATTAATGTCTGCCCCACAGCAAAGACTATCAACTTTCTAGTCTGTCTCTCTTCCTGTTCCTCTGGCCTTCCACTAGCAAGATTAGCTTTTGCCACACTTACTCTGCTCCTATACTGCTCATACTGCGCATTAGAATGATATTCCCATTGGGCAGCATCACAATAGGTACTTCCAATGTACATCTGCTACCTCTGTCAAATAGCATACACAAGAGATTGGTCTGCACACTGATTCTCACTAGCAGCTCGCATTATGATATTTTTTGACAAGGGCATCTGCCAAAACATCAGTTGCGAACTGTGTGATGCTCAGGGACGCACGCTCCCTGAGCAGAGTATCCCTCTCCTTCTGTGATCACTGAAGGGGATTTGACACCAGAGCTGCGGGCTCCCAGGGTGGCAGCTGTCTAACACCGTATCCTGATTAATATCTACATTCAGAACGATTCACACGCTCTGCCAAGCACTCACCACGTCTCAGACGGGGTTGCTGTGTATAAAGAACCGGATCCACTGTCTGCTGATAAAGGACCACTTTCTCATATTACTGCCTAGCCAACTCCTTTTAATGACACCAATAATATATATAATTTTTCAAGCAACACCTCGACAGTCTGCTCCTGTCTCGCAACTCAAAAGCGCAGGCCAGATGCGCGCACTCTTGACATGTCTGTTTCTCTCAACCTCGCGCTCAGGCTTCGCAGCACATGTAAAAGTAGGATAATGTTGTGTTTAAGTGATCCCAAGAGGTGAGCTTTGAAGCACACTATTATGTGAGCTATCTGTAGCCCAAGGTCAGCTCTAGATCATCCTGTATATCATCTGGAGTCCCACAGCAGTCCCTATCTGCCATTGAGTGACATCAATCGGGTAAACTTACTTATTGCCATGCTTTATTTCTCTTACCTCCGGAAACCATGGAAAGCCGGTGGTACCAACAGGGCTTATCACCCGGCAGGCCTCAGATTAGATCATACTGCAGCAAATTGAATCCTCCCCCTCTGGTTCAGGAAACCACTAAGGAATACACAGACCCATGATGCTGCAACACATCTGATCTGTAATAGGAGGCTGGTTCAGGGAGTGTGCATATACTAAGCAGCAGGGCTGTGACAGCTGAGTATCACTGTGACTACAATTACAGGCGCACATTAGGGCACATATCTTTGTGGTGCCTATTGTGAAAATTATTAGGTGAAATAAAATGTGCCAAGTGCTTCAGCTTGCATGTGATGTGAGAAAAATAACAAGAGATATGCAAATATTCTCTATAATGACCTAAAGTATCTTGAAGGTCAATTCTGATGTTATAGAAATACTATATAAATCCTGACATTTAGCGTACAGGAGTCCTGCATTTCTCACCCAAAAGGAAAAAAAGATTGTTCATTTAAAGGCCAGGATAAAGTGTTGGCCAATCATCTGGAGAAAATCACTCGGTTGTGTGAAAATAGCCTGATGAACAGTCTGTTGAGATGGTGGCCGGTGCTGATTTTCGAGTACCAACCTCGGTTTTCATGGTGAAAGTTAATGGAACAGGTTGTTGCTGAGCTGCATGGGGTCAGATGGAACGGATGTCTCTTACCTGCCTGCTTCATTTCATGGGCGTCATGCAGGCCGTTGATGGAGGGCAGCTGCTGCACAGCGACCCATATCCAAGGTTACACCCCGCAACTGCCTTTGTTCCTCATCATTTCATGTTTCTCCTCTGAGTGTTCTTGCCGCCGGTCCTTTGTGTTCGCTCAAATTAGTCCAATTCCAGTCACCAAATCTGGTTAAATTATAATACATTTTTGGGGAATAAAAGGAAGTTTGAAAAAATATAAACTGTTAATTTAAATGATGTAATTCATGTGTCATGTGTTTTGACGTGATCGTTACTGTCAAAGCACTGAGCCTTGGATCCAAGTTTATCACTTACTGCATTTTTTTTTTCTTTAGAATTTACCCTCTGCCAAGTCCTGTTCCTCGAACGCAGACTGGCCACTTATAGTGTAGCATCAACAAGCTCTGACAAGGGTCAGACATGGCTGTTTATCATTTAAGATTTTCTTTATTTTCAGGCTGGCTTTGTGGATTTTTAGCAAGTCATGAATAAAGAATGTGCCTGTGGCATGTGTTACAGCGATGCTCGTTTCCTGTAGAGTGTGAAAGGAGATGTGCATTTCTCCCTCGTTCCGAAACCCAAATCAAACCATGAAAAGTGCAGAGTAAGCAAACTAGCTGCTGCTTTTGATTTTTAATGATTGTAACAGTCAAAAAAAGACCTACCGTGCTTCACAGGAGCTTTGCCAACATTCAACCAGCTATGTGGCACTGCAGTGTGTGCAGATTAACAGCGTTTGGGTTCCCCTGGAGTACACCAGCCGAAGACCAGACACTTGCTGCATGCCTGTACAATTTATGTAGCTAACACGTAGCTATGTAGCTAGTTTTGCGTAAATACTGACAACAGGGGGAAACAGCTAACCTGGCTCTGTCTAGCAGTTACAGAATCCACCTATTAGCACTGCTAAAGCAGAGAGCCGGAGAGCCGGATGAAATGATTGATACAAGAGTAGTATCAATCATTTCATCCGGCTCTCTGCCAGAAAGTGAGCCTATTTGGCAAAATATCAAACTACGCCTTTCAGTAGCCTACATTGAGTAAAAACATAAAATTAGATCATGTTTTATCACCATTTTTTCATCTACTGTTGAAAATTGGGCAGTTTAGCAAATGTTCAAAATGCTGTATTCTGACTGATGTTAGGTAGCACAGAGTTGATTGGTGTAATACATTTGGCTGTCTTTAAAAGACATACTTACTGTACCAAAATGATGCTCCCTTAATTGTTACTGGAGAACAAACCCCAGTGTGCATCATGCTGAAAAAAACAGGAACACATAAGAAAGTTTCTCTTGCTCTTGATTTCGGAATAGACAATGTTTCTCCTCTGAACTTAGAATCCTCTGATCCCAGTCTCTCATCTTTTTTCTTAGCGCAGAGTGCACACAAGGAGAGTGATATATCCTAACATAACACTGGATGCGTCAGCCCGATGTTTATCTTTAATATGTTTACACCTTTGCTTTTTCCGCTATTCCACCATCATTAATTATGTAACATGCCGTCGCGTGAAATGTGATTTGTATGAAAGAAATGGGCTCCTTGTCAAATGCGAGTACACACCAGCAGCTTCAGTGAGAGTTTTGGTAATGCGCACCCTTCTACATTTCACAAATAATCTCACGGCGCTTTTATTCTCAGCTCCAGTGGCCCTTCACTGTAGATTGCCCATAGGCAGGTTAAGGTTAATCATCTCCAGTTTCCTCTTCTCACTGTGCTCTCTCATCTTTTTCTGTCCTCAAGCATTCTACAGTGACATTACTGTAGCAGCTACTAATGTGTTTGACATTTGTTTTAATAGATTTAATTTATGGGTGGGGAAACAATACATCGAGTAAACTAATAAATCAAACTGCAAATGAATACTCTCTTTAACCCGATGGCAATGACTTGAATGCACCCAGCCAGGAGGGAAAAAAAATTAGAGTAAATTATTGTTTTAAAAGTAGCTGTGAGATTAATGAAACATTAAGAGCACTGTGCTGGCTTAAGAGGTCACTGCCCACATTTAATAGGTTATTCAATCATACCCAGCTGGAACTTTGTGTGTGCTCACTCCTTCCTTTGCTGAGCACAGTGGCATGCATCTTGCATGCCAACAGACTGCCGCTAGCAGAGATGGCTTAACAAATGAAAACCCCTTCTGAAGACCGGATGCCTATTGAATGTGATCAGAGCTCGTGCCCATCAACACTGATGACCTTCAAGCATTACGCATGCTCTTTTTGCAAAAACCCAGTGCTGTTATTATGGCATACTTTGCCAATTTATGCAGACAATCTTATGGAATTCTGCCATTTTTGTTTTTTCTGCACTCTTTCAGCGAGGATTATGCCGTCCAAGTCTTCTTTCTACATTCTATTTTAAATGAAGTGTGTTCTGAGAGAAAACAGGATTTCACACTCACTGTCAGTCTTTCTCTTTACTGATCCCACCATATTTATATTTTCAATTATTTTTATTTTTCCGCCACACATCTTTTGGGTGTGCTGACATTGATGCTAACACAATGTGTCTGTTTATAAGTTTAAGTAGGGCATGAAAGACTTTGCTTTCCCAAGAAAAGAAAAGAAGCCCAGCCAAAGGTCAGCGATGTTAATGGTATAAGTAAGCAGGGGCTTGGAAATATTACCCAACAATTCACAGTTGATCAATCAGTAAAATGCTTTCTGAAGATGCACTTAAATGCTGCATTTTTCTTTACTGACTTCTCCATCTAGCAACAGCATGAAAGACCTCTGATCTGTGCACTTAGTGTCTTTGTCAGAGCCAGAAAAATAGAATATTTATTATGTAATGGTCATTATGTTGCCTTCAGGATGTAAAATGCTGTCTAGTAGAAGAATAACTGTAGCTTTCACAGAAGGAAGTACTTCTACTTATTTCCAAGTACAATGAGAATAAAAAACTTTAGAGATCACTATTTCTGTGAGCCACTAGTTTGAGTAAAAAATGTGATTTTTGGATTTCATATGCAGAGACATTGGAAAAACTAACAAAAAAAGTGCTTTCACACCTCACAGACACAGTTCACAGAACAGTTTGTGTCAGAATGTTTAAATAACACATAGTGTGAGTCTGTGATCTGATTATCTTCCACAGAAGACTGTCCAGCTTTTGTGCAATGGAAAGCTATGACGCACAGTATATATCACAAATGTAGACCGTAAGAACATGTAACCCGACTGTAGGAATCTAATCAAGAGACGACCTCCACACTTGTGACGTTCAAGCCGAATAAGCTTCGCCGCCTTCTTTCATCTCGCCTGTTATAGCAGTGGCCCTGTGGGCAAAGGCTTAAACTGCACCATACCTTTTACTGGGCTAATTCAAACACCTTTTAATCATTCTCACTTGGACCTCACTTCATGCTCACTCAGCTCTCTGTTCATCATCCACCATCAGCATGAGCAGAGCCACTTCAGGCTCACACATGCATGCTGTCACCATCAGGCATGCTGCCAGCATGTCACAAGTACAGGATGGCTCGCATCACTTCTCGAGGACACTCAGATAATTAAAGAGGGAAGAAGGATTTAATAAGTGTTTTGGCTCTGCTGCAGTTGATACAGTGACCTGTCTGCAGACTGATCCCCAACTCTATGACGGCTCTGACAGCTTGTGATTATGGCTGGATATGTGAAGTAAGAAGATGGTATAACAGTAATCTGGCTGAATAACAGCAGCGTGTCACTGAGCATACCAACTAAGCCGGGGGTCGCTCTGAAGGCACCCCTGCAACCACACCTTCTTAAGCTCTCAAAGATGCACGATGCACCATTCATGTTTATCAACTGCTGTAGGTAGCAGAGGGCAAAGTTCACAGGAAATCACCTTTCATTGCCTTCTTGCTTCTTGCCTTCTTTGAATTAATTTGCCTGATACGAAACTCAGCATTGCCAAAGTGCATCAGTTTTTGAAAAAGCATCGTCCAGGTATACTCTGCGAATCTCTTTCGACCCATTACCACCACCAGTTAATGAAAGGTCAAGCCCAGCCTGTCCATTCAATATTCCCTAAGTAGTCCTGGTTGCTCCATTACCTCTCAACAAGCCCCACATGCACCTGAAATAACCCCCCACCAGCTCCACTCTCTATGTTTTCCTTCATCCATGGCCCCCCTCAACTTGCTCACCCTGTTACAAATTACCAAACAAATGAACCCTCTCGCTGGAGACAAATGAGGAAAAATAGTCTTTGAAGAGAACCATTTATTCAAATCCCGCCTGACAGTGTGGAATCTCTGATCCCGTTCCTCTCCTTGAGAGCACGTGGCAAAAAGAAATCAGCCAAAAAGAAGGGGAATCACATCAGGCATTTCACAGGCTTTAAAGTAACAAGTTCCACTGTGCTGATGCTAATGTGTCGGAGAGACAGGCTCATGTGTCCATACTGAAGAATCCAAGTAGACTTCAGAGAAAAGATGCTATCAAATAAACCCTGTGGTAACCAGAACATTGAAGCCAACCAATTGTAGTGTTCACATCATTGCACTCTACAGTGTCTCTCTCTATGGCGAATGTTATTCCTGGCCAGGCTATTTAATTTTCTTCACTAGCATTTATGGGTTGGGGTCATCTCGGCTTTTTTATTTACCGTTTTTCTTGCACATCTCTTCAAGACGAATCTCAGCAAAGGCTTGGTGAAAGCAAATGATTTGTGACTAAATGACTGAAACATTAACTGTTGTCCTTGTGAATAAAACAGCAAGGACTTTATGATGGTCTGGATGTGATACTGTAATTTGAGTCTCGCTCTGGGATGAGACGCAGAGGAGAAAGTTACTCTGGCAGCTTTTACACAACTGCAATCCCTCAAAAGTTAACCCCCCTGAGCTTACCTCTATCGCTTCACAAGTGCACCCCCCCTACGCTGCCATGAAGCTAGGCGCCACTTTAAGGTCATTTTCCCCATGTCTAATTTTACCCTTGGGTACGCTCGAGTAGAGCGCATAAGAGCAGCCATCATTTTAAACACTTGTTTCAGGCGCTATTTCTTTCTCAGTTTATGTGCCTTCATTCTGAGGTGATGGAGTGCTAATGAACAGACAGGCAGATGCATTTTGACTGAGGTCTTATGAGGCTTTCTCGAAGGCCTCGATGCCTGGCACATCACGTCCCCTGAACCCATCTAGCGGGGCAAGATGCACAGCTAGGCTCATGGGTAGCAAATGAGCCATATCATCAGGTGTATCAGTTAATCTAAGGGAATAGAAAAGATCCCCGTGTGCCATCAGGTGGCCGGCTGATAGACACTGCTGAGACTAAATGCAAGCTAATGAGCTGTAATGAATGCTAATCTTTTTGGACAAAACATGGCTGTTTCAGCACTGTGCTAAATGCAGTGTTAATCCTTTAAGGAGTGGTCACTACTTAGCTTTCTTTGTATAGATATTAGATTAGATTTTGGAGGAATAGATTAGAATTTTGGCTGAAATCTTTCTGCATAAATGTGAAATTGAATGAATGCATCACAGAGTCTACTTACTTATGTAGTAAATAAAAGAAAAATTGTGGTCAGCCGATTCAGGGTCTCCCAGTGATAAAGTCTCGAGTGCTAACGCAGCCTGTGGGGAGCCAATCAACAGATCCAGGCAAGAGGAAATAACAAAGCCCAGAGCATGAGGTGTTAGATCACAGAAGAAGGAACAGTGCACTATGGTGCTGTTATCACATGACTCACTGATATAGCAGGCTGAGACCGCCTGCGTCCTAAACTCTTCCAACTCTGTCACCTTGCTGTAGGAGCCAGCCGTGGTCTCATATACAACCCTGGAGTGCCGCATCCAGAGCTCTCTCCTCCATCAACCTGCTATGTTATCTACACTTTCAACTTTTTGACCCCGAACAAAGGATAGATAGCAAATATGAAAGTAACTCACCATTAATGCTCGCACAATGGCTTGCTGGGGAAGAGCCGTGTCAACCAGTGGCTTTTGCCCACAAGGCGAGAGCATTCTTCACACCTGTCTGCAAGGATAAGTGGGCTTGTCACAAGCAGAGCTAATCTGTTGCAACGCTCAGTCACACTCAATCCACCAGTGGTGCTCTCCGCTTGCCCTTGAATGTCTGCTGGCATTGGAAGCATACTTGGGCCGCTGATCAGTCTAACCACGGTGGAAAACATGTCAATGAACGGCAGCAGCATCTCTTCTCCTGCCAGGCGGCTTAGAGAACTTTTGCCCTTTACAGTTTACACACTTTCATGCCCTTTAGGCATAGCATGAAAAAGATCTACCTAAGATAGATCACACGTGCCATCTATGGGGGTCATTAGCTAATATTACACCATTCACAAACAATAAGCATTAAGCTGTCAGTCAAGAAGAGAAATGAAAGCAATCATAAAAGTACTTTATCTCTAAAGCCATCAACACTGAGTGAGACTCAAGAGAGAGCATCAGTGAAGAGAGCTATCACAGACATAAGGAGCGATGTGTTATAACTTGGACAGCTTTGAGAATATTAAGTGGGCATGCTGATGTGCGATCACGTCCATATTCACTGGTGGAAATTATCCCCAAAAGTGCAGCGTGCACTCAGTGTAATCAACCATTTAAAGTTTACTATTGTGTAAACACTGGATGATAACAATAGTTACAATAATTACTGTGAAACAGATGTGAAAAGCAGTCTGAAGACGGGGGGACTTTTAATATCTGCAAATTCTTTGTTGACAAGTTTTTAGCTCCTCAGCTACAAATCAGGCATGCTTAAACTTTTGTTGACCATTTTTAAATGCATGCTGTGCAGTTTTTAGATTTTCAGATGTATTTTTGGTATCTTACTGAAACTGCAACCGTTCCAGACAGACACTGGTTTCCATTCATTTCAAAGACTGTTTCATATTTTTGCAGAGAATGAAGCAATGCAGAATTTATATGCTGCATTTTCAAGCAGTCACAAACAACAACAAGAAAAACCAAACCTCAAAGTAGCATTGATGTTCACTGTGATAGATGTACTCAATTTATAAGACTTTCGAGAGACTGCTAGCATTATCATATTGCAGGAAATCTGTGGATGCCATTGAATCGTTTGAAAAAAATCATCCAAAATCTAAAACAAATTCGCAGTTTGCAGAACTTTCAGATGTGATGTGATGTAATGTATATGTGATTAGTAGTAAATAGGCAAAACATGCAAAACCATTGGTCTTGAAATTGGAATCACAATAGCTGGTTATATGTACTGTAATCTTAAAGACAGGCACATCTTCACCATAAAAAGGCCAAAAAACTGTCTCACTTTTATGCAGTGCTTTCCCTGCATTGGGAAATTGCTAAAAAATAGTGTGTAGGACGGGATGTGCTGTATCATCTTATTAATTCTGCCTGTCCTTCACGGATCAGGGAGAAACAACCTCTTTATACAGTGAGAACAAGAACTGCCCTCTTTGCTCAAGCTCAGAGAAGTTAGTCTGTCATAGAATAAGGATTTGATAAAATGAGACAAGGTGATTATGACAAACTTCAATAGCAGCAAAATTTTGTTTTCCGTGTCTTTTCCTTTTGATGTCAGAGATGGATAGAGAGTTGCTCCCTACAGTGGATACTGAGTTCTAGCTTAGGAAGAAAGTTAGTCGTGTGGAAATATTACTCTGACTGGCCAAGATCAAAGGATTGAAATAATGAAGAGACATTGTCGTGTTTCTTGTTTTAAAGTGAAATTTCTTTTTAAAGCTGGTTCGATATCAAAGCTGAGGAATGCAATTATTTTCTAAAACCAAAATGCTCTTGAAAAAAGTAGAGAGGAAAGTGGGACAGCAAAATGGGACATGAGGGACTATACATGTCAGATTAATTTTAATAAATAAAGAATACCCGTTTCATGGAAAATGTTGACACCTGTCATTGTAAATGAAAAATCTGTTTACTTTGATGACTGATGATTACTCATTAATATTCAGATGGGTATTGTAGTTACTAATAATAAAGATGCCACTAAGTTTTGATCATTAGATCATATGCCCATCCTTCAACACTAAGTTAAAAAGCTTTAGGGTCCTATCTTACATCAAGAACAGACTGACACAGTTGTCATTTTCATGGCCAGCGCCCGCATTTTGTAAGTAGAAAATGTACTTGCACCTATCTTTGTGCCCATGGGCGTGTAGGTTTTAAAATGAGGTGTGGTCAGGTGCTTTTTTGGCATATTGCTACAGTGAGACAGCAGAAAGTGATCCCGGTATTGGCCAAAAAAAAAAACCTGGTCTGAGGTAAATGGTTTTGAACTAGATAGTTTTGTGCTATTTAAAGGGTACAGTCTTCAGACAGTAGGATACATCTACACAATTACACTCTGCTTATTACACCCTCATGGACGCGCCGATGGGTTGCAGGCGGGTGAAATTTTACATCATTAATGAGGAAAATATTAATTACATTCCCTAAAATGTGAACGTAGCAGAGAGCAGAGAAGAGCTGCCATCTGACTCCCCTTTCCGAGAGATGCTGTGTACATTTACACAAGAGGAGCAGCTTGACTTTGCTTAGCTTGACTGATTATTTCAGAAGCTTAAAGTTTAGTCCTGTCTTCTGTCAAGTTTATAACCACAGTTTTTAGTTTTGCTGCTTAAATGTCCAAAGATATTTGCTGCAGTGACATTCCTTACTGCATTATTCTCAGCAGAAAGCCGGTCGCTTCTCCAGTTTGCCATATCCACCATGTAAACAGCAATACACCAGGTGCAGGCAAACCTGGCTTTTAAAGAAGATGGGGCATGACACTCCTATTGGTTGAATTCATGTTAGACCCAAAACACACCTATGAGAAGTTAAGGGATTAAATACAGCCGCTTTGCTCCCATCTGAAATACATGGGACATGGATGCGACGTGTCACACAGGCGGGGCGGAGCAGGGTTTTGTATTTGCTGCACAGACTCTGTCTTTGTAGCGTGTGGTTGCTGCCAGCTTCATTGTGTGCATATTGAATTGTGCCAAGTGATAATGCAGATGTTTATGCAGCGTTTGGAAGCGTAGGCTACATCAACTGGTACTGAATTAATTAAGTGGATTGTTGTAAGTACAGGAAGCATTGACTTGATTGATTTATTTTAATGTGAAATGTAAAAACACCCACTGGGTTGTTCTGCTGCTTCCCATTGCCTCTTTTAAAACGAGGTATTCAGTTTAATCCTTTTTAAACAGATTGTACTCCTTGTTTTTTTACATAGTTCTATGTAGTTTTTACCGATGTACCTATGTAGTTTTTCCACTGAGCTGCATGCAGAGAAGAAAAAATTGGCCATCTGCGTTAAAATAGAGAAAAGCCGCATGATGCCCATGCAGGAAGGCGCAGCTTTTGCGGTCAGTGTAGCAGCTTTAGTTGATTATAATGGAGACGCTCTATGCTGGAGCATGGATTGCACCACATCCGTGTCCGATGCAGTGTTTAACCAGCAAAGTGGAGTTCAACGCACCCTAAATCCACTTGCACAATGTGAAAATACAGGACATGGTACTGTGGATCTATGAGCACACAGTTAAAACATTGTTAAGAGTCAAATAAGGAAAATAAAGATATTGTAATGATAATATCCTGACAGAATATAGCACTGTAACCTTACAATCTTTCAATAATATTTTGCCACAAAGTCCAAGGTGTAATTTTTGTAAATTTAGTAGCAGCGCAAACTCAAGAAACCCTAACAGCACACCAAAAATAACAAAATCGTATAAACCTAATACAACAGTTTTGCTAGCTTGAACATACTTATAAACATAGTAAGACTGAAACATTTCTCAATATGAAGCACATAAATCTTGTGCGCTCATCATCCATTTGCTAAACAACATAAATTACAGCATTTCCCTGTGTTTGTACCTTGTGAACACTTTCATTTTACTATGCCTCTGTGCCCTCTACCAGCATTTCACCTTCAAAATAAAATCTCTAGCTTTTGTGCTATATTTGACAACATAACCTTAAGAAACTACCTGTGAGATTAGTAAACATGAAAAATAAATTCTCAATATAGTAGACTATGCTAAAAGTGGTCCACACAGTTTGCTTCAGAGTGCAGGATTCCCGTTGTTACAGTATTTCAGAGCACCTCTCCATATGAGTGTTTCAGCACTCTGTGACCAAGGACAATGAGCAGCAGCAAAGTGCAGTACTGCAAAGCTCGCCGAACACCTTCAACATAACTGTCCAGTCAACACAGAGGAAATAATTCCAACCTACAGGGCAGCACAGCTATTTATGTGTCAGTCGTTATTGTTAGTTTGTCCAGTGTAAATGCAAATCGAAGCGTAACATCTTCACGTCGACATAACTACGATCTGAACCCAGCTGTAAATCCCTCAAATATTTTTTTTTTTTGCCCCAATCCAGCGGAACCAGAATGCTTTCATTTCCAAATGTTGGTGTCGAGTGTTTGGATTTCACAAACGCAACAAAGAGGGCTTAAGCAGAAATGATGACTGCTACAAAAACACACAGAGAGACGTGCCAGGAGGACTGAATAATATCAGGGGGCTGACGTGTTTTCAGAATATGCTCCATTGAATGGCACCATTTCAGAACAGAAGTGGGGACAGCCTTTGGCAAAATCTGCTGAGTCAATTGAAGAATTGTTTCCCTCTGAAAGATTTATTTTCACAGACTATGTGATACAGTCATGCTGCTTGAATATATAGTGATGGTTGGAGAATGTGCTCTGTTCATTCATGACTGTGCTGTAAAACATGTAATGAGCTGTGAGCTTAACGGTGCTTCTCTATGAATCATTAACACATGAGTCTTCCTGTCAGCTTCACCTCTGAATTTAGCAAATCTCTTTATCCTAGAGCACCTCACCTTCCTCCCTCTCCCATATATGAACAATTACAGTTCACTGGATGTCATCGGCATAATGTGATGCAGGAATTGAAATGCTGATAGGCAGTGGATTAGACAGGTGAAATGGCATAAAGGCAAAGTCTACAAAAATGTCCAGCTCATACAGTTATTGAAAAGTTCTAACTTTAATGTCTTCAGGCTGCTGCAGCAATGACTGTGTGGCATTTCAGTATAATTTCTGGTGATTTTGGGAACTGTCAAATGATGTGAAAATATAGTCTTTAAGAGTTTTATAAGTAAATCCACATGGGGGTATTTGCGTCTCATTTAACTCAGGGTAATTTTTGACAGTTTTAGCTTGCGTACCAATGGGATTGTTAAAGCCTTTAAGATCCCGATTCTACTTTTCTATTAATTTATTTAAGTTAGAAAGAGTCAGAAATAATCAGACAGGGAGCCTCTTGTGCTTACCGTCGTATAATGATAGACTGTGTTGTCTGTTCACTGTGTAACTGCATGCCCTTCTATCAGGCAGGAAAGCCAATCCTTGAGGCATGATGTCTGCACTATCATTCAGTATTAAACCATGATATTGATCCACACATGCAGAGAAGAAATGCATTTGATCACTTCCATAAATCCAGTTGCAGTAATAATGATGAAATGTAAAAGGTAGTCAGCTTAGCACATTTGTGGTAATCATATCTCTGTCTCCCTCGCAGCCAATCCCACCGGCGTTGGAACCAAGACGTACCCAGGCACGTCGGAGGTCTTCCGGGAGTCCAGCAGTACAACGGGGATGGTTGTCGGCATCGTAGCAGCAGCGGCGCTGTGCATTCTCATCCTGCTTTACGCCATGTACAAATACCGGAACAGGGACGAAGGCTCGTACCACGTGGACGAGAGTCGCAACTACATCAGCAACTCGGCGCAGTCCAACGGCACGGTCGTCAAAGAGAAACCAGTGAACACCGCAAAAACCTCAAGCAAGAACAAGAAGAACAAGGATAAGGAGTACTACGTGTGATTGTCAAAGCTTTGGTCCTCGCCAGACCAAGTGAAACATTTGTGGAAAAGACAAATCAGGACATCAACATGTGTACAGTATAATAACAAAGATGAACATTATTTAGTCATTTTTTCCTATAAGACAATGCTCTGAAAAGTAAATATGAAAAATGAAAAAATAACTTTCTTTAGACTCAAGCACTTGAGACAGTGGAGAAGATTTACTGTCCAGACTCAGACTGATGGAAAAATGGCTCTGGCGATCGGCTGAAAATGAACTGAATACATATCTAACATGACAACCAAACAACATAAACCCATCTGTGACTTGTTCCCTTGGCCAGGATAATGTTATCAAGCTCCCTTGTTTCTGGTAAACAGAGGAGCACGGATGCACTTTGCAAAGGGAGAATCAGCATTACAGACTTAATGTTTTCATATACATTGCCTGTGTTTGTGTTGTTGAGACTTTTTCTAGAAGAAAATGACACAATGCATAAATACATAAATAAATACGCCAAACATTTACTGTGGATGACGGGGGAAAAAAAATCAGGTGACGGTGAAGTCAGAGAGAGAAAAAAATCCCTGATGGATGTCCGAGAAATCAGCCAAAGTACTCACTGAAGAGGCAGTGATGGCCGGCAAAGACTAATACCTGGCTGACTGAGCTGCCGCAGTGCAAAGATGAGAAGGGATGGCAGTTTCTCTTGAAAGACTACGTTTTAGAAGAAGAATATGTCCATTGTGCCAGTAAGAAATCTGGAGGCCTTCGTTTTCACATGGTGTGAACTCAAAGGAGAGAGTTTCCTCAGAATCACGGGGGGAAGTCTCAAAAGTGATCATTCGGGAGCCATGCACGCAAAATTATCTTATTACAGTACATATGTTTATATACAGTACAACCACATCTATATGTGCTTTCTGGACTGTGACAAAGTGGTGTTTTATAGCCTGTTGTATAGATGATGCAAACTATAACTGCTCCTCAACCATTTTGGAATAAAATGACAAAAAAAGGACAAAAAGAAAACATAAGTGTTATTAAGTGTTGCTAGACATAGAAGATTTTATGAAGACATCTGCATTTTTTTCAGTTGGGTAATAATTTGATTCTCCCCTGTTTTTACATGTGTTCCTATATAGTTTTTATACAAATGCCAACCTGAGATAGATGATCCCGGACCAGTAGTAGCCTAACCGTTCCCAAAAACTGCACAAGGCGTTGACAGGCAGAGAGGTGTGGCATGACAACTTGTGTGGCTCTCTTTTAAGGATACTGGTAGAATCACTGCCTTCCTCCTCAATCCTGACTTACGTGAGTGAGAATGAAGACCAAGAATATGAGTGATGATGATGGTGATGAGATGATGAGATGATGATGATGGATGATGACGATTAAAATAAATTAACTTGCTGTGTGTGTTTCCAAGTGGTATTATAAGATTGTCTAATGTGCGCTTGGGCTGATACAAAACCGGAGGAGAATAGCTCAAAATAAGTCTCCATTTCAACTGTTCTGTGTTTGTTCTGTCATTCTGTCAGTCAAATTCTGCTTTCCAGAGACCTGTACTTGGAATGAGTATGAGGAAAATGACCATGAACTATAAATGATGATTATAAATTCTCTTTGTTTGCTCCTCTTTTATTTCTTCTCGGGTGTTTTACGTTCAACTGTAACTTTTCTTGTACTCCACGTAAAACAACAACAACAAAAAGTCCGATAATAACCATTATAAAAACTAGTTTTGAAAAATCAAATGAATAAAATGCTACCTAAGTGAACTTAAACCAGTCTACTGACAAAATGTATCAGAGAAACATGCAGGTGTTGTGACTTTCATTTTGTTATCAAACACTGTACTCCACTGATTTAGCATTGCACTCCTATAGAGAGACCAGTGCTGTGTCTCAAATCATGTACTTCTGTACTTACACTTTATATTCTGAGTGCATCACACTGAGAAGTACGGAAAAATGCAGTGCACTATGAGTACCCGGATGGTGCGCTCAAAACGGTCAAGAAGTTGAGTGTGGAACTATGGACACTTCTCGCACTCAGTGATCGCCATCTTGGCTATGTAGCGGAAGGGGAGGGACCACTTTTCAAACTGGCTGAGGACTGTGTGACTGCGAACGTTGCTGCATTGTACAAATACGTGTTTTTTGCACTAAGCACCACTATACTGTTGCCGGGTATAAGCCAGCAGTATGTTTATTGAGTTAATTTAGCAGAACGATTGGTACCGCGAACGATAACGCGAATGCTAATGCTAGTTTGCTAACTAGCTAATTTGCGGTCGTCATTCCCGGTGGGTGCACAACGGCCGTGTTTGGTTTGAGACAACACTACCCTGTCGAAATTTGCACACTGCGCCAATAGTGCACATAGTATACTACATAGAATTGTACTAATGGAAGTATGTGATTTTAGACACACTAAAAGTCCCCTTCGTCCATGTTGGAAAAAACATCTTCAGTGATGGACTAATTATTTCTTTTGCTGTTTGAATTGTGCCATGACTCCTCATATGATGTTTGTCAAATGAAAACTTACATTTTCAAGTGAAAAAGGTGCAGTTTGTCATAGTATGACTCAGTTTTGTGTGAAATCGCTCAGTGAGCTACATGTCTCCTCTAGCACAATAGCCAGCAAAACTTACCATAAAAATTAAATTAAAGGCCTAGTCCCAAATCAACGCCCAGTCCCTTTTACTAGCCTGGTGTGGCTACACATTTTGACAAATAAATGCCTGTCTCAATTAGAGGCCTGGTCTGGTTGCCAAGCAGTTCCTTTGTCTTTAATGGGTGTTCTTGACAGGGATAAAACCGGGTTTTTGCCTTCCCCAAATTGTGAGTCTATTCCTTCCATAAGGGTCCTCAGCTCAAAAGAATCAAACTGATTTTTCATAAAAATTAATCCAAGTGAGTTTTGTTTTAAAAGGAAAAAGTGGTGTTGTGTCGGTATGTCGGGCGCTTTAATCTCTGAGTGCCCTAACTCACTCACTCTCTGTTGCGCTGTCTGTCGGAGCCACATCAAATGAATGATTCATAATTAATATCTTATCTGAAGCCTTGATTTTAAACAAGTAATGTTCATACTGGTTTAGATAAACAGTTTGATTATAGTTTCCAATCTTTGATGAGCAATAGTTGAAGCAACTAATTGAAGTTTGTGTTATCTTACCTGACTGGTTTCATACAGCAACTTCTGGTCTTTTTATCAGCTAGGAAGCAAAAAATCAAGCTAAACCAGTGACTCATATGAGTACATCCCGGCACAAAGCACGCAGGCATCATAGCTTCAGCAAGAGAGAAAGGTATGCCGTCACTTAAATGACTTGTGTGGTCTTTCTAATTACAATCTGAAACTTTTTCACAGCAAACTGCAACTTTCTGAACTTGCAAAATTAAATTTTAAATTGGTAGTTATTTATGGTACAATTCAAACAGGATCAAAAAATAATTTGTCTCTCCCTATTAACTAGCGTACATACATATACATATTTTTTTAATTGGATCATCTGTGTTTTTATATAATTTTGGCTCTTGGTGGGTGTTACGTTCAACTATCACATCCATTCATGCAGTGTATGATTCAGAGTACATGCTGAGATGATGTGTCACATTCACACTAAAAAGTTTTGGCGTGATTGTACATGTAAAAATCAACAGTGCTAGTTCCTAAAGTTTCTGGACAGGCTGTCAACAGACTTGCCATCTGGTAGTTGTAGTTACTGTATTTATTTACCCTTATAACCTCAGCAAAATTATATAAAGATTAAATGTATAGGAAAAAAATGTACACTTGAAGACATGTATTTTTTAATTGCTTTAAATTTTAAACACTTATAAATAGAGGACACCTATTCAGACACCATGTTAGTTTTTGTCTCCTGATAAACTGTGTGCACTTCAACAGATGAGGCATCACCATCAATAGCTAAATTACCTTTGAGCACTAAGCTGTTACTTGACTTTGAAATGAAGGCACAAACTCTCAACCTCACTCCCCAAAAGCTTAGTCATAGTCTGACCAAGGTTAGATTCAGTACTTGACATCAAGGCATCACTCGACACATTCGGTAAATCTCTACAAGGGTGAAAACGGAGACAAAGGTAGCGGAAAGTCACACTTGTTAGATCTACGGTTCAACTGAAGCTTACTCTCCATCCCACGTTAAGCCTTTGATTTCCAGGTAGCGCAGCAGAGGTGAGCAGGAATAAAAGCGAAAAGGTGTGACAGACTAGGAGCTGGATTAAAACCGTAGCGGCAAACAGATGGTTCCTCAAGAGAGTCCACATGACTGTCACAGCTCTTCATCAGATGCTCAAGCAGCTTTCTAATGTGATAATGTGTAAAGTGTGATACATTTCTGAGCTCCATATGGAAAATTTCTCATTTCAGTTGGCTGGGGCTTGCTCAAGGACACCTCAGCAGGGCAGGTGCTCGCTAACACAATCTCACACATTAGGCTGGGCTCAGACTAAAAATAGCACTGTGTAAAAAAAAAAAAAAAAAAGGGACGTACATTGGTGCAGATTAAAAGATGGAGAACAATGCAGAGGGTCCAGTTTAAAGTCCCTGAAAATGTGGTTTCAAAGTATTCTGTTAAAATTCTTAATTATTTAAGAATTTTGCAGCTAATTTAGAAAAACAATCACACCTTTAATGCCATCCATAGTTTTAGTTTTTTAGTAGAGAAGGGACAGTGCAAATTTATAAATACACATGGTATGAAAATGCCAGAAATATCCAAAATTTCGGTTATTTTTCATCTGTGGTCCCTTCGTCAAGATGTTACATTTCTTATTTGAACATATCGACAAGAATTTTAACAGGATTTTTTTTTGTCTCAAGAATGTAATGGCCATCAAATGTGTGATTCAGGACTAAAACCTGAGGCAAAATTGATGCAATATAAAAGCACTAGAGGCAGTAGTGACATATTTCCATATAGAACAACACTGCAACACCAGCAGGACATATTATTAACAGCAGCAGAAAATAGTTTGGTGCTTGCATGTGTATGTATTAACCATCCATTGTTTTAATTGATTACTTAAAGATCTATAAGTGTATAAAAAAGTTTTAAATTAGTACAAGTGTTGTAACTCTGGCAGCAAACAGTGTGTTTGTTTGAGATTCTGTCACTTTTCATTATAAGCAGGATAAAAAAATCCTCCTTACTTTGAGTAATACATCTATCACATATCATCATATGTTTCACCGCTCTGTATAGTTATCATGGCAACAATCATCTCTTCCTCTGTGATGACAAGAGCAGGGTAAACAATATAATTATGTAAAAAAAAAAACAACAACAAAGACAAAAATTACCATGAATGTGTGCTTGTACAAAAATATTTGGCCAGTGCAGCGTGACTCCAGATGACTTTGCATTGCAGAGGATGAGCCGGGTTAAACTTGTTTACAATTTTACAGTGCTCCCCATGGATCCTGTTGCACCCCTCTATCTGACTACATACACTCATAAAAAGAAAAATATGAAGGTGTTTTGCATTTGTGTACACATCTGAGATCATGGATAAAAACTGTTTGGGGCATACTTTAACTGTGGATTTAGCCACCTAATTTTGGAGGAAGACAGTCAACCATCAAATCTTGTACATAACTGTGAGATTTAACTGACTGAAAGTGACCCACATGGTTAAGGGTTAAAGGCTAATTACCAAACTGGAAAGCATTGGTTTTCACTGCCCAATCCATGCTGAAAACAGTCTCATGACCTTTCCCTCAACACATGAGCTGTCCAGACCTTTACTATTCGAGGTCAGTTCCTTACCCCAACTATCTTTGCACATGCGTGAGACTAATCGAGTCTTGAGTACAGATTAGGCTGTGACAATGGGAAAGTGGTTAAATGCGAAAGGAAATTTAAACAGCAAACATAAAGATTCGTCCAGTTTGGAGTCAAAAGAAAGACAAGGTGTCAGAACAAAATCCTGATAAAAGGCCAAGCTAACGTTAACCCTGCGGCTTGGATTTGATTGACTGGCAACACAATCACAGCTTCAGTCTCCAGATGATCTTGGAAGTGGAAAATTCTAACTCAGCACAGAGAATTGTCTTCACTGACCACTGTTGGTCCATGCCGCACACACATAACCTTAAGGCACAGCTGGTGCAGCTGGCCTTCAAGGGAGAGCTCAGACTTGCCTGATGTCAGACAGAGTTGTCCCGGTGGACTGGGCAGATTCAAAGGTCTGGACCCAGGCAAACCTCACACACGAATGCCTGAATGAAGGGAAGGACAGGGTCCACAGGAGATTCTGCACTCAGACAGTTTGCCTGCTACAGTTTTTAATGCAGATTTGCATCTGTATGAAGGCTGTATAAAAACTACTAGAGATGGCAGTGGTGGTTGGCAAACACTTACACTAGCCTGACTCACTGAATGTAGACTGCGGGTATAAGCATGCTATTATGATAGAGCACTGTTGCTGCATCATAGGCTTTCTGCCACCCACGACAATTGTGGTGGTTGCCAACTGGTGGGTCATTCCAAAAGTGGGTCACGGGTCCATTCTGAAATACACTTTATTTTGAAGTGCAGTGAATTTACAGCTCATATTTTCAAGAGCTGTTTCCTGCTATAGAGTGACTAAAGCAGGATTTATGCTTCTGCCTCAAACTGACGCTGTACCTGTACGGAGTGCCTGACGTACACCTTCCCAGAAATGGAACCACACATCGTGAGGACACAATCCTCCTGTCTATTTTTGTAAGCTGAAACCATTTCCCTCAGTGGGCACGAAGCATTTGTTCAGATGCTATACACTGTGAAGACATAAAGGCCCCACAAAATAGCATTTTAATTCATGTGTGTGATTTGTCCTGGCTTTATATGAGTAGAGGAAATCTCTGCTAGCCACTAGGCTAATTTATACAATGGAAAATGCCATAGGCTTGTGCTAAAAACATTAGCATGTTGTATTTGTGGGGAAAATGTGTCCAGATAAAGACAAGTGCTTTGTTTGTGAATGCTGTGAGTTATTGTGAAGCCAATTTGTGTATTTGTGTTTGAAGTTGGCGCTATTTAGCCATGTTTAATGTGTGTTTTGGGTGTGTTAGGAATCAACTAAACTTTACAGAGCTTCACAGAAACCCCGCCGCCGACCAGTGGTTTGGAAGTGTAACTGCAAGGTGACACAGATGGACCACCATGGTATAAATACTCACAAGGTCATAGGCTATGTGTGTAGGCTAAAGCCTGATTTATGGTCCTGCGGCGTACCTACGACATACCTACGTCGTTGCCGTGACGCCATTGTGAACCCTTCGAACTTCTCCGTCACTCCATTTCGTCGCGGTGCAATTCACCGCCAGAGCGGTAGGAGGCTGTGTTCTTTTCCTGAATGGTTATCGTCATCTCTAGTTGATTCTCTGTTTAGCTTCCAGCTTTTCTGGTCACAGAGAAATGAACGCGGGGCACGGACAGACGGCTCCGTCCGTATCCGTATCCGTATTGAACGTTGAGCATACATGGGCCTTAATACTGCAACATCTACATCGCAACAGAAGATGTTTAAAGATGAAATCTGCAAACACGGCCCTCTCGGTCTGCGCTGGGTCTGCGTCGCCTCGACGTGTAGTTACATTTTTGGGGAGGTGCACGTCAGGCTACGCCAGGGGCTACGGTGAGCCTTCTGCGTAGCCACGTACCCTACGACGTAGCGACGTCATTGATTTAACGCAGGAACATAAATCAGGCTTAAGGTGTAGGCTCTGCATAGAGCTGACACACAAGTATAAATCCTGCTTATGTTTTTTGTTGTGCACCACTAAACCAAAGCAAAGTACTTGTATGTGAAAACCTATTTGGCAATAAATTGGAATCTGATTCATATTCCAACAGTTTACGTGGCTACAAATGTACCATCAGTAGTCTGGGTTCACTTGTCATGTAGCCCACTGGCATTGGCATGTTTTGCCACATTTACAACCATATGTTGAGTCTGGACCCCCTGTGAAAACTAACCTCCCCTAGCCCGATGACATTGTAGGTTAGATGAGGCTCTCTCAGAAGTAAAGTAAAATAGGCATATATGGTAGAATAGGTGGTTGTTTGATACAAATGTGAACGTCAGGGGGGAAAAACATTAAATCTTTTGAATGAGGATAAACTGGAATACCAGTAATTTAGAGCAAATTTTCCCAACCACAACAATCTGTCAGCTATAGGGGGTTGCTTGAATATGCCAGTGGGGGTCACAGAAACAATATTGAGACAAGAATTAATGAATTATTGCTTTGACGATGATGGTCAAAACCTAATGATTCAATTATTACACAATTCAATTATTACATAATAGGAGTGCTTGTTAGGCTCAATGAGCACAAGAGAGACATCAGAATTTTTCAGCCTATTAATCCTCAAATGTCATTATAAACCTAATTACACATATCCCTTCAAACAAAGTGAAAAGGAAAAGAAAATATACATTATACATACTTGAAAATAAAGACAACACACTCAAAAGATGTAGTCATTCTTGTATTATCCTTGTGGACTGTCTTACAGCTGTATAACGCACAGGTAAACCAGACAGACCAGAAAAAAAAAAGTCCAGGATGTTATGGAACTGGCACATATTGTCAGAATTACAAAAATAATGGAAATTTATCACTTCATCGCTTCTGCTGACTGTACAGGAGTCACTTTAACCTTACTCACACCTTGATGTCACATGAGAGTCACTGAGGTCTCACATGAGTTGTGCAGGTCACATGGCAGCAGTCATGTGAGATTTCAGATGATTTGAAGTGTGAATTGTTTCGAGATACTTGAGAAGAGATGTTAGGACAGGAAGTAGCTGGAAAGTGGTATATTGCAGATCCACCAGCATCCCAACTCCGCCATTGTTCAAGGGCACCTAACACACACACAGTATATACTGAAGCACAAGAATGCTGAGAGATGCTCCAGTGTTTGTCTGAGCACATATGGAATAAATATGTTATTTATGTTGCAGTCCACTGAGTTTATATTTTCCATGAACATTTGCACATCCCGGATTATTTTTCTTGACCTCCACACACAGCATCTTAACCAAAGGCTTCGGTTCCCTAGAGGAAGTTCAAAGCTGTCATCTCTTCTCCCTCCATGAGGCAGTGTTGTGGAGTGTACACTGGGAGACTCCAGCGAACACACAGTGCAGCTGTGTTTCTGTCTGTTGAAACCAGCCTTGTACTTCAAGCAGGTGCTGTTCAGGCAAGGTCGAGCAGGGCAAATACCTGATCTGGGCTGAGCTACATTCTGCTACTCAGTGTGTTGCGCTGTGGCAACCATTATTTTTCGTGGTCGACTTTCTCAGCAGTTTACATGTAATGCATCATGTGATAGTGCTCCATACATGTGATATGACATCATAGGACATCATGTTTTCATCTGTGGCCAACTCAAACTCTCAGGCCTTGTTTATGAGATGGTACTGTCCTGCTATGATTGTTGTAAATATCCTGTGATCTCTGTAAAACAGATGCTACTGTAGTGGGGATTTCTGTACCGTTTCATGTGCATCACCCTGGAGTCAGTCACTTAAGAGTAAAAGTATAGTCTGCTTTGTTGAGCACAACAGTGCATCCTCCTCTCTCCACCTGCAGGATGTAATGTTCTGGTCTTTGCTCATCGATGTCAGAGCCCTCTTTTGAATATCCGGATTACAAAGGAATGATTGATGATTTTGCTCTGTAAGAGGCTGCTGAGGCTAAGGCTGGGTGATAAAATGATCTTGAAATGGGACTATGATAACATTTATGTTAATAATGATGATAAGCTTTGCATATTTTTACTCGATATGGATACATTAAGCGGGGGAAAAAGTACCACAACAGCCAGTCAGTCTGCTGTTTGGGCCTTGGACGTCAAAGTACACGCTCATTTCCTACTGCAAAGCATTGCTTGAGCTGTCGATGACGAAAGCTCTGGAAATGAGGAAAAAGACGTGTGGAGGGGAAGGAAGGTGATGATGAAAGTGAACTTGCAGTGTCCTCCAAAGATGAGGAAACTTTTGGGGGGAAAAAAGTAAACACAATGTCAATTTTGTGAAAGTGGTTTGGATATCTGAGAGGTGACGTAGCGCAGATTAAGATGGTCTGCAAAATATGTTGTTTGTTGGTGCCGAAAAATGAAGCCAATGCGCAAGAGTCAAAAACTGCAGTTCCTCTAACTGCCACTTGAGGCAGGCTCCAGAAGAATGTCAATCCCCTAAGAAACCTAAAAAGGCACAACCTCACAGCAGAAAAGAACATGTTTATAGCCTGGTACAAATAATAATAATGAATGAATGAATAAATGAATTTTAATTATTGTGTCATGCAATTAGTTATGCCTGGCCCCCATGGGCGTACAAGACACCATAAATTCAGAGAAAGCCAGGATCAGAGTCCAGCAAACATAAATTCAGTCGGTATTAAAAGGAAAGGGAGTGAAACACAGCAGCAAAAACATCATATACAATCAGATCATTAATTTAGAAGACAAAGTTCGCGACTCGCTCACAAAGGCATTCATCGTGTAAAAGTGAAAGAAAGAGATCAAAATAAATACCAGTGAAACAAACATCCTTGCCTTCTCTTTGAGGCAAACTTAAACACATCAGAATTAAACAGCCATTCTAGCTTTTGGTCATCAGAGCACCAGAAAATATCAGAGTTTGTATGAGCCATTTCATGGAACATAAGCTCTCTTGAGTCATCGTAGTTTGTGCAATATAAAAGAAAATGGGACTCACTTTCCACTTCACCCAAATCACACAGCTCACATATTCTATTTTCCTCCTGAATGTTGTTGAATCGCCCGATCTCATGGCCAGAGGAAGAATACCACCTCTCAGCTGTGCAACTAAAGATCTTTGGCTCCTAGATAAACGGGATGTTACATATGGTTCAGGGCCAAACCTCTGTTTTATATGCACCTATGTTCTTAATTGAGGCATTGACAGAATGTTTTTGAACCTTTTCTCTTCAGATTTCAGTAACATCTTTTTCTAAATTGAGTTAACACTGCAGCATAAGTCAATATTATATGGTTTTGGTCTCTATAGCTAATTTCAACATTCATGATAACTGTTTCGGGGTCCTGAATTTCTACAAAACTCACCGTTTATACTTTATTAAAGCTTAAAGTGAAGCATATTTAAGAGGCTGTCTACGAGGCATCACTACAGTCTATGACTCAGACTCACTCTTTGCTCCTACACAGCTCCACCTTCTCGTGCAAATATGATCCAGCTCCAAAAACACAAGATGACAATGGCCAAAATACCGAACACAACTCTTCAAGTCAACAAATAAAGGCAGTCCGCAAACCAGTGGGTGATGTTACAGTAGCTACAACCATTAATTTATACAGTCTATAGTGCCAACCAAGGCGGGAAACACAACAAATCTTTTCCATCACCTCAGAAGGTATCATCCAAGCGACCACACCGAGAGTATGAAATACAGGCCCATGTTTATCTGTCCACAAGTTTTTGCACTGCTAAGGGGACTGAGCCATATGCATAGCATAGTGCCTGGTTTACAGTGTTTACATTTTGCTCTTTTTACCCAGATTTCCACCTCTAAAACATTTCAGAGATGTAAAACCAGTGCATGATCAATATCTTTCAACCTTATTTTATGTTCCAGTTTTACTTAAATGTGCCACTTGTTTACTTTGTGTCTTGTCTTGGTTGTATGTCTGCACATATTTGAGATGTTTGCTGCCCTGGCAAAGGAATTTGACGTGATAGTTGCCACAGCTTTTATTCATTCGTTCATTCATTATCTGTAACCGTTTATGC